>NC_136412.1:62102500-62801000 GCF_051521515.1 Lactuca serriola | reverse complement strand
TGGAGGAGCTGGAAAGGTTGTTAGCAGAGAGGTCGGACGAAGAACAAGAACAAGCTGAATTGCAGGAACCAAGTTGTGGTTTGACCATTACCAAGACATGGCCCCCTGTTCTTCCGGTTTGTGTTTCGAAGCATGGGGTGACGACTCCAACTTTGGAGAATGTTCTGAAGCACGATCCATTTTTGATTAGTATCCAACCGGTTCCAACCCTTATCAAGATTCTTGGGTTATATGAATTGAAGCTCGTTTGGCCAATTTTTGAAGCAAATAGCCAAATTTTACAAATTGGTCCACCAAAGAAAATATTCAATGCAACGGATGGATTGGCATTGAGTTTATTGAAAGTTTATTAAGTTGGGAGTCCAGCTCAAGACTCGCACAAAAAGAAGCGCTTGCGGGAGGCAACCCGTCATTAGAGTTTGCTTTTCTTTTTCTTTTTAAACTTATAGTTTATTAGGGTAATTTAGGAATTTAATTTTGATGTTTGTTTTCCTTTTTCTATTACTTGTGTGTTGTTTTGATCTTTTCAGTTTGAAGCTTAGGATTACATGTGTGGGTCTAGAGTCAAGGTTGACGAAGCGAGAAATCGAGTCTAGGCGAGAGAGGAAACGAAGTTTTGAGTCAAGCTATGAGTCCAATTGATAGAAGGGTTATAGAGTGTTTATTCCCTGAAGAAAAATGAGGGAAATTATTCGTTTATATAACCCCCATACATCATAAACGGACTTGGGCAAAATAACTTTTTGTCACACAGCGGTCTACTCGCCGAGTGCATCTTATGGACTCGCCGAGTCCGTGTGAAAATTCACGATTCTTCTGCCATTTACGCTTCAACTCGGCGAGTCTACATACTTACTCGACGAGTCGCTCATTCTTCTTACTTTTGAGCTGAAGATTTGATGACATTTGATATGGGCATTGGTTCTATTCTTTGAAGATCATTTTCCGAGCATTTCCAAGAGTTTTTCTCTTATAATTGGAGCTATACCACGCGAGATTTTGACACCCAAGACATGGATGAGTTGTTCCCATGTCTAAAGTCAATTGAAGATGGAGCTTAAAGACGAAATATCAACCTCGCCACTACTATCCCAGGGGAGTTTGTTCCAATTCTCTTCTTATTTTTATTGTTCTTTATCATGCATAATATGCAATGGGGACATTGCATAAATTAAGTGTGGGGTAGGGGGTTGGTTAAATTAGTTAAAATTTTAGTTAATTTATGATAAATTTTGAAATTTTTGCATTAAAATTGCTAGGGCTAATTTAGAAAATTTTGGTAAAGCAATTAGGATTCCATGCTAGTATTATATTTGATGATTGCATGAAAACTCAAATGTTTAGTTGAGCCTATATACGTTCTAGTGCATTTGTGGCTTCCTTATTCTAGTGAAATCATGGGACAAAAACACGACCTCGCTTAGTTTGAAGGATGCAATATGTTTAGCATCGTGTACCAGAAATGTATCCAGGAAAATTATTATCGTTAACCAATAAAGGTTGAAGTTGAGCGGCCTTGCTTAAGCATGTAGGGTTTTGAGTGAAAAAAAAAGTGAGTTACATGTTAAAAAAAAGAGAGACAGAATTACAAGAAAAGTTGAAGAATTTTTGGAGCATCAAAGTTAAAGTGAAGATCAAAAGATCGAAAATTCCGAAGAAATTCAAAAAGTTGAAGATACCAAAAATCAAACAATAAGGTGGTGAATTCAAAGAAATCAAAGATCAAATGTCAAAGAAGTGAAGAATTCCAAAGAGCTCCAATGTGGTATCATAAATTGTAATTGTCTAGATTATGTATGCTTGGGTTGCTCAACCAAAAATACCTTGAGGTTAAGAGGTTTTCTGAGGATGGATTCGGAGGGATGCATAAAATGAGCATTGTTCGGAAAAAGTGGGCGAATGTTTATGAGGATTGTAAGTATTTAGAGTATGGGGGGTTCCTTAGGAAATCTATTAGACACAAATGCATGCGTTGCGGTCTTGGCATAATGGCTGGGTTCAATTGGGATTGTTTTATGTGATATTAGTGTGCTAAAATTCAGATTTGCTTGGGGGTAAGCAAAAGTCAAGTGTGGGGTATTTTGATATGGGTATATTTAGTTATAAAATTCATGCATTATCTTAATACTTTATGTTGTTTTTATCTCATTTAATGAACAAAAGGTGCTTAATTAGTTTATAATTTCATTTTTCAGCAACAATTACATGCTCGGATAGAAAAGGAAGCGGAACTAGCGATTGGAGGCTTGGATCTTGGATTTTGAAGAAAGAAGGATGTTGCTGGACAGCTTGACCCCTCGTTAGTGTTTTGGCCATATCTCATGAACCGTAACTCCGATTGACGAGATTCAAAATGTTCTGAAAAGTAGACACAATTTCGGACGACTTTTGTGTTTTGAGAAGATGCTGATTCGAAACGTACTCGGCGAGTAGGGTCGATTACTCGCCGAGTTGGTCAAAAGTTTCGCGATTCTGGACGCGCTGACTTGTCGTACACGGGTTTTAAGTGACGGACTCGCCGAGTAGGTCACTGGACTCACCGAGTAGCCTCTGTTTTGTGAAAATCTATATAAAGGGACTTTCAGATCGATACCCTAGCATGGAGAGAAACCCTAGGAGGCTGAGAAACGATTGGAAGTGCTGCTAGGTCGTGAGGAACTGAAGAATCAACCCTACATTCAATTGTGAAGAGAATCAAGACAATTTTGGTTTATTCTTAGTAACTTTTTGATTTGAATCATGTTTACATACTTTGATTTTGTTTTTGAGTTTATGTTTACTGCAATCATGAGCTAAAAACTTATTCTTCTGTTAGGGTAGACAATTTTGTGAACATGGATTGATTATTTGAGTAGGATTATTTTTAATTGGTAATTATGTTTTGTTAAGCTTGTTAAAGAACCTTATGTGTTGACAATAACTATTCTTCTGTTAATAAATTAGTAATTAAGTTGTATGAACATCTCTTAGTTATTAATTTCATATGATTTATTGTGACCACATAGTTGTATGTCTAGGAATAACGAATGTGAAACTAGAATTAACTAGAAGATAGGTAAGTTAATGTGTGAGATTGTTTGATGAACATCAGCAATAGGTTAATTGAAGGGTCAATTTAATTAACCATTACAAGTCTTACTTAACCCGAATCAATAATCTAGGAAACCCGTTAATTTAGACAACTGGCCATTGCTTGAGTTAATTTGTTTTCTAAGAATTAGGAATAGCGAATGTGAACCTAATTATCTTAATCGGTAGCCAATGAAGAATTAATCTGATACATTAAAATCATCCATGGGAACAAATGAGTCGTACCTAAACAGAAGTCCTCTTTACTATTGAATTTAGTTGGTAATTAATTGTTTTAGTTGCTAGTTAGTTAATTTGTGTGTTGGTTATTCTAATTAAGTTTCTAGTCTTGTAAAACTAGAGAAAACCCCCATTTTGTTATTTGTTTTATTTATATAATATTAGCATTTATTTTAATTGTTTACCGTTCCCTGTGTTCGATACCCTACTTGCTTGAACTATATTACTAATCGATAGGTACACTGCCTTTCGTGTGTTTATTTTGTGTCTAAGTTAGTAGGATTAAAACTAGTTGGTTTTACACACATCAAGTTTTTGGCGCCGTTGCCGGGGAACGGTTCTAAATAGTTAATTTTATTTGCTAATTGTTATTATTTTTTTTATTTGTTGATTAATTTTTTTATTTAGTTTAATTTTTTATTTTTATTTTTATTTTTATTTAGTATGTATTTTCCAAATCTCGATGCTTTTGATGCTTTTCTTGAGGAAGTAGTGCAGGAAATTGAGCAGGAAGATGAGGAATATGACTCGGATGAAGATTTGAAGAAATTTGATAGATGGTTAGATAACATCTTGTCTAACGATCAAGAACAATTTGAGTCACAAGAGCTAAAGTTACAAGATGAAGAATTTAATCCAGAAAGAGATTTGGAGGAGCTGGAAAGGTTGTTAGCAGAGAGGTCGGACGAAGAACAAGAACAAGCTGAATTGCAGGAACCAAGTTGTGGTTTGACCATTACCAAGACATGGCCCCCTGTTCTTCCGGTTTGTGTTTCGAAGCATGGGGTGACGACTCCAACTTTGGAGAATGTTCTGAAGCACGATCCATTTTTGATTAGTATCCAACCGGTTCCAACCCTTATCAAGATTCTTGGGTTATATGAATTGAAGCTCGTTTGGCCAATTTTTGAAGCAAATAGCCAAATTTTACAAATTGGTCCACCAAAGAAAATATTCAATGCAACGGATGGATTGGCATTGAGTTTATTGAAAGTTTATTAAGTTGGGAGTCCAGCTCAAGACTCGCACAAAAAGAAGCGCTTGCGGGAGGCAACCCGTCATTAGAGTTTGCTTTTCTTTTTCTTTTTAAACTTATAGTTTATTAGGGTAATTTAGGAATTTAATTTTGATGTTTGTTTTCCTTTTTCTATTACTTGTGTGTTGTTTTGATCTTTTCAGTTTGAAGCTTAGGATTACATGTGTGGGTCTAGAGTCAAGGTTGACGAAGCGAGAAATCGAGTCTAGGCGAGAGAGGAAACGAAGTTTTGAGTCAAGCTATGAGTCCAATTGATAGAAGGGTTATAGAGTGTTTATTCCCTGAAGAAAAATGAGGGAAATTATTCGTTTATATAACCCCCATACATCATAAACGGACTTGGGCAAAATAACTTTTTGTCACACAGCGGTCTACTCGCCGAGTGCATCTTATGGACTCGCCGAGTCCGTGTGAAAATTCACGATTCTTCTGCCATTTACGCTTCAACTCGGCGAGTCTACATACTTACTCGACGAGTCGCTCATTCTTCTTACTTTTGAGCTGAAGATTTGATGACATTTGATATGGGCATTGGTTCTATTCTTTGAAGATCATTTTCCGAGCATTTCCAAGAGTTTTTCTCTTATAATTGGAGCTATACCACGCGAGATTTTGACACCCAAGACATGGATGAGCTGTTCCCATGTCTAAAGTCAATTGAAGATGGAGCTTAAAGACGAAATATCAACCTCGCCACTACTATCCCAGGGGAGTTTGTTCCAATTCTCTTCTTATTTTTATTGTTCTTTATCATGCATAATATGCAATGGGGACATTGCATAAATTAAGTGTGGGGTAGGGGGTTGGTTAAATTAGTTAAAATTTTAGTTAATTTATGATAAATTTTGAAATTTTTGCATTAAAATTGCTAGGGCTAATTTAGAAAATTTTGGTAAAGCAATTAGGATTCCATGCTAGTATTATATTTGATGATTGCATGAAAACTCAAATGTTTAGTTGAGCCTATATACGTTCTAGTGCATTTGTGGCTTCCTTATTCTAGTGAAATCATGGGACAAAAACACGACCTCGCTTAGTTTGAAGGATGCAATATGTTTAGCATCGTGTACCAGAAATGTATCCAGGAAAATTATTATCGTTAACCAATAAAGGTTGAAGTTGAGCGGCCTTGCTTAAGCATGTAGGGTTTTGAGTGAAAAAAAAAGTGAGTTACATGTTAAAAAAAAGAGAGACAGAATTACAAGAAAAGTTGAAGAATTTTTGGAGCATCAAAGTTAAAGTGAAGATCAAAAGATCGAAAATTCCGAAGAAATTCAAAAAGTTGAAGATACCAAAAATCAAACAATAAGGTGGTGAATTCAAAGAAATCAAAGATCAAATGTCAAAGAAGTGAAGAATTCCAAAGAGCTCCAATGTGGTATCATAAATTGTAATTGTCTAGATTATGTATGCTTGGGTTGCTCAACCAAAAATACCTTGAGGTTAAGAGGTTTTCTGAGGATGGATTCGGAGGGATGCATAAAATGAGCATTGTTCGGAAAAAGTGGGCGAATGTTTATGAGGATTGTAAGTATTTAGAGTATGGGGGGTTCCTTAGGAAATCTATTAGACACAAATGCATGCGTTGCGGTCTTGGCATAATGGCTGGGTTCAATTGGGATTGTTTTATGTGATATTAGTGTGCTAAAATTCAGATTTGCTTGGGGGTAAGCAAAAGTCAAGTGTGGGGTATTTTGATATGGGTATATTTAGTTATAAAATTCATGCATTATCTTAATACTTTATGTTGTTTTTATCTCATTTAATGAACAAAAGGTGCTTAATTAGTTTATAATTTCATTTTTCAGCAACAATTACATGCTCGGATAGAAAAGGAAGCGGAACTAGCGATTGGAGGCTTGGATCTTGGATTTTGAAGAAAGAAGGATGTTGCTGGACAGCTTGACCCCTCGTTAGTGTTTTGGCCATATCTCATGAACCGTAACTCCGATTGACGAGATTCAAAATGTTCTGAAAAGTAGACACAATTTCGGACGACTTTTGTGTTTTGAGAAGATGCTGATTCGAAACGTACTCGGCGAGTAGGGTCGATTACTCGCCGAGTTGGTCAAAAGTTTCGCGATTCTGGACGCGCTGACTTGTCGTACACGGGTTTTAAGTGACGGACTCGCCGAGTAGGTCACTGGACTCACCGAGTAGCCTCTGTTTTGTGAAAATCTATATAAAGGGACTTTCAGATCGATACCCTAGCATGGAGAGAAACCCTAGGAGGCTGAGAAACGATTGGAAGTGCTGCTAGGTCGTGAGGAACTGAAGAATCAACCCTACATTCAATTGTGAAGAGAATCAAGACAATTTTGGTTTATTCTTAGTAACTTTTTGATTTGAATCATGTTTACATACTTTGATTTTGTTTTTGAGTTTATGTTTACTGCAATCATGAGCTAAAAACTTATTCTTCTGTTAGGGTAGACAATTTTGTGAACATGGATTGATTATTTGAGTAGGATTATTTTTAATTGGTAATTATGTTTTGTTAAGCTTGTTAAAGAACCTTATGTGTTGACAATAACTATTCTTCTGTTAATAAATTAGTAATTAAGTTGTATGAACATCTCTTAGTTATTAATTTCATATGATTTATTGTGACCACATAGTTGTATGTCTAGGAATAACGAATGTGAAACTAGAATTAACTAGAAGATAGGTAAGTTAATGTGTGAGATTGTTTGATGAACATCAGCAATAGGTTAATTGAAGGGTCAATTTAATTAACCATTACAAGTCTTACTTAACCCGAATCAATAATCTAGGAAACCCGTTAATTTAGACAACTGGCCATTGCTTGAGTTAATTTGTTTTCTAAGAATTAGGAATAGCGAATGTGAACCTAATTATCTTAATCGGTAGCCAATGAAGAATTAATCTGATACATTAAAATCATCCATGGGAACAAATGAGTCGTACCTAAACAGAAGTCCTCTTTACTATTGAATTTAGTTGGTAATTAATTGTTTTAGTTGCTAGTTAGTTAATTTGTGTGTTGGTTATTCTAATTAAGTTTCTAGTCTTGTAAAACTAGAGAAAACCCCCATTTTGTTATTTGTTTTATTTATATAATATTAGCATTTATTTTAATTGTTTACCGTTCCCTGTGTTCGATACCCTACTTGCTTGAACTATATTACTAATCGATAGGTACACTGCCTTTCGTGTGTTTATTTTGTGTCTAAGTTAGTAGGATTAAAACTAGTTGGTTTTACACACATCAAGTTTTTGGCGCCGTTGCCGGGGAACGGTTCTAAATAGTTAATTTTATTTGCTAATTGTTATTATTTTTTTTATTTGTTGATTAATTTTTTTATTTAGTTTAATTTTTTATTTTTATTTTTATTTTTATTTAGTATGTATTTTCCAAATCTCGATGCTTTTGATGCTTTTCTTGAGGAAGTAGTGCAGGAAATTGAGCAGGAAGATGAGGAATATGACTCGGATGAAGATTTGAAGAAATTTGATAGATGGTTAGATAACATCTTGTCTAACGATCAAGAACAATTTGAGTCACAAGAGCTAAAGTTACAAGATGAAGAATTTAATCCAGAAAGAGATTTGGAGGAGCTGGAAAGGTTGTTAGCAGAGAGGTCGGACGAAGAACAAGAACAAGCTGAATTGCAGGAACCAAGTTGTGGTTTGACCATTACCAAGACATGGCCCCCTGTTCTTCCGGTTTGTGTTTCGAAGCATGGGGTGACGACTCCAACTTTGGAGAATGTTCTGAAGCACGATCCATTTTTGATTAGTATCCAACCGGTTCCAACCCTTATCAAGATTCTTGGGTTATATGAATTGAAGCTCGTTTGGCCAATTTTTGAAGCAAATAGCCAAATTTTACAAATTGGTCCACCAAAGAAAATATTCAATGCAACGGATGGATTGGCATTGAGTTTATTGAAAGTTTATTAAGTTGGGAGTCCAGCTCAAGACTCGCACAAAAAGAAGCGCTTGCGGGAGGCAACCCGTCATTAGAGTTTGCTTTTCTTTTTCTTTTTAAACTTATAGTTTATTAGGGTAATTTAGGAATTTAATTTTGATGTTTGTTTTCCTTTTTCTATTACTTGTGTGTTGTTTTGATCTTTTCAGTTTGAAGCTTAGGATTACATGTGTGGGTCTAGAGTCAAGGTTGACGAAGCGAGAAATCGAGTCTAGGCGAGAGAGGAAACGAAGTTTTGAGTCAAGCTATGAGTCCAATTGATAGAAGGGTTATAGAGTGTTTATTCCCTGAAGAAAAATGAGGGAAATTATTCGTTTATATAACCCCCATACATCATAAACGGACTTGGGCAAAATAACTTTTTGTCACACAGCGGTCTACTCGCCGAGTGCATCTTATGGACTCGCCGAGTCCGTGTGAAAATTCACGATTCTTCTGCCATTTACGCTTCAACTCGGCGAGTCTACATACTTACTCGACGAGTCGCTCATTCTTCTTACTTTTGAGCTGAAGATTTGATGACATTTGATATGGGCATTGGTTCTATTCTTTGAAGATCATTTTCCGAGCATTTCCAAGAGTTTTTCTCTTATAATTGGAGCTATACCACGCGAGATTTTGACACCCAAGACATGGATGAGCTGTTCCCATGTCTAAAGTCAATTGAAGATGGAGCTTAAAGACGAAATATCAACCTCGCCACTACTATCCCAGGGGAGTTTGTTCCAATTCTCTTCTTATTTTTATTGTTCTTTATCATGCATAATATGCAATGGGGACATTGCATAAATTAAGTGTGGGGTAGGGGGTTGGTTAAATTAGTTAAAATTTTAGTTAATTTATGATAAATTTTGAAATTTTTGCATTAAAATTGCTAGGGCTAATTTAGAAAATTTTGGTAAAGCAATTAGGATTCCATGCTAGTATTATATTTGATGATTGCATGAAAACTCAAATGTTTAGTTGAGCCTATATACGTTCTAGTGCATTTGTGGCTTCCTTATTCTAGTGAAATCATGGGACAAAAACACGACCTCGCTTAGTTTGAAGGATGCAATATGTTTAGCATCGTGTACCAGAAATGTATCCAGGAAAATTATTATCGTTAACCAATAAAGGTTGAAGTTGAGCGGCCTTGCTTAAGCATGTAGGGTTTTGAGTGAAAAAAAAAAGTGAGTTACATGTTAAAAAAAAGAGAGACAGAATTACAAGAAAAGTTGAAGAATTTTTGGAGCATCAAAGTTAAAGTGAAGATCAAAAGATCGAAAATTCCGAAGAAATTCAAAAAGTTGAAGATACCAAAAATCAAACAATAAGGTGGTGAATTCAAAGAAATCAAAGATCAAATGTCAAAGAAGTGAAGAATTCCAAAGAGCTCCAATGTGGTATCATAAATTGTAATTGTCTAGATTATGTATGCTTGGGTTGCTCAACCAAAAATACCTTGAGGTTAAGAGGTTTTCTGAGGATGGATTCGGAGGGATGCATAAAATGAGCATTGTTCGGAAAAAGTGGGCGAATGTTTATGAGGATTGTAAGTATTTAGAGTATGGGGGGTTCCTTAGGAAATCTATTAGACACAAATGCATGCGTTGCGGTCTTGGCATAATGGCTGGGTTCAATTGGGATTGTTTTATGTGATATTAGTGTGCTAAAATTCAGTTTTGCTTGGGGGCAAGCAAAAGTCAAGTGTGGGGTATTTTGATATGGGCATATTTAGTTATAAAATTCATGCATTATCTTAATACTTTATGTTGTTTTTATCTCATTTAATGAACAAAAGGTGCTTAATTAGTTTATAATTTCATTTTTCAGCAACAATTACATGCTCGGATAGAAAAGGAAGCGGAACTAGCGATTGGAGGCTTGGATCTTGGATTTTGAAGAAAGAAGGATGTTGCTGGACAGCTTGACCCCTCGTTAGTGTTTTGGCCATATCTCATGAACCGTAACTCCGATTGACGAGATTCAAAATGTTCTGAAAAGTAGATACAATTTCGGACGACTTTTGTGTTTTGAGAAGATGCTGATTCGAAACGTACTCGGCGAGTAGGGTCGATTACTCGCCGAGTTGGTCAGAAGTTTCGCGATTCTGGACGCGCTGACTTGCCGTACACGGGTTTTAAGTGACGGACTCGCCGAGTAGGTCACTGGACTCGCCGAGTAGCCTCTGTTTTGTGAAAATCTATATAAATGGACTTTCAGATCGATACCCTAGCATGGAGAGAAACCCTAGGAGGCTGAGAAACGATTGGAAGTGCTGCTAGGTCGTGAGGAACTGAAGAATCAACCCTACATTCAATTGTGAAGAGAATCAAGACAATTTTGGTTTATTCTTAGTAACTTTTTGATTTGAATCATGTTTACATACTTTGATTTTGTTTTTGAGTTTATGTTTACTGCAATCATGAGCTAAAAACTTATTCTTCTGTTAGGGTAGACAATTTTGTGAACATGGATTGATTATTTGAGTAGGATTATTTTTAATTGGTAATTATGTTTTGTTAAGCTTGTTAAAGAACCTTATGTGTTGACAATAACTATTCTTCTGTTAATAAATTAGTAATTAAGTTGTATGAACATCTCTTAGTTATTAATTTCATATGATTTATTGTGACCACATAGTTGTATGTCTAGGAATAACGAATGTGAAACTAGAATTAACTAGAAGATAGGTAAGTTAATGTGTGAGATTGTTTGATGAACATCAGCAATAGGTTAATTGAAGGGTCAATTTAATTAACCATTACAAGTCTTACTTAACCCGAATCAATAATCTAGGAAACCCGTTAATTTAGACAACTGGCCATTGCTTGAGTTAATTTGTTTTCTAAGAATTAGGAATAGCGAACGTGAACCTAATTATCTTAATCGGTAGCCAATGAAGAATTAATCCGATACATTAAAATCATCCATGGGAACAAATGAGTCGTACCTAAACAGAAGTCCTCTTTACTATTGAATTTAGTTGGTAATTAATTGTTTTAGTTGCTAGTTAGTTAATTTGTGTGTTGGTTATTCTAATTAAGTTTCTAGTCTTGTAAAACTAGAGAAAACCCCCCATTTTGTTATTTGTTTTATTTATATAATATTAGCATTTATTTTAATTGTTTACCGTTCCCTGTGTTCGATACCCTACTTGCTTGAACTATATTACTAATCGATAGGTACACTGCCTTTCGTGTGTTTATTTTGTGTCTAAGTTAGTAGGATTAAAACTAGTTGGTTTTACACACATCAGACACCATGGAGTTGTACCAGATATAAAGGAGCCTACGGAGATTTCCTGTGACAATGAGGGTGCGATCGCCTTAGTCAAGGAACCAAGGGATCATGGAAGATCCAGGAACATCGACGGGAAATATCATTTCATAAGAAATTGAGTAGAAGAAGGACTCCTAATAATGAAGGGCGTATCGTCATAGGAGAACCCAACAGATCCCCTTACAAAGGGACTGCGTAGGGTTAAGCACTTGCAGCACGCTAGGAGTATCAAGCTGAAGGATGATATTAGTTTTAATGATTAGATATACATTTAGAAACTTGTAATAGCTAAAATGTAATTGATATTTGATGATTGAATAAAAGGAGTTTTATTTATAAGTAAAGATACTATCTTGTGTGAATCATTTACTATTGTTTCATTTTTGCATGTTTGACTTCCAAAATAATAAGATTATTCAAACTATCCATTGTCGATCATACTTTGGAAGTAGGTTGTGAAAGCAGACTGTCATGAATGGGTTTTTGTAAGATTTTCTAAGGTGTTAGACATTGCAAAAGTTCGCTACAAACATTCATGAGTGCTTTTAAAATAAGATTTGATTACTGGACTAAACCCATGCTTACATGAATCACTTCCTGGAATTTATCACGAGTAATTGTGAGACAATAATATCGTATAATCTTCAAACCAAGATATATGAGTTGTTGATTATGATTTGGTTGTGCATTGATAGTACGAAACCACATCAGTAACTTGAAGTTATAAAACGTATTATTGTGTATGATTTAATGAGTAGTTAGTACAAGCATATAAGTCGAAGTTTATATGTTCCTTTTATCCTAAGAGGATTAAAAGCGATATCTTGGGCCCCTCGATGATTTTGGTTTGACTTATGTGTCGGGCCCAGTCATAGCTAAATTGATGTGTTCAATTAAGTTCTATGTCAAACAAATCAAAAATAGGGGAAACAAACTGCAGGACAATAAGTATGACTATGTTCCATGTATTTTTCCGCACGATATCTTGAAGAGCATAGGATTATATGATCCCTTATCTAATGGACGCATCAGAGTTCGACAGCGGCTTTTTGAGAGCTACGATTGCTAATTGGATTTTGAAGTTACATTGGCAGTTATAGTTATTAGACTTATCCAAATGGGAGACTGTTGGATTAGTTGTCTAAGCCCATAACTATAATTAGTATGTACTTGACCCGATAGTAGCATGGTACATTTCAGGTTGCCTTCACCAGAACAATTTGATAAGATGGGTATTTGAGAAAGAGGTTATTTGTGATTTAGTAATATATTATAAGAATAATATATTGATTGAGAAATCATATTATTTAATTAGTATTGATCAAGAATTAATTTAGTGATCAAAAGAGACTGATTAAATATATAGGGACTGATTATGTAAATCAGTAAAATGTATGGTTTGGGCTAATGATCCATGATTGGTTTGTGTTGGACTAAGCTTATGTGAAAGTCCATTAAGTGATAATCCAAATCAATTGGTGGACCATAAGTTCAAGTGTAAGAATTAGGGTTACAAAAGACTCTTTGTATTCTACATTATAAATGTGTACCCTAAGCTCTAAAATAGGACACTGCTTGCATTCCAAGAAGGACTAGCCGATTTTGTGTCTCCTAAACCTCTCTTATATTCATCTAATTGTTTTTGGTGTTTGTCACTTGTTTAAGACATCACACTTTGGGTGCAAAGCTCTTTTAAGGCCAAGTTCTACAAGCTACATCAAAAGGTAATCTTCTAACTAGTTTTCATGATACATATATCAAAGTTGCATACTAGTTAGGCTTCATGCTTTGGAAAAGGAATATTGCATGTATAATTAGAGAAAACTTAGATCCAAAGAATTAGGGTTGTATGTGCACCATAGGGATGTCAGAGTACATAAAACCCAACACCAACCGGTATGGTGCCTTGGCTATCAGAGCCGCACCAGGGACTAGGTCGATCCTGAACTCCACTTGTCTCTCCGGAGGTATCACAGGCAAATCCTCTGGAAATACGTCTAGATACTCTCGCATCCCTTGCACATCACTCACGGTCGCCTTACCTGCCTCCCGGGTATCCATAACGTATGCGACATACCCTGCACAACCTTGTTGCAGGTAGCGCCTAGTCCTTGTTGCCGAACACATAGTTGGTCCACGTCGCAGCCTCTTGCCCTGAATCACCGGCTCTCCCCTACTTGGGGTCCTGACGCGTACCAACTGCTACGCACAGTCGATCACCACGCCATTAGGGCTCAACCAGTCCATACCTATGATAACCTTGTTCCCCCTCAAAGGAATGGGAACCAAATCCACAAGATACCGCTCGTCGTACAACATCAAGACGCAATCTCTGAAGACCTCTGATGCCCGGACAGATCGGTCGTCAGCAATCTTGACCTCTAATGGACAATCCAACATACCCAAAGACTTAGAAAACCTATTGCTAAATGCAAGAGAGACAAATGATCGGGTAGCCTCCGAGTCAAATAACACCTTTACTAGGATACCATTCACATGGAACGATCCTAAACAAAACATATAAAACGTAAAACATAAATATCATAGCTAACATGTAATAAGAGTTAATGAGAAGAAAACATACCCGTCACCACATCCAATGCGGCACGCGCCTCCTCGGCGGTCAGTTGGAAGGCTCGGCTCCTCACCACTAGAGCATCTGTCTTGCCCTGTCGGCCATCTGTAATCTGTAGGATCGCTAGAGCTGGCGCCGCCATTGGCGCTCCTGATGTCAATCTCGGGCAGTTGGCCTTTTTATGGCCCTTGTGATTGCAATGAAAGCAAATCAGGTCTGATGTCTGAAAGGTGGGGGTAGGGGTAGTACAATCCCTTCCAAAGTGCCCCGTCTTGCCGCACTTATATCAACCCGATCCCCCATCTCTATAAACTCCCTCATGCAACTTGCCGTATTTCCCACAGCGGCCCCGGCCCTGCTGGCCCTTCGACCTAGAGTCGAATCCCTTGGTTTTCTTCTGCAAAACCCCAGTAGCCTGCCCAGTCTCCGCCTTCCTCTTCCTGATATGCTCTATATCAATCTCCTTCTCCCTAGCCCTCGCTATCATGTCATCCAAAGTCAGTCATGTCGAGTAGCTGACATGTTTCCGAATGTCAGCTCTCAGCATTTCATGGTACCGGGTCTTCTTCATCTCCTCATCGCCCGCGTACTGAGGCACTAGTAACGCCCTCTCCCTAAACTTGGCGGTAATCTCCACCACTAACTCAGTCATATGCCTTATATCCAGAAACTCCCTGGCCAATTGCTGAAGCTCCACAGCCGGCGCAAACTCAGCCCTAAACCTAGTCACAAAGTCTGACCAGGTCATAGCCTCAATGGCTGGGGCTCCCAATGAATCAATAACTGCCTCCCACTAGTCTCTAGCTCTGTCTCTCAAACATCCTGCAGCATACCGGACCTTCGACCCCTCGGGGCAGAAGTTTGTCAACTGTACAGACTAGATGTCTGCAATCCAACTCCTGGCCACAATGGGGTCCTTCACAAAGTCTGGCACACCACATCCCCTAAAGTCCTTGATGTGCGTCCCTAACTAGCTAGACGCCATGTCACTGCGGAATGCCCTAAGGCGATCCTACATCATCTCAATGATCCCTTCCTTGATCGACCCGAAAATCATAGGGGTCGCCTCAAGTATGCCTCTCATAATCTCAGACACGATGAACTCACGTAGCCCAACATCAACTGGCTCCGAACTTGCACCCGAACTTGAACCTGAACCTGATCCAAACCTTGAATATCCTGCTCCGTGATGCATCACCAACATTCCGAAACAAAACACATAATTGTCAGATTCATACATAATCTCGAGAGGTCTCACACACTCTACAAGTTCCCTGGTTCTATCTCAACCCTCCTTGACTCGAGTACGGATCCTCTGCTTTCATTAGTACGGGCCCATACTACTTTCCACATATATCCATACTTTCCTCAAGGATTGTCTTGACTTCACCAAGTCCATTTCACTATTATTGCTCACTGCACTAATCTCATCCTAAGCTTACCCTAGGGTAACCTCCAACCCACTCTCTGCCATCAGCTGCATAAGAAGTCCCTGCTACCTATCCAAACCTAGCTCGCGAATACCATTAAATATCACTAAGTCTAGATAATTCTTTGAACGAGAGGTCTGTCCCAACAACGGTTAGCCTGAAATGAGAGCTGCGAAACTGGGCTAAACCTAAATTTCTGAAATTATTTAGTCCTCGTAATATGTAACTTAGCGTATTTATTTACTAGTTAGTTAAAGATAACTAGAACTCCTAAAAGCACAAAGCAAGTAGCATTCGGGCATTGAGTAACCAAAACCAAGCATATCCTAATCAGGCTATCATATCGCTGACTAATCAGGGCTATCATGAAAATCAATAAGCGCATACAGCAGGCATATCAGGAATTTTCCTAGATCCTTAGCCCTAATCTAGCATGCAATTCTCATACACATACAGTAGGCATACAAGGCATCCTTCCTAGATCCTTAGCCCTAATATTGCATGCAGTTCTCATAATCATATCATATATCATAACAAACATGCATGGGTATCTTGGAGAAAACTTACTTGAGCTTGACCGATTGCACACATCACACACCTTGTTCGTTCTCACAACTCTTTATTTTAATTTTTAGAAAATTATTTTCCTGTAAAAATCTTTCAAACCCTCGATTTGAGTCCAGATACCCTCGAAGGTGTGTCTAAATCCCTCAAACCAAGACTCTGATACCAACTTGTAACATCCCAAATTTCAAGACCAAAAATTTCATTTTTAATTTAAAGATTCATAAAACATATTACTGAAAATGCCATCAATGTTATCGCATATCATGAAAATCATAAGTCAACCATCTCAAAAATCTATCATAGGAAAATAATTTCAGAGTACAAATCTCAAGAATCTCATGTGCAGAAAATCATGTGTGCAATGCGCTGCTATCGTGTCGGCTCCTTTCCCTTCGAAGAAGAAGCACCTGGAATAAAAATTGAAAACTATAAGCACAAAGCTTAGTGAGTTCTCCCATCATACCACATACCATATAATCACATAACGCCTAGCATATATGGGTGTTGGCCTCTCCTTCAGTCTCTTTCAACTGGTAACTGCCTAGCATATTTGGGTACTGGCCTCCCCTTCGGCCTCTTTCAACCGGTAGCTGCCTAGCATATCTGGGTGCGGGCCTCCCCTTCAGTCTCTTTCAACCGGTAATCGGAGACTATTTCACCCCTAACACTACCACATAATACCCTAGCATATACATATAAATCATATACTGCCTAGCATATCTGTGTGCTGGCCTCCCCATTGGTCTCTTTCAACCGGTAACCACGGACTATTTCACTCGTACCACTATCACATAATAACATAACATGCTAGCACATATAGCATAACAGATAGTGGTATACCAGACAATTATCACAAAGACAATCATATCAACTATAATCAATACTAGTGGGCCAGCATTAGTTCCTTCGACCCACTCATAGTGGAAGGTAACTCACCTCGATAACTAGGAAATAGCTGCAAAATCTCCTACTCTGAAATCAATCCTTTTCGGACTCCTACACGTAAGCATTTCCTTTAATTACCCTTTTCATACTCATAACCCTTCTAAGGGTCACCTTTGGTCAATGGTCAAAGTCAAAGTCAACTTCCTAGTCAAAGTCAACATCCTGGTTGACTCAACTCACCGAGTTGGTCAATCAACTCGTCGAGTTCCATAATCCATATAACCCTGGAAATCTCGATCCAACTCGTCGAGTTCTTTCATGAACTCGTCGAGTTCCTCCTCATAACAGAGTCGGGACATTTTGCTCACAACTCACTGAGTTCATCCTTGAACTCGTCTAGTTCTTCAATCTTCGAAACCCAAAATCCAAGGCCAACTCGTCGAGTTATCTCCTAGGTTCGACGAGTTTGCTCAGTAACAGAAAAGGTTAGGGAACCACGACCCAACTCGCCGAGTTGGATGAACAACTCGACGAGTCCCCCTTACTCTAAATCCATTCAGTCACTTCCAATCGAGTTCAATGCTTCCAAACCATATATTTGGTCCCCTAGGACTAAGTTACCACGTAAAGTTGCAAACTTTACGTTCATGCATGGTGTCATGAAGCTAGCACCACCAAAACTAAGCCATATAAGAGGTCTAGGGCATGAGGAAGGGCCAAGGCTTGATAAAGCTGGAAACTTTATGCTTCATAAGCTTATGGGTGCCTAGATCTAACGTAAAAACTTCATGATACACTAAAATCCTGAAAATGACTTCAATAGAGCCCAAAAGTGACAAAATACAACCCTAAATGAAGATCTAAGAAATGGAAAGCCAAGGTATCAACTTTATACCTCAAATGAGTCAGAAATGCAACTCAACTTCTAGATTCACTGGCTCCCTCTTGAATCTTCAAGCTTCTCTTTCCTTCTCAAGCTTCAAAATCACCAAGAACACACAACAATGGCTCAAAACACTCAAAGATGGATTAGGGTTTCCTGGCTAGGGTTTAGGGTGATGGAGGCTGCAAATGAGGCCAACCTTTGGAGGTTAAGGTGTTTAAATAGGGTTCAGAACCCTGAATATTAGGGTTTCACTCTAGTAGCCCTACTCGTCGAGTTGAGGCTCTCAACTCGTCGAGTAGACTTCAAGTCTCGCGTCCAAATTCCATTCCTACTCGACGATTTTGGGGCCTCCAACTCGTCGAGTCCCATTGCAAAAATGTATAATTTGATTTAAAATACATACCAGGATCCTGCCGTTACACTGATATAGATTGTAGTGTTAAAAAATAGTTGAAGTTTTGGTGTCTTTTTGTACATATTTTCTTACCTTTCTTTTGGTAGGATATTTGAAAACCTATCAGAGATATGGACCAATGTAAACCCTTAGGTGTTATTTGTTTTTTTAAATCAAAAATTCATAAAGTTTGCGGACCACCTCTGTAGTTCTCTGTAGTAGAAGAGGTGGACCAAAAGGCTGCAGACTGTAATAAGAAGCGTGTTTGTTTTTTTTAACATCTGCATGTTGCTACAGATATTAAAAAATTAAAATAAGCTGATTTTATAATCCAAAATAGTTTTTTAATACCAAAATTTTAATAATGTAAGACATTTTGGCAAAAATTTATGATATTTCAGCAAAAAAAATAATGATAGTTTAACAAAAAAATAAAAATATTTTAGCATAAAATGATGATATTTCATCAACAAATTATTATTATTCAATATAAAAAAAAGAAAAAAAATTGAACACGAATAAACAAAAAAAAAAGGAAAAAAAATGTGAAATAAGATTTCAGCAATATATAATCAATATTTTAGCAAGAAAAAAAGTAGAAGAAGAGGTAGGAAGAGGTAGGAAGAGGCCAAACAAGTGTTGCGCCAAGAAGAACACATGCAGTTGTTTTTTAACCCGAAGACATCTGAAAAACAAACAGTTGCGAGATGAAAAGTGTTGCGCGTGTTCTACGTCGCGCAACAATAAGAGGTCTGAAGAGGTTTTTTCCAAACAACAAACAACACCTTAGTTTCAATGTATCCACAATAAAATCTTTTCTACTAGTAGATATTTGCATCAAACATGTAAAGCCTTGAAACGATCGATATTGGTTGTGTTCCAAATCAACCTAAAGAAGAACACCAAATCATAATATTAATCATTTCGAAAAGGAACTAATGAAGATCAAAGAATGTTTCTAATAAAAACAGTGCAAATTCATCAGCTTCATGTAATTTGTTGATTTAGGCTGATTCTTTTTTAGCTTTTGAAAACTTAAACCAATGATTCAAACAGATAAAAAGTCACTTTTCCTCGATTTTCTCATTCAGGATTTTTATAGTTAGAGTACATTGCCACAAGGGATGTTGCTACATAAATGTCTGTTTCAACACCAATCTTGAAAGCCCAGCAGTGAATGTGGAGGCCATCTTTTAGGTCATTGTCACAACTAGACAACAAGCTAGCAATGATGGCAGAATCGGGGTTTAGTCCATACTCACTAACACACCTAAAATGTCCAAAAATTTCTTGTAATACCCATTTTGGGAAAACCCATATATGAAGACGGTGATCAATGTTGTATTTGGTTCAGTAATTTCGTCGAACACCTAGAGTGCGCTTTCCATGAAATGAATACATATCGGTGGGGGATGTGGTTGTGTATATATCTGAATTAAACCCAGATTTTATGAGATTGACGTGAAGCATTTGTCCATGAGGGAGTAGTTTGAGCTTCAAGCATGCTTTAAAAAGGAAAGGAAAGGTGAATTCGTTGAGGGGTGTCACTGAAAATGAAGCTTTGAAAAAAAAAGCTATGCGTTTTATTGATGCATTGTTTTTTTCTCCTCTTTCACTTTCGATATCAACATTATTCTCAACACTATTCTCCATAAATCTCTATACTTGTACAATTAAAAATCTCGATGCAATGCATTGCACCATCTCTGACCATCTGCCTTGTTCTTTGGTATTCCTTACAATCGAATTAAAACTCAAGAAGAAAAAGAAGAGGGATATGTGATCAATTAGGGAGAAGGGAAGGGTTGAGATTGATTAAAGAGGTTGAGAAAAGACGGACATAACCTGCGATCAATCTCTAAGAGAGAAGAGGCTGGTGTGGGTGTTGCTCAATGGAAAAAAAGATATACAGTTCGTTGGTTCGCTCCCTAAAGTGGAGTTTGTTATTGAACTTTATTCTCTCTCTCTCTCTCTCTCTCTCTCTCTCTCTCTCTGTGTGTGTGTGTGTGTGTGTGTGTATGTGTGTGTGTGTGTGTATATATATATATATATATATATATATATATAGCTAAGTTAAAATGTGGATTGACATCTATTGTGCGGACGTATGGACAGTGCTATTCTATGAGAAATGACAAATAAAAAATGTTCTTTGACAATGCGAATACGTTCAATCTTACATAATTATTGTCATTATTACGCATTTTCACCAATTAAATCAACTATAAGGTTATTATAGATTTTTTATTATTATTCACATTCTGTCAGGATGTTTATTGAGTCGTATTCTACAAGAATGAAAATGAGTGAAAAACGATGCGTGGGAACAAAAATGAATAAGAATTAGTGAGAATGAATGGAAATGACAAGAATTGTCTGAGGTTGAATATATTCACATTACTAAACAATTTATTCTTTTAGTAATTCTCATGGAATAACACTGTCCACACGTCCGCACAATAGTTGTTCATCCACATTAACCTAACCCTATATATATATATATATATATATATATATATATATATATATATATATATATATATATATATTTGTCTGTATGTGTGTATGTGTGTGCCCACGCAAAGTAGTGACGATAAACAACTCTTTTGACGAATAATGTTTAGATTTTATTATTAGTTATTACGTATTAAAAAATCACAATTTTAAATAAAATATTTATGTTTAGACCTTATATTTATATTAGCTTTTTATACATTTTATATAAATTAATTAATATGGATGTCTATTTTTAAGAAATATAAACTTTTTTATATACATGAGTTAAATAGTTTAAAATTTTCATTTTGCTCGAAATTAATTTTCTTAATAACCTTCCTTAATTCAAGGCTTCAAACTTTTGGGAAGTATTAACGATTTATTTATGTATAATTGATTTGTACAATAAGCTTTGTAACTTATACCTCTTAATATTCTAGATATGACTAATATATATATATATATATATATATATATATATATATATATATATATATATATATATATATATATATATATATATATATATATATTCATATGCATCACTCCTCAAATTTTAAAGAAAAGAAGTTTATTTTATGTCAATATGAGTGTCTATTTTTAGTGAACAAAAAATGATTAATTTTGATAAATTTAGTTTTTCAATAAAAATTAATCCCTAAAAAAGTGGGTTTTTATAGTCTGATACATGCACGTCTATTGTAAATAGGATAAATGTACGTGTTATTGTTACCGTTACCCATTCATCTATTGGTTTTAGCCTTATATAGTCACTGGGGTTATTTCTCATATATTGAACCCCCAAAATCATTGATTTTATATGTTAATCAGGGGAACATTTTAAAGTGTACCCGATTTCATCAATAATATAGCTAAGATATGGCCACACAGTTAGGGTCTATAACTGTGTAATTTCAGTTATGGTGCTCAAATAGTAGAAGGTGTAGCGGTCAAATATTTGCTTTAAGAAAGATATGGATATATTTGGCGGTTCACGAATTCTTCGACTATAGACATTTAAAGTTTTAAATATGAACTAAGTGTGATGTTTAAACAAGCATCACACACAATCTTCTCACAGAGCTCGATTTCTACTTAAAAAGTCTCTAAGCTCAAAATATGTATCATATATACCAAACCAAACAAATTGGTTTTCCTTTTGATGCATCTACTTTTGACCTTTTAAAGCCCTTTTACAATATATTTTTTCGACGCTTCAACCTTCGTGTCTTTTCTGATCTCATAACATGTAGACATTAAATATTGTAAGAGGAAATTTGGTGAATTGAAAACAATTCCAGAGTAGACTTAATCATTGTAACGACCCAATTATTTTAGTATATTTCAAAATTATTTGTAAAAGAAAACCTTCATGATTTCATTCCATGAACTATTCATAAAACATTTTTATCATGGTTTAATAAAAGATTTATATTATAACAAAATGTGGAAGTCGAAAAACCCAAGTTACATCATCATAAATATTATAATGAATTAACTTACAACCATAAATTTTCTTAATTAAGTATGCAAGAGATCCTAGCAGTCAAATTATGTCCTTTCCCTTAAAATTTTTAATAAACAACTGGTAAGCGAAAATGACTAATGAGCCTAAAATGTCTATACAAGATATTACATGTAACGAGACACACAATTACATACAATTTAGATTGCTATAACCTCTGATATAGTCTTACATTAATCATGAAAATTCTATGGACACAACCATAGTATTGTATCTATCCTGAAAATGTTATGGACACAACCATAGTCTTACATCAAACATATTAATGTGATGGATACTACCATAGTCTTACATTAAATATATTAATGTGGACACAACCATAGTCTTACATTAAACATATTAATGTTATGGACACAACTAAAATCTTACATCAAACATACTAAATATACACACGAAAACATAACCATAGAAAAATGAACTCGCCTTATTAAAGGAACATTAAAAACTCTTCTAGATATGGAATAAGAGATAGTCTCACTCGAGTCAACCTACACAATGTTTCACTAGTCACTGCATAGTTCACATACCTAATACCATCAGTAACACTTTTAAAGTTTTCATTTTGGTTATATTCTTGGTGTTGCAATCTGTTCATGGACTGATTTACTCCTTTTAATCTCATTATTTTTGAAAGGTTATTATTTATTATTATAAAACACTTTCCTATCTTTTGGGGATATAAAATACACGTTCTAACGATTTCTCTACATTATTCTATGGCTTTTACAAGTTCACAATAGAATTTGGTCAACAATCCGGACCAGCCTCAAAGAAGATATGGGTTGAGAATGAGGAGTTAACAAAGTTAGACAATATTGGAGTGGGCATATGAACATGTATTGATGTACCATATCCAACTAATGCTCCCTTTTTTATGCGATGCATTCCACCCATTACAGTGACCGAAGATTTTATTATTGGTATATTGATTGGTCCAACACGCATTAAAATAGGAGGCAGTTCGATGGTTGTACCCGTGAACCAACCTCCTAAAGCAAAATAAACATATATAGAAAGGTTCAAACGAGAACAAAAAACAAAGTAGAAAACATAGAAACGAAACGCGATCACATAATTTTCAACATTTTAATATCTCGAAAAAAAAATAACCAAATATATCTAAATTCATTAATTATTGTTCTCTGTTGATCAACATTTTAGAAAACTATCGTCATGTGTTTCATTCAAATATGAATAAATTGTGCATCATTTTTTTTATAACTTATCCGGTATTCATATGTGAATAAGCTATTTATATGATTTTTATTCATTTGTGAATAATATAATGAATGAAGGATTTATAATAAAATAAGATTAAAATTTTAATCACATGTGATAAAATATATAAAAAAATATATTTTTATAAAAAAATATCATATTGATATGAATGTACATTTATAGATAAAAAACTATATTTTTTTAATATATACAATTATATTTTCCAAAACAATATCATTCTAATATTGATGACCAATATTGAATATTCGTCTAGCAGTTTTCAACCTTCATTTTTGTTATCGCTTAAACCTACCCACATACACACATTGTGTTCTTATAGAACAATACACATTTAGAGGCATTACATAAATTTGGTTATTAATAACATATGATTACATTCGGATATTTATCTAAACCGGTAGGCTCTTGAACGTGTCCCACATTGGCTCCACAATGTTTTCAATCAATTCGAAATACATTGATCTTGTTCTTCGATTCTATAAGGTCTTTCAAGAAGACATATGTCTTTATCAATTCTTTAAATATACACTTTTTATATATGATCTTAATCTTAATGTTTCAATCTAAAAACTAAAATGAAAAGATTTTATGATGGCTCTTCGGCTCTTCCCGGTGTTAAATGATCACAATTAAACTTCAATTTTTTCAAATATCCTCGGAGTCTGAGGTCATGGCGCTTTTGTCCATTTGTAACCATAGTTCATAATCTGGAAAATAAAACATCATATGGATCTACCGGATATAACTTTGCAACATTTAATAAACATACATTTTTGGTATTTCGTACTTAATTTTGCAATAGTAAATCTTATTTTCCTAAAAATTAAAACCTAAAAGATGTGATTAAAATGTATGATATCATTTGATGATTTTAAAATAATTATAGTTGATTTCTAATTTATTCTTAAATTGAAAAGAGACCCGACAAATATTGGGCCGGTCAAAACTTAAAAGAACTTGACCCCTCCCAAAAGCATAAGGCTGCTTCCCTTTTCATTTTCTTTAGAAATTATAAAAGTTATATTATATTATATTATCTTGTATTATGTGTAATGATCGATCTTATAAAAAACCAAAAAGTTGATCACAATGGTTAATAATTGATTTAATGATGTCACAATAGCCTAATATATACGTGGGGAATTATGTATATTGCAATATTTTAATAATACTAAAAGCACATCTAAGTGGAATGTTAATTATTTTAGAGTTAGACTAAAAATGGAAATCATTTAGACCAAAATTGTAATAATTTAGGTATATGTCAAAACAGGTCATCCAAAAATGGCCATTTATCTATATTTAACCAGTTTTTAACATATTTCTCAAAATGTTCATGATGTCTAAAATTCATTTCGGACAGGGGGTTTGGATTTTAGATAACTCATTTCAGATTTCGTATTAGATTTTCCCTTAAATATACATTTTCGATTGATCGAGTATTGTTACGTGTTGATTTGCTTAAGTGGCACCCAATTATTTAGGTTCAAAAGTAGCATATAAGGGAGATTCAACTTTAGATAAGTTAATAGAAGAAGAACGAGCATGCATATAGATCAAGTGGTTCAAGCTCTCAAATTTATGTGTGCCAACAAAGAAATAAATCTGTTTGTAGATGATAATGTTGTATTCTATTCAAGCCATGTTATTTATTTATTTATTTATTTTTAAAACAGCAAATATATTAAACTGCTTCTAAATTATTCTATTTATGTCCACTGCGAGACTTAAACCCTCGACCTCCAAGTGAAATGGTAATACCGGATACCGTTGGGCTAAAAGTCTTTTTGTGTTTTTGTTATTTTGATGTTTTTTTAAGAGTAATCATGTGATGAAATAGTATGTAAGATCCTTATATCGTTTTGGAATGATGTATGAAATTGAATTGATTGTTATCATATGAAATTGAAATATTAGTATTTGTATCACAATGATATATTAGTGTTTGTATCGTTTTGGATTATTATGACTACGAAAATCCCATCTTAATTCAAAAATGATACAATTTTAGACAAGTTCTTCAAGTTTTTAATTCAAGCACTGTTTTAACTAACTATTATAACCATGGCCAACATAATCTAACTACTACATAACACATACAAAGTTCACATTCTTACGTAAAATTTATACCATTTCAAACAAGTTCTTTGTATTTCATATATAATCTTCATTGAACATCAATTTTTAACTTAATAACACTTGACCATGGAAATAACCACCAATAATGCACACAGCTACTACAAAATGGATTCCTGTTCGGAGTAGGGTTTCCAATTTGGACTAGTTTCTTACATTTTGGGGAAGAGTTTTCATTTCATACATTGATTTTTTGGTTGTTAACTACTTGATAGGCAATCAGAAACAAACACTGCACGAACATTAAAATTATAACAACTTACATTGTACACATTAATCTCCTATGATTCCATAGTTGGTCCCTAGTCTAATTTAAGAGTGTTCAAATGTGGTTTTAGAATGTGGTCAACATTTTGGATTTCCCTTAAATAAGGAGATTAAATTAATGGACGGGTATACATCACATATTGGTTCCAAAAAAAACTTATTCCGGTTACATAGTAAAATTTGTGAAATGGTAAATTCTTGGTATTTTTTAAAATCATAAAAATCTATATTGTCATTTTTATGATTATCCAAATAATTTAGTTAAAAACTATAGTTTTATAACGGTGACTCTAAATTCAACCCACCTATAGTCAATAATTATACCCCTGCCAATTATATATATATATATATATATATATATATATATATATATATATATATATATATATATATATATATATATATATATCACCCTCCTAACAAAAACCATATGTCCAAAGCAATGAAACCTCTTATGTCCAAAGCAATGAAACATCTTATTAGGAAACTGGATTGCTAATGATGATGTTATTTCTTCGAAGGGGGATTGAACTCGGGTTCATTGGGATTATGACATTCTGTCCTATCGAATGTCACTATCTGATGCACCAAATCACCATTCAAAAATTTTGTTACTCATCACTAGAGGTGCACAAAATAGCGCCCAACCTGCAAGCCACACCAAAACTATATATTTAAATTATGATTACCTCTCATTTCATTGTAAATATGTAATTATAGGTGTTAAGAGTTACCTGTTGAAAACCATATTAAAAAGTAAGAGTAATATTTGAAATCTAAAACAAAACAGTTAAGACTGAAAGAAAAAGAAAAGTGAATATATGTGGAAAGGGGTTGTAAAGTTTTGAGGATTTGAAGGTCTGTCCAAGAAGAAGACAAAGGAGAATATATGCCCACACAAAAATCATTCAAAGCTCCATTCTCTTAAATATTATCATAAAGTTGCTTTCTTAAATCTAAATGAATACAAGTTACAAAAGTTGAATTTTTATAAAATAATTACTTTTTAAAAGAATTTTTAATAATTTTATATTAATCAAAAATATCTATAATGTTTTCTAGAAAAGAAAATGTAAAAAGTCACCTTTGGATGTTCTCATCAAATGTTTTCCCAATCGATATCTTGTATTAATTAATAAATAGATATATAAGTTAATTCTAGCTAAAATATTGTTAAAGTTACATTAAATAACTAAAAAGTATTGTATATTTTTATTTGGGTGGGGTAGTATATTATTGGTGGGGGAGTATATTATATGCGACGGTACATATTTCATAAGGACATTTAGGAAATTCTTCAGAAAAGTCTCAATATTTTACCTTAATTTACGAAAAAGTTCCAAACTAAAATTTGTTTACGAAAAAGTCCCAATTACCGGTAAAAACAACGATTTGACCCTATTTCCCCGGTTTACTGGTTTCATTACTTACCCGGTTTTAATAAAGTCTCATTGTTTTACCATAATTTACGAATAAGTCCCAAATTATGGTAAAATAATGAGACTTTAATGAAAATTATGGTAAAATAATGAGACTTTAATGAAACTGGGTAAGTATTGAAACCGCTAAACCGGAAAAAAAGGGTCAAATCGTCATTTTTCCCGGTAATCGGGACTTTTTCATAAACCAATTTTAGTTTGGGACTTTTTCGTAAATTATGGTGAAATATTAGGACTTTTCTGAAGATTTCCCAAGAGTACAAGTAGTTAATTAGGATGAACGAGTTAGACTCTACTAAGTACTAATCCTTCGAACCCATATGTTATATTGTCTAGTTAAGACAAAATGACATAGATGGTCCATGTGGTTGGCACAGAAGACCAAAGTTAGTCCTTATGAGGAATTTTGAATGAATATGGTCCTTGTGGTTCCAAATTGTTGCACTGACAGTCCTTATAATTGACTACGTTTGATTTGTGTTGTTTATCAACCTCACGTAACCCTCTCACGAGGGTATTTTGGTTTTTTGCTTATCCCTTCTATCTCATATCTTTCTAACACCTGTAAAAGATTTTCCCTATAAAGAACAGATATCTCTCGTTTACTTCTCTCATTCTTTTATTTCTCTTCTCTCTTCTTGAGTACTTTTTTATGAAACTTTGTTTAACAATGATGAATTGTTTTTGTGAAGCCCAGCATCTATAGTGACATCATGGACGGATCTCAACCCTGGTCGTAGGTTTTGGAAATGTCTTAGCAGTTGCGGTTTCATTGTATGGTTTGATGAGCCTATGTGTCATAGGGTTGCGGTTGTCATTCCAGGTTTGCTAAGATCAAAGAAAAAACTTGAGGAATCTTTGTTGCAAACAAATTTGGAAGCAAAAAAATGAAGATGATACTTGTTTTTAGTTGGGTTTTCTTTTTGATGTATATGTACAAAAATAATATTAGTTTGAAGATAATGTTTCTTTTGCTTGTTAGGGATGTAATATATAATAGTATTAGTCTGAATATCATGTTCTTTTGATTGTTATGGATGTAACAAATGTTTGTATGTATGAATGTAATGCCTTTTATTTGGGAAACCTTTTAGTCTACAACCATATAGACCTAGGTTTTTGTAACACCTAAAATCTTAGACCAAAATTTTCATTTTTAGTTTACCAAAATAAAGTTTCACAAACAGAGTTATCAAACACATAATTATCTAAAACAACCATTATCACAATATATCAGAGTTCTCAAACTGTTCCAATAACAAATCTCCCAGCGAGTGTGTACAATCAGACATTCGCCTTCCTGTGGTCCTCAGAAGTACTTGAAACACATAAATCAACAAATGTAAGCACAAAGCTTAGTGAGTTCCCCAAGATACCATATACAACACAACAAAAATAAACATATATGGGTTATCAGTAACCCTGGGGACTACCAGTAGTCCTAGTGGGCAACAGTACCCCCTATGGGTTATCAGCAACCCTGGAGACTATCCGCAGTATCAGTCACACATAAACAACATACTACAGAATAATAGTTAGACCCAACTGGTCATCACAAAGACAACTATTCTACCACACCGGTAAGAACAAGTGAGGAGACTCACCTAATAATGACAACAAGTAAATCTCACACTCGAACTGTCGAAACTAGACTCTGCCTAGTCAACGAAATAATTAACCCTAATGAATAATTAAGGTCCAAAACTCAACTCATAAGTCCAAATCCCATAACTAAGTCCGTTAAGGGAAAAAAGACCATTTTTCCCTTCTCATTGTCTAAAACCCTAAATCTTGACCAAAAGTCCAAAGTCAACGAAAGTCAACTGCCCAGCACTACTTTTCCTTACACAGGGCATACTACATGATCAGCGACCAATCGGGGATGGAACCGCCTACGCAGGGCGTAGCCAGGAGTACGCCCGACGTACTCCGTCTAATTCATCTTTCACCAACTTTGTGTCTTAATCAGCTAAGACAACTAACCCAACTTCAAATCTGACCGTCCTAAGGTGTCTTAATCCATAAAGTCGTCGACTTTAATCCTTTGCATGGCTAGGAAGGACCCAATGCTACAAACTTTAACTTCCATCACACTCTAAGTTACTTACTCATTCATGGGCCATAAGGAATGATCAAGCAACCATTTTTATGAATCTACAAGTCCTAAAACGCATGAAAGGACAACTAATATTCTCTTGAGTCCTCCAAACTCATAAAGGTCCAATCTTGGGGACAAAAAGCTCATAAAACTCAAGTACTCAACCATGGAGATCAAATAGGAAACTCATCAATGTATGGACTTTATACCTGAAAAAGATGCACAATGACGAAAGGTTTCTGGATCTACAAGCTTGCAAGCAACAACTCCTTCTTCTCTAGCCCCCTTCTTCAACAATATGCACCAAAATCACTCAATAAGCTCCCAAAACTCACATAAACAACTTAGACTTGGAATATGGTTTGAGGAGGGAATGGTGACTGATAAGAATAGTCCAAAGGGGATATAAGGTTGTTTAAATAGTAAGCAACCCTTAACATTACAATTTAGTGATTGGGCTAGTACGATCGACGTACCACACGTATGACCATCGTACTAGCAGATCATCCGCGTTACCACATTACATGAGTACGTTGCGCGTACGCCCAACGTGCAGCCAAAATGTGAAGCCTTTTTCCTCAAGGGACAATTGTGCAACTTTTGATAAAGTTAAGAGAAATAATAATAATACCTGATATTCGGATGGTACTGTTTTATTGGAAAATTTTATATAGGTGTAAGAAGTAGATGGTCTGCAACTTTATGAACTTTGTAAATCCATGAAAGTATTAAATATAAAAGTGAAAGTTTTTGTGTTAATATGAGCATGTTCAGTCATTTGTTTAGACCATTGTTGTATAATGTGTAAATTTTGTAATTTCATGTGTTGATCATTGTAGAGCCATAGCTGTTGGATTAGGTGTCTAAGCCCATAACTATAAATGGGATGTACTTGACCCGATAATAGCATGGTCCTTTTGGGTTGCCTTCACACTATTGACTAGACAGGATGACTATTGAGGAGAGAGGCTGATTTATTATTAAGAATAATAAATTGGGGAATAAATATGATTTGTTAATATATTATATGAATAATATATTAATTTGGAATCATATTATTAATTAGTATTTAATCAAAAGTTAATTTGGAATTAATTTTGGGATTAAAGGAACTGATTAAAAGTACAGGGGTTGTTTTGTAATTATTTGATAGTTGAGGCTTTGGACTATTGGATCACCCTTATTAGGGCTAGGCCGAAAATCCTAGAAGGATCTAGGAGTTTTCGTCCAAGGCCTAATGCAAGGAGGTCCATGGACTTGCTTAGGCCTTTAGCTAAAGGATTAGGGTTTCCACCCTAAAACCCTAGTTGGCGGTCAAGTATAAATAGACCCCCTAGGCTTAATAATTCGTCCCACCCCTTGAGAAACCCTAGAAGAGACGATTTCTAGAGTGTTCTTAAGAGCAAAGGAACTTCAAGATTTAGTTATTATTACTATATAGCAACAAAGGTATGTATTCTAATCCCTTTTGTTTTTTATTTTCAAAATATTAGATACACGCTAGGGTTTCCTTTTGTGTTCATTTGTTGTATGTCTAATAGTGAATACATAGATCCATACTAGGGTTGCATACACAAATAGGATTTTTTGTATAAAACCCAGCAGTGGTATCAGAGCCTTTGGTTTTTGTTTTCAACTGGATTTGATACAAAAGTATGAGTTTGACAAATTAGGTTTTATGGATAATAAACCATAGGGCTTGGATTTTCAAAATTAGGGTTCCAAAACCCTAGTTTTCGAATTTTGTTAGGGTTTCATGAACCCTTTCCTTTGGCATTAAAATTTCAAAATTAGGGTTGTCTGACCCTAGGGTTTTCGAAAATGCCTTATTCCCCAAGATAAGCTTCCAAGATTTTAGGGATTAGGATAATGTTATCTTTTGTAATTATCCCTTTAATTGTTTAAATAGATAATTAAAGATCTTTGAATTATCCCATCCCAAATTTTCAAATTTTAGGGGATAAAGGGATTAAATTAAATTAATTGTTTAATTTAATGGATAATCCTCCAAGATTTATTAATTTATATTAATTGTTTAATTTTGGATAATTATTAAATCAAAGTTTTAATATTTAAGATTTTAAAATTAAAAAGTATTAATTTTCTAAAATTTTAAATTTTATTAAAACCCTAGTATTTTGAAATGTTTAAAATACACCCTTATGCTATTATCATATTATAAGATTATAATTATATATATATATATATATATATATATATATATATATAAAAGATTAAGCTAGTCTTACCGTTAGTAGGCCTCATTCACGAAGCCAATCTATAACGGGGGTATAAGGTTGCTACCTATAGAATTGCAGTTTAATGGGTGTCCACTCTCACCCACCGCTTCCTTGATTGGTGGAGGGTCGTTAGTCGAACGGGTAGGATAGGGCAACTAATTCCTCATTAAAAGTATAATGATTAATAAAGTAACTAAATGTTTTTTATAAAATTCCCAATCTTAGTTACTTTAGGAAAAATGTGAAAATGATGTTATTCCATGAAATTACACTTTGCACTCTGCCAAGTCGTTAGTGGAGCGTGTGTGGTTAACCAGCACGCTAATTTGGGACTAGAAAAGGTGGAAAAGGGTACATGGATGTTTATCATAGATCAATGGAGCGTGTGTGGTTAACCGACACATTGATTAGGTGGTAAATGACATTGAGAGTACCAAGTACATGTGCATGCTTATTCACACCTTGTTTGTGATCCTCAGTGTCCCAGTCACAAACTTGAAGGGCATATCGAGATTTAAACATGCCATTGAAAAGTTCAATGAATCTCAAAAGAATCTAGGAATTTCAATTCATATAAAACTTAAAAATCCTTTTCGTTTTTCATGGTGGAAATTAGTGAATCATCATTCACTTACCTTCAAATTATTTGCAATTAGATTACGACATCCCTCTTCTGAATTGTAAATAATTGTGTTGGGTCCTAGCCCTAATTTTTCATTTGGGTGTTAAATTGGGGATTCTTATCTAATCAAACTTTGTCTCTTTTTCTTTTCAGATGTCTACTTCAACCAACAACGCTTCTGGCTTAACCCCCTCCGGCTAATTCTCACTCATGAACTTGTGTGGGAGGGTGATTTTTGATAGGTCCAACTTCAATGATTGGATCCGCAATATCTGAATGGTCATCCGCTACGAGGACAAGGAGTATGTTCTCGACAAGGAGCTGAAGGAGGTTAATGTGAACACTGCTACTCCCGAAGAGATTGTTGCCTACGAGGCTCATGAGCGAGATGCTATAAAGGTTCATTGCATCATGCTCGCAACAATGACTGCTGAACTCCAAAAGTCATACGGGGACTACTATCCCTACGAGATGAACCAATATTTGATGGAAATGTACCATCAAAGTGCTAAGCAGGAATGGTATGAGATCATCGTTGCAATGATCACTACCAAAATGAAGGATGGAGAGTCCATCACGTCCCACCTGCAGAAAATGTAGAGATACGTGGACCGCTTGCTGAAGTTAAATGTTAACTTCGATGAGGAGTTGGCCATAGATATCATTCTACACTCGTTGCCTCCTTGTTACGACCAGTTTCGTATGACCTACCATATGAAAAAGGAGGAGGTCACTCTGAGCAAGCTTCAAGGCCTGCTAAGGACTACTGAGAGTAGTCTGAAAGGCAAATATGTTGCATCTACTCCTGTTGTTGTTGCCCCCGTCTTGGCTATTAGGCAAGGAAAGGGAAAGAAGAGGAAGGCTCATTCTAAGAGCCACCATAAGGGAAAGTCCCATGATGGTACCTCTTCTAGTGGAACCAAGGCTGGTCCCGTTGCTCCCTCTTCAAACCCGAAGGATGCAGGGTGCTTCCACTGCCACGACAACGGGCATTGGAAACGAAGCTGCCCAAAGTACCTGCAGGACATCAAGGACGGGAAGATAAAGCCCTCCTTCATAGGTATTTATACTATTATATCTAAGAACTCATCACATGCTATGTCTTGGGTCCTCGATACAGGATGTGGTTTTCACATTTGTTCTGATTTGTAGGGTCTAAGAAGAAGTAAGGATGTGGAGCATGGGAAGATAAACTTGGTCATGGGGGAATAGGAAAGTGTCGCCTGTCACCAAGATTCAAGTTTACTATTTAGTGCTTAGTAGTGGGTTAGGTTTAGATTTGAATAACTGTTGCTATTCGTCAGAAATGACACAAAACATTATTTATTTACATGGTTTTTATAAACAAGGTTTTAGATTTTCATTCAATAATGAAACTGGTTCTATTAATGCTTTATTTAATGGTACTTTCTATTTTGAAGCATTGCCTTATAATGGTATATATGAAACTGTGATGGTTGTAGATAACTTAGGAAATGATGTTTTGCATATCGATTCTTCCAATGGTTTGGATAAGGCATTCATTGCCGTCTTGTACATGTAAACAAGAAGCGCATAGCCCAACTCCAAAAGAATGGACTGTTGGAGTCATTCGACCTAAGGGATGATCACACGTGTGAGTCTTGTTTACTTGAAAAGATGACCAAGTTACCCTTCACCGATACTTGTGAAAAGGGTGAGGGTTTATTGGATCTCATACACAGCGATGTGTGTGGGCCCTTTAGATCCGCCATACGGGATGCAAACCGCTTCTACGTGACTAGTACCGATGATTATAGCAGATATGGGTATAGCTACTTAATCAAGCACAAATTGGAAACCTTTGAACAGTTCAAAGAGTTCAAGCAAGAAATGGAGAATCAGTTGGTCAAGAAAATTAAGATGCTCCGATCTGATCGAGGAGGTGAGTACCTTAGTCTTAAATTCCACGACTACCTCAAGGAATGCGGAATTGTTTCGCAATTGACGCCACCTAGGACACTGTAGTTGAAAGGTGTAGCTGAGAGGCATACTCGAACCTTGTTGGACGTAGATCATGATGGGTTTGAGCCATAAGAACTTTCCTATGTTCACATGCAAACCCTAATTCTTGGATCTAGGTTTCTCTAATTGAACATGCTTTGTATCCAAGACTTTGAATCATAGATCTAGTGTAAACAAACAATTCATAACATATGAAATCAGATCTAGAAGAATACCTTGAGTTACTTGCTTGAAAACTTCTTTTCCTTGGAGCTTAGAGTCATAATTTTCACTCCTCTAATGGCTTACAAACACCTACTAGCAAGAAGATGATTTGAGAGAGTGAGAGAGGTGAGAAATCGGCTCTAGGGTTTCCTCAAAAACATAGAGTATCTGATTTCTCCAACCCTAAGGGTCTATTTATACTATGAGCTCCTAGGGTTTCACCTTAAACCCTAATTGGATAACTTAGCCTCAAAGAAATCCAAAGATCCTTCTAGATAAGGCCTTGGACGATTTCTAAGATATCCATATCCTTAAAATCGTCCCTTCCCATATCCATAAGGATTCATAGCCCAAAACACAACTATCACACATTTGACAGTTTATGCCCCTTTATTCAATTAATCTCTTTAAGTCACCAAATTAATTCCTAATTAATTTATGACTTATATCAATCAAATAATATTATTATTCCTTTAACATATTATTCTTATAATACATTAATAATAATAATATCTCTTCTCTCTATATAAATCACCTTGTCAAGTTGTTATGGTGAAGGCAACCCAAAAGGACCATGCACAACCGGGTCAAGTACTTACCAAATATAATTACAGCCTTAGACACTAATCCAACAGTCTCCCACTTGGATAAGTCTAGTAACTATAAATGCAAACACAATCCGATTAGCAATCTTAGCTCTCAAAGACGTTGTCAACTCTGATCTTATCAGTATCCTGTCCTTTAGATAAGGGATCGTACAGTCCTCTATTTTGATATCGTGCAGATAATCTCATGAAACATTTTTCATACTTATTGTCTAGCAATTATTTTCTCGATCTCAGATTTATTTGACATAGAACTTAACTGAACACATCAATTCAGTCCTGACCGGGCCCGACACATAAGTCAAATCAAATCATCGAGCGGCCGTGATAGCATAAAAGTAACAGATAAACTTCGACTTATATGCATTTACTTATCCACTAATCAACTATACACAACAATGCGTTTTATAACATCAATTTACTGATGCGGTTTCGCACGCATTATCAATGCACAACCAATTAGTAAATAATAAACCATATATCTAGGTTTTAAGACCATATGATATTATTGTCTTGCGATCACTTGTGGTACATTCCATAAGGTGATTCCAGCAAGCGCGGGTTTATTCCAATGCTCAAAACTTGTTCATAAGCACTCATGAACGTTGTAGCAAACCTTTGCTAGGTCTAATACCATTTAGACAATCTACACACCAATTCATGACAATCTTCATTCATACCTACTTCCAACATATGAACGATTGTGGATTGTTTGAATAATTCGATTATTCTTAATAAACTCAATTATTCTGGAAGTCAAAACATGCAAAGTGAAACAATAGTTAAACAATTAACATAAGACAAAACTGTTAAATAATACTCCTTTATTTAATCATCAAATGACAATTACATTTATCTATTACAAGTTTCCAAACTATCTAATCTAAACTAATATCATCCTTCAGCCCAATACTCCTAGCATGCTGCAAGTGCTTAACCCTACTTAGTCCCTTCGTAAGAGGATTTGTTGGGTTATCTTCTGATGATATCCTCTTAACCACGAGGTGTCCTTCTTCTACTCGATGTCTAATAAAGTGATATTTTTTGTCAATATGCCGAGATCTACCATGATCCCTCGGTTCCTTGGTCAAGGCAACCGCTCCTTCATTATCACATAAAATTTCCATTGGCTCCTTTATGGCAGGCACAACTCCAAGGTCACCAATGAAGTTCTTCAACCATATCGCCTCCTTTGACGCTTCGCTCGCTGCAATATACTCTGATTCGCATGTTGAATCAGCTACAGTTTCTTGCTTGGAACTTTTCCAAGTTACTGCTCCTCCATTAAGGGTAAAGACCCAGCCCGACTGCGAACGGTAGTTGTCCCTGTCGGTCTGGAAATTGGCGCCACTATACCCTCGCACCTTTAAGTCATCACTCCCTCCGAGGACTAGAAACCATTCCTTGGTCCTCCGAAGGTACTTAAGGATATTCTTAACCGCAATCTAATGAGCTCTGCCAGGGTTCCCTTGATATCTACTGACCATGCTCAAAGCAAAGGCCACATCAGGGCGAGTACAAGTCATAGCGTACATGATCGAGCCAACTGCGGAAGCGTAACGTACTCAGCTCATCTCAGCTATCTCGGCTTTGGTACTCGGACTTTGAGTCTTACTCAACTTGGCATTACTTTGTATCGGTAGTTCTCCCTTCTTCGAGTTTTCCATACTAAAACGTTTTAGTACTTTATCTAAGTAAGTATTCTGACTAAGTCCTATTAGTCTCTTACTTCGTTCTCTCACTATCCTTATTCCCAAAATATAGGAAGCCTCTCCGAGGTCCTTCATAGCGAAACACTTCCCGAGCCAGGACTTAACTTCCTGCAAAGTCGGGATGTCGTTTCCCATGAGCAGTATGTCATCGACATACAAAACGAGGAATCTAACTATACTCCTACTGGCTTTGACATATACACATGATTCATCTTCGCTTCGTACAAATCCAAACTCTTTGACTTTCTCATCAAAGCAAAGATTCCATCTGCGAGATGCTTGCTTAAGTCCATAAATGGACTTTTCAAGCTTGCACACTCTATTGGGATGCTTGGCATCGACAAACCTTCTAGCTGAGCCATGTAAACATCCTCAGCCAACTTTCCATTAAGAAAAGCGGTCTTGACATCCATTTGCCATATCTCATAATCATGAAATGCAGCAATGGCTAGCATCACCCTAATAGATTTTATCTTCGCAACTGGTGAGAAGGTCTCATCATAGTCAAATCCAGGAGTTTGAGTAAAGCCATTCGCCACCAGTCGTGCCTTATACGTGTGCACATTCCCATCCACGTCGGTCTTCTTCTTGAAGATCCATTTGCACCCAACCGTCTTACGTCCGGGAACATTGTCAACCAAATTCCAAACTTGGTTGTCATACATGGACTGAATCCCATTGTCCATCGCCTCTTTCCATTTTCCAGACTCTGGGCCTGCCATGGCTTCCTTATAGATATTAGGTTCATCTAGATTTATTAGTGTACCATCACTAATATACGTGTCCCTTTTGGTAGTAATATGAAAACCATAAAACTGGGGTTGAACTCTAACTCTTTTGGAACGTCTAAGAGGTAAGGACTCATCAATTGGTTCAACCGGAGTTTCCTCCTCGGGTTGAGCGCCAGCGGTAGAGGTTCCTTCATCACTCGACTCTTGAATCTCTTCAAGATCGATCTGTCTCCCACTGTCTCCTTGGCTTATGAGTTCTCGCTCTCGGAAAACCCCTCTTCTCGCAACGAAGACAACATTGACACTCGGTCTATAGAAGAGATATCCAAAGGATCTCTGCGGGTATCCGATGAAAATGCATCGCTCACTACGAGGTTCGAGCTTGTCGTGAGTCTCTCGTCTTACAAAAACCTCACAGCCCCAAACCTTGATATGTGCCAACAAGGGAGCTTTCCCTGTCCACATCTCGTGAGGTGTTTTGGCAACCTTCTTTGTAGGGACTCGGTTAAGGATATGGGTGGCAGTCTCTAAGGCATACCCCCAGAACGAGATAGGTAGTGAAGCACGACTCATCATAGAACGGACCATGTTTAACAAGGTTTGATTACGCCTTTCTGCCATACCATTCAACTGCGGTGTCCTAGGTGGCGTCAATTGGGAAACTATTCCGCATCCCTTGAGATAGTCGTGGAATTCAAGACCTAGGTACTCTCCTCCTCGATCGGATCGAAGCATCTTGATTTTCCTGCCCAATTGATTCTCCACTTCATTTTTGAACTCTTTGAACTTTTCAAACGTTTCCGACTTGTGCTTGATTAAGTAAATATACCCATATCTACTATAATCATTGGTGAAAGTCACGTAGAAGCGGTTCCTATCCTTTGTGGTGGATCTAAAGGGCCCACATACATCGGTATGTATGAGATCCAATAAACCCTCACCCCTCTCACAAGTGCCAGTGAAGGGTAACTTGGTCATCTTTCCAAGTAAACAAGATTCACACGTGTCATCTTCCCTAAGTTCGAATGACTCCAACACTCCATCCTTTTGGAGTTGGGCTATGCGCTTCTTGTTGACATGTCCAAGATGACAATGCCACAAAGATGCTTTATCCATACCATTGGAAGAATCTATACACAATACATCATTTCCTAGGTTATCTATAACCATAACAGTTTCATAAATTCCATTACAAGGCATTGCTTCAAAGTATAAAACACCATTTAGATAAGCATAAATAGAACCATTCTCATTATTAAATGAATATCTAAATCCTTGTCTAAATAAACCATGAAATGAGATGATGTTTCTTGCCATATCTGGCGAGTAGCAACAATTATTTAAATCTAAATTCAATCCATTACTAAGAATTAAAGAATACACTCCAATCTTGGTAACAGGCGACGATCTTCTGTTCCCCATGATTAGATTTATTCTTCCAAGCTCCACATCCCTATTTCTTCCTAGTCCCTGCAAATTAGAATAAATGTGGTAACCACACCCTGTATCAAGAACCCAAGAAATAGCATGAGATGAATCATTATATTTAATTGTGTAAATACCTGCAAAAGATGGCTTGATCTTTCCATCCTTGATGGCTTGCAGATATTCTGGGCAGCTTCTCTTCCAATGCCCTATTTTGTAACAATGATGGCACTCTGCCTCCTTTGGGTTAGGGTTGGGCTTAGCAGGATCAACCTTGGTCCCACTAGAAGAGGAACCATCTTGGGACTTTCCCTTGCGGTGGCTCTTTGACGGAGCCTTCCTCTTCTTGCCCCTTCCATGCCCTATAGCCAAAACAGGAGCAGCGGATGGATTGGGAGTTGGTGCAACAGACTTGTCCTTTAGGTTGCTCTCAGCAGTCCTTAGGAGCCCTTGGAGTTTGCTTAGGGTGACCTCTTCCTTGTTCATGTGGTAGGTCATCTTAAATTGGTTGTAGCATGAGGGAAAGGAGTGAAAAACAATGTCGATGGCCAAATCCTCCCCAAAGTTAACATTTAGCTTGCGAAGACGATCAACATATCTTTGCATATTTTTTAGGTGCATGGTAAGAGATTCTCCACTTCCCATTTTAGCAGTGATCATATTCGTGATGATCTCATAGTGCTCTTGCCTCGCGCTTTGATGGTACCTCTCCATTAAGTCTTGATGCATTTCATACGGATACATGTCCTCATAGGAATTTTGGAACTCTTGGTTCATTGTGGCTATCATAATGCAATGGACCTTCGTTGCATCACGTTCATGGGTCTCAAAGACAACCATCTCTTTGGGAGTAGCGATTTCTGGGTTGACCTTCTCGAGCTTTTCGTTGAGGACATACTCTTTGTCCTCGTAGCGTGCGATCGTGCGAATGTATCTTATCAACTCGCTAAAGTTAGATCCATTGAAAGTCACCTTTTGGCAAAGACTCATTAACGTGAATGAGTTAGCAGCAGCGTTGTTTGCGTTCAACATCTACAAATAGAAAGGACAAAGTTTGATTAGAATTGAATCCCTAATTAAACACCCAAAATGAAAAATTAGGGCTAGGACCCAACAACATTATTTACATATTAGAAAAGGGATGTCGTAATCCAACACGCAAATAATTTGGAGGTAAGTGAATGACGATTCACTAATTCTTCACCATGAAAACATAACCTTAAGTTTTAAATGCATTGAGAATTCCTAGATTTTCTTGGAGATTCATTGAACTTTCCAATGGCATGTTTAAATCTCGATATGCCCCTCTCGTTTGTGACTGGGATACCGAGGATCACAAAGTGGGTGTGAATAACCATACAAATCTACACGGTGCCTTCATTGTTACAATCACCTATTCGATGTGCCGGTAAACCACCCACGCTCCATCGAACTAAAATAAACAATGAATCACCCTTGCCACCTTTTCTTAGAACCAATTAGTGTGTCGGTAAACCACACACGCTCCACTAACTTCTTAGCAAGGGTGCAAAGTGTAATTTCATGGGATTGCATCAATTTCACTTTTTCCTAAAGTAACTAGGCTTGGGAATTTGTAAAAACATTTAGTTACTTTATATAGATTCATTATACTTATTAATGAAGAGAGGATTGCCCTATCCTACCCGTTCGGCTAACAACCCTCCACCAGTCAAGCAAGCGGTGGGTGTGAGTGTACACCCATTAAGCGTCATTTTATAGGCAGCAACCTTATACCCACCTTATAGACCGGCTTCGTGAATGAGGCCTACTAACGGTAAGACTAGCATTTTAATTATACTTATATATATTCAATAAGCTTTTAATAATATAATAGTATAGGGTTGAATTTTAAACTTGTAAAAGTCTAGGGGTTGAAATTTAAATTCTTCTAAATTAAACTTTTAATCACAAAATTCAAATCTCAAAACTTCAGGACAAATTTTCAACTTTTCAAAACTAAAGGGATCAAATAACAAATAATTCAAATAACTAATTTCATAATTATCTATATTTGACCTAATCCAATTTTAGTCATTAGATAATTACCAAATAATTTTAAATAGTCCATATTTATCATATAAATAACCAATATTCAAAAGATTTGAAATTATCTATTGTTATGTCAAGGATAATTATTAAATTAAGTCAAAATTTGGATTTTTAACATAACAAAACGATTTAGGTATCAAATCCAAGACAAAACAGCAACAAAATCCCGAAATATCCTCTGCCTGACGCTCGGACTCGCCGAGTCAGCTTTGGACTCGTCAAGTCCAGACACTGACTCGCCGAGTTGGGTCGGGCAGAAGCCAAGAAAAACAATTTTCAGCAAGCAAAACAATTAAGCATCACATTCAATTGAAACCAATCAAGGCTCTGATACCACTGATGGGTTTGAGCCATAAGAACTTTCCTATGTGCACATGCAAACCCTAATGCTTGGATCTAGGTTTCTCTAATTGAACATGCTTTGTATCCAAGACTTTGAATCATAGATCTAGTGTAAACAAACAATTCATAACATATGAAATCAAATCTAGAAGAATACCTTGAGTTACTTGCTTGAAAACTTCTTTTCCTTGGAGCTTAGAGTCACAATTGTCACTCCTCTAATGGCTTACAAACACCTACTAGCAAGAAGATGATTTGAGAGAGGGAGAGAGGTGAGAAATCGGTTCTAGGGTTTCCTCAAAAACATAGAGTATCCGATTTCTCCAACCCTAAGGGTCTATTTATACTATGAGCTCCTAGGGTTTCACCTTAAACCCTAATTGGATAACTTAGCCTCAAAGCAATCCAAAGATCCTTCTAGATAAGGCCTTGGACGATTTCTAAGATATCCATATCCTTAAAATCGTCCCTTCCCATATCCATAAGGATTCATAGCCCAAAACACAACTATCACATATTTGACAGTTTATGCCCCTTTATTCAATTAATCTCTTTAAGTCACCAAATTAATTCCTAATTAATTTATGACTTATATCAATCAAATAATATTATTATTCCTTTAACATATTATTCTTATAATACATTAATAATAATAATAATAATAATATCTCTTCTCTCTATATAAATCACCTTGTCAAGTTGTTATGGTGAAGGCAACCCAAAAGGACCATGCACAACCGGGTCAAGTACTTACCAAATATAGTTACAGCCTTAGACACTAATCCAATAGATTGTTCCATGATGAGTCGGGCTTCGTTACCTATCTCATTCTGGGGGTATGCCTTAGAGACGGCCACCCATATCCTAAATCTAATCCCGACTAAGAAGGTTGCCAAAACACCTCACGAGATGTGGACATGGAAAGCTCCCTTGTTGTCACATATCAAGGTTTGGGGCTACAAGGATTTCGTAAGACGAGAGACTCATGACAAGCTCGAGCCTCGTAGTGAGCGGTGTATTTTCATCGGCTATCCACAAAAGTCATTTGGATATCTCTTCTATAGACCGAGTGACAATGTTGTCTTCGTTGCGAGGAGAGCGGTTTTCCGAGAGCGAGAAATCATATGCCAAGAGGACAGTGGGAGGCAAATTGATCTTTAAAAGCTTCAAGAATCAAGCGATGAAGGAACCTCTAACACTAGCACTCAACCCGAGGAGGAAACTCCTGTTGAACCGATTGACGAGTCCTTACCTCTTAGATGATCCAGTAGAGTTAGTGTTCCGCCCGTATTATATGGTTTCCATATAACTGTTGAGGGTGATACGTTTATTAGTGATAGTACACTAATAAATTTGGATGGACCTAACAACTAGAAGGAAGCCATGATAGGCCCGGAGTCTACAAAGTGGAAAGAGGCTATGGACAGCGAGATTCAGTCTGTGTATGACAATCAAGTTTGGAACTTAGTTGACAATGTACCGGGTCGTAAGATTGTCAGGTGCAAATGGAACTTCAAGAAGAAGACCGACATGGATGGGAAAGTACACATGTATAAGAAGCGACTGGCTGGGAACGACTTTACTCAAATTCTCGGAGTTGACTATGATGAGACCTTCTCACCAGTAGCAAAGATTAAATCTACAAGGGTTATGCTAGCCATAGCTGCGTTTCATGATTATGAAATATGGAAAATGGATGTCAAAACCACTTTCCTTAATGGGAAGTTGTCTGAGGAAGCTTACATGAGTCAGCCAGAGGGTTTTGTCGATGCGAAGCACCCTAATAGAGTGTGTAAGCTTGAGAAATCCATTTATGGATTGAAACAAACATCTCGTAGATGGAATCTTTGTTTCGATGAGAAAGTCAAAGATTTTGGCTTTTTGAGAAGCGAGGATGAGTCTTGTGTATATGTCAAAGCCAGTGGGAGTATAGTTAGCTTTCTTTTTTTGTATTTCAATGACATACTACTCATAGGAAACGACGTCCCAACATTGCAGGAGGTTAAGTCTTGGCTTGGGAAGTGCTTCGCTATGAAGTACCTCGGAGAAGCTGCTTATATTCTAGGGATAAGGATAGTGAGAAATAGGAGTAAAAGACTAATAGGACTTAGTCAAAGTACTTACTTGGATAAAGTATTGAAACGTTTTAGTATGGAGAATTCGAAGAAAGGGGATTTGTCAATCCAAAGCAATACCAAGTTGAGTAAGACTCAAAGCCCGAGTACCGAAGATGAGATAGCAAAGATGATCCGCATACCTTATGCTTCTGTTGTTGGCTCGATCATGTATGTTATGACGCATACTCGCCCTAATGTGGCCTTCGCTTTGAGCATGGTCAGTAGATATCAAGGGAACCCTGGTAGAGCACATTGGATCGCAGTATAGAATATTCTTAAGTACCTACGAAGGACTAAGAAATGGTTCCTTATCCTCGGTGGGAGCGATGACTTGAGAGTGCGAGGGTATAGTAACACTAGTTTTCAAACTGACCGGGATAATTTTCGCTCGCAGTCGGGCTGGGTCTTTACCCTGAATGGAGGAGCAGTGACATGGAAAAGTTCCAAGCAGGAGACCGTAGTTGATTCACGTGTGAATCAGAATACATAGCAGCAAGCGAAGCATCAAACGAGGAAATATGGCTGAAGAACTTCATCAGAGACCTTGGAGTTATACCGGCCATAAAGGAGCCTATGGAGATTTTCTATGATAACGAAGGCGCGGTTGCCTTGACAAGGGAACCGAGGGATCATGGCAGATCCAGACATATCGACAGAAAATATCATTTCATTAGACATCGGGTAGAAGAGGGACTCCTCGTAGTAAAGAGGGTATCGTCAGAGGAGAACTCAACAGATCCCCTTACGAAGGGACTGAGTAGGGTTAAGCACTTGCAGCACGCTAGGAGCATTGGGCTGAAGGACGATATTAGTTTTAATGATTAGATAGTTTTAGAAACTTGTAATAGATAAATTGTAATTAACATTTGATGATTAAATAAAGGAGTTTTATTTATAAGTAAAATTATTGTCTTGTGTTAATTATTTACTATTGTTTCACTTTGCATGTTTTGACTTCCTAAATAATAAGATTATTTAAATTATCCACATTCGATAATATGTTGGAAGTAAGTATGAAAGAAGACTGTCATGAATTGGCTTGTAGATTGTCTAAGCGTCTAGACATAGCAAAAGTTTGTTGCAACGTTCATGAGTGCTCCTGAAATAAGATTTGAGTATTGGATTAAACCCGCACTCAAATGAATCACTTCATGGAATTTAATCACGAGTGATTGTGAGATGATAATATTCATATAGTCTTTAAACCTAGATATATGAGTTGTTGTTTACGAGTTGTTTGTGCATTGATAATGCGTAAACGCATCAGTAACTTGATGTTATAAAACGTATTGTTGTGTATGATTTGATGAGTAAATAGTACAAGCATATAAGTCCAAGTTTATCTATTCCTTTTATCCTATGAGGGTAAAAGCTATATCTTGGGCCCCTCGATGATTTGGTTTGACTTATGTGTCGGGCCCGGTCAAGACTGAATTGATGTGTTCAATTAAGTTCTATTTCAAAAAAATCAGAGATCGAGAAACAAACTGTTGGAAAATAAGTATGACTATGTTCCATGTAATTTTTCCACACGATATCTTATGAATGGAGGACTATACGATCCCTTATCTAAAGGACGTGTCATTAACTAGGTCAGAGTTCGACAGCGGCTATTGAGAGCTACGATTGCTAATCGGATTTTGAAGTTACATTGGCAATTATAGTTATTAGACTTATCAAAGTGGGAGACTATTGGATTAGGTGTCTAAGCCCATAACTATAAATGGAATGTACTTGACCCGATAGTAGCATGATCCTTTTGGGTTGCCTTCACACTAGTGACTAGACAGGATGACTGTTGAGGAGAGAGGCTGATTTATTATTAAGAATAATAAATTGGGGAATAAATATGATTTGTTAATATATTATATGAATAATATATTAATTTGGAATCATATTTAATTAGTATTTAATCAGAAATTAATTTGGAATTAATTTTGGGATTAAAGGAACTGATTAAAAGTATAGGGGTTGTTTTGTAATTATTTGATAGTTGAGGTTTTGGGCCATTGGATCACCCTTATTAGGGCTAGGCCAAAAATCCTAGAAGGATCTAGGAGTTTTCCTCCAAGGCCTAATGCAAGGAGGTCCATGGACTTGCTTAGGCCTTAAGCTAAGGGATTATGGTTTCCACCCTGAAACCCTAGCTGGCCTCAAGTATAAATAGACCCTTAGGCTTAAGAATTCATCCCACCCATTGAGAAACCCTAGAAGAGACGATTTCTAGAGCTAGTTAAATTCTCTCCTCTCTCTCTCTCTCATATTCATCCTTTCACTCTTATGTGTTTGTGAGCCATTAGAGGTACTACATTTGTGGTACTTATTCTCAAGAGCAAAGGAACTTCAAGATTTAGTTGTTATTACTATATAGCAACAAAGGTATGTATTCTAATCCCTTTTGTTTTTTATTTTCAAAATATTAGATGCATGCTAGGGTTTCCTTTTATGTTCATTTGTTGTATGTTTAATAGTGAAAACATAGATCCAAACTAGGGTTGCATGCACACATAGGATTAGTTGTATAAAACCCAGCAATAGCAACACTAGAAATGTTCAAACAAAGTGAAAAATTTTACATAAACTACATTCCATAACCTTAAAGTGTAAAGTCATAATACCAACAAAAGATCAAAAGATCTAGCACCCAAACATATCATAACCATAAGAACCAACTTAGTACAGTACCCTAATGTAACATAATACCAACAAAAGATCAAAACACACAAGAATTGACTTAGTTTGAGCATTCTAAGGTACCAAAATAAACAACATAAAATAAATAGTTTTGAAAACTATAATGACAATAAATAACTTTTTCCTTCATTTTGACCTCCTATTTCTTGCCATCTCCCTGTTTTTTTACCTTGTTATGCTTCTTGCCCCCTGCAACCACATTTCCGACTTCATTTTGTCCCCTTGTACCTTACAACTCCTATAGTTATGACCCTTGTTATGGCATTTTCTACAAGTCATTATAAGAAACTTCCTGCTCAAACTTTTACCTTGATTATTTGGTTCATTTTCAGCTTTCTTTCTCTTCTTTTTTGGTATCCCCAACTACAACTTGTATAAATGTTAAAACACTATAAATGTATATTAACTTAGAAACTAAATATTGTTTATATGTTTAGTATGCTTGGGGGTGTCAGTGTTATGGGGTAATTTGACCTTGGCCACATGCTTCTTCCATTGATAAACTTAACTTTATACATGTACATTGCATTCCATGTGCTAAAAATATAATGTGGATGTACCTACTCGTCAAGAGGTGGGACATTTTTGGCCCCATGCTCAGTCTTATCCCAAATGGCACTAACAAGATGAGAGCAAGGAATCCCAGTAAGTTCTTAGTGCCTGCAACTATAATTATTGTCCCTCAAATTAACCACAAATTGATCCCCCTCCCCCATGTCCTAGTAACTTGAGTCATATTAAGACCATTAAATATGCAAGTGTATTGAGAATCATATTTCTTAACTACCTCTAAAAGTTTTGTGGTTGCTGGGGTAAGTGGCCATTTAAACTTATCTATCATATTTTGCACAATAAAAATCCTTTTCATTAAGTATTCCCTAATGTACTTGTAACGACCCAAAAATCCAAGGTAAAAATTTCCATTTTTTAATACAGTAAAAACACTTTAATAACTTTGTTCCAAACATTGAAAAGCATTTCGATTAAACAATTATCAGAGTCTAATCCCATAGGTCACATTTTGCGAAAATCACGGGTGTATGCGCTGCAATCGTCCCGAGCCCCTTTCATTTGAAAACTAGAGTACCTGAAACCAAAAATAAAAACATAAGCACAAAGCTTAGTGAGTTCCCCAAATGCCACATACCATACATATCAAACGATCCATACATGCCATACATAATCGCGAGCCATACGTATCAATCATATATCATAAACAATAAAGGTACTATGTGACGCACATAGTCTTGCCATTATGCCACGAGCCACCTCATGGTCATTATTGCAAGGTTAGGGGCCACAACCCCAGGTCTTACAGACAAGTGCCAAGAGCAACCTCCTGGTCTTCCATGCAAACATCACAAAGACAACTAGCATACAAATAATACCACTTAACTAATTACTTGCCAGAGTTTAGACTCCGGTCTTGCATACAATGTGCCAGGAGCTGCCTCCTAGTCTTTCATACATAATGTCAAGGGCTAACCCCCGGGTCTTCCTACAATACATAAGCAAAATAGGCTGGCGTTGGTGCCTTCGATCCATACAACAGTGAGGAAACTCACCTCAATTGTTGAAGCTCACTGCACGAAATCACTAACTGCTGCCCTGACGATTTCCCAGACTAACAATTACCAAAACAACATTCAATTAGCCACATAATTCCAAACCATGATCCTTAAACCAAACTTGGGGTAAAATAACCATTTTACCTCTCGCCCATCAAGACTCATAACCAAGGCCCAAGCCCAAACCAACCAAGCCCAAAACTAGAAGATCCATAAAAGCCCATTAATGGCCCAACTTTCCAAATTAGGCCCAACCCCATATGGGCCTTACCTAAAAGCCCAACAACTCCTGGTCTAATAATAATTCTCCGATGACCCAAAGGTCCAAGCCTATTGGGCCCCCTAAATTCCAAAACCATTGGGCCCACCAAGGCCCAATACAAAATCTTAGCCCAACTAGACATGACCAAACAAACGTCCAAACTCTAAGAACCCTCTAACCAAAAAGCCTAACACGCAAAAACTCCAATCCAAGTCCGAAGCCCAACATGAACAAGCCCAAGAAGCCAACTATTGGTCTGAACGCTGGGTGTTCCCCTGTGGAACGTTGGGCATTCGTTTCCTGACCGTTGATCGTGACTCTACGCCGGAGTGCACGACGTTCCCAAGATGAACGCGTTGCATTCCCGACCAGGGATCAAAAATTACATTTATGTCTTAACACCTTATGTCCAAAGTTCAAATCTTGAAAATAGCTTCCTATCAGTATCTTAAGCCATAAAGTCTTCAACTTGGCACCTTTGCATGGCCCAAAAGGACCTAATATTCATTAAAGCTTCCAATCCATAAATCAAGACCCAAACCTTTGCATGGTTGGTCCTCAACCATCAAGTTACCATTTTTATGACTTTAACAACTCAAAAATGTGTGGATCTGCAATCTTGGGCTTTTGGAGTGGCTCAAACTCCCAAAGAGCTTCCACATGATCATAAGAAGAACAACAAGCCCTAATCTAGATCTTAAGCTATAAGATAGCAATATAGAAACTTTATACTTTCTGATACTTGCAAATGAGCTGGAGAACCTGGATCTAAAAGCTCTTCCTTGATCAATGAGACTCCAAGGTGATCACTCTCCTTCAAGAACACCAAAATACACTTAAAGATGGTCTTCCATGCTTACACACTCACAATGAGGGTTAGGGTTTTGAAATGAGGCTTAAGGTACAGTGGAGGCTGAAAGAATGAAGAGCCTTGGGTCTTAAGTTATTTAAATAGTGAACACTTAGGGTTTTTGAGTGCAGATGGCGAACGCCCTGCGTTCTCCCTGGAATGTCTTGCTTTCGACTTGGCATCCACATCCAACTTCATGCACTGAACGATGAGTGTTCAAAATATGAATTCCCCACATTCGAGCCTTTCCTCCAACACCAAGCTGGAAATTAAAGGTTCTAGGTTTGAAAAACCTCCACACTGAATTAGATCAAGCCCATGCATGCAATATGAACCTTATAATTATCGAGATGTTACAGTACTCTAAACATGTAATTATAGGTTTTCCTCGAGCATCTATCAACTTTTGAGTTGAAAACTTCACATAAATTATTCAGCATATATATATATATATATATATATATATATATATATATATATATATATATAGGATATAGATCCGGTAAGAATTTTTTTTTTGTGGGAAGGTAAGAAGTTTTTTTTCTACATATTTTTTTGACGAACAAAATAAATGAATCACTAGATGATTCATTTGTAAGATGATTCACAAGAAAAAATTTCCAAAAAAACATCTTTATGATTCATTTTTAACTAAATTAAGAAAAAATTCACTTTTATGACAATTTTAGAGAATAACAACAAAATCATTGTATAAATGAATCATCGAGATGTTTTTTTGAGAATTTTTTCTTGTGAATCATCTTACAAATGAATCATCTAATGATTCATTTTGTTTGTTCGCGAAAAAAATATGTAGAAAAAAAACTTCTTACCTTCCTACCAAAAATTTCCTTCTTATTTGATCTTGACTCTATATATATATATATATATATATATATATATATATATATATATATATATATATATATATATATATATATATATATATAATCTGTTATTCCTGTACAATGCAACAAATATGCTTTTAGTAAAAAAATAAGGATATATAAAACTGAACACCTAATATACAATATAATGGTAAATGTACCTGACATATGTGCTCTTGCCCAATGTATTGGTGGAATACCCATTAACCAGTCATATACCTTTGAATTGAACTTTTTAAAATCTTCCATGAATCTATCAAAGTGACTAACTATTGTTGTTGTTTCACATTGACACACATGATCCTTGTGTTCCTTCCCCCTCAATTGTAGCTTCATGATCTCATGAATATGTCTTCAACACAACCAGTGCTCAACACTAAGGAATAGCTTGGAAATAACATGTATTATCCATTTAATAACAAGTAACAAATATGTTAGTTTGTAAAGGAAATATTAAAAACAAGTATCATAAGAACATTTACCTTTTGCCTGTCAGAAATGAATGTGAAGTTTGATTTTGAAGAAAGTTCCAAATCTTCACCTAGACACTCTTGAAACCAACTCCATGAGCTTGTGGTCTCCGCTTTAGTTATGGCATATGCTAGTGGGTAGATCCCATTAGTGGAATCAAGACCCACAACAGTGAAAACATGTCCAGGGTAAGGGCCCTTCATGAAATCTCCATCAAGTCCTAAAAAATCTCTTAAACCTACCTTAAAAACTAGCTTCAATGAACCTAAATATACGTAAATTCTCTTAAACATCCTAGTTTTCAAGTCTGCATTTGGTTCACTGTATGCCTGAAACTAAAATCTTAGTATCCAAAATTGTGTGAGTCAAAAGAATAAGAATAATAGTATTTATAGAGTAAATTGAATATGAAAAAACTTAGATACCAAATTATTTTGGATCCTAATCAATAAATAGAAAGATTATATGTTGTATTAATTACAATATATAAATTAATTGATTTAAAATTTCAAAATAAAAAAAAAAAGTTTCATTTTTATGGGTTATTGATTGATATGGATTATCGGTATTTTAATTTGAAATGAAGCTAAAGTTTCGATTTCAAAATACAAAATGAATACATTTTTTGTTGATTTAGGGTACATTAAATGAAAATTTTTAATTAGCTAATTTATTTATTTAAAGTCAAAACCTATAAATAATGAAATAAAATATGATTATATTCACTAATTAGACAAGTTACAAGTTTTAAAAAATTAATAGAGAATGATTGTGAGATGACACAGGGTATCATTAGAATGAATGTAAAAAAAAAAAAAAAAGAATAAAATAAAAGAAAAAACCTTTAAGTCTCTAAAATGTATCATGTGGTAAATATATTTTTTATTTATTAGATAGTATAGATCTACTATTAAAATTAATAAATATTAATTAGATAATGTCACGTAATTATACATATAATTTTTTTCATCCAAAAATTGAGATTGCATCTCACACTTCTAATCAATATTATGATAAATAGCTATTCCACAAGAGGAATTCAATAAATCATACAAATAATGAGAAAAATGAAATCGAGCGATCAACAAATAGTGAAAGATAATGGATTGTTTTACAATAAAAAAGATTTTTCCTCATATAAATAGGAATATAATGCGAGTTTTTGGCCTAACTTAAACCTTAATAGGAATACAAATGGGCTTTTAGCCTAGACATAATCACTAACATCCTTTCGCAATTTGACTAGGAACGGACGATTGAAATTGGAAAACAAAATAAACAAAACAATAAAACATACAAACATATATGAAGGCGTAGAAGCAGCGGTGGTAGAACTTTGATGATGACATCTAACAATGACTGCTCGTTGGAGAAGAAGAGAAAAGAAGGGGCTGCCAGAGGCGATTCCATTGTAGAGGAAGAGAGGATCGGCGACGACAATGAAGTCGGCGACTGAGGAGCCCGAAGAAAGGCAGCGAGAAAGAAATAGAGTTCGAGTTACGTCGGACAGAGTCAATTCTCATAAGAACTAGATAACCATTTTTATGTAGATCTCTCTCTCTCTCTCTCTCTCTCTCTCTCTATATATATATATATATATATATATATATATATATATATATATATATATACCACAAAAACTTAAATTTTTGTTTAAACTACTTTCAAAACGAATGTGTATATATGAAATATACATATATACATACCATGTAATGCAAATATCTACAACACAAATGTGTATATATGCACATTTCTTATATACATTTTATTTTTTTAATTATTTAAACAAAAGTTCTTATATTATGATGTTTTAGAAGCACATAATTTATATTTATTTTTGAAAAAACTCTACAATAAAAAAGGTTTTTGGGTTCTCACGAATATTTGGATTGCAAAGCATCCTGAATATATATATATATATATATATATATATATATATATATATATATATATATATATATATAATGTTCAAATAAGAAAAATTATGTAATGTAAAAATCGAAAACAAATCTAGACCATATATTTATTTTTGCTGCAAAACGCTACAGTGTACCTATGTGACGGGAGAAGGTAATATTAATATGTGAATATAAATGTGATTATATTAACATATGAATCCACCACCTATCATCTTCTTCGCCGCCACCACCTTCACTACCTCTACCACCACATTTGCCACATCACCATGACCACCTCTTCCACCACCATCACCACAACCTCTGCCAACACCACCTCCGTTGTTGTCATCGTCACACCCACTGACACCACCACCACTACTGATACCACCTCCTCCTCATCCACCCCTACCACCACCATCTCTACCAACGTTGCCACCAACCATTGTCACCAATACCTCGACTGCCACCGCCAACGCTACCCTTACCACCGGCACCACCTCTGTCAACAACCGCCATATGCATATATGAAAAATCACTTGAAAATAGACACACACTTATTCATATATGAATATACTTTTTCATATATACTTATACGAGTAAGTATATACTTATCCGTATATGAATATTTGTTATCGTCACCAACAACTCTGTCGCCCATCGATGCCGCCACAACCACTATCACCACCACCATAAGTTCTTCCATCCCTACTGCCACCATATTTGCCACCGTTGCCACCATTACCGCCGCTACCGTAACCACTACCACTCCTACCCCTGCCACCGCCACTGCTACCGCCACTTCTATCTTATATACCAACCGCCATATTCATATATGAATAATCACTTGTAAATAGACACATACTTATTCATATATGAATAAGTGTATAATTATTCATATGTGAATATACTTATTCATATATAAACATACTATTCGTATATGAATATATTTATTCATATTTGAATATACTTATTCATATATGAATATTATCTATGTTGTCGTCCAGGTACTCTGGAGCGCTTAAGCGACATATTTTAAATATGTGGCCCAAGTTTGTTCTTGCATTTCTCGATTTCATAATTGTTCTCATTTGAACTCTTCTATATATATATATATATATATATATATATATATATATATATATATATATATATATATATATATATATATATATATATATATATAAAGAGAGAGAGAAAGAGAGAGAAAGAGAGAGAAAGAAAGAAAGAAAGAAAGAAAAAAAGAAAGAAAGAGAGAGGGGGAAGGGGGAGAGAGAGACAATTGCATATTAAGGCGGCCTAGAGGAGAATGTGTCATCGGAGGGAGACAACAACAACATCGGAAGAGTTTAACTCGGAAAAGAGATTCAGAGAAGAAGAGGTCAGCCAAGGAGACGGGCCATCCGAGGAGGAGAAAGAAGGCTCGAAGTAGAAGAAACCGAGGAAGGAGTTTTGGTTTGGTGATGGTGGCTATATTATTATTTAGGAGGAGAAAGAAAAAAGAAAAAATAATGAGCATAGTAAAGGCACCTCCAACAACTATTAGATTAAGTCGTCGGGGATGGAGGCGACTATGGGTTGTGGTCAGCTCTAGGTTTTAACCTAAGACTCTTATACTATGAAAGATAATGGATTTTTTTTATTATAACAAAGATTTAACATAATACAAATATAAATAAAAAATGAGATCTTGGTCTAACCGAAATGTTAATTAATATGTATTAGGGCTCGTTTGATTTCCTTTCTAACTGGATCCAAAGCTACAACCCGGTCCTCGGTCCAAAATAGCTTGTTTGTTTTCCCTTCTCCACCCTTGGACTCGGTCCAAATAAACGACCCGGTCCCCAATTTTGTGTTGATTCGGTCCGCTAGAAAAAGATAGCTGACTGGAAAATGGACGCAGTGAACCCTTATGTTCTTCATCTCTGCCACGCCTGGTTCTTCTTCCTACTTCAGTTTCCAAACGCCAACACCATTCGACGAGACCCTCACTTAACGGCTTCTTCCTCCAGCAGGCCTTTCTCCTCCAACGTTGCCTTCCTCTGGTGTCGCACTCCTTTAGCGCCTTATTCCCCCCTCGATCTCCAAACCGGTAAGTTCTTTTCTCCCATTGTGAATTCGTTTTTCTCCTTTGTTAAATTGAAATTGAAATCATTTTTCTCCTCTGTGAAATTGAAACCGATTCTTTGTGAAATTGAAATGGACATCTCCATCCAAATCACAGCCTCTAGAGTTTATGAACATGAAATTGATTCCTGTTGAAATCGTTTTTCTCCTCCGTGAAATTGCTCGATTGTAATTTGTGTACTTAACGATTGGATTCTGTTAATTTTTTTGCCCTATTTTTTGTTTATAGATGTAGATTTATGATTGTTTGATTATAAACTAGAAAAGGGGTTAATTTCGTGATTTACATATCATCTTGATGGCATATAACGCCGATTTAGGGTGGCAAATCATTCTTCAAAAGTGAGCTTTCAGGTATGGAACAAGGATATTATAATCGAAACCCAACTGCAAAAGCATTCCTGAAGCTTGAAGCTTGTCGGATCTACTGATGCTAATCAAATATGCTATGATTCATCATCCTAAAGGTCATACAATTCCAAGATTTAGTAAACCTTTTACTGTTTATTATTTTTGTAGAATTGAAAGTGTTTGTATCCAACAAGGGAGATGTATATTCAACAAGGAAGTTGATGTAGTAACAGTTTGGTATCAAGAATCAACAATTGTTTGCATAAATTTGTATTTATGATGTATTGTACCCCACTTTGAAGAGGGTTCTCACTTTTCCCCTCTTATTTAGATAAAGTTTTGTAATTTCACTTTAAATATATAGAATTTAACTTTCATTTTACAACATTGTTAATAACTTTTCTTTTATAGCAATGTATTGTGTTTTACTTTCATTTTTATAGAATTCTACTTTTATTGTTTATTTTTTTTTATCTAGGGTCATGAAAAATGGGGAAAAAATGTTGTAAAATGGGAAAGAATGTTGTAAAATGGAAGTTGATGATGTTGTATATAGCATGATAATTTATAAATTAAATTGTAAATCATAAAAGGAATTATTAAAAAAAATGTTGTCTGAGGGTATTATAGTCAGTTTGTACAATCAGTCAGATGTAAAATCAAACAGCAAGTTTCAGTTAGAAGTTAACCTAGTCAGAACTTCTAACCCAATCAGCTTCTAATCCAGTCAGTTTTAACCCAGTTAGCAACTATCAAACGAACCCTTAACCGGACCCTAATTAGTAAGTAAGAGATAAAAAGAGGAATCCAAATAAAGTGGGCGAGGAATAGTAAATACAAATGAAGTGGAAGGATAATTGAGTTCCTTATGTCATCATCCCTATGAAAAAACATAAAATCAATGAGATAAAAGTTCCATCAGAATCAAATTCCGTCTATTTAACATCTAAATGCATAAAATAATAGAATCTACGTTCCAGTTTCTTTAGATTCTACCCGAATCTGCAAACCAAATGTGTATGCATGAGATTTCATAACCAAATAATTTAATATTAAATCAAAGGGGTCACCATATGCAGCTTTGTAAGTATTTCAAGGAATTCGTATTTGATGTCATCTAAATAAAAATAGCACCACGTCACTTTCTCTCATGCTTTGACATGAAGAAATATAAAATTTTCACTAATTAAATGTTAAGATACACATCATGACCAATCTCCAACATGTGAAATACTTGTCAAAAGATGCTTACAACTCCTTTCCATTTGGATATGTGCTGCTGATACTTAGACAAGTGGTAACTTAAAACACAAGATAAAACTTTTAATATTCTATAAATTTTACTTTGAAAAAAGAAAAGCAAATCTAATCACTATGGTATACTGTTATAAAATAACAGTTTTTGTTTTTTTTTTCAATAAATTTTTTCTTTTGTAATTATTTTTTTAAATAACCATCAATTTGGCAATAAATCTACTACGGAATTACTATTTGCTGCAAAATTTGTTTTTTTTTTTCCTCCAACCACAAAATTATATCTATGTGAATTTACTACATGTCAAATTATATGATGCCTCTCAAGGCTCTCACCATTTCTAAGGTTCTCGATAACCTAAGCTAAGTCTTTTTTTTTTGTTTTTTTTTTTGTGACGTTTAATTACATTCTTCTATAGAAGTGGAGATTGAGGTTTGCAACTGAAGAAAAAGTTATATCGGTTAAAGGCATCAAATCCTTTTATAGGGCTTAAAAATATGGCAGGGGTGGTGAACACTTTAGCTGCATTTACTTACGAAAAAATAGTTTTAGTTTTCTATTTTTCGTTTTTTATTTTTATTTTTTGTTTTCGGTTTTCATTGAAAAAATTAAAAAACTTGTATTTAGCTATCAGTTTTCATTTTTAGAAAACGGTAGCGGTGGAGGTTGGGTGGTGGATGTGACAGTGGCGGTGATGGCAGTGTTGGGGATAGCAATGGTGGTGGTGACGTTGGTGGTGAGAATGGCGGTGCTGACGTTGGTGGTGGGAATGGCGGCGGCAGTGACAGTGGTAGTGCGGATGATGGAGTCATGGAGACGATGGTTGTGGTGGCGGCAGCGATGGTGGTGATAGTGGCGATGGTGGTGGGTTGGTAGTGGCGGCAATGGTGGCGGTGACGGTAAGTCGATGATTGCGGTAGTAGTGGTGGCGGGTGCGGGTGCATGTTTATGTTTATGTTTGTATTTGTGTTTGTGAGGGTGAGGATGTGGTGGGGCTTGAAGTAGGGAGCATAGGCGGGTACCCACCTCATTTGGCGCGAACCTAAACCGGAACCGGAACCGGCGGTTCCTAGAAAGTTAGAACCAGAACCGGAACCGCTCTAGGCAGTTCTTAAATGTTTGGAACCAGTCCCGGAACCGGCGGTTCCGGTTTCGGGAGCGGGTAACCCGGTCGCATTAATTTTGTTAACTTTTTTCGACAAAACCGCAATTTAGTTCAATCCAAATCAAATCAATTCGGACAAAAGACGGATAACATCGGACCAATATATTCTAAATCGGTATAAATAACACACACACACACACACACACACACACACACACATATATATATATATATATATATATATATATATATATATATATATATATATATATATATATATATATATATATATATATAAACCGGTTCCGGCGGGTACCCAGCGGGTAGCGGTTCCGAAAAAACGAGAACCGGAACCGGAACCGCTTAAGCGGTTCCAGTTCCAAAACCGGCAGTTCCAAGGCGGTTCCGGTTCCAAAAGCGGGTATCCGGTTCCGATGCTCATCCCTAGCTTGAAGTAATTCCTTTTCAGGACTTGTTGAGTGTTTTGACGTATTAGATATTTCATTATCTTTTGTGTAAAAAAACAGAGAAAAGAAAGAATAGTCGAGCCTGTTAAAGAAATATGGTCTTTACGGTTTGGTACTAGAAACAAAAGACTTGCTATATATTAAATGTATTGCCGGGCTCCAAAACCCAATTAATGTCATTAATTCCTTTATAGTTGTTATTTCATGGTCTAGCTCTTAGTTTTATAAAAATTCCCAGTCAAAAAAGAAACTAAAAAAATATTGCAAAATTCTCTTTATATATTGTAAAATTGTTTGGTTTGTAAAATTGCTCACATTATTGCGAAATCTATTTTTATTAAAGAATATTGCAAAATAATTTAGTAATGAAAAATATAGTGTTAGGTTAAGAGATACTTTTGAAAAACAAATGGTATAAAAATGAGAAAATGTGTAAAAAAAAAAACATTAAATGTAAACATATCATAGTAAATAATGATTTTACTTTTATACCTATTTATTCTCTTTTATATGAAGTTAAGGAACAGGAAACTTTCCTAGGTTATGACATCGGCCACAGAAAACTTAGTGTTTTTGGAATTTTGTAACATTCATATAAAATTAAGATATGTTAATCTATTATTTTATTTTTTTATTTTGATACTTGTTTTGATCTAATGAATAAGAGGATAAATACAAAAAATAGATATAAAGATACTTTATTTGTCTTTTTGTTTTTACTTTTACTCTAAATAAATAAATAAACATTTTTGTCATTTGTTTTCCTCTTATATATTATTTGACATGTTATTTTGCAGTAATTTTAGATTAAATTATATTCATATGTTATTTTGTGGTTTTTTTTTCATTTTATTAAATTTCATATAATATTTAAATATAATTAATGTAATAATAAATACATATTCAATTTATTAATGTTACTTTTCTTATAATTTCTAAATTGAATCCAATTATTTAGTTGTTTATATATTTAAATTATTAGCTTAAATTTATAAGACAAATAAACACTTCAATTTTAATAAATAAATAGTTTTTTTTTTCTTATAAATTTAGAATTTCTAAATTGTTAGATCTTCATGTTTTTTTGTTTATTTTTTTAATAAACTCATATAATATATATGTCTTACAACTAGTTTTTTTTATAAAAAAAAGACCTAGACATTATATAATAAATAAAGAACAATGAATTTCTAAATTGTTAGATCTTCATGTTTGTTTGTTTATTTTTTTATAATAAACTCATATAATATATATGTCTTACAACTAGTTTTTTATAAAAAAAGACCTAGATGTTATATAATAAATAAAAAAACAAAAAATATGCCGAAGCGAATATATTTGTCTTTTTCCCTCTATATATTTTTAGTTAAAACGTACATAATGCTTCCTTAACGAGCTTAGCAAAATGATACTTTGCATGAGAAGCAAATGCAAGAATCATAGCATTTTGTTTGTTTGCTTTGCATTTAATATGAAAAGTAAAAACACAAAATTTATTACGATATTAAACGGTTTTAAAAGAAGACAAAGCACCAACACATAAATTTTGTACTATAAACATTAAAAAAAAAAGTACACATCAATCTTTCCACATCAACCTACAAGTACATCTTTTGGTCTTCTTTCACATTTTACAAAATGCATTTCACCTTTTGACTTTCGCTTTCTTGCATCTCCATATAAAAAGGTATCAAACAATATAAAAAAAAAAGTTAATAAAAATCTACATCCATGCACATAACATTCAAAGGTTGCTATTATATATACATCCTTCAATCCTATAAATAGTCAAATCATGAAATACACACATAATCACTCACTCACACAAGAAAAAAAGGTACATAAAACATATAAAATTAGACTATTCAAAAGTCTTAAAAACATCCTTCTTTGACAACAAAACTATCTTTTTTTTGTAAACAAAAGATTAATAACAATAGGAAAAAACAAACATACAACAAACATACGTACGCACAGTATTAGTAAAATGCATATCAAACACAGTATAGTTTATCAGTTATACATAGGTGTAAAACACATTTTGCTTTTGGGCCCCGACAAGGAGGAAAGCTTCTTTGCTCACTCATTTGTAAGAAGCCACATCTATTGGGGTTTGGTCTACGAGTTTCACATTTGTTGTAAAAAGCGATTGAAAAAAAATAAAAAGGAAAGCAAAAGCTACGTGTGGAAGTTGATTGGATAAGTAAAGTATGAAGTATCTTTTTTGGGCCAATTTACACTCATGGGATTTAAAAGAAGAATCACAAGTGTTTAAAGAAAAGCAACAAAGCAAAAATGATGAAAAAAATGGGACTCACTCATTACTACTCATACACAACATATCATATCATTGTAGACCATGAAATCTAATCAACCTATTCAAAATATCTCTACCTTCTTTGTTTTTTACTTACAAAACGATAAAATCTCAATCTCAAAAGGTTCTAATTCCCTGGAATCGGTGATTCCAATACAATTCCATCCTCCAATTCCCTTTCTATCCATTCATCACCATCCATGTCTTCTTCCACACGTTTTCTTTTCATAGTTTTTATAGAATTTCTTTTCTTGATTTTTTCTCTGATTCGATCCACATCCACCTGGCTATTATTGCCACCTGTACTCATACCCTCTACTGAAACTATCTTACAACTTGAACTTGAATCAGACTTTATAGCAACAGGTTCACAATCACTAACTCCACTACCTGTATCACTTGTTTTATCGACACAATTTATCGTATCATAGGAATTCTCAAAAACCTGTTTTTTAACATAATTAGATTTTGTTGTTGATTTGCTGATTTCAGATACAGTTTGACTTTGACTCTGTTCCCATAAACTCATCATTTGTTGGATCACACCTGAAATAAATATGTTGATTTTAATATGTTATGTTATGGATATATAAAAATATATAAATATATAAATATATATAAACCTTCTAACTGTTTTGGTGAAACATCAAACTCCATCCACCAAGCCTTCCCTTTTGCTGTTGGCAATTTTACATTTTTAACCTTGGCAGCAAGAAATAGAGAGCCAGCAGCTATGTAATGGGGTTTGTGATGCAAACAAAGCGAGGTACGAAGCCTAGAAGAAAATACTTTGAATATCAATAAAACCAAATGAGAGTAAAAAAATATAATAATAATTTACAAATTACAACATACCAATCATTGACAAAATTCCATGCGATTTTTACAAGCTCTTTGTCTGTAATAGCTAATCTCTTAAGAGCAGCAACAAGTGACTTGTATGGATGCTCTATATTTAGATCAAAGGCAATAGTAATTAACAGAAGTCTTTCCCCAATTAAAATTAGATCCTTTTGCTTATCATATATCTCCTACACAAATAAAGAAACTCATAAGAAAAAAAAATGCATTGTTGAATCAAGATAAGGATAATAGTTACTTACCCGAATTCTCCTTGAGGCTGAAGGATCCCATTTGTATATTAACTTATAAGCAACCACAGCAAGTTCACCTAACCACCTTGGTGTTTCTTCAGCTTTGCATGCAAGAAACATGCATACAGTTGCAACTGTCTACACATTGTTATTAATTAATTAATTATTATATAATTAATTCATTTTGAAATCATGAAAAGAATAGAGAATCAGAGGAGAAGATGATGAAGAGAAGATTTATATACCTGCCAATCATTCTTTTTATGGGATTGTCGCATGTAAAATCGATGACAAAACATCATTGATGTAGCTATTGTTACCTGAGGTCTGAAAGATGAAAGAATAACAAATTTGTTATTTTGTATTTTTTACTTTTAGCATATAATGAGGCGAGTTACAAGTATCAAGTTGTGAGACCATATGTAATCTTTATGTGAATAAAAGATCATAACATTTGCATCAGGGAAAATTCTATTTTCTCACACTTACATTTCATGTGCCTTCTCACATGAGAGTGAAGGAAAACAAGAGCTTACACTTTAAGCTCTATGCCAAGCTCTTGAAGAAAAGAGCAGTATAGCTTTCTCAGATGTTGCTCTTGTTTGTAATCAATGCCATCAGATCTTGATGGAGTATTGTGTTCTATCTCTTTTCTGCTGAAATACCAATTGCGATTAAGATGAGGTGTTTCAGATATGTGAATTACAGTTGCATCTTTTGCAATTTCTTTTTGGGAAATATAACACTGCATTGGAGCTTCATATATATGCATTATGTTGATATTCTGCAAAAAAACAAAACAATATGTATCAAAAGTGTATCTTGTGCATGTGTCGTGTGAACAACTTAAAGAAACAGAAAGAATCATGTCGATGTGAAAATCCTCTGTTCTTGATGCTCTTAATTGCATCTATGGTGAACAGATATGTAAAGAAACTCAATAAGAACATATGTTAGCTCAAGTTTTCCGAAACATCTTCCATGAAATACTCTCTGTTGATCCAGTATAAAAAACTAACAATGCCGAAACAGTATAGATCCAGATATAACCATTATGATTTCAATATTCAGAAACATGTTTACAGAGATACCAAAAAAATATACGAAAAGAGGATTTGCAAGGTGCTTTCAAACTAATGTTCATCCTTAAGGCGGCGATACCTACCCTCGTAATTTTAGTATCAAAGATTAAGAAAATTGTCAATTCCGTTTAGCAATATAATGTCGATTATCAAGAACTCAATTTGATTACAGATTAACGCTCATGTTAAACCGATACTATATCAGAATGTACAAAGAAGGTAACCTAAAATTGTAAAGAAACAAACAGCGATCAATGAGAAAAAGAAAGATGAAATTGTGGCAAAACGTACATTAATCTGCGATTGAAGTTGTTCACTTGAAAAGTGCTAACAATTGAGATGCCACACAGCCTCTCTTTTCTCCTCCAGGTTTCAAAAGTCAATAAATGAACCCTAGTTTTGTTTCTGTTTCTGAAACTATAATCACCAGCTTCCCTCTACGTTTTAAGAGAGAGTTGTAAAACTGGCCCCTTGACTTATGATAGATTAACGGATAAGGACATTTGATAGAGTAAATTACATTCTTAGTTCTTGTTTCCACTTATTGGTCGTAATCTAGGTTTTATAAGGGTTAAATTCGTTAGTTGTCAACAAATAGTATTTTTGTTTGATAAATTAGATGGTAGTTGATAAAGTATTAGTGTTTTGTAAATTAGTCAATAACATGTATGATAAATATAATGACATAAAACAAAATTTATATATATATATATATATATATATATATATATATATATATATAATTAAAGACTAATTATATTGTATGAAATATCATTAAGAAAATCCATATCGATTTGAGAGGGCATGAAGAGGATTGAAGGAAAAATTGAAGGAAATTTAAGCATTAGAAATTTGATTTGTGTTATACAAGCTTGGAAGGTATTTCTCTACGAAATTTCTCTCAAACTTTTGAGTTAGGAGTTAATCTAAGGATCAAATCCAAAATTTGTAAGTATAATGGTTTTGTATTCGATTCCCTAGCTCAAACTAAGGTTGTGTTCATGATTCTATACTTGATTCATTATATCTTTTAATGAAATTGTGTTTTAAGCGATGTTGAACATTAACCCATGGTTGAAATCCGAAATTTGAATATATATATATATATATATATATATATATATATATATATATATATATATATATATATATATATATATATATATATAATAGGTTATAACCCGTGTACTGTACGGGTGACGACGTAAAATAATTTTGAAAGTTAAGAGACGTTACAATTAATAATATATTTAACAGTGCTTTTTTTGGAAACTTAGATGCATTAGTTTTTTTCAAAACTATATAGTTATTAACTAGTTGTGAGTCTCGTATATTATACGGGTTGATTAAAACAAAATGTTAAGTACGAACGATTAAATAGAAATTTTATTTGAATTTGAAATTGAAATAAGTGAAAATTATCAGAAAAAAAAACATGCAAAAAATAAATAAATTAAAATTATGTGTTTAATGTGTACTAAACGGATTAATTATAACAAAATGTTAAACATAAAGGTTTAAACTGTAAATTTATTTGAAACTGAATTTGAAATTTAAAATTTGAAATTAATAGTCATTATGGTAGATTTAATTTATGGAAACTAAATTAATGATATATTGAAAATGAAAATTGAAGTAATGACAAGTGGAAAATAAATATATCTCAAATTATGATAAAATGACATGTGGCTAATTTTATGAGAGAATGACATGTGGCAAAATCATTTTCATTTATTAGGGTAGATTTAAATTAGTTTTCAAAATGTTTTAAGATATGAACAACATTAATTAATGATATTGATTATGTGGTTTAATCAAATATATAATTATAAAAATCAAACATGAAAAAAGTATCCTTAAATAAAAACTATTCTATTCCACCAATATATTTTGATAATTTTGATAATGGATATGGTTCATTAAATTTCTCAATTTATGATTAAACACGTTTAAGTATAATAAATAACACACACGCACAAAAAAAAAAAAAAAAAAAAAAAAAAAAAAAAAAAAAAAGAAAAAAACCCTCAAAGGTTTTCGTTTCCACTAACCCTACCTTTCATTCGAACTAACAAAGGTTGATGACCAAATATTTACAATCACGGGATCTGATGACCAAATTTTTTTTGTGACTCTTCATAACATCATATAAATGTGGGTAGTCAATGACCAAAAAAAATGCAATTTTGCACCCTTACTAAAACAATATAGAGTTAAACAAAAGCTTCATGTTAATTATTAAAGCTTCAACATACATTATACATGTAAACAAAAATAAATTTACAGGGTAACAAAAATCTAGAAATGAATACATCAATAATCTCGAAATCTATCGTTAATGCACATTTTTAAGCTTCTAGAAAATATAAAAAATCAATATCCTCAAGTTTGATAAACATTATATCACTTCTCATAATTATTTCCTATTGCATACTCTTTTGTAGTTCACCATTACACAAAAAAAAATATATATATATTTATAACTACATGTCAAAAAATTCATGATTGTGGTTTGAAATTCCACTACATAACTATAATCACACCGAAATAAAATAGATATTTATTTGCAATTAATGACACTAATCAGTTGTAAACATTTCCACCATAACCCAATGAAAGTATGATGTTATTTCATGCATTTTCCATGGTCAAAAGAACTAATAAGGGGAGAAAAAACAAAAGTAAATTGATTCACCCCTAAAATCTCTAAAATATAATGCAAGCACTTCGCTATATAATCACCTCAAATTTTAATAACATGCTATTAATCGAACTAAGATATGCTTCACATGTGCAAAAAGACTATTATAGCATCACAAGTAAAGTTCAAAAGTAAAATCAGACTTTACCTTATGCTAAAAAATGGTAATATAATGTCATTTGCAAAGCCATTTGAACATATATAACATATAAATTAAAAAGCGATTTGTAAATAACATGATATTAAAAAAATGTCATTTGCAAAGCCCTTTGAATGGATTTGAAAAATAATCATTTGGAAAATTTAATAACACGTTATTAATCTCAACCAGACATTATTACGATAACTTTTTTTTTTTTGTATTTCTTGTAGGGTCTAAGCACAATTCAAGATTTAGAAAACAATGAAAATAAACTTTCAGAGTTAACTTGATCAAGTGTCAACGTAATCAAATACATCATCCAGAAGTACAATTTAGCCTTTCACCTAACAACAGTGTTGGGGTCCATGTTGAGTTTCTAGTTTCTCCTATATTTATGTGAAGTTACTGATCTTTTGCTGATAGTTATCAAGAAGAATGGGAAGTTACTCTTTCTTTTTGAAATTATATGCTAATAATACGATATCCTTAGAAGGTACACTGACATTTCATTTCAGATGGAAAGGTCTTGGACTAACATCAATTATTACTTGTTTTTGTTCTTGATCAATTGCTTTTACCAATGCAATATGAGTTGTCATTAAAAATCAAATCATATATACTTATAAAGCTAGTATTTTTTCTTGAATCTCATGCATTTGAAACCCTCATTTTTTTTTCCTTTTACCACATTCATTTGAAACTCCCATGACTTTTCAATTTCTTTATAATAATAATTATAATTTGGTAGTTAGGTTAAATAAATATCAAATTTAAAGTGTATTCATATATAAACTAAATTTCAATATTAAAATAATATCTTTAATTCTACTTATAAAATTATGTTTTTTAACTTTTAACATATTATACTTAATTTATTAGTTTTAATATATTGTTGGATGTAAACCATTATCATTTTAAAGGTATAATTTTTGAACAATTTGTATAAAATACTTAAATTATTAATTAAAATATAACATTATAGGCTCAACTTAAATATAAATTTTATTTAACTTAAACAACCCAAAGATTATTTAATAAATAGTTAAAAGTGATAAATTGTAGTGTCTTTCTAATAATGATTGTAAGTTGGTTAATAAGGTTAAATAAATATCAAACCTAAAATGTAATCATAAATAGACTAAATTTCAATTTTAAAATAATATATTACTTCTATTTATAAAGTTATGTCTTTAAATTTTAACATATTATACTTAATTTATTAGATTTAAAATGTTGTTGCATTTAAACCATTATCAGTTTAAAGCTACAATTTTTGAACAGCTTGGACAAAATACTTAAATTGTTAATTTAAATATAACATTACAGTGTCAATTTAAATATAAATTTCAGTTCCACTAAAAAACCAAATAATATTTTGTAAATAGTTAAAAGTGATAAATTATAGTGATAAATGCAAAAAACTAAATTGTAATATCAGTTTAACTAAAATATTTCCTAAATATATTTATATAATCATTAAAAATTTTCAAATAAGTAGCTTAAAATAATTTATAATAACAATAGTTAAAAATAAATCTATATAAATGATTATATTGTTACCTTTAACATCAAAAAATAATGTTTGATGTTTTAAATAATTATAATGATATAAATTAAAACATTAAGCAAATATATTTTAAAAAATTAGTTAAAAATAACAACTATAAATAATATTAAACCATATATAATATTTAATTTTATTGATGTGTAACTCGCGAGTAGAAGTCATTCATGATGGATTTTGGCCATAATAACTTTCCTATGTGCGCATGCAAAACCCTAATGCTTGGATCTAGGCTTTCTAATTAAACATGCTTTGAATCCAAGACTTCTAACAACTAATTAGGTATAAAACAATACAAAATCAGATCTAGAAGTTTACCTTTGAATCTTTTGTTTTGATCTTGTTATCTTGGAGCTCTAGAGTCACAATTGTCACTTCTCTAATGGCTTACAAACACCAAATAGCAAAGAAGATGATTTGAGAGAGAGGGGTAGGAGGAAATCGGCCAGGGGTTCTCTACTTTAGATGAGATGCTGATTTCCTTTGGCCATAGGGTCTATTTATACTTGTAGACTCCTTAAGGGTTTCACCTTAAACCCTAGTTGGATAATCCTTTCCTTAAAGCAATCCAAATCCTTACCATAGATAAGCCTTGGACGATTTTGAGTTATCCAAAGCTCTAGAATCCATCCAATCCTTATCTCTTAAGGATTTACAGTCTAAAGTGTAACTATCAAACAATTGACAGTTTATACCCTCTTATTTAATTAATCTCTTTAAGTCACCAAATTAATACTAATTAATTTATGACTTATATTAATCAAATACCAATATTATTATTCCTTATATTATTCTCATAATATATTAATAATATTTATTCTCTCATAATAAATCATCCTACCAAGTTGCTATGGTGAAGGCAACCCAAAAGGATCATGCACAATCGGGTCAAATACTTGCCTAATATAGTTGCAGCCTTAGACACTATTCCAACAATTCAAACGATTGAGATTATGACGTTATAATAGATTTATATATTATTATATAATTCAAAATAGTCAATATATTATATCAAATTAATATACGAATTATTATATAAAATTTAACAACAAAGTTAGTGTTATATATTTAAAAAAATATATATTTGTAAAGACTTCAACTATATAGGTGTTTCTGCGCATTACAATGTCAACTCAAATATAAATTTCAGATCCATTTAAAAAAACTAAAGAATATTTTGTAAATAGTTAAAAGTGATAAATTGTAGTGATAAAAGCAAAAACTAAATTGTAATTTCAATGTAACTAAAATATTTCTTAAATATATTTTTATAATCGTTAAAAGTTTCCAAATAAGTAGCTTAAAATAACTTAAAATAACAATAGTTAAAAACAACTCTATATAAATGATTATATTGTTAGCTTTAAAATAAAAAACATTGTTTGATGTTTTAAATAATTATAATGATAGAAATTAAAACATTAAGCAAATAAATTTAAAAAAATTAATTAACAATAAAAACAACTATAAATAACATCAAATCATATATTATATTTAATTTTATTCATGTGTAACTCGCGGGTAGAAGTCATTCAAACGATTGAGATTATGAAATTATAATAAATGTATATATATTATCATATAATTCAAAATAATCAATATATTATATCAATTTAGTATATACAAATTATTATATCAAATTTAACAACAACGTTATTGTTATATTCAAAAAATCATATATTTGTAAAGACTTCAACTATATAGGTGTTTCTGCGCAATGCGCGGGCATTCGCCTAGTACTCCTATAAAAAGAGATTAAAGTTGGATCTTTACAATCAACTGTGAAATTGGAATAGCTAAGAATCATAAAAAACATTATCATCAAAAAAATAGAATTTGAAAAAATTAAAACTAACATGAATGATATGACCACCAACTATCTATATAAAGAAAAAATGCATGGATATGATATCATTTAGATTCCATAATCGAATTAAATAACAATATTTTAGATGTTATACCTTTTTCCTCTCATCTATAACTTTTTTGCCAATTTGGAGGTGAAGACGAAGGGCTGAAAAAAGCTACATTTAGATCTTTAAACTTAGTCCTTATACTATAAGAAAGGAAAATTTAACAAAAATCTAGAATAGATCAGTAATTAAAAAGAATCATATCCAATTATAACCTTGGTGATTTGAGAAACTGATATGATCAGGATTAGGTTTAGGATTATTAGAACAAAGCAGACAAACCTGGATACAAAGAGTTGAATGCAATTTAAGCACCATGTCTTCACCGCGACATCACTATATGTGAGACATTTTCACAAACACCTGGTGTGCTTACCAGTTACTCACTAATTCATCAAAGGACATCAATAAATGTTAACTATAAAACTAAAAGCATACAACAGTAGAGAGAGAGAGAGAGAGAGAGAGAGAGAGATAGATAGATAGATAGATAGACTATAATTCCTTTGACATCCTAGATGCTTGTTTATGCTTCTAAGAGACATAACCCATTCTCTCTCAAATTCCCTTCGGTTGTACTCTCTTTATCACCCACTCTTTTTCTTTGGAAAATTTTGAAAAAATAAAAAGAAAAGAAAAAACGATTCACAATCCAGAAGGCCATTAGGATTAGAAACATAGACACCTTACCTTCAAACCCATTGATTTGCTGCTTTTGTTCTATCTTTTTCAATAGCCATTAGATGCTTGGGAAGGAAATCAAGTCGATACTAAGAGAGATTGAGAAAGAAGTGACAAAATACAACAGAAAGTTGGGTAGTGATGGAAGTCATGCGTTGGTGGAAGAGACGTGGTGGGTTTAGCTATCGTGTTTTGGAGTTTGGTTTAGATTATCATAGGTGGTGGTAGGGTGTACAGTGAAGGTAAGGTGGTGGTTCAGTAAAATCGATGGATGAAGCAGGGAAGTCGGGGGTATTGGAAGACAAAAACAAAGATAATAAGGAGATGGTTGCGGATTTTAATCGTGATTTATTAAGATTGAGTTGAATATCAATGAAGACATTCCTGATTTTGTGTACTTTAAAATTTGAATAAGTGATTTTGTTTCCAAAATTTATAAGAGAAATTGAAGAAGATAGAGTTGTGATTGGGGAAGGAACGGATGAACATATTTTACTAATTTGGTGGCTGATTTTAAGGGACTAAATTTCAATTTTTTTTCTAATTTTTTCAATTTTGTCATTTATATAGATGATGGGCGGAAAAAACCAAAGGTTAGACTCTAAAAAATGGACATGTGCAAAGTAGAGTGGTAGAAAGGTGTCATGTGGTATGGTTAGGAGTCTTTTATTAAGCATGAAGATGAATATATATATATATATATATATATATATATATATATATATATATATATATATATATATTCGTGGAGTTCTAGAGGTCACTAAGTGTTGAATCAAGCATTGGATGTGTTTCTATCATCCTATTTTGAATTGTAGAGCTTGAGTCACCATTTTGATGGAACTTTGGATTCTCAAACCCTAGGTCCTTAATAAAGTCTGAATTCGTCGAGTTACATGATGTTTTGTTTATGTATGTATGTACACATGTGGTTGAACACCATTAAATCATTACTTCACCATAGAATATTAATTTTTTGGTTATAAGTTGTGGGTTTTTAAGCCTTTGATACTAGTTTGATTATCACGTTCTTTTGATAGAATTTTTGAGTTATTAAACTCATTGAATTTTGGGATTTATGGATTTTCGAACCTTGTCTTTTAATATGGGTTTATATACCCTTTTCTCTTGGTTATTCAAATGTTTACTACTCTATTATTTGGTTTATCAAAGTTTATAGTAATTATTCGTTGTATATTGATTTTGAGGGTTGGTTTCAAATATGATGATTATCATTATTGTAAACTATCAATACATAAAATGGCTAGGTTTCATACTATTATAAAATGAGAAATACGAGATACAATGAAAGGAAAAGACAGAATATACAAACTATCTAATTAGGGTTTTCTAGGTAATAGGCCAACATAAGACCCAATATAAAAACAAGCCTATAATCTTATTAGGTTAACATCCCCCTTCAAACTCACAATACAACAATAATAAGCATTGAGAGTTTGTCAACCAGAAAATGAAATCGATCAGCAGTCAATGGCTTTGTAAGAATATCAACAATCTGCAAAGTGGAGGAAACACAAGGAAAAGAGATAGTGTCATTTTGGAGATGATGTTGTGTGAAATGAAAATTAATCTCAATGTGTTTTATGCTCTCACAAAACACTGAATTCTTGACAATCATTATCGTTGTAATAGCCAAAAAATTTCAAGATAAAAAAATTTTCATTTTTATTATACTCAAAACACTATTTTAGTTTTGTTCTAGATATAAAAAAGTATTTCAATTAACACAATTATCAGAGTTCAATCTCAAAGATCACATATTGCAGAAAACACAGGTGTATGCACATCGATCATCCCAAGCTCTTCATTTGAAAACTGGAGTACCTGAAACATAAACCGAAAACTGTAAGCACAAAGCTTAGTAAGTTCCCCAAATACCACATACCAATCATACAATAACATATAGTGGGCCCCGCCCGTCATCGGGACCCGCTTGGCTTCGAACCCCGTCCGACATCAGGCCCCGCTCGACATCAGGCTGAGCTCGATAAAACGGGCCCCGCCCAACGTACAATAACACATATCAAAATAAACACATACACATGCAATAATCAAAAAGATACATAGCAAATAGATATCCATCGGGCCCCGCTCGACATCGGGATTTGACCTGGAAAAACATATAAACACAGCACATTCAAGAATCACGGAGAAAACTAGCATACTAACAACATAATATAAACATGGGTCAGCCTTGGTTCCTTCGACCTGCTAAACCTGGTAAGGAAACTCACCTCGAATGTTGAAACTCACTGCAAGAAATCCTTAATTGCTGTCCTAACAACTCCTCAAGCTAACAATACCAAAACATCACCCAATTAGCAATTAGGTTCCAAACCATGATCCAAAATCCATACTTTGGGTAAAATGACCATTTTACCACTCGCCAATAAGATTCATAACTAAAGCCCAAACCCAAAACTAACAAGATCCATAACCAAAAAACACATGAAAGCCCACTAATGGTCTAATTTTCCAAATTGGGCCCAATCCCATATAGGCCTTATCCTAAGCCCATATTTTCCTTGAATACAATTTAGGTTATCTCAAACACCCCTTTCGGACTAACTTGGTCAAAAGCATAAGACAAAAGTAAAAGTCAACGCCAAAGTCAACAGTCCAGGTGACCCCAACTCGCCGAGTTGGCCATTCAACTCATCGAGTTCTCAGCAAACCGCAGAATCACGAAGAATCGATCCAACTCGCCGAGTTCCCTTCAACTCGTTGAGTTTTCCCCTCCTTTTCATTAGAATCGGGACAATCCCAAACTAACTCGTTGAGTTCTCTTATGAATTCGTCGAGTTCTTCAGTCAGCAAACCCACTTAATCTATTAAGCCACTTAATCAATAAGATAAGGCTTCAAATTACAGATCTGGTCCCTTAAGGTTGTATTGATGAGTAAAGTCTCCAACTTTACTCTTATGCAAGGCTAGAATAAGCTCAAAAGCTCAAAATAAGCTAGAAGAAAGGCTTAATGGATGCATGGAGCCCTTAAGACCATAAAGTTGGAACCTTTATGCCAAAAGAGCTCACTAGGGCCCTATATCTAAAAGGGTTTGTCCAAATGAGACGTCCAACTCCCCAAAACCACTCTATATGGACCAAAACATGCAAAAGAACCCTAAGAAGGAGATCTATGAATTCACACAACATGGTTGAGACTTTTTACCAGAAAAGTGTCGAAAATAAAGCAAGGATTCGAGATCTAGCAGCTCCTTCTTGTATCACCAACTCTCACCAAGCTTCCCTTCCTTCCAATGGCTTCAAACACACCACAAAAACACTCAAAATGGCTCACAACATTCAAAAATGCCTTAGGGTTTCAAGGTTAGGGTTTAGGACAATGGTGGCTGGAAATGAGGCTAACATTTGGGGTTTAAGTTATTTAAATAGGGCGCAAAACCCCGAAATTAGTGTTTCCCAAACCACGTCCAACTCATTGAGTTGGTCCTCTCCAACTCGTCGAGTTTTTCTTTATAAACACGCGCGACCAACACATCAAGTTTCTTCCCCTAAATTCTTCGAGTTGGCCTTTAGAAATGAGGTTTTATTTCCATAATTGACCTTCTAGATTTTGGATGTTACAACTCTCCCCCACTTAAATTAGATTTCGTCCTCGAAATCGCTCCTTATTAACACTCATATCAAAACACTCAACTTGATGATCATGATTGGAAATTTGGCGTATAAAATAACCTTCCTAAGGTAACCAAAACCCAAACCGAAACTTCTATCCTGAAAATAACGCCCAAACCTTCAACCCTTGCAAACCACCTCTACCTTCTGAGACCTGAAATCTACAATGACCTGACTTCCTGACAGATCGCCCGAGCTAAAACAACACATGCCCTCTCTCAACGAATAGCAAACCAGTCATAACCCCTCAAACTTTGATCATACAACAGCCTATCTCGATCTACTAAACCCATCCTTTGAACAATTCTTCAAGCCCCGTGAGGAACGAATCCTCAATATTTGACTAAAACCCAATCCTATCTCGCCTGAATTCCAAAACCTACAATATCGATGGTCTGACTCCCTGTCGGACCTCTCACATTGAACCACCACCAAGCCAACCCTATAGAGTTTTGATCCAAAGAAATGCTTCAAATAGGAAACAAAATCACCGACCATATACATTTACAGAACACTTATACTCAACAGAAGGCTCAGATAATCATTCGAGTAAAAGATTCATCCCTACAACGGTTAGACTCAAACGAGAGCTGTGCAACGGGGTCAGATCAATTACCCTGAGATTATTTAATCCCGCTGTGTGTGACTTAGTATTACCCAAACACCAAGATACTTCTCATACACACAAAAACCCAAATCGCTAATACTGCTCGAAACACAGAAACCACCCGAAACACTGAAACTGCTCGAAACACCAAAGCTGCCCGAAACGTTGAAACTACCCAAAACAACAAGTTGTCTTATGGATGCTTTCCAAAATCCACCTAGACCTCCCTAGTCCTAATTCTTCTGCCAATTGTCTGAAATTACCGGATTCCTGCCCGGTTGCTAAGTCAAGAGACTCCCGTAATGTCTCCCCTCATGACTTTCGAAGGAAAGCCTCACATGCAATAACTACCCAAACCATCCCAACATCAACCTGATGCTAATCTGAATGCTACAAGTTCAACTGTAATCTTACCTCATACCCGATCTTCCTACCACTTCATGGGTTCATACATGTTGTGGTCTTCCCACAGCCTTACGAACTGACCCATCCTGGGCTAACTACCCGAAGAAATCTTTGACTAATCAAATAATGAAACCTATCTGAAAATCCAGAACCCCTTACTAGCCTGACCCCACACATATCGGGCCACACTCTAGCACAGGAGCCTGACCTGCCAATAAATTGAAACCATTTATTACCTCTGAACCCCTCCATAGATTCCCTCGACACATAGATACCTTATTCCAAGACTTCTAGAACATAAAACCTTACACATAGACACCTGTAATTCCCGATGCGAGTTCTCATTAGGAACCAATTTGGTACCCAACTCATAATCCAAGACCCAAAGATCTACACTTCAAGTTCTCCCAAAATCCTATGATTCAAGACACCCCTCCAAAAATCAGAAGGTAATAGATTCTCAACCCATCGATGAGACTACCGGCTTCTCACCTGATCCAACCACCCATTCCTCAAGAGTCCAAATAACTAGGCTACCTAGCCTATGAACCCTTCTCCATCACTTAGTGACTACACACTAAGTGCTGTAACTCAAGATTCAAAACCTTGACCCAACGGTCTCTACTAGGTCCCAACTGTATTTCCATAATTACACGGGCCTTTTCCATGGGGATGCGAAACCCATCCTAGTTCCATACCCGTTCTTGCGCCTAAATTCTTGAATGATTCTCCCCCACTTTGATTCGACTAAGTCCTTGCAGCACACTAGAATTGAAGGATTCCCAATCTTTCTTGCCCTCCAATGATCGATCTACAGACAACCGGCGCCTACCACAGCTAGAGATCCAACGCTATCCATCCTAAATACCACACAACCCCTAAAAGACCAGCTGAGCACTTCCCGAATCCCAACAATAATGATAACCCTAAATACTATAAAATGATACCACACTCAAATCCTAAAGTCCAAAGAACAGATGCTCAGACCAAAACCTACACAATAGACCACTTCCTTTGGCGCATCCAAAGGCCAACCCAACACCATGATAAAGCCATCAAACCCTAACGATGCTGGAGAATCATTCTGCTGAACCCGGACCATAAGTCTTCAACACGATGCCCTTGACCGAGCCCGAACGAAAACCAGAATAATACCCGAACACTTACAACCCGCTACACAATAAATAACCCTTACTAATCCACTAACATTTCATGGCATGTAAAAGGCATATAACATTTCTTGAAGATATAAATCAAACATAAGCAGAGAAATAAACCAGATATACACTTACCCAACCCGTTACAATATTCCAAACCAAACAAAAATTTCCACAACAAAATGCAGCTAAAATTGAAAGGAAGCAAAAGATACATACCCGCAACATCGCCTGTTGGAGTCCTGACATCTCCTGTCTGACACTGTAGAGTCTGAGTCCTCTCTGCTGGGGCTCCTACCCTACCTTGTCAACTATCAAAGATTTGCAAAATAGCCGGAGCAGGTGCACTCACTGCTCCTCCACTCCCTCTTGCACAGACAGATCTCTTGTGGCCCACTTGGTTACAGAAAAAACATAACGAGCTTTCCCCTTGAGGACAATCCTTGCTGACATGATCAACCCTGCCACACTTGTAGCAACCCATACCCTTGGAACGACAAACTCCATTGTGTCGTTTCCCACACGTGATGCACTATCCCCGGTCCTGCTAACCTCTCAAACGTTGATAAAAAATCTTGGGTCTCTTCCAGGGACCCTCCACTGTATTTACCTGATCTGATCCCTTCTTCTCGAGGTGCTCCAAATTGATCTCCTGCCCCCGGGTCCTAGAAACCATATCATTCAGAGCCTGGTACCTTAACACGCTCACCATCTCACTTGCCAATGGCTGAACTGCAATAAATGGAGCATCCCTACCCTAAACCGGGTCACAAACTCCTCCCAAGACATTGTCTCCAATTTAGAAGGCGAAGAAGATCGCACAATCAATTCCCAACAACCCTTTGTCGCCCGATACAGGAGATCCAAGGCAAACCGAACCTTGGTTCCTATGGGGTAAGGACTAGTGCAGAAAACACTTTCCATCTCCTCAATCCAACACGAACTCAAAATCTTGTTAGTCCTTCCACTAACTGGATCATCACCTGAGCTGGAACCAAACCCTGAACTTTCCTCATGCGTGCTCATTACCAATCTGAAATACCACAAGCCAATGATCAAAACATGATCTAAAATCCCTTCCCTACAAGCTTCTTAGATTCTCCAAGGCTTTCACTGATTCGAGTATGGACCCTGTGCTTTCAGTAGTACGGGCCCAATACTACCTTCCACACCTATCCATACTTTCCCCAACAATCCTCCTAAATCCTCTAAGTCACTTCCTCAAGCCAAAGCACTAAAACCCACTAAACCGCACCACCAATCCACTGGAGCATATCCTAGACTTTCCTAGCTTCCCGACCTCATCCTACCCTTAGCCGTCGAAGGATTCCCATTAATGTCAACTAACTACCTCATAAATATAGTCACATGCAACAAAGATAAGATAATCCTTCGAGTAAAAGACTCAATACTAGAATGGTTGGACTCAAACGAGAGCCGCGTAATAGGGTCAAGTCCATCACTCTGAGATTATCCAGCATGTGCCACATGTGACTTGGCATATCCACTTAGTAGCTAACTCACATTTCTAAGAGCCCCCACAAAGCACAAAGCAAGAAACATTCAGGCAAAGTAAAATTTAACAACCATACTCTATACTAGCCATTCCATCTACTTATCAGATATACAGACTAGCATGCAATACTAAAGTACATACAATCAGGAATATAAAAGTCATATCTCCTTTCACATAATACTAAGCAGATCCTTAGCCCTAATATTCCATGCGATTCACATAATCATATCACATAATAAAAATACAATGGTATTTTGGGAACCACTTACTTGAGCTCGACCAATTGCACGCATCACACCCCTTTCTTTGATTAGAAACTCCTTTTTAATTAAATGGTCATTTTATAAAAAAATTCACCAAACCTCATTTTGAGTTCAGGCACACTCGAGAGTATGCCCAAATCCCTCAAACCAAGGCTCTAATACCAACTTTTAACATCCCAAAATTTCAAGATAAAAAAATTTTCAATTTTATTATACTCAAAAAACTATTGTAGTTTTGTTCTAGACATAAAAAAGTATTTCAATTAATACAATTATCAGAGTTCGTTCTCAAAGATCACATATTGCAAAAAACAAGGGTGTATGCACAACGATTGTCCCGAACTCTTCATTTGAAAACTGGAGTACCTGAAACATAAACCGAAAACTGTAAGCACAGAGCTTAGTGAGTTCCCCAAATAACATATACCAATCATACAATAACATATAGTGGGCCCCGCCTGGCTTCACACCCCGTACGACATCAGGCCCCGTCCGGTATCAAGCTGAGCTCGATAAAACGGGCCCCGCCCAATGTATAATAACATATATCATAATAAATACATACACATGCAATAATCACAAAGATACATAGCATATAGATATCCATCGGACCCCGCCCAACATCGGGATTTGACCTGGAAAAACATATAAACATAACACATTCAAGAGTCACGGAGATAACTAATATACTAACAACATAGTATAAACATGGGTCGGCCTTGGTACCTTCGACCCACTATACCTGGTAAGGAAACTCACCTCGAATGTTGAAGCTCACTGCAAGAAATCCTTAACTGATGTCCTGACAACTCATCGAGCTAACAATACCAAAATATCACCCAATTAGCAATTGGGATCCAAACCATGATCCAAAATCCATACTTGGGGTAAAATGACCATTTTACCACTTGCCCAATAAGATTCATAACTAAAGCGCAAACCCAAAACCAACAAGATCCAAAACCAGAAAAATCCATGAAAGCCCACTAATGGCCTAATTTTCCAAATTGGGCCCGATCCCATATAGGCCTTATCCTAAGCCCAAATTTTCCTCGAATACAATTTAGGTTACCTCAAACACCCCTTTCAGACTAACTTGGTCAAAAGCATAAGACAAAAGTCAAAGACAACGCCAAAGTCAACGGTCCAGGTGACCCAACACGTCGAGTTCTCCGCAAACCGCAGAATCACGAAGAATCGATCCAAATCGCCGAGTTCCCTTCAACTCGTCGAGTTTTCCCCTCATTTTCATTAGAATCGGGACAATCCCAAACCAACTCGCCGATTTCTCTTATGAATTCGTCGAGTTCTTCAGTCTGCAAACCCACTTAATCTATTAAGCCACTTAATCAACAAGATAAGGCTTCAAATTGCAGATATGGTCCCTTAAGGCTGTATTGATAAGTAAAGTCTCCAACTTTACTCTTATGCAAGGCTAAAAGAAGCTCAAAAGGTTAAAATAAGCTAGAAGAAAGGCTTAATGGATGCATGGAGCCCTTAAGACCATAAAGTTGGCACCTTTATGCCAAAAGAACTCCCTTGGACCCTAGATTTGAAAGGGCTTGTCCAAATGAGACGTCCAACTCCCAACAACCACTCCATTTGGACCAAAACATGCAAAAGAACCCAAAAAAGGAGATCTATGAATTCACAAAGCAAGGTTGAGACTTTTTACCAAAAAAGTGTCAAAAATGAAGCAAGGATTCGAGATCTAGCAGCTCCTTCTTATATCACCAACTATCACCAAGCCTCCCTTCCTTCCAATGGCTTCAAACACACAACAAAAACACTTAGAATGTCTCACAACGTTCAAAAATGCCTTAGGGTTTCAAGGTTAGGGTTTAGGACAATGGTGGTTGGAAATGAGGCCAACATTTAGGGTTTAAGTTGTTTAAATAGGGTGCAAAATCCCGAAATTAGGGTTTCCCAAACCACGTCCAACTCATCGAGTTGGTCCTCTCCAACTCATCGAGTTGGTCTTCAAAAACATGCTCGACCAACACTTCCAACACGTCGAGTTTCTTCCCCCAAACACGACAAGTTGGCCTTTTGAAATGAGGTTTTATTTCCATAATTTACCTTCTAGATTCCTGATGTTACAATCGCACTCTCGTTGTCACAATACAAAGGGGTAGGCTGAGAGATGTGAACGCCCATATCTGCAAGAAGCTATCTCAACCAAACAATCTCACAAGTGGCGATAGCCAAGACTCAATACTCAGATTTTGTAGAAGATCGAGAGACAACATCTTGTTTATTTCTTTTCCATAATATCAATGAATCTCTAAGAAAACATAATACCCAGTAGTGGGCTTATGATCATAAATATCACTATCCCAATTTGCATCACTATAGGCACGCAGCTCAAGAGAGGATGTAGATGGAAACAAAAGAGTGTGAAACTGAGTACCACGTAGACATCTCAAAATATGAAGAACATCTCCTCAATGAACAATAGTAGGAGCAGTGACAAACTAGCTAACCACATGAACTGCATGAGCAATATCCGGTTTAGTGACTATCAGGTAAACCAAACTACATATAATGGTACGATAAAGGCTTGGATCTGATAACGGGACACCATTAGTTGGAGAGTACTTTGCATTACTCTCTATAGGCATATCAACTGTCCGATTATCCATGAGTCGTGCACATTCAAACAAATCTGAAATATACTTCATTTGAGATAAAATATAACCATTTCGAGACTGAGCAACTTCAATCCCAAAGAAATAACAAAGAAAACCCAAGTCTTTCATAGCAAAATGGTGAGCCAAATCACGCTTTAAAGACTTTATACCATCATGATGATTACCAGTAATAATCATGTCATCGACATATAAGGAAAGAATAATCCGACCTGCATTCGTACATCAAACAAATAGAGCCAAGTCATGGTTACTTGGTTAAAAACCAAGTGAAGTAATCACCATAGAAAATTTCTCAAACTAAGCATGAGGGGCATGTTTGAGGCCATATAGTGCCTTCTGAAGTCGACAAACTTCACCTGGTTAGTGAGTAGTACCAAGGGGAGGAGACATGTATACTTCCTCATGAAGATCATCGTTCAAGAACATATTCTTGACGTCCATCTGATAAATCTTTCATTGGAGAATAGAAGAAAGTGAAATCAAGGTCCGAACAGTCATCATTTTTGCAACAGGAGCAAACTTCTCCTCATAATCTATACCACACTTTTGCGTGTACCCTTTCGCAACAAGTCTAAATTTATAATGCTCAAAGGATCCATCAGACTTTATTTTGATTTTATATACCCCACGACAACCAATTGTGTGCTTTCAGGGTGGAAGCGGAACCAGATCCCATGTATGAGTCTAATAAATAGCTGCAAGTTCCTCATCCATAGCAGTCTGCCAAAGGGGATCATAAACGACCTCTTTGTAAGATGTTGGCTCAGAGAGACGATGTACATTAGAAATAAAGGAGGTAAACACTACTGAGTACAAGGAATAGACAAAATCAGGAAGCTTTGTGGACTTCTTATTATGATAAGGCCTCGATGGAGGGGGTGTTGATGATCTATAGGCAGAGGATCAATGACAGGTGGTGGATTAGCAACAGATGGTGGATCAACAACAGATGGTGGATCATTGACATGTGATGGATCATCAATATCAATGCTAAACAGATCTCTAGTAAGAAGCTCCTCCCGGGTTGCATCATGTGAATGAACAAGGAATGCTATAGAACAGAATATGCTCCAAAAATGTGACATGCGAGAGACATACAATTTATGATTTGATGGATCATAGCACCGATAACCTTTCTGAACAATACCATATCCAAGAAAAATACAAAGAGCTAATTTTGAAGACAACTTATCTCTCTACATGAGGCTTCAAGACAAAACAGGTACACCCAAACACTCGTAATGAAGAATAATCTGGAAGTTGTTCAAACAACATTTCATAAGGAGGCTTCCTAGAAGTGTACACAGTAGGAATGCGATTAACAATGTAAGTGGTGGTATGAACATCTTTTCCCCAAAACATATTGGTAACTTGAGCAGAAAGTAGTAAGGATCTTATAGTTTCTAGGAGATGTTAATGTTTTCTTTCTACAATGCCATTCTGTTGTGGAGTGTCTATGCAAGATGACTGATGCACAGTGCCATCATATGACAACAACTGTTTAAAATCATTGGAGGTAAATTCTCCTCCCAAATCATACTAGAAACACTTTATGACAGCAGAGTGTTGAGTCTTGATAAGAGCTCTAAATTCACTATTCATGGTGAAAAAGTCAGACCTGCTTTTCATAAAATAAACCCACGTATAACGAGTGTAATCATTAATGAATGAAACATAATAGTTAGCTCCCGACTTAAAGGTGATCAGAGATGGACCAACACAACATAATGCACGATATCAAAAGGGAGCAACATAACGAGTGACACTTTTATTAAACATATTCAAGCAAAAATTTTCCCAATTTACAACCACAACAAACAGAAATATCATCAATTTTCAAAGAACCTAACACACCAGTGGAAACCAAAAACTGTAAACGAGATGCTAACATGTGTCCCAAACGGAAATGCCAAAGATAAAAAACAGACGACGAAGGGTTTAAACGAAATGATGACAAATCGACACTAGATGCAGCAACATCAACAACATGAACCTGTTCCAAAACATAGAGCTACCCAAGTGTATGGCTTATCACAGTCACCCTCCGAGACCGAATGTCATGTACACAACATAATGAATCAGAAAGAAGATCCAACAACCATATTTACATAAATGACTGACCGATGTAAGATTCAAAGCAAGTGGGGGAATGTAATACACATTCGTTAAAGATATATAAGGAGTGAAAATAGATTCAACACCCTCTACTAACATGGTGAAACGTCCCAAAACTAAGACCCAAAAATTTCATTTTTAATTTAATAAAATCAGTATTCCAAAAACATCATCAACATAATCCAAATAAAACAAGTGTACCAATCATCATATGAAATCAGAGTAAATCACAAAACGCGGAACGAGGTGGTGTGTGCTCTACAATCGTCCCGAGATCTTCCCTTTGGAATTGGAACTACCTAAAACATAAACTGAAAATCGAAAGCAAAAAGCTTAGTGAGTTCTCCAAGATACCACATCCCATACGTATATAATACATAATGGGCCCCGCCCACTGAGTATAACAGGCCCCACCCAAACTCGCATAACGAGTCTCGCCCACATACAATTTATATAAACATAACAAATAATAGCATACAGAATAACCATCGGGCCCCGCCCAGTAAGCATACAAGCACTTACATATACAAGTGTCACACAGACAATGAGTATTCTAACATAACAAATCATGGATGGGCATTGGTGTCTGCGACCCGCTAAACACAGTGAGGAAACTCACCTCGAACTGCTTGATCACACTAAAAGATCTCTGGCTACTGGTCTGACAAATCCCCGAGCTATCAATACCAAATAACATCTAATTAATAATTAGATTCCAATCCATAACTATCAGTCCATAATTAGGGTAAAAAGACCATTTTACCCCTTACCTAGTTTGGTCTAAAACTAAGTCCTAAACTCACAATCCAAAATGCCCAAATCCTAATTAGCCACCTAAGGCCCAAATCATGGCCCAATAACCAAAATAATCCTACAAGACCCAAACATCGCCCAAATTTCCAAATTAGGCCTAAATCCCTTCCATGGGCCATAATCCAAGGTCCAACATCTCCCCAGCCCAAAAACACAAGAATTTAGATGGCCCAACAAGCCGTAAACATCTAATCCCAAAAGAATGGCCCAAAGCGAAGATCCAATTTGCGAATACTAATTGGCTAAGTATGCGGGGCATACCCAGATTGTACGTTAAGCGTACACGCTTTAGGGCTTGTAAGCAGCACGTACGAGCTTATAAGCCCAACGTACTCACCCATTCAGCCAAATCTCATTTCTAGCTCTTAATCCATACATACTCTACTCCAAAACCTAGATTTGACTTCCTTGAGCTGATTTATCACGTAAAGTTACTAACTTTACGTGCATGCATGGCTTAATGAAGCTCCGATAGGTAAGAAGGACTTAATATGTGACTTAATGCATGGATGTGACCATATACCCCATAAATCTAGCACCTTTATGCTTAAGAACCTCATAACATGATCAGATCTAAAAGGAAAAGCCCCCAAAATGACTTAACACCTCAAAATAACCCAAAAAGGTATCAAAAGCTTAAAAACCAAGATATAAAGAGATTTAAGCATTCAAAAGCCAAAGGATGAACTTGATACCTCAAAAGACTTGTAAAATGAGTGATTATTCTGGATCTCTAAGTTTCCCATGAAGCTTTGAACCTTCAACCTTCTTCAATCTCTTCAAAATAAGCAAAGCAAACACCAACTTCTTCTCAAGAGCTCAAAAACACAAAAATGGAGGCTAAAGGTCGATCTTAGGAATTTAGGGTAATGGAGGCTGGTAAAGAGGCCAACCCTAGGGACTTAAGGTCTTTATATAGGGTGTGACACCCTAAAATTAGGATTTCATTAACCTTCGAGTACGTTAAGCGTAACCCTTGTACGCCAAAGGTTCGAGGTCTCGCACCCGCGATCATTTCCCTCCTTAGTACGTTAAGTGTACCATGTGGTATACCCCGCGTACTAGCTTCTTAGCTAGTACACTAGGCGTACCAAGTGGTATGCCCCACATACTACTCCAAGGTCCAAATGCAATAGTTTTAATATAAAGGGAAAATAAGGAACATACCAGAATCCTAGCGTTACAATTCTCCTCCACTTGTGTAACAGCCCGGAATTTCAAATATTGATATAACTATGATTTGGGGGTGTTTTAAGAAGGGACTCGGCGAGTTGGAGCCTAGACTCGCCGAGTAGTATCGCAGACCGGGTCGCGGGTTCGCGACTGGACTCGACGAGTCCAGATATGGACTCGGCGAGTCTGCGCTGTTTGGTGAAAACCCTAACCGTTCAGGTTGGAACGTATAAGAGGCACTTATTGGCCGTCATTGTTCATTTTGGCCTTCTGAGAAGAACCCTAAATCGATTGGGTGCATCTGGAGCAAAGTTTAAGGGCCATTGTTGATCTTGGAAGGGTTGTGGTGCAAGGAAGAGAAGGGCTTGGCTAAAGGAACAGCAAGGGAGTCACGTTCTGAGGATTTGGGGACACAGAGGGCACATTATTCAGGTAAGAATTCGAATTATGCTTTGCTATGTTGATGTGTCATGGAATTAGGGTTTATGGAACCCCTTTGTGATTAGATTAAGTGTTACCCTAGTCCCCAAACGACTATAACCTTGTATTAGGACCTTAGAGGTCCAGAGGGTCCCATGCTTGTGTATTTCGGGACAATACTTATCTCAGGAAGCAGTTTGATCGACTGCATGGCATGGACTCGACGAGTCTGATGAACAGACTCGGCGAGTAGCTTGAAGAATAACTGGGACTCGTCGAGTTGTTCTTCAGACTCGACGAGTTGAGTCGGGGTGGCCCCGCGATTCTTCCAGGAGGAACTCGTCGAGTAAAAAGGGGATACTCGACGTGTAGAAAGGGAATCTTAATGAATCGGTGAGTCAAGGGCGAGTGGACTCGGAGTCGTTGAACTCGGCGAGTCTTGGGGTGACTCGGCGAGTTAGGTCGCGGGTTAAGTGAAGTTCTGAGTATGGGGACTCGGCGAGTCACAGGGTTGACTCGACGAGTAGGGTCAGTCAGGGGTTGACTTTGACCTTGTCTTTGACCAAGGATTGACCAGTGGTTCCAGGGGTATTTTGGTAATTGTTGTTTATTGTTTGAGTTCAGTGCATTGGTGACTGTTCAGAGGTGGGGATCGTATCAGTGATCGGAGCAGCTTGAGCTATCTGTTCAGTCGGCAGTTTCGAGGTGAGTTATCCTCACTATATCGTTAGGGTTTATGGCACCAAGGCCGACCCCTTTTTACCGGATGGGAATCCGGGTAGTTGTCATTATATGCTACAGGCCGGAAGGCATTAATATGTGGACCGGAAGGTCATGGCCTGGAAAGGCGTATGTTTATAATTAGTATGATGACTGATTCCTATGATTATGTTATGCTAGTGACTGGTTAGTCCGGTATCTTGGTTAGAGTAATGCTTTGTTATGTGATCTGTTGATTAATTGCTAACTGTGAACTGTTATATGATTATGTGTTATGTGTATGATTGCTAGATCTGGGGTGTGACCCGGTATGCAGGGTCGTTCTATGATTTGTTATGCTATGTATGCATTTTATGCTATGGGCCGGAAGGCAATATGTTATGGGCCGGAAGGCGATATGTATGGACCGGAAGGTCGTGGCCTGGAAGGGCGTATATGTGGTTGGTATATTGGGGGTATCTCACTAAGCTTTCGAGCTTACAGTTGTGGTTTTATGTTTCAGGTTCTCAAGAGCCTGTGGCAAGGCAAAGGCGTGATCGTACTGTTCCTCGCGTTGGTGTTTTATGATATGAACCTGGGAAATTACTCTGTTTAATAATGTATTGAAAACCTTTTTGCAACAATGTTAATAAAATGGGTGATTTTGAAAAGTTTTAATTGTTTTGAAATTTTGGATGTTACAACTTGAATCAGACTTCATCCTCGAAGTCCGTTGCTCGAATAACTGTGGATAGTGCTCCCTCGTCTCATCTTCGGGCTCCCAAGTCTACTTCGAACCCTTGCGATGCTGCCATTGCACCTTCACCAACTGGACAACCTTGTTCCTTAAGGTTTTCGTCTTCCAATACAGAATCGCCAGTCTCTCAATATTATTCATGCGGTCATCCACCTGAATATCCTCCAATGGTACCACTATAGAATCATCCACTAAGCACTTCCACAACTGAGAGATATGGAACATGTTATGAATCTGACTGAGCTCATCTGGATGATCCAAGTGATAATTAACCCGATCCACCCAAGCCAAAAACCTGAAAGGACCAATATACTTGGGGCCTAACTATCCCCGCTTCCTGAACCGGATGACACATTTCCAAGGTGACACCTTTAGGAGAACCATATCTCCTACCTGGAACTCTAAATCTAACCAACAACCGTCGACATAACTCTTATGTTGACGTTGAGCTGTCTGGAGCCTACTCCGAACCTGTCGAATCAGCTCAGTGGTCTTGAGTACCACCTCGATACTCCCCATAACCCACAGACCAACCTCACCCCAATAAATCGGGTCCCTAAAGTTTCTCCCATAGAGCATCTCGAAAGGAGGTCGATCAATGTTTACGTGATAACTGTTGTTATACAAAAATTCCGCTTACGGAAGATGTGTATGCTAACTCCCCCTGAAATCCAGAACATACACCCGCAACATATCCTCAAGTGTCTGAATAGTCTGCTCATTGTGACCATCGGTCTGCGAATGGAATGTTGTGTTGAAATGGAGATGAGTGCCCAACTTGCCATGGAACCTGAAGGAACCTATTTTTATAACGAACGGTGAGTGTGGAGGTAAGATATATCGAGATTAATCGTGTTTTTGGAAGTATGAACACGAAGAACATATTATGAGTTCATAAAAAAAGAACTAAGAACAAAGAGAGATAAAATATATTGCATGAAGAACATGGTGGGAGAGAAACTCTCCCTGGGTGGGAGAACCCACCAACTTTCTCTCTCTAGATTACATTGTGAGAAAAGTAATCTAACTAAGAAAAGTAAAAGTGGCTAGCTTAAAGAAATAAATGACCAACTCTCCCTTTATATAGGATGGAGAGTATTTACACCAACAATACAAAATAAAGGGAAAATACTACCTAATAATCACTCATTATTTGTGGAGCATTTACATGCACCAAGATTCTCTCCCTAAATGCTTACAAATGATGAGAGATACAATAAGTGATACAAGGCTATAATACAGTAATTCGACTAGCAAGTGTGGTAATAAAATGAGATCAAAGTGCTGAAATGTCTCTGAAACTCTGAAGTGTCTGTGAAGTCTGAAACTTGCCATGAATCTCTAACAATGAAGGTCTTCGGCTTCAAAGTACAACCAATAAAGCAGAAAAGATAAGATCCAAATCTTCAAACCAGTCATAATCACCCGAAGAAGGAGGTCACCATGAGCAAGTAGAAGATCCAATAAAAGAAATACTTCTGCTTCACAAGTCTGAAAAACATCTCGAGTTCTCAAATCATAATACACCGAAATTCTTCAAAGAATAACCTGCTAAAAATGTGAAGCATCCATAAAATGTAGTCCGGATAAAATAATGTGAGTCCAAAAACATGGTCCGGCGATGCCAAAAATTTGATCCAAGGATCAAAAATAAGTGCCACGTCACATCGCTAAAATAATCTTCGTCTTCAACATATCACAAATCCAAACTCGTGAAACCATAAGAACTGAACAAGATGCGAACACAAAATCATCCTATGGTAGAGTCCGAATAATAAATAATCTGAATCGGAAAACATCAAGTAATGCCAAAAATTTGATCCGTGAAGACCAAAAATAAGTGCCACGTCGCATCACTAAATAAATAATCGTCTTCAGAAGTCTTCAAAAATCCAAACTCAAACAATAATAACCAAATCCGGATGATATTCTCTCCCTATTTTTGATAACCAATGACCGGATATCAAAAATCAACAAATCATTGGATGGAGAGTGTCGGATACCAAGAGCTAAGAGAATCTCTCCCTAGATGTATGAAGGGTCTCGATAAGAAACGAGAAAGAGTAAAATAAATACTCTTGCGGTAATGAGAAGGAGAGTGACATAGTTGTTGAAGCTGTGCTGAGAAAATCTGTTGTGCCAAAAATATATCCAAATATCCAAACTGCGGTGCCGGAACACTTGAAGTGGTCTTCAATAGAGAATAATGTCCACATGCTCAAGATACATGATTCATCAACCAAAAATCAAGAGCGCCATGTCACAATATCCCATAAAGTGAAGAATGTGAAACAACTTTGTTGATCAATCGTCGTTGCGGTGCAAGCATTACAAAAAGATAATATGAAGTCCGACTGCAGTAGGAGTATTCTTCCAATAATAATAACCGGCATGAAATGAATAACCAATGTGACAATCCATGGGTAGGTGGTGGCAAAAATTGGTGTTAAAAAAATAATTGGTTTTCATAAAAAAAAATTGGTTAAAAAAATGACTAAATAAAAAAACTGGTGTTAAAAAAAATTTGGCTAAAAAATAAAAAAAATGGCTGAAAAAAAATAATGTAAAAAAAAAACTGAATTAAAAAAAAATAAAAGTCTAGAAAAAAAGGGTTTAAAAGAAAGGAGGGGAGGGAGGAAAAAAGAAGGAAGAAAAGAGGGAGGGAGGAGGAGGAGGGAGGGGTTGAAGAGAGTGGCTGAAGGAAGAAGGAGGGGGTGCTCGAGAGAGGATCCGAAGTGAGAGGGGGCTGCGGGTCTAAGGAGGGTGCGGTCAGATGGGGGAGGCGGAGGTGTGGTTGCAGATTGTGGGTGCGGTGGAAGGGGGTCTTGGGTGCGGACGGGCTAGGCTGACTGCAGTAGCTGCGATGCGGTGCAAAGGAAGACAAGCGGTTGTGGTGCGAGGAGCAAGGGACTTCAGATGCGAGCCTTCAGTTAGGACAGGTTGTGGTCCAAACCGAGAAGAGAGCCTGTGGTCCGAACTGCGGGTCGGTACCTGCGGATCCGAGGCTACGGTCCAAGACAACAGAGATCCGAATCTAGGGCAACAAAAAGCATTGATTGCGGTTCTAGGGCTGCTGACCGAGGCTGTGGATAGGGACTTCGGATCAGGGCTAAGAAGGGGTGGTAAGAGGCTTCTCAGGGGACTCCAGTAGTCAGTTTTGGCTGCGGTTCGGGGGTTCGGAAAGGGCTGAACAGGTGACGAAAAATGCTATTTTTTCATGAAAAATGGTACTGCAAAGGCCATTTATTCATATTTTAATAAGGGAAATATTTTGTAAAGCATTTAAGTCAACAAGTGGGTCTTGGGAAGGCAAAATGAAGAGTATACAGGAAGTTTTTATGGGACAAAAGATGATGGGATTTTGTGACAACCCGATATTTCAACTCTATGTAATGACCTAAAAAGTCAAGTATTGTAACCACTTTTGATATAATGAAATTAACTTCGAAAATAAAATGTCCAAAAATATCAAATTTATTACCTACTACGTTAGATGACATTAAATCGTGATCGTACGTAAAAAGAACGCCCAAATCTGACTTCGTATAAAGAAGTTATGATTTTTCCAAGTTCGGCTTAGCGACAGACAGCTAAAAACTCGAAACGGAGATCGATCGACTTTTGGCCGAAATGACCTAAATGAGAATCGAAGGTCTCGACAATGGTTTTACTACGGTAAAAAGTCTGGCAAAAACAGACGTCAGATAATGAAGTTATGAATTTCTACGAAATTTTCTTACTGCGACCTTTTAAAAATAAATAATAAAAATAATTTCAAAATTTGCCGACGGAATCTAAACGAAAGTTGTAGAGCGTAGTCTCACCTACGCGTGGATATAAAGAACGTCGAAAATGGAGTTCGTATGAAGAAGATATGAATTTTTGAAGTTTATTAAATAAATAAAATATAAATTTTATTAATTAATCTCGGCATTATCCGAAGGAGGAGTCACCAGGTCGATCCGAGTTACGCCCAGCGTACTCGAGGACTAGGCCTCGGATCGTCCACGTCGCCCCTATGTGAGGCTATGCCCCATCCCATCCGAAGCTCCGAGGCATTCGAGGAGGCGGTCACGCATGACACACGCGTACGTCCAACGTACTCGCGTACGCCCAGCGTACCGAGGCGGTTCCCAGCCCCTATAAAAAGGATGAGAGGGTTCTGAAGAAATGGCTCAATTTCTCTCAACTTTCTTGCGTTCTTGCCTCGTTTTCCGTGCACGTGCTATCCCGAAGCCCCGATTTCCTTGATCAAGTCCCGAAGGTCGTTTGTGCTCCCGAGAATCCCGAGAAAATCCGCTTTCTCGAGTCGAAATTCTGCTCGGTTTTCATCTTGCCTTTTTTGATCTTTCAAGTGAGTTCATACCCTTATAATCCACACTTTTAAATGTTTTATAAATGCTTTTATATGCTTTTAAGGGGGGGAATACAAGTAAAACACACGATTATTATCGTGTGTTATGTAAAGATTCATTATACACTTTTTATCAATGGAATCATATGTGATTTATAACTATTATAGGGAAACTTTCGTATGCAAAACATATCACGATAATATCTTGTCTTTTGAAATGAAAATGTTGTTATATATATAAATCAAACACTCTGCTTATACTGTATGTATATGTGTCCATTTTTGGCACTACAAAAGTTATACTTTTCATAACAAGGGAGCATTTCACTAAGGTTTACAATACAAACGAGACACACTTTTAGAAAACTATAATAGGTATAGTTTTACGAGAACATCACGAACTTTTACATACTAGAAACACTATTTCAAAAAGTTACTTTCACATACAAGAACAAACGAACATTTTCACACGTAAATCTGTTTTATACTAAGTTTTGTGAGACATTAACTTCACGTACGTTCGAGTACACATTTCAAGTCATGTATTATATACCAGAATCCCTTGGAGGGGGAGCATGGTGTTTGTGTATAGATCTACATGGGATTGACAACCCCGCGCCCTGGCTGTTAGCTACAGTACACCATTTGGGGTGACAAATGTCAGAACATTCCTACGCCTGAAGAACGTTGTGTATAAGCATTTCTAGTCAATAGCATGATTATAAAACTCACATGGAGTATTAAAAATACATTGATTTACAGGGTTTTTCAAACATATTGGAAATTTTATACGTACATAAATTAACTACTTTGGGCATGAAAAATCTTATTATGATACAATTTTGGAACTTCCAAACCACTAACCACATACGGAAAAACATATATTTTCTAGAAACAAACATTGGTCTTGATAGAAGGCTACATTTATGCTAGTAGAAAATATGGGATTTTCTAGGAACAAACAAACAAAAAAAAAACATTTCATTTCATACAAACGTTGTCATTTAATACTTATGAAACTCGCCAGCTTAAATGCTGATCTACTCTTTCAAAACTACTTGTATGTCCCAGAGATTCAGTAATTACAGGTAACAAACAGCTTTTGAAGAAGGGACGTTGCGACACCAGTTTAAATTCATATTTTGGCATCATATTGTAATTGGTTTTGAACATGTATCTTTTAACAATGTAAAATTTCAATTATATATATGATGGTTATATTGCTTTCTTTACTATGTATTCAATTGTTACGTTACCACATGAAGTCATCCGCCCCCGAACGCTTCCGCCGTTCCGGTTTGGGGGTGTGACAGATTTGTCTTAGCCACATGGTTTTTGCTTGGGAAGGTAATTATGAGTGAATTACTCTTTACCCAAAAGAGCAAAAAGGACAAAATGCTTTTCACAAACAAAATTTACGTCCAAATTTCTTCACATTAAAGATTCACAACAAGAAAATAAGGAATAAAGAATTTCATACCTCAAGGAGATTTCCATGCTGCTAGGTAAAAAAAAGAGCACCACTTCAAAGAAAATAAGCCCATTAATTGTGTCTTCTCATCCAAGAATAAGAGAACTTCCTGGAACAATTTCTTCAACATTTTGGAGACCACAAAAATACTTTCTTCTCCCATTTTCTTCATTTCTTCAACAACAAAAATAATAACTTTTAAGAACATCTTCTTCCAGCAATAAATAGAACGAGCAGCAACAGCAACAAAATTTATTTTATTGAGAAAGAATCACCCAGAAAATAGAACTAAGAAAGAACTCATAAAAAATTCCGGTTTGAAACCCGAAATTTTTTTTCTTGCAGAAACACGGAAAAATCACAAGATAATCACCGAACGGGAGTCGTTCCCTTGAACTAATCGTGAGATCTTCAAGGTACGACTCTGATACCAATTGAAGGAACCCATTTTTATAACGAACAGTGAGTGCGGAAGTAAGATATCTCGAGATTAATCGTGTTTTTGGAAGTATGAACACGAAGAACATATTATGAGTTCATAAAAAAAAGAGCTAAGAACAAAGAGAGATAAAATATATTGCATGAGGAACATGGTGGGAGAGAAACTCTCCTTGGGTGGGAGAACCCACCAACTTTCTCTCTCTAGATTACATTGTGAGAAAAGTAATCTAACTAAGAAAAGTAAAAGTGGCTAGCTTAAAGAAATAAATGACCAACTCTCCCTTTATATAGGAGGGAGAGTATTTACACCAACAATACAAAATAAACGGAAAATACAACCTAATAATCACTCATTATTTGTGGAGCATTTACATGCACCAACAGAACCTGGAAGTAAACCGGACATCTCTATCAGAAAACACCGATACCGGCACCCCATGATGTCCCACAACCTCCCTGATATAAATCTCAGCAAATTTCTCTATAGAAATACCTCCTGAATTGGAATAAAATGCGTGATCTTGGTCAAACGATCCACGTTGACCCAAATTGAATCCACTCTGCGCACAGTCTGGGGTAGCTTCGTGATAAAATCCATGGTAATATCTTCCCATTTCCATACAGGGATCTCCAACTGATGCATCTTATCGTGATTTCGTTGATGCTCGGACTTGACTTTCCAATAAGTCAAGCACCGCTCCACATACCAGGCCACATCCCGCTTCATGCAGGGCCACCAATAATGAGGACGAAGATCCCTATACATCTTTGTTGCCCTGAGATGAATGGAGAACCTAGATTTGTGCGCCTACTCCATCAGAACCTGACGCGCACCACCCCAATACAAAACCCAAACCCGTCGATGCAGAGTCAACAATCCACGACTATCATAATCGAAGGAAGCCACCTGACCCATAGTACGCTCAATCTATGCTCTTCCTTCATAGCCTCTGCCCGAGCCTCACGAATTCTCTCCAACAATGGAGTAATCACGGTCATCCTCAAACACATGTCTCTAAACGGAGTCGCGACCACCTTGTGGCTGAGATCATCGGCCACCCCATTGTCCTTCCGTCGTGTGATAAAGGATCTCACAATCATAATCATTTACCACGTCCAACTATCGACACTTCCACATGTTCAAATTCGACTAATCCATCAGGTACCTCAGGATTTTGTGATCCGTGTAAATAGTAAAATGGACCCCATTGAGGTAATGCCGCCAAATTTTGATGGAAAAAACCACGCCCCCCCAGCTCCAAATCATGCGTCGGATAATTTGCCTCATGAGGCTTCAGTTGCCTTGAAGCGTAAGCGATCACGTGACCCCTCTGCATCAACACTTCCCCAATCCCTATGATTGATGCATCAAAATAAACCATAAAATCCTGAACACCTTCTGGTAGGGTCAAAATCGGTGCATCATACAACCGTTGTCTCAAGGTCTCAAAAGTTGTCTGTTGCTCAGACCCCCAGCGAAATGTAACCATCTTCTTTGTCAGTCGGATCAATGGAACAACTATCTTGGAGAAATCCTGGATGCATCTCCGATAATAACTCGCCAAACCTAGAAAAGTTTGAATCTCAGATGGAGACCTCAGAACCTCCCACTACATCACGGCCTCAACCTTGTTCGCATCGACCAAAATACCATTCTGATTGACAAGGTGCCCAGAAGATGCACCTCGTGCAACAAGAACTCACACTTGGAGAACTTTGCGTAAAGTCTCTCCCTCCTCAAAGTCTCCAGCACTTCCCTTAAGTTTTCCTCGTGCTGCTCCTGAGTCTTGGAATAAACCAAGATATCATTGATGAATACAATCACAGATCGATCCAACATCGGTCTGCACTCGTGGTTCGTGAGATCCATGAACGCGGCTGGAGCATTGGTGAGCCCAAAAGGCATCACCACGAACTCCTAATGTCCATAACAAGTCTGAAAAGTTGTCTTCTGCACACCCTCATCCCTAACCCGCATTTGATGATAACCTGACCGCAAATCAATATTGGAGAACCAAGATGCACCCTGAAGCTGGTCAAAAAGATCATCAATAATCGGGAATGGATAACGGTTCATCACCGTTACCTTATTCAGCTCCCGGTAGTCAATGCACATGTGATGAGACCCATCCTTCTTCTTCACAAACAAGATCGGTGCTCCCCAAGGCAAACTGCTTGGTCGAATGAACCCCTTGTCTAACAGCTCCTGCAACTGTATAGACAACTCCTACATCTCAGAAGGAGCCAACCGATACGGTGCTTTGGCTATCGGAGCCGCACCAAGAACCAAATCAATCTTGAACTCAACCTATCTCTCCATAGGCACCCCATGAAAATCCTCCAGAAACACATCTGGGTAATCCTACATAATCTCCATATCATCCACAGTCGCCTTACCTTTATCAAGGGTATCCATAACATAGGCGGCATAACTGGAACTTCCCTACTAAAAATAACGTCTAACCCTTGTTGTTGAACACAAAATCGGCCCATGCTGAGATCTCTCCCCATGAACCACTAACTCTCCCTCACTTGGGGTCTGAACCCAAATTAACTGCTGCTCACAATCAATCACTGCCCTATTATGGCTCAACCAATCCATGCCCAAAATAACCTTGTTCCCATGCAATGGAATGGGAGCCAAATCTACTAAATACTACTCACTAAAAACTTGAAGGGTAAAACCCCGATGAACCCTCGCAACCCGAACAGACCTATCGTCAGCAATCATGACATCAAGAGGACAATCCAACTCCCCTGGAGCTCCAGCAAACCTCTTGCTCAATGCAAGCGACACAAAATATCAGGTAGCCCCCAAATCAAACAATACCAAAGTAGAAATACCATTCACGAGAAAATAAGACACATAATTATAAGAAACAATTCAATATAAATAAAGAGATAAGGAAAATATACATACCCGTCACCACATATGGTGCCGCACAAGTCTCTTCGGCTGTCAACTGGAAAGCCCTGCTCTTCACCAAGGTGTATCTATCCAACCATGGTGGCCGTTTAATCCAAAGAGTTGTAGGAGTGGGTGCTGATACCGTTCCTGCTGCAGCCAAACTCGGACAATGGGCCTTCTTGTGTCCCCTTATGATTGAAATGAAAGAAAATTAGATATGATATCGGGTGATGGTGGTAGTAACAGTACAATGCCTGCTAACATGACCAGTCAATCCGCACTTGAAGCAACCAGAACCACCCACCCTGCACGCTCCATCGTGCATCCTACCTCACCTACCGCAACTGCTGGCCCTTCCCTCTCAAATCCACAACCTTGGGCCTCATGCCCGAACCCCTGATATATGAACCTCATCTGGCTTCCTCTTCCTCTCCATCTCTGGATCATTCTCTCTATCTCTCTAGCCCAGGTTATCATATCTTCTAACGTCTTGCAGCTGGTGTCACACCCCGAAAACCAAAGGCGGAAACATTTCTGGGGTTGACTCCACGTTGAGTATCAAATCCAATGCACATAGTAATCAAAGTAAACAACCATTACATTACATTACATATATATATATATATATATATATATATATATATATATATGAAAGTTTACATTTGTTTCAACAGTAAATTGAACAAGTGTGATACATATTATATGAACAAAACGAGACGAGTCTTCTAGACGCTCCGTCTTCACCAAAAAAAAGATCACTGGGTACCTGTCTAACGCGGACCTGAGAATACAAGCAGTTTGAAAATCAGCATAAAGCTGGTGAGTTCATAAGATGTACGAGTTTCCTTTAGTTTTCCGAAAAGGTTTGTTATCCAAGAAAATCCCATATTTTCTTATGTAAAGTTAGTTTAGTTAACCCTTGTTACCAATTCGATTATGAGTTGTATTTTACCCCAGGAAAATCCCATATTTTCCTAATTGCAAGACCGGTTGTATATCACGGAGTATAGTTTAATACATAAAACTATATATCGAGAATCATGGGATTACTATCCCAAATTAGATATAGATTACTTTGATATACGTGACTGTAGATGGAAAGTAGTTTGAAAACCATGGGACTAACATCCCGTATGTGACACAAAATAGTTTGATATACTTGAAAATATAGGTTGAAATCCATGGGACTACCATCCCGAACTAGATATAGATTCCTAACCATGGGTCTATCACCCCGTATTAGATATAGTTTCAAAACCATGGGATTAGCATCCCGCATAAGATATAGTTGAAAACCATGGGATTAGCATCCCGTATAAGATATAGTTGAAATCATGGGATTAGCATCCCGTACTAGATACAAGTTGGAAATCATGGGATTATCATCCCGAACTAGATATAGAAACTATAACAGAAAGTAGATATGAAATGGAATCAAATTTAAAACCAAACCCAAACCCAAACCGTGAATATTCTTATATTAATACGTATTGTGAGTCGGGTAACCATGCTGATACGACAACGAGACCTCCTTGACGTTTTTCAGACGTCGGATGATATCCAGAATTTGTCACCCCAGGCGTGCCCGCCTAACTGTAGCTAGCAGTTAAGGTGTGGGATTGTCAGTCCCGAATAGATCTATTCACAAATTCCTCGCTCTCCCTCCAGGAGACTCTGGTTACACTTCCGGGGAGGATTTACTGATCATCCAAAAAGGGTAGTGACGAACTCACAAGCTAGTACTAAACTATTCACAGGGTTCTCATACGATATCAAACATACAAAAGATTATGAAGCATAATACAGTGAATACAGATACATATAATGAAACTATCTGGCAATACATTCAAAAGATACGGAGATAAACTGAATCAGACATAGTTTATCTAATAATTTTATATACACATCAGTACGTGATTAAACAAGAACTAAAGGACCCCAAATTTTTCCCATAATAATTTGATTAGTTTGGTTATTTCCTTAACTGAATTTCATATAGTTGTGATTGATAAATCATCGCTTATGCTCAGCATAATACATAAGGGTTAAAAATAATTATAATTTGCCAGATATTTATTGAAATTCATCAATGTTATGTTTTGAAAACATTTGTAATTTGCTTATATTCCCCCCCTGAAAACCTTGAAAAACCATTTAAAAAGGGTAGGGGTATGAACTCACAGTTTAACATAGGGTTCGAGTGTTAACGGATGCCCTGAACGCCACTGGTCCCTATTAATCATGTGATGACACATAATTGAGTTAGAACTAAGGTGTTTCATGCTTAAACATGATGGGGAAAACACCCTTATGGTTTGGAACTACTAAGAATAAGTGTCACATGATCCAAGATAATGATCTATGCAAGTTTAGGGCCAAATATGGGCATTTGAGTGAGTGTATGGCCTTGGAAGTGAGTGTGCGGATGGGGTGTGCGGCCAGAAAGGTGTGTGAGGCTGCACACATGTGTGTGCAGCCGTACATAGTGTGTGTGCGGCCGTACACTCCTCTTGTGAGTCCATATGAAGTGTTTGCTCTTCACACTAAGGAGATTTGAATGTGTGCTGCCCCCTCATGAAGGTGTGCGGCCGTACACCTTCAAGGGACCATGAATATGGTGAACATGATGAGTTTTAAGGCTTGGGATTCAAGTGTTTACCACTAATTAGCTTGAAGATGAACTAGATCACAAATAGGAGGCCTTCAAGGTGTTCTTGGTTGAAGATTTTAGAGAGAGAAAGTAGAGAGAGAGTAAGGAGCATCCAAATGAATGAATGAAGAGGGTATCCATCCATATATAGGTTTGGGTGTGAGGCTAGAGGGTGTGCGGTTGGGTGTGCGGCCGCACACATGGGTGTGTGGCCGTACACACAAGAGTGTGGCCGCACACACCTCTTTTGGTGTGTTTGATCCGATTTCATGATGCAAAACAATTTCAACTCCTCCAAAGACCCATATCTAGACTATATTATGTCCAAAACACGCATATGGAACCGCAAGATTTACAAAGGATGATCAATTCAAGATTTAAAGCCAATACTCGGACCAATTACATAGGATGAAATTTTCGGGTTGTCACATCATCCCCCCGTTAGAGGGAATTTCGTCCCGAAATTCAGAATTAAGATACAATTCAAGGATTTGGAAAGAGATGTGGGTACTTCTACTTCATTGAGTCTTCGCGCTCCCAAGTGAATTCCGGTCTCCGCTGGGCGTTCCAGCGAACCCTCATTATCGGGATGTGTCTTTGTTTCGTAGATTGACTCTCTCAATCCATGATCTCAATTTGTTCTCCCATGGAGGTTCCGACCTTTGATAACTTCGGTCTCCTCAAAGGAATCACTAGGGTTTCGTCAGGTAGATACTTCTAAGGATTCGAGACGTGAAGTACCGGATGGATATTACTAAGTTCTGAGAGTAGCCAGAGTTTGAAGGTTACGAAATCGATTCTACAAGGATCACGAAGGGTCTAATGTATCACGACGAAAGTATTTTACACTTCCCAAAGTGTATCATGCTTTTCTGGGATACAGCCATCAACAGGACACACGCTCCAACAGGAAAGCACATCCTCATGGAGCCGGGTAGCTAAGGGTTTGATGGCTTTAGAAGAAATTTATGGGTAAGTCTGTGATATTAGTCGATGGGACCCAAGAATCGACAGGTTTCTATGGGTATTTCTGGTGCCGACTAATTCCCTATTGCCTTAGTTTTTGGAAAGTTCACGGGTGTGACTGCTTTGCTTAGCTACATGATCAAGGAAAATGATTTGACCGGAAAGGTACCACTACTAACCCATAGTGATCATATCAATTCTTGGTCACCGTTTTGGAAACGTCTTTCTTACTAAGGTTTGGTTACGAGGTATTTCCAGAGATTAGGCCGATGTGGGACTAGGCTAGACGTTTGGAAGGAATTCTCAGGAATCCTTCGGGAAAGACATTTAGGGAAAGAGTTGCAGACTTCCTGGTTCCCGATGATCATAGGAACGAGGAATGCATGGCAATTTTTATCGGAAAAACTTCTTGTGCTTTAAAGCATGAAATGATACGAAGGTTTGATGCCGAAGATCACGAGAGTCGGTCGGGGAAAAGATCTAGACAGGCGACCCTTTTGAAACCAAGGATAACAACATGAATAAGACTCAGTCATTACATGTTAAACATAGCATCAAAGTATTTCGTGAAAAGTTTCTCATTTAAATCGAATGGAACAGAATAATCCTCCAGACTGAGAATACGATCTACAAGTACGAAGTTAGCGTTCTCTATCTCATTGGTTAGTCATCTCGACAGTGCACATTTTCGGTTACTAACGAAGGATTGAGTTTAGAAAGATGTTCGAATGGATAGATAACAGGTTTCCCTTTTAGTACTAAAATCAAAAAGAGTTGCAGGTATAAGATTTGTCAAAGAAGAGTATACCTGCGACGACAGTGGGATCAGCAGTTGTCTCTTCTCGTCCTATTGCTAGGACTCTTCCGGTGTTGCTAGTTGTTGCTGCTTTGGGGCAATTTCTTTTGAAGTGCCCTACTTCGCCACAACTATAGCAGGCTGGACTGATTCCCGATCCGGAAGATTGGTTTGTTGATTTGACTGGTTTTCTGCGGGTTCGAGCAAGATGGCCCTTCTTGTCACAGTTGTCATAGATCCTTTCGCGACATGGACCAGGAATACGGTGATGGTAGCTGCATTTACCGCACCAAGGAAGGGTACCGGTGTATCCACTGGTAGGAGTTTGGGCCGTGGAACCGACAGCTGAAACAACAACAGGGGCAGTAGCAGCATGGACTGCTACTGTTTGCTGTTTCTTAGAAGACCCTTGCGTACTTTGGGCCTTCCGCTTATTCCAGAATTTCTTTTTGCTTCCACCTCCGCTAGTGACGGGCTCGGGAGTGGTAGCCTCCTCTTCAAAGTTGTCTTCGTGATCGATCAGGGTTTGCGCAAGACATTTAGCGCTGTCATAGGTGTCTGGCTTCGCAGCCAAGACATTTCCTTTTTTTGGCTGGGTCAACCCCCAGATGAACCTCTCAATCTTTTTACTCTTCGGGGTAACCATTCCCGGACAGAGTAACGCCAGGTCATCGAATCTTGAGGTATAAGCGGCTATGTTGGAACCCTTCATCTTTAGGTTCCAGAGTTCGTGTTCTAGTTTTTGAATTTCACCCCGAGGGCAATACTCTGCAAGTAGAAGCTCCTTCATAGCTTCCCAACCCATAGCATTTGCTACAGGTAGAGTTAAGGATTTTACTCGACCGTTCCACCAAGTCAGGGCTTTGTCAAGGAAGGTGCAGGCGACGAACTTTACTTTGTCAGACTCCGAACAGGCACATATTTCGAAGATTGATTCGACTTTCTCGAACCATCGGGTGAGGGAAATCACACCTCTAGTGCCATCAAAGGATGTGGGCTTCGCGTTCATGAAGTCTTTATAGGAACCCTCTTTTCGGTGTCCCTGACTGTTCTCTTGATTTTGGTTTTGAGTATCACCTCCCGAACCACCAGAACCACCGGTGTTCATTTGAGACATTGCAGCTGCCACCGCGGCGGTAACAGCTGCCTAAAATACCACGGGGTCGATTTCAGGAGGAGGTGGTGGCGGAGGGTTGTTGGTGTTTCTCGAGCTGGGTCTCTTCCTTGGAGGCATCGTGATCTAAAAAGATCAGGAAAGAGAGGATCATAAGTCCTCTGAATTGGACCAAGAGATACGGAACAGAGGATTTCTCATCAAGACAGATATAGCATCATATTAAGCGATAAAGCAAAAAAGAGTTATCAAGGCAGAAAATTTTATCGCTAGAGGAATGATCAAGGAACAACGCGTATACGAGGATTTTCTACAAAGGATTGACTCGAGAAAAACTCCCATAGTATTTCATGGTTCGCTACAACGACGAATCGTTGTTTGGGGTATTGGGTAAGTTATAGGTATGCTGCGTACCACAGTCACTCCCAAGCACATGTTGGCCGTGTCTCGAATGAATATAGTTGGCCAGGCTATATTGACCCTAGACACGACTACATAACTGCCCAGGTTTAACCGCATCATACAACACTCATTTACTTATGTTCTGTTCTACTTGTAGTTACGGATCTCGACGGTTCGATATACTTTTATACTTTTTGAAAATACTTATATTTTGAAGGATACTTTTAGTTCAGAGCGCTTAGCCCCTTTAGTGTTTATAGTTTTATACCATGTAAGGTTTGGTATACTCCGTTCACTATAAACAAGGGCTCTGATACCAATCTGTCACACCCCGAAAACCAAAGGCGGAAACATTTCCAGGGTTGACTCCACGTTGAGTATCAAATCCAATGTACATAGTAATCAAAGTAAACAACCATTACATTACATTATATATATATATATATATATATATATATATATATATATATATATATATATATATATATATATATATGAAAGTTTACATTTGTTTCAAAAGTAAATTGAACAAGTGTGATACATATTATATGAACAAAACGAGACGAGCCTTCTAGACGCTCCGTCTTCACCAAAAAAAAGATCACTGGGTACCTGTCTAACGCGGACCTGAGAATACAAGCAGTTTGAAAATCAGCATAAAGCTGGTGAGTTCATAAGATGTACGAGTTTCCTTTAGTTTTCCGAAAAGGTTTGTTATCCAAGAAAATCCCATATTTTCTTATGTAAAGTTAGTTTAGTTAACCCTTGTTACCAATTCGATTATGAGTTGTATTTTACCCCAGGAAAATCCCATATTTTCCTAATTGCAAGACCGGTTGTATATCACGGAGTATAGTTTAATACATAAAACTATATATCGAGAATCATGGGATTACTATCCCAAATTAGATATAGATTACTTTGATATACGTGACTGTAGATGGAAAGTAGTTTGAAAACCATGGGACTAACATCCCGTATGTGACACAAAATAGTTTGATATACTTGAAAATATAGGTTGAAATCCATGGGACTACCATCCCGAACTAGATATAGATTCCTAACCATGGGTCTATCACCCCGTATTAGATATAGTTTCAAAACCATGGGATTAGCATCCCGCATAAGATATAGTTGAAAACCATGGGATTAGCATCCCGTATAAGATATAGTTGAAATCATGGGATTAGCATCCCGTACTAGATACAAGTTGGAAATCATGGGATTATCATCCCGAACTAGATATAGAAACTATAACAGAAAGTAGATATGAAATGGAATCAAATTTAAAACCAAACCCAAACCCAAACCGTGAATATTCTTATATTAATACGTATTGTGAGTCGGGTAACCATGCTGATACGACAACGAGACCTCCTTGACGTTTGTCAGACGTCGGATGATATCCAGAATTTGTCACCCCAGGCGTGCCCGCCTAACTGTAGCTAGCAGTTAAGGTGTGGGATTGTCAGTCCCGAATAGATCTATTCACAAATTCCTCGCTCTCCCTCCAGGAGACTCTGGTTACACTTCCGGGGAGGATTTACTGATCATCCAAAAAGGGTAGTGACGAACTCACAAGCTAGTACTAAACTATTCACAGGGTTCTCATACGATATCAAACATACAAAAGATTATGAAGCATAATACAGTGAATACAGATACATATAATGAAACTATCTGGCAATACATTCAAAAGATACGGAGATAAACTGAATCAGACATAGTTTATCTAATAATTTTATATACACATCAGTATGTGATTAAACAAGAACTAAAGGACCCCAAATTTTTCCCATAATAATTTGATTAGTTTGGTTATTTCCTTAACTGAATTTCATATAGTTGTGATTGATAAATCATCGCTTATGCTCAGCATAATACATAAGGGTTAAAAATAATTATAATTTGCCAGATATTTATTGAAATTCATCAATGTTATGTTTTGAAAACATTTGTAATTTGCTTATATTCCCCCCCTGAAAACCTTGAAAAACCATTTAAAAAGGGTAGGGGTATGAACTCACAGTTTAACATAGGGTTCGAGTGTTAACGGATGCCCTGAACGCCACTGGTCCCTATTAATCATGTGATGACACATAATTGAGTTAGAACTAAGGTGTTTCATGCTTAAACATGATGGGGAAAACACCCTTATGGTTTGGAACTACTAAGAATAAGTGTCACATGATCCAAGATAATGATCTATGCAAGTTTAGGGCCAAATATGGGCATTTGAGTGAGTGTATGGCCTTGGAAGTGAGTGTGCGGATGGGGTGTGCGGCCAGAAAGGTGTGTGAGGCTGCACACATGTGTGTGCAGCCGTACATAGTGTGTGTGCGGCCGTACACTCCTCTTGTGAGTCCATATGAAGTGTTTGCTCTTCACACTAAGGAGATTTGAATGTGTGCTGCCCCCTCATGAAGGTGTGCGGCCGTACACCTTCAAGGGACCATGAATATGATGAACATGATGAGTTTTAAGGCTTAGGATTCAAGTGTTTACCACTAATTAGCTTGAAGATGAACTAGATCACAAATAGGAGGCCTTCAAGGTGTTCTTGGTTGAAGATTTTAGAGAGAGAAAGTAGAGAGAGAGTAAGGAGCATCCAAATGAATGAATGAAGAGGGTATCCATCCATATATAGGTTTGGGTGTGAGGCTAGAGGGTATGCGGTTGGGTGTGCGGCCGCACACATGGGTGTGTGGCCGTACACACAAGAGTGTGGCCGCACACACCTCTTTTGGTGTGTTTGATCCGATTTCATGATGCAAACCACTTTCCAACTCCTCCAAAGACCCATATCTAGACTATATTATGTCCAAAACACGCATATGGAACCATAAGATTTACAAAGGATGATGAATTCAAGATTTAAAGCCAATACGCGGACCAATTACATAGGATGAAAGTTTCGGGTTGTCACAGCTGGATCGGCTCACAAACTACCAAATGTCACTCCTCAACATCTCATGATTCCGATCCTTCTTCATCTCCTCATCCGTGACATATTGCGGAACCAAAAGCTCCCTCTCCCGGAACATCGCGGTGATCTCAACCACCGTCTTAGTAGTCTGGTGGAGATCCTGAAACTCTTGCGCCAACTGCTGCACCTCAATCACCGATGTGAAATCAGCCTGAACCTGGTCATAGAATCACATCAGGTCATCAAATCAACAACAACATGACCCACTACGCACCCGACCTCCTCCCACCAATCTCGTACCTTGTTCTTCAGAAGACAGGAGGCAAGTATGACCTTTGCCCCCTCGGTGCAACTATAGGTGCGGAAGGCATTAGCAACATCCGCCGACCACTTCCTGCTCGCAATCGGGTCCTTTGCCCCGTGATAATCTAGAGATCCACATGCTCGAAACTCCCTGAAGGTCAATGAACGCGCCCCAACCAAGGCTACCATCTCAGAGCGAAAGGCGCTCAACCGTTCATCCAGAATCTCTAAAATGCACTCATTGACTATACCAAAGATAAAAGGAGTACGCTCGAGACTGTAACACGTAATCTCAGACAAGATGAACTCCATAGTCTGGTCATCTAGCTGATCGACTCTAGAACCTAAGCCCGAGCCTTCATCAACACCATAACTGCCAACAGGCCTTCCTCGTAATGCCATCATACTGAAAAATAGACCATATAAACCATCAGAATACACATCAAAATATATACATCGAGGGATTACAAACTCCACAAGCTTCCTGGTTTCATCGCAACTCTCCTTGAATCTAGTACGGATCCTTTGCTTCTAGTAGTACGGGCGCATACTACATTCCACATCTATCCGTAGTTTCCTCTAGGATTGCCTTGACTCTACCAAGTCACTTTATATCCATACAACTTCCCCACACAGATAAGGCTCCCAGCACTAGATCTCATTCTAGGTTTTCCTAGGGAAAACTCTACACCGCTCTCCACCATCAGCTGCAGAAGGAACTCCCGTTAACTTCCTCTAACTAGCTCACAATACAATTACATATTACTAAAACCTGATAATTCTTCGAATGAGAGGTCTCACATTACAACGGTTGGAATCAAACAAGAGCTGTTCAATAGATTTAGAACCCAACCTTCTAGAATTATTTAGTTCCCATAATATGTAACTTAGCATATCTACTTACTAGTTAGCTGAAGCTAGTTAGAACTCCTAGAAATCACAAAGCAAGCAACACTCGGACATCAAGTAACCAGAACCAAGCATACCCTAATCAGGCCATCCTATCATTGACTAATAAGTACTAGCATGCAAGTCTACCAGCTCATACAATAGGCATAAAAAGGCATATCCCCTAGCATTATATCATGCAAAAACTGAGCAGATCCTTAGCCCTAACTAGCATACGAATCATAGATTCATAGATCAATTCATATTAGATAACATGTATGAGTATTTTGGGAAAACTTACTTGAGATCGACTGATTGCATGCACCACACCCTTTCTTGTCTTAGAAAACTCGTCTCTCAAAACACCTTTCTTTTTGAAAAACTTAACCAAATCCTTAGTTTGAGTTCAAACACACCCAAGAGTATGTCTGAATCCCTCAAACCAAGGCTTTGATACCAACTTGAAATGTCCCAAAAATAAGACCCAAAAATTTCATTTTTAATTTAATAAAATCAGTATTTCAAAAACATCCTCAATACAATCCAAATAAAACAAGTGTATCATTCATTATATGAAATCAGAGTAAATCACAAAACGTGGAACAAGGTGTGTGTAACGCTCGGGTTTCAGGGCTAAGCATATTTGTCAATGTAATAGTAGGTCAACTATTGTAACTCTTTTTGAAGTAATAAAGACGAAATATTTGAGTATTATGTGAATTATGTGTGTTATTGTGCTTATTATTTAATTATAAATGTATAATTAATAAAGAATAAAAATAAGCGTTAAAATTAAAGTGTGAGATAAACCCGATATCTCTACATAAAGTTGTAGTGGTAGAAACAAGGATTCCGGGGATATAAGGAACGCCGAAATCCGAATTATAACGAAGAAGTTATGACCCGTCGAAGTTTCGCGACAGAACCGGCACGATACCGGGAAGCGTAAATAGTGAATTTACGATAGAGCGAGATTTAGCCTTAGCTCTCTAAACGAAAGGCGTAGAATATGTTAAACTAAGAACATCGATAAAAAGAACGCCCAAATCTGACTTCGTATGAGGAAGTTATGATTTTTCTAAGATTTAGCATAGCAGTGCACAACCCGAAATCTGAATTTTAGATCGATCGATTTTTAGTCGACGGGATCTAAATGAAACTTGTAGTACTCGTAAATACCAATGCGTGGATATAAATAACGTTGATAATAGAGCTCGTATGCGAAAGATATGGACGAAGCTTAGTCCCTACTTTTCGAGCGCGACGAATTCGATACAGTTTTGTAAATCCGAGATAGAATGAGAATTAGCCAACGAGGTCTAAATGAGAGCTGAAGATCTCATTAATAGGAAGTCAACGGTAAAAAGAAAGACAAAAACGGAGCTCGTATGCGAAAGTTATGGACGAAGCTTAGTCTCTACTTTTCGAGCGCGACAAATTCGATACAGTTTTGTAAATCCGAGATAGAATGAGAATTAGCTAACGAGGTCTAAATGAAATTTGAAGATATTATTAATAGGAACTCAACGGTAAAAAGACAGACAAAAATGGAGCTCGTATGCAAAAGTTACGGACGAAGCTTGGAGACTACTTTACTATACACTTCCTATAAATAAGAGATGAACTCTTCATTATTTCCTCACACCTTCAAACCTTTCTTTCTCTCTCTAACTTCTCTCTAACCTCCCTAAACCCCTCCCAAGTCTAGGGAACCTCCCTATCATGAGAAGAAAGCCCCGGAGCGCCCGACGACTCCGAGAAGAAAAGCTTTCGGCTCGGAAACGCTGCTCCAGCGAAGCCCGGTTTTTAATAAAAACCCGCTGTAAGTGAGTTACGCCTATACTATATTTAATATAGATTTTATTTAATTATAGTAAAATTATTAGGACCTTAAAATAATTATTTGGGCTATTATTATGAGTTATATTGAGTGTTATTTAACGCTTATATAATAGTAATAATAGCTAGACTATTAATTAGTCGCGATTAACGTTAAAACTAAACTCTTCTGGTATTAATACTAGGTTTTGGTCAAGGAAAAATTGTTTTAAGAAGTAACGAAGAGTTGTCCGAGTGCCGAGTCACAACCTTACCAGGTGAGTGCATAGTTACTTTCAGCTTACACATAGATATGAAGTATTTTATATAAATTACATGCTATGTGTGCATATTATCTGAATACTTGGTATCTATGCTGGATGAACATTATTATACATGTTTTCAATGATTTAAACTGTATATGTATTTTATATCTACGAAAATGTTGGGGTAAAACATGGGTAGATGTAATAGGTGATGTGTGATAAAATGGTGAGAGGCCTCGATGTTGATTTTGTTGATTCTGTCATCTAGCGGAGTATGGATGACGACCACAGACTCTTCTAGACAGTCCAGTGGAACACTAGCAGGCTCGCAACCTGTAGGTGTTTGTGAACGATGTGTTCACCGGTGTTCTCCATCCCCCTCATGGTTGCCTTTAGGACATTTATTGTTAAGGAATCCCCTTAGCAGTAGTGTCCATCTCGATGATGATCCTTAGACTAGGTCCCTTATGATGGGTGTTTAGGGACGTAAAGTGAGGATAACAGGAACGGGTAATCGGGTTATTGTTGATTGATGAAATTAATAAACTTTTTTATTGTGGGTTGAAAACCTTATGTGCTCACCAGGCTCCAAAGCCTGACCCACTCAGTTTTATGTATTACAGGTAGTGGCGCTTGAGCATAGATATGATGTTTGGACGAGGGATTACGGATATAGGCCTGTAGATATGAAATAATGTAGTAAGGCTTATATTGTACTGTTTATGCTTTTGATCTGTACGAACATGACATCCCAAGTCCTTTAATGAAATACATTTCTATGGAAATGCTTTTGATAAATCTTTATCATATTTTGTTTTGGAACAAATTCCGCAACACTTTTATTTAAAATGTTACTTTGATTTTCAAACAAAGCATAAACAAAATCGGTCTTTTCTGGCAGTGAAAATGGGGATGTAACAGTTGGTATCAGAGCATTAATTTAAGTGAACTAGGAATTTGTAGGATTTCTAGACTTAAACTTAGAATGCTAAGCGATGATTGTGAGGTGTGAGCACTAGCTTATTTTAGGAATTGTGCCTAAAATGATTTTATGTGCTAAATGCTTTGTGCATGATATGCTGTTATTTGTTCGGATCTATGGTCTGTTGCCGACCGGATCTAGAATCCTTATGTGTTTAGGATTCTAAACGTACGACTACGATATTAGAACTAGCATGTAAACGTTTCGGAGTGATAAGGACGATTTAAATGTCTATCCTAAATAAAGATCTAAATTCACCTTATTCGGTGTATAGATCAAGATGGCAAGGACCCGTAGCGGAAAAGTGAACGCAAATGGAGATAAGAACCAACCCCTAGTGGTTCAGCAAATACCTGTTGTTGAAGAAGTTGCACCTGAGCCAGTCACGATGGCCAGAGTGCAAGCGATGATCCAGGCAATGTTGGATCGTCAAATGGAGGAAACCAGACGTTTGGTCCAGCAAAATCGAGAGGAAGAGACTATTCAGATTGAACAGCCCGAGTTGAACGAAGGGCAGACTGAGGAGGGAAACTACAGTGGGAATGTTGGTCAAGCCAACCCACCGATAGTTAGGCAAAACCACCAGGATGGAGGAAATGACGGACGTGGATGAAAATACAAGGATTTCATGGCATCCAAGCCACCGAGTCTATCTGGAAGCCCGACACCGGTGGAAGTCATGAATTGGATCTCTGAAATGGAGACGATGTTTGAGAGTTGCGAGTGTAGCAACAGGCAGAAGACCGCTCTCGCGGTTCCTCTGTTGAAATCTGGAGTACTAAGTTGGTGGAAGCTACTAGCTGATTCAATGCCCAAAGGTGAAGCAAGCAAGATGTCGTGGGAGGATTTTCTGGTACAGTTGAAGATGCAATACTGCTCTGAGCAGGATCTTCTGGAGATCAACAACGAATTCTAGAATCTGAAGAAGGGAAGAATGAGCGTTACTGAATACGCTGCAAGCTTTACTGAGAAAATGAAGCTTGTTCCTCACCTCGTTCCAACTGAACTCTCCAAGGTTAAAAAATTTTCCCTTGGATTACCAGCGGACTTCGGTCCAATGGTCAAGCAAACTACCACTCTGAAAGCCGCCATCTAGAATGCTAAGAATGTGGAGACCCAGATATGAGAGAAGGGTCTGGAGAGAGTGGAGGTGGGAGAGAAAAGGAAATCTGACGGATCCTTGAGGTCCGGTAAGAAGGGTAGATTCTCGAAGTCTGGTTCAAGAGGAAGAGGATCAGAAGCGAAGTGGTGTGACAAGTGTAAAAAGAAGCACTCTGGGAAGTGTAACGGAGGGGTCACTTGTTTCAAATGTGGAAAGCCTGGGCACTATGCCAACGAATGCACGTTCACTAAGAAGGTCTGTTATGAGTGCAACGAGGAGGGGCACATTTCAAAGGATTGCCCGAAGAAGAAGGAGGCAGGAAGACCCAACATACCACCAAAGTCGAAGGCGAGAGCCTTCCAGATGACACTCGAGGCTGTGAAGGAGGCAGCAGACGTCGCTTCATGTACCTTTCTTGTAAATGGTTTTCCTGCGAATATACTATTTGATTCCGGAGCCAACTACTCCTTTGTGTCGCATAAATTTGGTGGGAAATTAGCATTGCCTGTAGAAAAACTAGATAATACCCTGATTGTAGAAGTTGCCAGTGGCAAATTCGTACCTATTAGTAATCGTATTAGGAACATCATCATTGACCTAAATGGAAACAAATTCCACAAAGAGCTATTACCCATAGAGTTAAACGGTTTCGACATCGTTTTGGGTATGGATTGGCTTAGCGCCAACGATGCTGAGATTCAATGCCGAAAAAAGATAGTAAGGGTGAACCCACCCGGAAAAGAATCATTTATGGTGTATGGGGACAAGCGCAGAGTGAATTCTGGAATCATATCCCTGATGAAAGCCAGGAAATGTTTGTCTAAAGGATGTGCATCGTACTTGGCATTCGTAATCGATGCTAAGAAGGAGAAGAAAGAGGTGCAGAATATACCGGTTGTGTGTGATTATCCAGAAGTCTTTCTCGAAGATCTTCCCGGATTACCACCTGATAGGCAAGTGGAATTTCGTATAGACTTGTTACCAGGAACAACACCGATAGCAAAGGAACCTTATCGATTAGCACCGACAGAGATGAAGGAGCTTATGACGCAACTTCAGGAGCTGTTGGAAAACAGGTTCATTCGATCTAGTTCATCACCCTGGGGAGCTCCGGTGTTATTCGTGAAGAAAAAGGACGGAAGTATGAGAATGTGTAAGACTACCGAGAGCTGAATAAGGCAACGGTGAAGAACAAGTATCCATTGCCGAGGATTGATGACCTATTCGATCGGCTGCAAGGTTCGAGCTACTTCTCAAAGATCGATCTTAGGTCAGGATATCATCAGCTGAAGGTGAGAGAGCAGGATATTGAGAAGACTGCATTCAGGACAAGATATGGACACTATGAGTTCTTGGTTATGTCATTTGGACTAACCAATGCTCCTGCAACATTCATGGATTTGATGAACAGGGTTTGTAAACCATTCCTCGATAAATCCGTGATAGTGTTCATCGACGACATTCTCATCTACTCGAAAAGCCAAAAGGAGCATGGAAAGCATCTACGGGAAGTATTAGAAGTGTTAAAGAAGGAGAAGCTTTTTGAAAAGTTCTCCAAGTGTGATTTTTGGATCCGAGAAGATCAAGTCTTGGGTCATGCTGTTAACCAGGAGGGAATAATGGTGGACCCCGCAAAGATCGAGGCTGTGATGAAGTGGGAACGTCCGAAAAGCCCCACGGAGATTCGAAGCTTTCTAGGATTAGCCGGATATTATCAACGATTTATCCAAGGATTTTCTTCGATAGCTGCTCCGTTAACAGCTTTGACCCATAAAGGAGCTACGTATACATGGAGTGAAAAACACGATGAGGCATTCGAGAAGCTGAAGAAGAAGTTATGTGAAGCACCGATACTTTCTCTACCCGATGGAGTTGAAGATTTCGCGGTTTATAGTGACACTTCTGGAGTCGGTTTGGGTTGTGTTCTGACCCAAAGAGAAAAGGTGATAGCATACGCATCTCGACAATTGAAAGAGCACGAAAAGAACTACCCCACTCACGATTTGGATTTGGCAGCGGTAGTTTTCGCTCTAAAGATATGGAGGCATTACCTCTACGACACGAAGTGCAAGTTGTTCACTGATCATAAGAGTCTCCAGTATCTCTTTAATCAGAAAGAATTGAACATGAGGCAACGACGCTGGCTAGAACTACTCAAGGACTACGACTGTGAGATACTTTACCACCCAGGTAATGTCACACCCCAAAACCAAGAACGGCGGAAACGTTCTGGGGCGGAGGACGTCATGTATGTATCACAACAATGTAAAGTAGTAAACAAGCAACAACATCGTCCATTGCATTAATAGTAATAGTTTAATACATGTGTGTTCTTTCATAGAAATAAGACATTACAACAAGTAATCAAAATAAAAGACGAGTCTTTACTGCTTCGTCTTCGCAAAACCTGGTCATCGTACCTATATATTGGTGACCTGAGAATACAAGTTATTTTGAAAGTGTAGATCAGCATTTAAGCTGGTGAGTTCATAAGTATTTAATGTCATTGTTCGTATAAGTTTGATGATAACATTTGAAATCGTTCAATGTAATTGTTTGTATATGTTTTGAAAACTCCTAGAAAATCCCATATTTTCTAGTAGTATAAAAAGTAGTCTTCTACCAAGACCTGAATGTTTTGAAGACTTGTATGTTTTGCTGTAACAAAGATGGTTTTCCCCTTTTTGACTACTATTAACAATATATATAGTCTACTTCATCGTTTACGTGAATGTATCACAAAATAAAAGTAATAGGGAAAATATAGCCATATAAGTATTATCCTTTGGTATTAGGATAAACACGACATCGCGACTGCCGAAACGTTCTCACCGTGAATATACGTAGATGTTCATTTTCCTTTGTAGCTAACAGCAGGTGGAAGGAATGGTTAGTTCCTTAAATGTCTTCCTAATATAAGTATTAACCGTAAATATACGTAGATGATCATTACCTCTGTTGCTAACAGTCGGGTTTAGGAATGGTTAGTCCCTTATTGTTTCTTACCACATAGTATCTATGTAAAAGTATCCCTATAAGTGTATCCATGTAAGAGGAATCTCGGTAAGAGTATCCATATAAATTTATCCATGTAAGAGGAATCTCTATAAGAGTATCCATATAAATGTATCTATGTAAGAGGAATCTCTGTAAGAGTATCCCTTCATATAGCATGTAGTCTAGACTCATGAATGAACTGACTCTAGTGTGATTTCTTGTAATAGGGATAATGTTTTGTATCCCCGAAACTATTCCTATAATATTTTACTAGAATGTAATTGATGAGTGTCCAAGTAGGTTTATACACCCTTGCTACCCAAGAGTGTCGGAACTGAATTAACTGATGGAACATTTATGACTATATATGTACATATGATATATAACTAATATTAAAACGACCTTTGGACGAGTATCCAATATCCCATCAGACCACATCCAAATCGAGGAAAAGGAAACAGGGTGGATAGCCTTCCTAAGTCTTTTAAACATTTTTTATATAACTATACATATAGAGCATGCAATTTATAATATAAAAGCATAAAAGAAGTTTTGTAAAACCTTTGAAAAGTTTAATAAATAAGAATTTATGACTTGATGTCAGTTTATAAATCGAATCGAAAACCGTTTGACAAAACAGTTTAAGTGTGAGAAAACCTTTGTTTGAAGCACAACTATAACAGATTCAAAAAGGAAACCTATAGTTTGTAAGACAGTTTCTAAAAGTATTTCAACATGTAAAAACGTTTGAGAAAACGATTTGAAGTACATATGAAAATGTTCGTTTGTTATTGTATATGAATGTATCTCCTTGAAATAGTATTTTTAGTATGTAAAAGTTCGTGATGTTCTCGTAAAACTATACCTATTATAGTTTTCTAAAAGTGTGTCTTGTTTGTATAGTAATCCCTAGTGAAACGCTCACTTGTTATGAAAAGTATAATTTTTGTAGTGCCTAAGATGGACACATATACATACAGTATAAGCAAGGTGTTTGATTTATACATATATAACAACATTTTTCATTTCAAAAGATATGATGTTATCGTGATATATTTTGCATATGAAAGTTTCCTTATAATAGTTATAAATCACATATGATTCCGTTCATAAAAAGTGTATAATGAAACTTTATATAACACACGATAATAATTGTGTGTTTTACTTGTATTCCCCCCCTTAAAAGCATATAAAAACATTTATAAAACATTTAAAAGTGGCGATTATAGGGGTATGAACTCACCTGATTGATTGAAGAAAGCGAGACGAAAACCGAGTAGAACTTCTACTCGAGAAAGCGGATTTCTCGGGATTCTTGGGAATCTCGGGAGCGTAAAACTTCTCTCCCAACTTGGATATGAAAACCGGGCATTTGGGATGACTCCGAGGGTTGAAACACAGAGCTTCGGCGCGAGAAAGGGAAGAATTGAGCAAAAATGGTCGGCATCCTCGCACCCTTTATATAGGGTCTGAATCCCTCGCGTACGCTGGGCGTACGCAACGTCATGCATGAGCGCATCCTCGGTCGAAGCATTGGAGCAACGTGGACGAGCCGGAGCCTAGCATCCGAGTACGCTGGGGGTAACTTGGATTGGTCCGATGACTCCTCCTTCAGATAATACAGGATTTTGAATTAAATTTATATTTTAATTATTTAGTAAACTTAAAAAATTCATATCTTCCTCATACGAACTCCGTTTTCGACGTTCTTTATATCCACACGAAGGTGAGACTACGATCTACAACTTTCGTTTAGACTTCTCGGCAAATCTTGACTTTATTTTTAATATTATATTATAATAGGTCGGGACATGAAAAGTCTGTTAAAGTTCCATAACTTCTTCATCCGACGTCCGTTTCCGTCAGACTTTTTACCGTTGCACTTCTATTGTTGAGACCTTCGATTCTCATTTAGTTTATTTCGGCTAAAAGTCTCTCAATCTCTATTTCGAGTTTTTAGCTGTCTACTACTATATCCGTAACTTAGAAAAATCATAACTTCCTCACACGAAGTCAGATTTGGATGTTCTTTTCATGTACGTTTACGGTTTAATGATATCTAAAACTTTCATTTAGATACCTAAGGCTAAAAATTATTGTATTGAAACTTCTTGTGTTACGTCTATCAGTGTTGCCGGTTTTGCTGAGAATCTTCGGTTGGTCATAACTTCTTCGTTATAACTCGGATTCTAGGGTTCTTTATATGTACGAAAACCTTGATACGATTCCTACTACTTTATTTAACCCAAATAAGAGTTTAGGAAAGTTAAATTTTGACCTAAATTTGACTTGATATCCATCATATTGTCTCGAAATATCGGGTTGTCACAGGTAAAGCAAATGTTGTTGCTGATGCTCTCAGTCGGAAAGTCAATCTTGAAAGGAAAAGGCCAAGAGCGTTGAGAATTGAAGTCGTCTCAATGATTGTGGAAAGTATCAGGAAAGCTCAGGAAGAAGCTTTAGAGAAGAATGACCGAAAGGAAGAACGTTTGGGAAGAACGTTAGTGTTCGGTACAAACAGTCGAGGACTGAAGGTATTCCAAGATTGAATTTGGGTACCTAAGACGGGAGGAATAAGAGACCTTCTGATGGAAGAAGCACATAAGACCATGTACTCAATTCATCCCGGTAGCACTAAAATGTATAGGGACCTAAAACCCTACTATTGGTGGCGGACGATGAAGCTCGATGTTGCGAAGTATGTGGCCGAGTGCGTAACATGCGCAAGGGTTAAGGCACAACATCAAAAACCGTATGGGAGTTTAGAACCTTTACCTGTACCCATGGGTAAATGGGAAGACATCACCATGGATTTTGTGACCAAACTACCCAGGACAAAGAGCGGTCACGACATGATTTGGGTGGTCGTGGATCGTTTCACCAAGAGTGCACACTTCATAGCAGCCAACGAGAAGTGGTCTATGGATAAGCTCGCAAATGCTTACGTAAAGGAAAATGTAAGACTTCACGGTGTTCCTCTTACAATTGTATCAGATCGTGATAGTCATTTCACATCAAGGTTTTGGAGGAGTCTACAAGAGGAGTTGGGTACAAAGTTGTGTTTGAGTATTGCTTACCATCCGCAGACTGATGGTCAAAGCGAAAGAACGATTCAAACACTGGAAGATATGCTGAGAGCATGTACCCTCGAGTTCCATGGGAATTGGGACGAGCACTTACCTCTGGTAGAATTTTCCTACAACAACAGTTTCCACTCGAGCATCAAGATGACACCTTATCAAGCCTTGTATGGACAGAAATTTCGTATGCCGTCTTGTTGGCTTGAAGCCGGAGAGAAGCAGTTTATGGGCCCTGAGATAGTCCATGAGACTGCTGAAAAGTTGAAAGTGATTAGGGAAAGGATGTTAGCAGCCCAGGATCGTCAGAAGAGCTATGCTGACAAGAAAAGACGACCGATAACATTCGAAGTTGGGGATTCGGTTTTGCTAAAAGTCTCACCATGTAAGGGACTTATACGATTTGGGAAACGAGGAAAATTGAGTCCAAGGTTTATTGGACCGTTCAAAGTTCTTCAAAAGATTGGGAACCAAGCTTACAAGCTGGAATTTCCCAAAGAACTCAATGGTATTCATAAGACCTTCCATGTGTGTTATTTGAGGAAATTCGCGGGAGATGTTCCCGAAATAAATCTAATCTCAGAGTTAAGGATGGATGAAAATAAAAGGCTGATCGAAGAGCCCGAGACAATTGTTGATCGTAAGACTAAGAAGTTACGACGCAAGATGGTCGACTTAGTGCTAGTCCGATGGAAACATTCGAATGGGCCGAATCTCACTTGGGAAACAGAGGATGACATGATGAGTCGCTATCCACATCTGTTTGTTGATGCATGATTCCGGGACGGAATCATCCTAAGGGGGAGAGAATTGTAACGCCCGGGTTTCAGGGCTAAGCATATTTGTCAATGTAATAGTCTAGGTCAACTATTGTAACTCTTTTTGAAGTAATAAAGATGAAATATTTGAGTATTATGTGAATTATCTGTGTTATTGTGCTTATTATTTAATTATAAATGTATAATTAATAAAGAATAAAAATAAGCGTTAAAATTAAAGTGTGAGATAAACCCGATATCTCTACATAAAGTTGTAGTGGTAGAAACAAGGATTCCGGGGATATAAGGAACGCCGAAATCCGAATTATAACGAAGAAGTTATGACCCGTCGAAGTTTCGCGACAGAACCGGCACGATACCGGGAAGCGTAAATAGTGAATTTACGATAGAGCGAGATTTAGCCTTAGCTCTCTAAACGAAAGGCGTAGAATATGTTAAACTAAGAACATCGATAAAAAGAACGCCCAAATCTGACTTCGTATGAGGAAGTTATGATTTTTCTAAGATTTAGCATAGCAGTGCACAACCCGAAATCTGAATTTTAGATCGATCGATTTTTAGTCGACGGGATCTAAATGAAACTTGTAGTACTCGTAAATACCAATGCGTGGATATAAATAACGTTGATAATAGAGCTCGTATGCGAAAGATATGGACGAAGCTTAGTCCCTACTTTTCGAGCGCGACGAATTCGATACAGTTTTGTAAATCCGAGATAGAATGAGAATTAGCCAACGAGGTCTAAATGAGAGCTGAAGATCTCATTAATAGGAAGTCAACGGTAAAAAGAAAGACAAAAACGGAGCTCGTATGCGAAAGTTATGGACGAAGCTTAGTCTCTACTTTTCGAGCGCGACAAATTCGATACAGTTTTGTAAATCCGAGATAGAATGAGAATTAGCTAACGAGGTCTAAATGAAATTTGAAGATCTTATTAATAGGAACTCAACGGTAAAAAGACAGACAAAAATGGAGCTCGTATGCAAAAGTTACGGACGAAGCTTGGAGACTACTTTACTATACACTTCCTATAAATAAGAGATGAACTCTTCATTATTTCCTCACACCTTCAAACCTTTCTTTCTCTCTCTAACTTCTCTCTAACCTCCCTAAACCCCTCCCAAGTCTAGGGAACCTCCCTATCATGAGAAGAAAGCCCCGGAGCGCCCGACGACTCCGAGAAGAAAAGCTTTCGGCTCGGAAACGCTGCTCCAGCGAAGCCCGGTTTTTAATAAAAACCCGCTGTAAGTGAGTTACGCCTATACTATATTTAATATAGATTTTATTTAATTATAGTAAAATTATTAGGACCTTAAAATAATTATTTGGGCTATTATTATGAGTTATATTGAGTGTTATTTAACGCTTATATAATAGTAATAATAGCTAGACTATTAATTAGTCGCGATTAACGTTAAAACTAAACTCTTCTGGTATTAATACTAGGTTTTGGTCAAGGAAAAATTGTTTTAAGAAGTAACGAAGAGCTGTCCGAGTGCCGAGTCACAACCTTACCAGGTGAGTGCATAGTTACTTTCAGCTTACACATAGATATGAAGTATTTTATATAAATTACATGCTATGTGTGCATATTATCTGAATACTTGGTATCTATGCTGGATGAACATTATTATACATGTTTTCAATGATTTAAACTGTATATGTATTTTATATCTACGAAAATGTTGGGGTAAAACATGGGTAGATGTAATAGGTGATGTGTGATAAAATGGTGAGAGGCCTCGATGTTGATGTTGTTGATTCTGTCATCTAACGGAGTATGGATGATGACCACGGACTCTTCTAGACAGTCCAGTGGAACACTAGCAGGCTCGCAACCTATAGGTGTTTGTGAACGATGTGTTCACCGGTGTACTCCATCCCCCACATGGTTGCATTTAGGACATTTATTGTTAAGGAATCTCCTTAGCAGTGGTGTCCATCCCGATGATGATCCTTAGACTAGGTCCCTTATGATAGGTGTTTAGGGACGTAAAGTGAGGATAACAGGAACGCGTAATCGGGTTATTGTTGATTGATGAAATTAATAAATTTATTTATTGTTGGTTGAAAACCCTATGTGCTCACCAGGCTCCCAAGCCTGACCCACTCAGTTTTATGTATTACAGGTAGTGACGCTTGAGCATAGATATGATGTTTGGACGAGGGATTACGGATATAGGCCTGTAAATATGAAATAATGTAGTAAAGCTTATATTGTACTCTTTATACTTTTGATCTGTACGAACATGACATCCCAAGTCTTTTAATGAAATACATTTCTATGGAAATGCTTTTGATAAATCTTTATCATATTTTGTTTTGGGACAAATTCTGCAACACTTTTATTTAAAATTTTACTCTGATTTTCAAACAAAGCATAAACAAAATCGGTGTTTTCTGGCCGTGAAAATGGGGATGTCACAGTGTGTGCTCTACAATCATCACGAGCCTTTCCCTTTGGAACTAGAAGTACCTGAAACATAAACTGACAACCATAAGCACAAAGCTTCGTGAGTTCCCCACAATACCACATACCATACATATAACACACAAAGGGCCCCACCCAATAAGTATAACGGGTCCCCTCTAACTCGCATCGGGCCCCGCCCACCAAGTATAACGAGCCCCACACAAACTGCATAACGGGCTCCTCCCAATGAGTATAACGAGCCCCACCCACATACAATTCATATAAACATAATAGATAATATCATATAGAATAACCATTGGGCCCCAGGCAATAAGCATACAGGCACATACATATACAAGTGACACACAGACAATGCCTATCATAGGTCGGCATTGGTGTCTTCGACCCGCTAAACACAGTGACGAAATTCACATCGAATTGCTAAATCACGCTGAAAGATCTTTGGCTTCTGGTCCGACAAATCCCTGAGCTATCATTACCAAATAACATCCAATTAATAATTGGATTCCAATCCATAATTAGGGTAAAAATGCCATTTTACCCCTTAGCTAGTTTGGTCCAAGACTAAGGCCCAAACTCACAATCCAAAAGGCCCAAATCCTAATTAGCCACCCAAGGCCCAAATTGTGGCCCAATAACCAAAATAATCTTACAAGGGCCAAACACGGCCCAAATTTCTAAATTGGGCCTAAATCCCTTACATGGGCGTTAGTCCAAGTAAGGGTGAGCATTTGGACTGGTGGACCGGACCGGACCGATGAACCAGACCGGACCGGTGAACCGGACCAAAACAGACCAAACCAGACCGTTTTTTAAACCCCCGGGCCGGTTCTCGGTTCTAGGAATCCATCAAAACCGGTCCGGTTTTTTTCCGGTCCGATCCGGTTATTACCGGGTTTAAAACCAGTTGGACCCGATTTTAAAAAAAATTATAATCTGTGAAATTTTTTAAACAACCATAACTCATTCGTTTTAAGTCGGATTGACACACAGTTTTTTCCAACGTTTAATTTACAGTTTGTAGATGAATTTAGACTATAATTTTGGTATTATATTCAATGAGTTACAGTATTTCAAAGTTGAGCTATCAAAGCTGAAAAATTTCAGCTTTTCAGTAACATTTTTAAAATTTTGTAATATGTGAAATTTTTTTAACAACCATAACGCATTCGTTTTAAGTCGGATTAGCATGCGGTTTTGTCCAACGTTTAATTTACAGTTTATAGATGAATTTAGACTATTTTTTTGTTGATTTTGGTATTATATTCAATGAGTTACAATCTTTCAAAGTTTAGCTATCAAAGCTGAAAATTTTTAGTTTTTCAGCAAGATTTTTAAAATTTTGTAATCTGTGAAATTTTTTAAACCACCATAACTCATTTGTTTTAAATCGGATTGACCTGTGGTTTTTTCCAAGATTTAGTTTACAGTTTATAGATGAACTTATACTATAATTTTGTTGATTTTGGTATTATATTCAGTGAGTTACAATCCTTCAAAGTTGAGCTATCAAAGCTAAAATATTTCAACTTTTTAACTATAATCTTAGACTATAATTATGAATTTTATGTATATTTGAAAGATAAATCATATGAAAGGGATCATGGTGAACTTGATTTATATGTTAGTTGCTTTTATTTGGAAAATTAATTTTGCAAGTTATAATAATCTAACATCAAGGTAGATTAGTTATGCATGAAACGGAAACGTAATCATTTTTACAAGTTGTATCGTATCAAACCCAATAAAATATTCATTTTAAAGAGTTATATCAAACCCAAAAACTTATTTTAACGACTTGTACTCTATGCAATTAAAGTTGTATCGGTCCAAACGGGTCCAAGAACCGGAAAACTCGGACATGGAGCTGGACACGGAAACGACTCATCCGGTCCGGTCGGCGATCTACAATATTCTCCATAACTGGTCTGGTCCAAGAGTCGGGCCGGTCCAGTTCGGTCCAAATGCTCATCCCTAAATCCAAGGTCCAACATATCCCCAGCCTAAAACCCAAGAATTCAGTTGGCCCAACAAGCCCTAAACATCTAAGCCTAAAAAGAATGGCTGAAACCGAAGATCGAATTTGCAAAGCCCAACTTGGTGAGTACACGGGGCGTACTCAGCTTGTACGCTAAGCGTACATGATTTAGGGCTTGTACGTGGCGCGTACGAGCTTGTACGACCAATGTACTCACCCATTTATCCAAATCTCATTTCCAGGTCATAATCCATAAAGACTGTACTGCAAAAGCTAGATCTGACTTCCTTGAGCCGATTTATCACGTAAAGTTGCTAACTTTACATGCATGCATGTCTTAATGAAGCTCCTAAAGGTAAGAAGGACTTAATAGGTGACTTAATGCATGGATGTGACCATATACCCCATAAAGCTAGCACCATTATGCTTAAGAACCTCATAACATGATTAGATCTAAAAGGAAAAGCCCCCAAAATGGCTTAACACCTCAAAATAACCCAAAAAGGTATCAAAAGCTTAAAACCAAGATATAAAGAGCTCTAAGCATTCAAAAGCCAAGGTATGAACTTAATACCTCAAAAGACATGCAAAATGAGTGATGATTCTGGATCTCTAAGTTTCCCATGATGCTTTGAACCTTCACCCTTCTTCAATCTCTTCAAAATTAGCAAAGGAAACACCAACTTCTTCTCAAGAGCTCAAAAACATAACAATGGAGGCTAAAGGTCGATCTTTGGATTTTAGGGCAATGGAGGCTGGTAAAGAGGCCAACCTTAGGTATTAAAGGTCTTTATATAGGGTGTGACACCCTAAAATTAGGGTTTCATTAACCTCCAAGTAAACTAAGCGTAACCCTCATACGCCAAGGGTTCGAGGCCTCGCACCCGCGATCACTTCCCTCCTTAGTACGCTAAGTGTACCATGTGGTACGCCCTGCGTACTAGCTTCTTAGCTAGTACACTAGGCGTACCAAGTGGTATGCCCCATGTACTACTCCAAGGTCCAAATGTAACAATTTAAATATAAATGAAAAATAAGGAACATGATGGGTTTTCAGCATAACTACAACCTATGTGATCATGCAACCCTAATTGTTTTGGATATAATTTTTTCACTAGTTGAACATGAAAATTGAATACCAAAGCAAAACCCTAGATCTAGCATATATAAATCAAAATCTACATATAATTAGGATTTAGAAGTTTACTTCACTTGTTATGTAGCAATTAGAAGAAACCTTCTAGATCCTTGACTCTTGAAAGCTTAATGCCTCAAATGTGACACCTCTAATGGATTATAAACACCACTAGCAAAAGGATGAGAGGAGAGAATACTTTAGAATTTCGGCTAAGGTTTACAAAAGCAAGCATTCGCCGAAATCATATGTGGTGGGGTCTTTATATAGTTGTGGGTTGCTAGGGTTTTCTGGAGGGAACCCTAATTTCCTGCTTAAGGCATAAGCAACCCATTGACTCCTCATCTAGAGTCCTTGGACGAAAGCTATAGGGCCTCCCTATAGTTTTCATCCACTCCCATCTAAGGATTCCAATGCCTAATTTCACAACTATCAATGATTTGCAAAACAACCCGCGTTCCTTTAATCAGTTCCTTTAATCCCAAAATTAATTCCAAATTAATTTCTGATTAAATACTAATTAAATAACATGATATCTAATTAATATATTATTTTCATAATACATTAATAAATCAATTTATTATTTCAAATAATAAATTCAACCTCTCTCTCTCTCTCTCTCTCTCTCTCCAAAAGTCATCCTATCAAGTTGCTAGAGTGAAGGCAACCCAAAAGGACCATGCTAATTTCAAATCAAGTATATACCAATTATAGTTATGGACTTGGACACTTAATCCAACAGACTCCCACTTGGATAAGTCTAATAACTATGATTTGAAGTATGACCTCAAAATGTGACCAGCAATTGTAGCTTTCAAAAGCCATTGTCGAACTTTGACATAGTTAGTTACATGTCCTTTAGATAAGTGATCAAATATTCCTCCATTCTACAAGATATCTTATGAACATGAGACATGGACTATAATCAATCTCTATGTCCAAAGTTTGTTTCCCAATTTTTGATTTTTGAAGACTGATATCAGACTACTAATTGAACACATCAATTCAATCCAGGCTTGGCCAAGCGTTTTAGATGTCATCATCAAATCATCGAGGGGCCCATAGATACCTCTTTTCCCCATTAGGGCAAAAAGAACGGATAAACTTCAACTCATATGCTTGCACTATTCACTCATCAAATCATGCATGACAATACGTTTGATAACATCAAGTTACTGATGCGTTTACGTATTATCAATGCACAACCGACTCATAAACAACAACTCATATGTCTCCATTTCAAGAATATAAGATATTATCGTCTCAAAATTACTCATGATAAAATCCATGAAGTAATTCTTTGAGTGTGGGTTAATCCAATACTCAAATCCCCATTTCAAAAGTACTCGTGAATGTTACAGCAAACTATTGCTATGTCTAAACCCTTAGACAATCTATAATCCAATTCACGACAATTTTAATTCACTACTTACTTCCAAAGTATGATCGAATGTGGATGTTTTGAATAATCTAATTATCCGGGAAGTAAAACATGCGAAGTGAAACACAATAATAACCTAATTAAATATGGTCTAAAATTTGTTGAATATAAATAAAACACTTATTATTTAATCACCATATTAATTAGACTTTATTAATTGTATAAGTTTTTATTAATCAACTAACCACTTGAATTAAACATTAGTCATGCCATGTAATAAACATGCATACTACGTCTCTCTATGGTCATTCCTTTGTGAATAGATCGATTGGACATAATTCCAATGATACTCATATCACAATTCCAAATCCATATTACAAGCATAAGAATTTCCAAAAGTCTTCTCACAACTAAATGTGTCAGAATCTAACCTTTCATGCAATGATCATTTTGTGATGGCGTGACCTAGAAGTCACAAAGACTTTGCTAATGATGTCGCAAATGCTTCTTTGAAACTTTGTTACTTAAAACAATTTCATGGTAATGAAGTATCAAATTCAAGGTAACTCCTTGAGTACCTTCTTTGCATTAAGGTTTCTAACTCACATTCAGATTCTAATCACCAACTCCCATTATGGAAACTTTTCCATATTTCCATATGACTATCAATTCTGATCAAGAATGATCCCAATCTGAAACATGTCAATATGGTCTGTCCAAATGCTATACTTCCAACTGTCCATAAGCAACCAATCTTCAGCGAACTTCAGATTGTCCTTTAACAGTTGTTCAACAACTCTAGTCATATCCAGTTCTAGTCCTTTTCCCTTCTTAACGCCCTAGGCATTTGGAAAAATTAGAACAAGTAAATACTATAGCATATGTAATCGATCCTATATACGAGGCATATGGGATTCGATACAGAATGTCTTACATTAAGACTTGATATTTAATTAGTCTTTTGCTATAATGTTTCCATATATAGAATTTCCTATGTTGAATCTTTTCAACAAGATATTCATATATGTTCATGACTAATTTCCATTAAATCAAAACTTTTAGATCTGGAATGAAGTATAAATGCCTTCTCCCCTAAATCCTTTTTGTAGCAAAACAATTCCCAAATATAGCAATTTGCAAATTGAAAACTTATTTCCTATAAACAACATTGCCAACTTGCAATACTTAGCATAACAATCATGCTCCTACTAGCATAACAATTATACTCTTGCTAGCATAATTATGTTCCCATTAGCATAACACTTGTGCTCCCACTAGCTTTGACATGTATCCAAAAATCATCTGGACTTCCAGAAAATCAATGCTCTTGACTTTGTCACTAAAGTTCAGATTTCTAATACGTGGTACTTCGATAAGTCTTCATATAGACTTCTCAAGCTCATACACATTTCATTAGATAGCATACGTGTGTGTTTAAACCTTTTCATAACTTATAACAACAATTCCTGAATGTTCAAACTATTTCTTGCCATTTCTCACAATTCGAACTATGAAAAGGGATGTCGTAATCATATACAAATTTGAGAATGCAATTATCACAACTGCTAATCATAATGATATCAACCAGATTTAAAATCTACTAGAAAAAGTGTTTCCTCATAATCATTTTCATGAGTTAGAGCGAAACCTTTTTCCACTTAGATTTTATGGTGTATGTGGTCCCATCCATGTGAATTTATAAATTCCAACCTATAATCATGAGACAAGGTTGAGGACAAACTAAAATCAAATTTTGTTTTTCCTTTCATGGACTGAACTTTGTTTATTCTTAATTTCTTGTCATTTGATAGCACAAGGGCCTACCATGTATTCCATGTTATTTAAGCTGCTCACTTCCATTGACCAATCTACTATCACTAACCAACGTGATCTGCCTTTGCAGTCAAATGAGAACCATAGAACTCACATGCATTGTCAACTTTACTAGAAGGTGCATAAAAACAAGAATGTGTCAACACAATTGGTTATTAACCTCAGGTCGTGTGCTAGTATTAACTAAAAGGTTTATTCTTGATTGACTCTTGAAACTCTTCAAGACCAATAAGACTCCCACTGACTTCTTGATATATAAGTTTCTCTCTCAAGGAGCAATCCTTGACAAGCAAAAACAAATATTCAAAAGTTAGTGTGGATTCTCGACAAGAAAATATCTCATGGAATTGGTCTTAGTTTATCTTTGTTTTAACCAAAACATCACAACTTACCAATTCCAAATGTGCTCGAGTAAGAAAACATTTCTACTCCACATTTCATGAGGTGTTATAAACCTACTTAATTTGAATTTTACTTCAAGGTACAATTCGTAGTTACTAGAGTATGACTCTAAAACTTGATTCTGAAACGAAGTATGACTCATCTACTGATTAAACTATTTTAACAATATTTGATTCCTCTTATTAGTTAAACCAAATTCACTAAGATGTCCTTAAATGATCAATTGTGACATAGTTCCAAAAATCATTAAGATGATCATAAAACATGATACTAAAATAATCTCTTTTCCTTTCAGATTGGAGAAACCTTTATCTTTCTGCCTAATAGATTCTTCTTATTCATTCCACTACTCTTTGAAAACCTTTTCAAAGTGTTAGAATTATGCTTAATCTTGTAAACACAACCATATTTACTGAACCATCAGTAAATTATGACGAATAGACCCATCATCCTTGTGGTGGATCTGACCAGTCCACATCAATGTGCACTAGATCCTTTAGTACTTCACTTTGATTCACATAAACATGTGATCAACGAATTAGTTTTAATCTTCTAAAGATCAAGATTCTCATACATCACACAATTCGAATTGTATGACTCCAAGTTTGTATCCAACTGAAACTTGGGTGATGAGAATTCCTTTTCACTTGGTCAAATGATATCACAAAGAATCAAATCCATATTTAATATTATCCCATCGCGAGGATATATAAAGTAAATAAGATAAAACAAAAAATTTACTTTATTGATAATGTGCGGAAAAATATTTATCCTTACAATGCAAATATATGAAAACTATGTATTTCCTAAGCAATCTATTAAGCTATCATAACTCCTAAGCAACAACTCTAAATTCTGATCATCGAACTATGTGACCGAAATCCATCTCTTATGATCAGAATTAACTTTCTCTTCTTAAGCTTCCTTCTTTCTCTTAGATCCTACAAAACATCAAAATGTGACTATCACATCATGTAATAAGAATATATGAATAGGAACTTAATAGAGTTTTATAATGGATGTACCTAAAGTAGAGTCATACAACTTGACTTACTATCTCTGCGATCTTTCAGGTAGACAGGGCAGCTTCGCATCCAATGTACATTCAATTGGCAATAGAAACATATGGACTCTTCAAGAATGGCACACGAGACTATCTCAGAATTAGATTTTCTCTTTACCATATAGTCAAACAGTTTGACCTTGTCCGATCCCTTTCCACTGGGAAAATAAATCTTTATATCCTACCAATGTTGTCATTGTCCATTGAAACTTGGGAGATTGATCCTTCAAACATATTTGCTTGACCAGTGCACTTTCGCATTTTTGCTTCAACATCAATTAGCAAATGTGTCAGATCAATAAGGGTCACGTCGTTGTAAGTGATATAGTAGTCTTTAACAATCTAACTATATGACTCAAGAAGTTATTGAAGAACCAAGCCAATAGCCAGCTCCTTTGGGAAAACGACACCCAACATTCCTAATATGTCAATGTGCAACTTCATGTTTAGAACATGTGCACACACAGAATTTCCATGTAGGTATTTGCATGCCAAAAGGGCTTGAGTAACCTTGAACTTTTCAATTTGACGAAAATGTGGGTCGGGGAGAATCACTGGAGGTGGTGGAGGAAGAGTTTGAGAAGTATGATTTCCAGTTCCACCATTTGAATAAGGGAACATTCTTTCACCTTGATCAACTTGTGGAAGATCATCTTCAAACTGAGAAGGAAAACTATTTCCAGAAGGATTAGGAAGTCCATTGTTGTCTTGACTCGACATCTACAAATGGAGAAAATTCAAGTTACTTGATTTATTTAATCCTTAATTATTAACCCAAAAATTTAAATTAAGGCTAGGATCCATATTTTCGATTCAAATTCTGAAGAGGGATGTCGTAATCAAATTCGAATCTATTTTAGGTAAGTAAGCATTAACAGTTTCAATCTAATGAAACTCCTAGATCTTTTTGAGATTCATTGAACTATTCAATGACATGTTTAATCTCGATTATGCTCTCACTTTGTGATTGGGATGTCAAGGATTACAAAAAAGATGTGAATAACCATGCAAATTAGCTTGGTACTCTTGATGTCACTTATCACCTAATCAATGTGCTGGTTAACCATACACGCTCCATTGATCAATGATAAATTATAAGACATTCGTTGCCCACAATATTGGTCTCATATTAGTGTGCCGGTTAACCACACACGTTGTACTAACGAACAATAAGGTGCAATGTGCATTGTCATAGATTAGCATCAAATTCACATTTTTTCTAAAGCAACTAAGAATGGGATTTTAGAAAAACTTTACTTACTGTATGTCATTATACTTTTAATGAGATTTTAGTGTCCTATCCTACCCTTTTGGCTAACAACCAGCTTTCTTAAACACCGCTTATAGACCAGCTTCATGAATGCGGCCTATTAACGGTAAGACTGACTTTTCTTATACGTATATATATATATATATATATATATATATATATATATATATTAAACTTTTAATTCTATAATAGTATAAGGGTGTATTTTAAACGTTTAAAATATTAGAGGTTTAATCTTTTAATAAATTAAAATTTTAATTTTATTAAATTTAAACCTTAAAAATACTAGGGTTCTAAAATTTAATATTTCAAAATTAAACTATTTAATTAAATTTTAAATTATAAAACCATAAGGGTGTATTTTGAAACTTTTCAAAAATACTAGATCAAATTTTAAATAATTAAATTAATCAATTAATTTACTCTTTATCTAAAAATTTGACCAAATCATTTATTTTGATAAAGATATGTCATTACCTTTTTAGAAAATTCAACTTTTAAATAGTGAAAACGAATTAAGGTAATTATCCTAATCAAATCAAGATATGAAAATCGAGAAATCAGGGATTTGATGAGTCAACTCGTGGAGTTATGGGCATTGAACTCGTCGAGTTGGACCAACTGGTTGAGTCCCAAGAGGAACTTGTCGAGTTCTATGAACAGATTGGTGATTTTGTTCCCTTCTCCTTTGGACAATTCACATATGCATCAAATTCAACTGAAAAACATCCCAGGGTCTAATACCACTGATGAGTTTTAAGCATAACTACAACCTATGTGTTCATGCAACCTTAATTGCTTTGGATCTAAGTTTTTCACTAGTTAAACATGCAAATTGAATACCAAAGCAAAACCCTAGATCTAGCATATATAAATCGAAATCTACATATAATTAGGGTTTAGAAGTTTACCTCACTTGTTATGTAGAAATAAGAAGAAACCTTATAGATCCTTGACTCTTGAAAGCTTAGTGCCTCAAATGTGACACCTCTAATGGATTACAAACAACACTAGCAAGAGGATGAGAGGAGAGAATACTTTAGAATTTTGGCTAGGGTTTACAAAAGCAAGCATTCGCCGAAAATCATATGTGGTGGGGTCTTTATATAGTTGTGGGCTGCTATGGTTTTCTGAAGGAAACCCTAATTTCCTGCTTCAAGCTTAAGCAGCCCATGGACTCCTCGTCTAGAGGCCTTGGATGAAACCTATATGACCTCCCTATAGTTTTCGTCCACTCCCATCTAAGGAGTCCAATAGCCCAGTTTCATAACTATCAATGATTTGCAAAACACCCCCCGTTCCTTTAATCAGTTCCTTTAATCTTCAAATTAATTTCAAATTAATTTCTGATTAAATACTAATTAAATAACATGATTTATAATTAATATATTATTTTCATAATACATTAATAAATCAATTTATTATTCCAAATAATAAATTCAACCTCTTTCTCCAAAAGTCATCCTGTCAGGTTACTAGAATGAAGGCAACCCAAAAGGACCATGCTACTATAAAATCAAGTACATACCAATTATAGTTATAGGCTTAGACACTTAATCCAACAGAACATAGCAGAATCCAAGTGTTACACATGGGTCTAGCACTAGAAGACATAACAGAGACAGGTGTACAAGAAGATAATGAAGCAGAAGATGACAAATGTGGTGACATGTGATGAGATGCACCAAAATCTACTATCCACAAGAATGAAGGAATACCTGACGTGTTGGATGAAGACAAACTTGATAGAGACATGGAAGTTGACATGGATTTGGATTGGTAGCAAGGAGCTGTCTGAATTGTTCAACAATCTACGGATCCAAGGGTTATGGTGGTGTAAAATCTGTTTCATTCTCAACTGAATGTGCAGTGGCAACGGACTGTGGTGGCCTAAAAGATGGAAACGAGGGTCGTGATTGTCTAGAAGACCTTACTGCTATGAAGGTTGAGACTGTGTTGATAACCTTTCTGACCAATACAATTTCTAATTAAGGTTTCAAATATGATGATTATCATTATCATTACATAAAATGAGTCAATATCGACTATTCTTACTAAGCATTTCTAACTTATTTTGGCTTCAGCTCATAATGAATACTTAGGAGTTATTTAGAAATATGGATAGTACTTTGAAGGCCTTGGGTTGTGTGGTTTTATTTGAACTTTGTGACGAGGTAAATTGATTACTACCCCGCTTTAGGACTTTAGCACTTAATTTTGCATAAAAATAGTTTAAAGTATTTTTAAAAACTTATTTAAACTATGGGACTAAGTGTTTTTCCATAACTAAAACTTTGGATTTGTTTTATTTAAAACCCAATGATTTTTAAAGGTATTTTTAAAATGGAAAAATGACATTGTAGCACAACCAACTATTCCATTTTGTCTAGTGTGGTCACTAAAGTATTTTTTTAACAAACCCATGTTAACCAATTTATCTAAATTACACAAGCGGTCCCTATGGTTTCTAATTTTTTCGTGGTTGGTCTCTCACAAGCACCATTAATCACCCGCACCATCGTTTACTTCCGGTACCATTTCAAAAATTCGTATAAAATTTCATCTCTAACATTATTCGATTTCCACATTTCCAAAGGCTTAACCATGCTAACCTTTTCACATACTTTGGGATTTCTTGTTTTCCTTTATGGTATTTCCACAACAAATCCTTAGTCTTATCCCGTAGTTAAATCTCCAAAAAAAGATATCGTCACATTGATATATCAAGCGTAGACGGAAACCATTTATTTTCTAAAACAAATGTTTGGCATAGTTGAACACAAGATTAAAATTACTGTATCGTCCTTTAAACTTAGCAGATCTACATAGCTTAACATATGACTTCTTAAGTATTACCGTAATAATATTTATACTTAAATTTTTCATATTTATTAAAGTAATCAAAAAACTCAATTTTAGGCTATGATATCCACCTAAACGATGATGAAACCCAAAGCCGCATATATCATTGCCACTGTTATATAAAAAACAATCAAAAAACAATTTTGGTTTTTAATAAATGTTTCAGCGTAAGACCCAAATATGACGAAGATTGAAGACGTTTGATATCACATCTTTTCTAAAACAAGCGATTCATCAAAATGGTAATCAGGATCATTAAAACTATATATGTGTTTGCGTAAAGCGGCACCGATAAATAGCTTTTTTCGTGAATAATTTTCTAACAAGAGAATAATTATTAGATTTTATTATTAGTTATTATATATTAAAAATTACCACTTTTAAATAAAATATTTATGTTTAAACTTTATATTTATATTATTTGTTTATACATTTGATGTAAATTAATTAATATTATTGTCTAGTTTAAGAAATATATACATTAATTTATATATATGAATTTAGTATTTTAAAATTGTTATTTGCACCAAATTAAATTTCTTAATAATCTTCCTTAATTCAAGTGTTAAAACTTTTGACAAGTATTAATGATTTATTTATACATAATTAATTTGTACAAAAAAACTTTGTATCTTATACCTCTTAAAATTCAAAATATGACTAATATGCTTTATAACATAGTATAAGATTTAAAGTTTTTTTTTAAGGTAAATTGGGTTTGCTCATGCGAATTGAAAAGTTTTATTTGTGCAGTAATGTTACGGTGAGACAATTGAAAAAATTAGGTGATTTTGGATGATGATAAAGGGTGTTTTATATGAAAAACGGTGAAGCGAAAAATTGTGTAAATTACTATAGGTGAATGGTGGTGGTTATCTGAAGTGAATGGTGGTGGTGCTGGTGATGAACACTGAACAGTACTGATGTGAGACCAACCATGAATTTTTTTTTTAAGTATAGGGACCATTATTTAAATTTAGAATAATTGGTTAACGGAAGATCTGTTAAAAACTAACGAAAATGACTTGATAGATAGGTAACTTGTAAGTTTAATGATTTATTGCGCAAAAAAATATTTTAATGACCAAATCGAACCAAATGCAACATTTTGTTGTGCTACAGTGTCATTTTCTCTTTTTAAAATACCCTATCAATGGACGTTTCAATAAAAATATCAAATAAACTTAAAAATATATAATTTTTAAAATGGTTAAAAAGTTAAATCTTTTGAATATAAAACCTAAATTAACATACCAAATTAACTAAAAATATACAAAAATTATATTATGTTGTCTTACAGACAATGGTTGATATTTCAAGAAATCATTATTATCGAAATTAAAAAAAATAGTTTTTAAAATAGATAATAGTAACATTAAAAGTTACACTAAATAGAGAACCATATTTAGTTTTATTTACACACAACTTGGAAGTAAAAGCCATTAAATGATATGATTCTAATAGATGTTTATACTATAACATCATTAAAAAATACAATTTTATATACCAAATTAGTATAAGAATTATTATTTTATGGTTCATTTCAATAACATAATTTTTTCAACATTTATTTGTCAAGACTCTAATTACATATTTTATTCTGCGTAACGCACAAACATTCGCCTAATAAGTATTATAACGGATGTCATTCAAATCAACGTGTTCAAGATATGTTTTATATCTTGATACATATTCATTTAAAATTCTTAACTCTTCAACTTCCTACTAATTAATCATTTTAATTTACTTTAATAATTGATGATATCAGGTCCATTAGCATCGTCTATACAGCTCTAGCGTGCCAACCTTGTCTGGCGCTCCCTTGTCGGCCTTTCCTGGTGCGCGCTCGTCGGCCTTGCCTGGTGCGCGCTCACCAGCCCCGCCCGGCGCCTCCAGGCGATCTTGCCCAACTCCTTGGTAGTAGGGCATGAATTAGGTTGGCCCAAGGCTTCTCCTAATTCCCCTTGACTTAATTGTCCCCTATAAAGTGAATAGTGCCTCCTCCATGAAGGGGGACTCTCCCCTTGTCTCAGCCACCACACTAGACTCCGGTCGGGTGGCTCAGTCGCCACCCTCCACCTTCAGCTACCATACACCACCACCAACACCAAGATGGTTCTCTCCAGCTAAGTAGAACCATCTCACCTCTGCCAACCGATCTAACTTGATCGTCGGAGCCTGCTCCCGGGGTACAATCCCTGGGGCGGTTCTAACGACTTTGCAATGTGATGTCTAGATCTCCACCATAGCAGAAGTTAAGAAGAGATGTTGGAGGTCGATGTCGCATCATTTGGCGTCATCCCGAAATCGAACGAGAAGCCATCATCTCGCTTGGTTTCACGCTCATTCTTGCCTAGATCTGTCCAAATCTGTTGCGTTTTAGCTCAGGTTTTGCTCATATCTATTTATTCCTACCGTCATTTTTTCAGATCCATTTGGCTCTTGCCAAGATCTGCTACACCATCGTTCAGATCTCTTGATTTGCTTAGTTTTTTCGTTCAGATCTCTTGATCTGCTTAGTTTTTTTCGTTCAGATCTTTCAATCTTTTTTTTCCTTAGATATCTAAATATGCTTTGTTTTAGTTCGTTTGAGCACCTCTCAAGTTTAAAATGAATTTATCAGGTCTATTTTTCATTTATATTTTGATGGGTTGTTCAGTAAGTCGTGGAGAAAGAAGCTTTTATGAGTTCTTAACCCATGTTTGTTCATATTTTGGTGTTTTATCAAGCAACTTGAGAAGAAGAGAATTTTTTGTGATTATTTACCATATCTCCAGTTGCTTCCCTTAGTTTGTGATTTTTTTATGTAAATCTTCATTTAGGTTGTTTATTTGGTGTTTTCCTTTAGAAGCTTAGAGAAGGAAAACGGGAATCTCTCCAGATCTGTTTTTCATTCAGATTTTGGTGATTTATTCAACTAATTGAAGAGAGGAGAATTTTTTACAAGTTTTTACCTCTTTTACCAGCTCATTATCATGAGAAAAATCGCTTTCAGGTGATAATTTTTCGTATATAACTTCATTTAAGTTGTTTGTGAATACTGATTTGGTGTTTTCTTTAAAAAAAATTGAGAATAAAAAAAGAGGTTTTTTTATGGGTTTTTACCCCACTTCCAGTTCATATATTTTCAGAAAATCCCATTAAGTTGATGACTTTCTATGTATAACTTTACTCAAGTTGTTTAGAAGCTAGCTTGGAGAAAGAAATAAATTTTTATGAATTTTTACCTTCTCAAGTTATCAGAAAACCCATTTTCCATATGAATATATATATATATATATATATATATATATATATATATAAAGAGAGAGAGAGAGAGAGAGAGAGAGAGAGAGAGAGAGAGAGAGCTAACTAAGTATTATATGAATATTTGAATGATTGTGGGCCAATCAAAATTAAATAAAAATGTAAATAATTAAATAAATAAACAAGGGTATATGAGTATTTTGATAAATAGCTTCCACAAATAGTCCCTATAATCATGCTAGCATTCACTTTTAACCTAATTTCTTTTCTTATATACAATCGTCATCGATGTCTTCCAACAAAAAGAATGACCTGAAACAAAAAAAAGGACTTTATTTCCCCCTGTTCATCACCTGACTAACAGATCAAGCAAAGATGGAAGAAGGCAGACGAATGGAATACAGTGAGAGGGAAACACGAACGCAATAAGGGGGTGCAAAGGGTCGCATTTTGTCGATCGATTTGCAAGGAGGTCGTCTCTGGAATCGACGAGGCCGAAGCAGTGAAGGTGGGAAGAATCCGTGAAGCCCTCTTCCTGCTTTGATGGTGATGTGTGAAGGGGGAAAAGAAAGCATCGACCTTGTAGACCGATGGCTCGGTAGTGGCTAAGAGATTGCAGGGAGTGAGCACCTATGGTGTTTGGCCGACAATCCTCGGTTGTTTCTTCTCGTTGTCAACAACAAGAAAACCGGGGAAAAGCAACAGTAGCAGATGGTGGTGAAGAGGTTTTTGGTGGCTGGTGTGGATTCGACAAAAGGAGGTGAAGGTGAGTCTTCCATAGGAATTAGACAGGATCAACAACACAGGTGACCTTCTTGCTCTATTATTATTATTATTATTATTATTATTATTATTATTATTATTATTATTATTTTGTGATTTGGAATCCCCGTTATGATGATGAAACAAGCAAAAGGGTCGAGCAAGGGGGTGTTTGTTTGATTTTGATTTTGTTTTTCTTTTCTTTGTTTAGACAAAAAATCAGTTGAGTGTTGATGGGTTTTGGGTTTGATTGTTCTTGATAGAAATGGATAAATGGAATGGATTTCTGGGGTTAATGTTTTACAGGAAATTGTTTGTTTTGCTTAACAGAAATTGATGTGGTGTTTATTGCTTGAAATTGCAATGGAAAGAAGATGAAGTAATAACAATGAGTGGTTGTATTTCTCATTTCCATGTATACATGAAATCAAGAACAAGAATGTTCTTGTTTTCTTGGCTGGGAACGAAACGAGAGATATCAAAGCAAAACATGATACATATGAAACTTACAACATTCTATTGGAATGAAATCTTGAATTCTGATTCTGTCAGAATAGAATCTTGAAGATGAACATTGTATGAGATGAAGATGAACAATGACCACCAATCTTCCAAAAAGAAGGGATTATTCTACCAGAATAATATACAATATAATGAAAAAAATATATGTAATAGTATATTCTGGTAGAATGATTTATATATTGTGTTTTTTTGTTATTAATAAGTGTAACATTCTCATAGAATAGTATATATATATATATATATATATATATATATATATATATATATATATATTTCTTTTCTAAGAATGTAATGAATTTTTTTTAACTTGTATCCAAAATTTTGTTATTCTTCAAGAAGTTCATTAAACCAAAATAAATATTATGTCAGAATGTGTATTCTTGTATTGTTCAATCATATTTGTTATTTTTCAATATATTGATAAATATATTCCGTCAGAATTTCCGAATTAGGAGAATTATCATCTATACAATCAGATTTTTAAAATTAATAGAATCTATTTTCCCTTAAAATATGCAATTTTCCTTTTTTAAATTTATGTTAATTGACTAAAATACCCTTAGAATGAAATTAGATGGTATTTTTTAATTATCTTTAATTTAATAATATATTAATATGTATTATTCACTTTCCAAAAATAAGTAAAATGATTGGTACACAATGATTCATATATTCATACAATACTTAGTTTGAATATAATAACATAAGCCTATACACACGCACACACAAACACACACACACACACACACACATATATATATATATATATATATATATATATATCGCTAAGATCCTTAGATCTGTTAAGATTTTTTTTCATTTCGAACATGTTTGTAAAGAATTTCTCAGATCTATTTTTGCTCATATTTTGGTGGTTTTGTTCAACTTTGAGAAGAAAAGAAGCTCTTATGAGCTGTTACCATCTTTTTCAGTTCATATATTATCATAAATTCATTTTAATGATGATTTTATGTGTAAAAGTTTGTTTAGGTTGTGAATGCTATTGTGATTCTTGTAAATTCCAAAACCCATTAGATGACATTTTTACCTCAAAGATTTACCCTATTCTCCCCTAAGTTTACTACTTACTCAAAAAAAGGAAGGGGTAGAAAGGGAGTTCTACAAGAAAAAGTGATATGTAAAAGAGTTGTATAAAAAAACAAGAGTTCATAGTCGATAAAGAAAGAAAAAACCCTTTAAAGCTCACACTTGCAACAAATTGTACATAAAATATTATAATGGTGTATTTGTGTCTCATCCCAGCCGACAAAATATAAAAGAAAGAAATGGTAGTTTGGGCCCCACCAATACACATGAGAGGTCATTGAAACAGTAGGTTTAACATAACATGCAGATGTAGTGCAACGAGCATGATAAATACCATTAGACTTTCTCAAATAGATTTTAATAACTTAGGAACCTTTTGTGATTTTCAAAACCATATTCACTTAAAATTTTCTAACCTTCATCATCAAATATGCTTAGGGAGAAGATTGTTCTTTTCATTGTAGGAATATAACATACACCAGTTAAAGTTCAGACAATGTCATCGAACATTTTGAAAATGATAGTGCATTAGAAACCATCAAATCCATGAACCGACTTAACATTCTGTATTGGTTCAAAAGTAGTAAACAATTCTTTGTGAGAACACATCTGATAGCACTAGTACAAAAATCACACACGCCAAACCAGAAATCCATGGCCAGATGTCTTTAGCCAATGTTTGTTTTTACTTTCAAAGTGTTCCCTATATTCATGTCACTTTTGGTACTTATGGCTACATTAAAATACAATGACTATATCACACGCAAGTCCATAGCAAGATTAATGAATAACTCAAGTATCATCAATACCTCCAACAATTACAACAATCGACACACCTCCAATAGTAACAATAGGAACCTCATCGTTGGAACTACCGTCAGGAGGATGGTTTCAAAATCATGATTACCCTTTGATTTATCTATGGAATTCATTTTTATTTATTATACAATTTATAACACCCACAAATTTTATGAACATCTTTCTTGCAATACTTGTATAACTTGTTATTGCCTTTAGCTTTTGATATGCCCCAAATAGATAACATTATACCTTGAGAACTACTCGCCCATCATTACAAGCCATTTGTTCAATCTCTTCTTGAAGTACAAGTGGTATCTTTGCCATCTTTCCAAAAGCCAATTACCTTTATCAACTAACTCTATAACCTTTTATAGGTTTGTTATATGCACTAACAACAATGTCATCATGAATCACAATCATATATGAATATACAATATATCAATGCAAAAGAAGAAAAATATTGAAAGTTCAATAACATGTGTTTATTATTTATGGTGATTTACGATCAAGTTAATCTAACATTAATTAATTGTTGTCACATCCTTGCAACTGAAAATAAAATTATAACAATAAATTCCCTTTTTCATGATCTCCATTTGCTTCTACACTATTTGTATCAAGAAAATCATTCATGTAATACTCGAATTTGCTAACAACACTCTTGGGCAAGGATACTAGAACTCGAATAGCATTCGGATCACCAACAACCGGCAAAAACAAACAGTAAATGTCACTAGTAAGAGGACCCATGTGCAATGGCTTACCTTGTCCAAAATTTAAGTCCTCCAACCCTAACTTAGACCATTGTGATATAATTAAGCTTGCACTGAGATCAGTTGTCACGATTTTGTCCTCCAATAACTCTACGATACCATTTACACAGTCATTAGTTAGGGTAGACTTGGCTTCTTGCACCAATTTTACGACATAATACAAGTTACTATCAACCAATTCTTGTACAGTGGATTTGGCACAAGCCAACACAAACCCATTTCCGTAATATCCTTTTGGAATCTCTGGTTTTACTTTATTTCGAATATTCATTGAGAATAAAAGCTTCACTTCTAGAGATGGTGCAAGATCGAGCGATTTAACCCATGAACGCCATGTATGAGATGCTAAGACCTCAAAAGTTGTACATTTGATAGATGGTTCACATTGAGTCTTGAGACGAAGGGTATGGGAAGTGGTGTAAGTCAATGATGTAGGAACGAGCAGTTGAGATTGTAAATATCGATTAAGGGAAAACCCAGTATTAGAATGATTTTTGGTAAATGCAGGATGAAGTAAAGGTGGTAAGTGTGAGGAAGGAGACTGAGGCTTAAACAAGTGACGTGAATGGAATGGTGTTGGTAGATGATTGTCAACAGCTTTGGTGATAAGTTGGCTCCAAGCATGTAGGAATTGAGATGTACCAATACCGTCGCATAAACAGTGGTTGATGGCCGTGCACATAATCATTCCTCCACATTGAAGTTTCGTTACCTGCAATCAAATCATCCAAACAAACAATAGGAAGTTGGTTTAATAAAATTAGATATTTTAAACAAATTTCATAGAGATATATTCAAATTCTTAATTGATATATATATATATATATATATATATATATATATATATATATATATATATATATATATATATATATATATATGGTTAGGATCATGTGAGATCGTCATATTTTCTGAGACATGGGACGCAATCCTAGCCATTCATTTTGTAGATCAAAAAAATATATTTTTAAAAATGCAAAATAAATGAAATTTTTTGTTTTTTTTTTAAATATTATTTTCGTCATTTATTTTATCCAATATATATATATATATATATATATATATATATATATATATATATATACATACATATATATATATATATATATATATATATATATATATATATATATATATATATATATATATATAAAGTACTGTTTTTTTCAACATATATGTGAAATATTCTAGAAGAATATTATACTGTAAATATTTAAATCGATTTTTTAGAATATAAGATTATTTTACTAGAATACTAAACTATAAATATTCAAAAAATTCTAATAGAGTATTAGAATATTCTAACAAATCAAACATTTCTAGTAGAATACTAGAATATTTTAACATATTTATCAATTTTAGTAGAATATTAGAATATTCTAACATTTTAAAAATTCGATTTGATTAGTTACAATGTAATATTCTATTATAAAATTTCACTTATATTTTGGAAGAACGGTAATTTTATTTATTTATTTATTTTGGATAAATTAAATAATGAAAATAATATTTAAAAAAAGAATTTTCGGATTTTTTTTCTGTTATTTTACATTTTATATTTTTTTTTATCTCTAAGATGATTGACTAGGATCATGTGCCCATGTTTTATAAAATTAGCATGGTTTCAAATGAACATTTTCTCTCTCTCTCTCTCTCTCTCTCTCTCTCTCTCTTTCTTTCTCTCTCTCTTTATATATATATATATATATATATATATATATATATATATATATATATATATACACACACACACACACACAAACACACATACACACACATTGGAAAAGTGAATATACGCTACAAGAGATATAAGTTTAGGTACCTAAAACTACCGTACTAGGTTGTTTTGTATCATATATATAATACGACTAGGTGTGACACTCATGTATTACATAGGTTTATGTAAAAAAAAAATTAAATATGAAATTTTAACAATTTGAAAAGTTTGAATTTATAAGAAAAATGAGTAAAATTTTGAATTTATAAAATTAATAAGGCTTTAACGTATAGAATATATTACATATATAAACTCTTTGTAATAAATACCATACATATATATTACCTTACATATTAAATGATGAATTTTAATTTAATAAAATGAAAATTACAATAAAATGACAAGTGGAATATAGAAAATTCTAGAATTTTAAAAAATGACATGTGTCCAAATGAAGGAGAAGAGGACATGTGACAAAAAGCTCTTTATTTATTAGGGAAGATTTTCTAAAACTTCAATCCTTAACTTGATTTATTTATAAGATTTTGGAAATTTCATTATTATCTTCCTATTACATCACATTTTTTTGTCAAACACCTACCAAACTATATATATTATAATTGCAAATGAAAATTAAGTAAGAGGAAGATAATGGTGAAATCTCTAAAAATCTTGCGAGTAATTTAATTTAGGAGTTGAATTTTTAGAATTTTGGACAATTATAATGCATATATATATATATATATATATATATATATATATATATATATATATATATATATATATATATATATATGGGCTAGGTTATAATGTGGATGAACAACTATTGTGTGGACGTGTGGATAATGCTATTTTATGAAAATTACTAAGAGAATATGTTTTTTAGTAATGTGAATACATTCAATCTCACAAAACTACTGTTATTTTAATGGATTCTCACCAATTTTATTTCACTTTTGTTCTCATTCATCATTTTTTATTTATTTTAATTCTTACAGAATACGACTCAATAAACATACTGATAACATTCTGACAGAATGAGAATCATTAAAAAAAGTGTAGAATAACCTTATAGACGATTTAATTAGTGAAAATGCTTAATAATTAAAATAATTATATATAAAATTGAACGTATTCATATTATCAAACAACATATTTTCTTTGTAATTCTCACAGAATAACATTATCCACACGTCCACACAATAGATGTCAATCCACATTTGAACCTAACTCTCTCTCTCTCTCTCTCTCTCTCTCTCTATATATATATATATATATATATATATATATATATATATATATATATATATATATATAACCATTATTAATCATGTAACCAATGAAGCTATCCAAAACGTCAAAATTTAAAGCGATCGTCGACTAAAGGAAGGGTTGTAGATTGGTACATTGGATGCACATGCACCAGATTATATCAAAACTAATTTCATTTTTTAAAGTTTTTCTTAGGCTTTTTTTTTCTTTTTTTTTTTTGTTTAAAAAGCAACCAAATACTATGGTTCATGATTTTCGTCATCCTCAAATATAAATCCATAATGATATATAAAAATGATTTTTTTTTTCAAAAAAATTCACTTCATTTTATTTGTTTTTTTAAACACTAATATTTAATTTTTATTGAAAAAAATTAATAAATATATCAAAATTTATATTTTTCATACTCTTTAAATATAAATTCATATTGATGTAAAAAAAACAAAAAAAATTGAAATTTTAGCTCTGATTTACATTGTGAATCTGTTGAAAACTGAATTCTTTTCAGTTAAGATTCATAGTGTGAATAACTATAAGTCAAATTCACATTGTGAGTCCTCATAAGTGAAATATATGCGGTTGAGATTCACAGTGTGGATAAATCCACTCTTGAATTTTAAAAAATTAGTTTAGAAAAAAAAACTCAATTTGTTTTGTTGTTGTTTTTAAATATCTAGGTTGATTTTTTATCAATAAACAAAATAAATATATCAATAGTCATAATTGTTTGTACTCTTGAAATAGACATTCATACTGTAGTATAAAAACATATATTTTTCGAAATTAACTCGGATTCACATTGTGAATCTGCTGAGATTCACATTGTGAAGTTATTGAAAATTGAATTATTTTCAATTAACATTCACATTGTGATTGTGAATCATCAGAGACATGAAATAGTAAGTCAGAATCACATTGTTAATCTTCAAAATGAAAAATTACAATTTAGATTCACATTGCAAATCTGAATAGATCAAGATGGTTGTTTTTCACCGTTTTTTACCGATGTGGATATTTATTTATAGACGACAAAATTCGAGAATTTTGCTACACTTAGTTTTTTTGGATAAAAAATAAACTTAAATATTTATAAAAAAAACAAAACGAAGTTTGTGTTTTTTTATGAAAAAATTTGTTTGTATATATATTTTTCCCATAAATTAACGGATTTATATATATTTATGCACTTAATAAATACCTAATTTTATAAATAGATATTTTGCATACAAAAATGTTTTTATAAATAGAAAAAAGAAGAATTTTATGTGAAAATATGTTTTTTTTTGTGTAAATATGATTTTATAGAGCAAAAACTAATATTCGAAACAAATTTTCATAAAAAAAATAATGTGTAAAACTAAATTTAGGATGAATTGTAACGAAATTTTGAGATCTATGTAAAAAATATAAATTTTGGATCAAATTTATAATAAAATTTAAAACTTTAACAAAAAGTATAATTTTTAACTGTTAGATTACCTGTTGACCGAATAAAATAGTCAAAATAAATATACTTTCCGTTTTTTGCGATTTAATTAACTAAAAAAAAGAACTAAATCAATTATAAAGCCTAAACAAAAAGACTTTTTAGTAGATTTCCTAAAAAAAAACACTAAACAAACATATAGTTTTCAATTAACATTCACATTGTGATTGTGAATCATCATATACATGAAATAGTAAGTCAGAATTACATTGTTAATCTTCAAAATGAAAAATTACAATTTAGATTCACATTGCAAATCTGAATAGATCAAGATGGTTGTTTTTCACCGTTTTTTACCGATGTGGATATCTATTTATAGACGACAAAATTCGAGAATTTTGCTACACTTAGTTTTTTTGGATAAAAAATAAACTTAAATATTTATAAAAAAAACAAAACGAAGTTTGTGTTTTTTTATGAAAAAATTTGTTTGTATATATATTTTTCCCATAAATTAACGGATTTATATATATTTATGCACTTAATAAATACCTAATTTTATAAATAGATATTTTGCATACAAAAATGTTTTTATAAATAGAAAAAAGAAGAATTTTATGTGAAAATATGTTTTTTTTGTGTAAATATGATTTTATAGAGCAAAAACTAATATTCGAAACAAATTTTCATAAAAAAAATAATGTGTAAAACTAAATTTAGGATGAATTGTAACGAAATTTTGAGATCTATGTAAAAAATATAAATTTTGGACCAAATTTATAATAAAATTTAAAACTTTAACAAAAAGTATAATTTTTAACTGTTAGATTACCTGTTGACCGAATAAAATAGTCAAAATAAATATACTTTCCGTTTTTTGCGATTTAATTAACTAAAAAAAGAACTAAATCAATTATAAAGCCTAAACAAAAAGACTTTTTAGTAGATTTCCTAAAAAAAAACACTAAACAAACATATAGTTTTCAATTAACATTCACATTGTGATTGTGAATCATCATATACATGAAATAGTAAGTCAGAATTACATTGTTAATCTTCAAAATGAAAAATTACAATTTAGATTCACATTGCAAATCTGAATAGATCAAGATGGTTGTTTTTCACCGTTTTTTACCGATGTGGATATCTATTTATAGACGACAAAATTCGAGAATTTTGCTACACTTAGTTTTTTTGGATAAAAAATAAACTTAAATATTTATAAAAAAAACAAAACGAAGTTTGTGTTTTTTTATGAAAAAATTTGTTTGTATATATATTTTTCCCATAAATTAACGGATTTATATATATTTATGCACTTAATAAATACCTAATTTTATAAATAGATATTTTGCATACAAAAATGTTTTTATAAATAGAAAAAAGAAGAATTTTATGTGAAAATATGTTTTTTTTGTGTAAATATGATTTTATAGAGCAAAAACTAATATTCGAAACAAATTTTCATAAAAAAAATAATGTGTAAAACTAAATTTAGGATGAATTGTAACGAAATTTTGAGATCTATGTAAAAAATATAAATTTTGGATCAAATTTATAATAAAATTTAAAACTTTAACAAAAAGTATAATTTTTAACTGTTAGATTACCTGTTGACCGAATAAAATAGTCAAAATAAATATACTTTCCGTTTTTTGCGATTTAATTAACTAAAAAAAAGAACTAAATCAATTATAAAGCCTAAACAAAAAGACTTTTTAGTAGATTTCCTAAAAAAAAACACTAAACAAACATATAGTTTTCAATTAACATTCACATTGTGATTGTGAATCATCATATACATGAAATAGTAAGTCAGAATTACATTGTTAATCTTCAAAATGAAAAATTTACAATTTAGATTCACATTGCAAATCTGAATAGATCAAGATGGTTGTTTTTCATCGTTTTTTACCGATGTTGATATCTATTTATAGAGGACAAAATTCGAGAATTTTGCTACACTTAGTTTTTTTGGATGAAAAATAAACTTAAATATTTTTTAAAAAAACAAAACGAAGTTTGTGTTTTTTTATGAAAAAATTTGTTTGTATATATATATTTCCCATAAATTAACGGATTTATATATATTTATGCACTTAATAAATACCGAATTTTATAAATAGGTATTTTGCATACAAAAATGTTTTTATAAATAGAAAAAAGAAGAATTTTATGTGAAAATATGTTTTTTTGTGTAAATATGATTTTTTAGAGCAAAAACTAATATTCGAAACAAATTTTCATAAAAAAAATAATGTGTAAAACTAAATTTAGGATGAATTGTAACGAAATTTTGAGATCTATGTAAAAAATATAAATTTTGGACCAAATTTATAATAAAATTTAAAACTTTGACCAAAAGTATAATTTTTAACTGTTAGATTACGTGTTGACCGAATAAAATAGTCAAAATAAATATACTTTCCGTTTTTTGCAATTTAATTAACTAAAAAAAAGAACTAAATCAATTATAAAGCCTAAACAAAAAGACTTTTTAGTAGATTTCCTAAAAAAAACTAACACTAAACAAACATATAAGTTGTGTCTATGTCATTCATACAAAAAAAAAAATCAATTCTAATTTTTAATATACATAAGCATATATTTACATGCATATATGTAATTTTTTCCTAGACTTTTTAGACATTTTTCGTAGGTCGTATGTAGGACTAATAGCGGTTTGTTAGGTTATATATATATATATATATATATATATATATATATATATATATATATATATATATATATATATATATATATATATATATATATATATTAATAAATATTTTTAATATTTTTTTGTCAAGTGTCACTCTAACACAACTCTTCATTAATATTATATCATCTTCATTAATATTATGACATGTGTCATCTAGATATATTAGATAACTCATTTCAAAATTCAAATTTACAATTTCGAAATATATGTTAAATTTGAAGTTATAATAATTTTAAAAATTGATATATCTCTTAATTAACAATTTATTTAAAATTATTGATTAATAATTATAAATTTTTATTATGTAAGTTTAATTGATTTTATAACTGTGGTTTCCACGGGTTATAAACAAGTATATATATATATATATATATATATATATATATATATATATATATATATATATATATATATATATATATATAATCAAAAAATAAACATAACTTGTGCCACATGATATTTTTCTAGAGTATTAGTTCAAAATTTTATATTTTAAAGATCCACGGAAATCTCGAGTTTATAAAAAATTTAATTTTATAGCTAAAAGATTATATGTGACAAAATGAATAACAATATGCCATATGGTAAAAAAGATATTTATTTATTACAATAGATTTCGGATTATTAATATTTTCTCATAATATGTCAATAAAATAAAGTTTATAAAATTTAGATATAATAATAAAACAAATATTGAAAATAGTTGTTTAGGTGGTTTTTTATATATTAGAATATCTCATAACTTAATTCAAATTTTAAAATTTAAATTTCATATTTATATATATATATATATATATATATATATATATATATATATATATATATTAACGAAAACAATTATATAATCGAGATTACGAAAACGATTGTTGATTATATCCATTTTGGAATGTTATTTTATCAAATATATCTTTTGAATATATTAAATTTTTAATATTTAGTTATCTATAAATTAACATTAAAATGAGACAATATTTTTAATAAATTTTTTTATGTTTTTTTTTAATTTAATATATATATATATTTATATATATATATATATATATATATATATATATATATATATATATATATATATATATATATATATATATATTCTCCTTAATAAATGAAGGTTTTTTTTGCCACATGTCAATCTATCATGAAATTTGACACTTATCATTTTGTGGTATTTTTAAAATAAATATTATCCACTAGTCAATTTTTATTTTGTTTCAATTTTAAAAATTAAAGTCATATACTTATATATATATATATATATATATATATATATATATATTATTAAATTTCAATATATAAGTTTATTAATTTCTTATTTTAAAATTATACATTAAAAAATATTTTTTATTTACACTTTAGTTTAATGTTTATTTTTTTTTTAAATCAAACCGTGTAATATATTCACACCTATATATCCATACACTCAATTAAACATAAAATTTTAAGAAATCAGATGGAATTAAATCACAATTTCTAACTCTTTTAGATAAATTGGAGTGTGATTGGCAGTGCTTTTTGAAACTTAGCAATTGGTTAATAAATTGTTTTAAAGAATTGAATGAGAGGCACCTTGATGTTCAAAAATTAATATTAATGAAAAGTAGTTAATTAAATAGAGCAATTATAGGCTCGATCGATCAGGTGGCAAAAAGAACTTACTTGAACAACAAGAGGAGGAGTTTCTACAAAAGTGCGAGCATCAACCCGAAAAAGTAGTTTCCTCCAAGACTTATTTGGTTTGTGGGAAAGCTGAAGAAAGTGTTGAGCAGTGATATCCATGTATGCTTCTGCAAAAACAGCACCTTCGCCATTACACTCAACCTGAAGCTTCTCATCGTCTTCGTCACGTTCTTCATGAGCAAGGTGTAGGGGTTTCAGTCTGCCCGCCAATGGATAGTAATCTACAAGAACCTTAGAGAGAGAAGATTTGAGGAGATCGATGGCTACAGAGTTTTGAAAAAGATAAATATATTTAATTGAGAATCTAAGGAACTTTTGATCATCGATATTGGAGAGATAAAGAATGTGATTTGGGGCGGGGCTATTGGGTTTGATCAAACTTGGTTGCTTCTGTTCATAGCGACAATCTGGGAGTTCTTCATCCCATGATCTTTCCATGCTTGCTGCTTCGAGGTTCTAATCTCACTCTCACACAGAAAAACGATTTGAGAGAGAGAGAGAGAGAGAGATTAGTGGAGAAATAGGAAGATCTACTGCAAATATATGGGATCAATTATGTATTTAGGTATGTCGACAACCAACTTTTGAAAGTTTAAGGCTATTTTATGTTTTAGTTTTAAAATAATTTGGAATTAAAAAAAAATTGTTAGATAGTATCACCTTAAGATTATTATTTTAAATAAAACATTTATTTTAGAAGAGGTATGTTTAACGGCGTATTTGACAAAAATAACTGTTAGGTGGAAACGAGTATCGGTTAGCTGGTAACGGGTAGCTGGTAGCGTGTAGAATGTAGCTGATAACGGGAAGCTGGTAGCGTGTAGCAGGTAGCTGATAACGGGAAGCTGGTAGCGTGTAGCAGGTAGCTAGTAGCGGAAAGCTATAACTTTTATTTGTTATATGAATGTTTGATAAAAGTAGCTGGAAGCTTTTGAAATATACAAAATTACATAAAAAGACAATTGATTAAAAATAAATAAATATATAAATATATTTTTAAGGGTAGTTATGGAAATTGATTTCAAAAGCTCATGAGCGTTTTGTTAAACGCTAAATGAAGTAGTTTTTAGAATCGAAGTGTTTTGTTAAAACTAAAAGTTAAACGCTCGTACCGCCAAACAAAACCTTTTGTTTAAACTAGAGCATTTTATCAAAAGCTAAAAATCTAAAAGCTCCCAAACGATTCCAAAAGTTCCGTGCCAAACACGCCGTAAATAGTTTTTAGAAGCTTTTAGCTACTAAAAACTTTTAAATTTTAATTTTTATATAATTTCATATATTTAGAAGTTTATAATTAATTTTACCGAATATTTTTAGAACTTTAATAAAAAATTAAGCTTTAAGTGAACAACTAGTTTTGTAAAAAATAATTAGGCTGTGTTTGGCGCGCCACAGCTAGCTGATAAGCTAGCTTATTTTTCGAGCTTTTTTATGTTGTCGTATTTGGTAAGCCAAAAAGTAACCAAAAAGTAGCTGATAAGCTAGCTTTTTAAAAAGCTATTTAGACTAGCTTTTTAGGAGCTTTTTTAAAATTTTCCAAATACACCCCTTAATTAATCATAGAAAGTTAGAAACACATATTCTTATATGTCCTTTTATGTAATTTTATATATTTCAGCTAGCTTTTCAGCTAGTTTTACCAAACGTTATTTTTTATCAGCTAGCTTTTTAGCTATCAGCTAGCTTTTTAATTAACAACTAGTTTTTCAGCTAACAACTAGCTTTTCAGCTAGTCCGCCAAATATAGTCTTAATATCTAAATTGCTTGTTTATGGTATTTAATTTTACAAATAATAAACATATTAAATAGGATCTACAAACTATTTTATTACAATAATTATATACTTCCTCTAAAAATAATATTTGGGCTTTGTAAATCCATCAATTCAAAAGTAAAGCATAATTAAATCAACCAATTATTAATTAATCGAGTTTTAAATTTTAATATATTAGTATTTAGTAGACATATGGAATCTAGTTGTGCATTGTGATGGAATTGATATTTAATCTACTGCGGATTTAAATATTTTTAATTCAATCTTATATTATATAAAAAAATCAAATTCATACCCTTGGAAATGGAAGGTTAAGACTTGAGAGTGGAATGATATTATATATATTGACAACAAATATTCTTGGTTAATTACGAATTTGGTAAACTTATTTTCGATTCATTAAGCATACTTATCCACATTATTTCTCTCACATAGATCAGCCTAATGAAATGAAGTATCTTTCCTCTACTAAAAATCAAAATACGAATTTAGATATTATATAAGAATATTTTTATATAAGAATATTTTGTTTAGTTTAAATGTCCGTGATCATGAATTTTTAGATCTTATAAATTTGAAAGATTTCATGAATATATCAAAACTACAATAAAAAGGGGTAAAACAAAAATGACATGTATTTTAAATTCACTAAATTAATTAAAGAGAAATTAAAATACCAAAAAGAATTAGTTTTAGAAAAGGAAAGGGTAGGTGGGAATGTATTAGTTAGACATCCTAATCATTAAGATCTCATTAGATAAAGAAGATGTGTTGTGACAAATATGAAAAAAGGGAGCAATAATGGCATCACATTGGAATGAGAATTTGTTTCCATTTATGCTTGGCATTTATTCAATTTGATTTTGTTAATATACAAATTTGATCGTGAGTTGAGCATACGAACAATTAGATAAGGCTGGGAACAGATCAATTCTGAATTGAACATTGGGGCACGATTTTGAAGACTTTTAGGCCAATTTTGGATTAAATATTAGGCTGCGATTTTGAGGACTTTTTGAGCCGGAAGGAGCTGCTTTTTTAAGTTAAAATCTAGGGTTTAATAGTTTAATCATATCTTATTGGATGATTTTACATTTACTTATTTTTTCTTAATTTTTGCTAGTCTCATCAAGGTTAGATTGTTATAAATACCTCAAGTCTTTATATCGTTTCTATAGCCCAACTGAGACGATCAGATTAGGACGATCTTGTGATAAAACATTCCATCAAGATCTCATGCATCAAGACGACGAGGGTGAGACATGAGATGTGCACGATATCGAAATAGAGAGGTTAAACCAAGTGATCAAATAATAGAAGCAACGAAATCAATGGCTCAAGCTCCACCTCGATCATGACAATCAGACCACCAATTTTGATTCAAACGTATGGAAAGAAGAAGAGAGAAAAGTTTACGAGTTTGAGAAAATCATAAGAATCATATATTAATACTCTAAAGAATAAATATTGTTCTTTGCGAGTTTTGAGTTTTTAATGTTTATTTCAACTTTTCCTCCTATCTCGTTATTATGCATCATTTTGTATCACAATGCAATTGAGATAGCCGACTAGTTTCGGGATCGGTAATGAGGATTTAAATGTACATGAAAATTAGAAAAAAACCCCTTATCGTTATTATAAGTTTTTTATTTTTAATTATATATTTTTTCTAATTAAATATCAATAATACCTTGTATCTTTTAGGTATATGTTAGGATTTCCCTATTTGGGAATAGTGACAGAATGAGATAAATGAAACTCCCATATTTAGGAAATATTTAATCAAATTTTATAGGGTTTACTCCTTGTAGCAAAAAATAAATTTTTAATTAGTTTTTTTTAGGATTAGTAATTTTTCCTCCTATCAATATAGGCAACTCTCCATTGTAACAAACATGTCGAGATTGATGAATGAAACTTGAGTGTTAAACAATTTTATCTAAGTATTTATGCATTTATGGATTGTCAGGTTCTTATGGCTCAACCTCAAATCCATGTACATCTTCGTGGCCCCTGGATGGATAAAAAACTTTGACTTAAGCACCTCCTCCAGTACCGTCTGTCTCACCCGACCAGATGTCGGGACCCAAACCCTACCACACTGAGTCAGCAATCCACGGTTGTCCCTGAAAAACAAGGGGATTTGCCCCCTGATTTGCTCAACTTTCCAATTCACTTTTTTCAAACCCTCCATTTTGTTTGGATTTAGTGTCAAAGCCCATAACTATAATTGGTATGTATTTGACCCGATAGTAGCATGGTCCATTTGAGTTGCATGGCACCAGAACAATTTGTAAGGATGGACTTATATGGAGAGGATATTCATGATTTATTAATATATAAGTTCTAATATATTAATATAAAATCATATTATTTAATTAGTATTGATCAAGAATTAATTTGGAATTAATTTTGTGATCAAAAGAGACTAATTTAATATAAGGGGTTGATTTGGTAAATCATTCATTCTTATAAAGTGGGCTTATGATCCATAGTTCTTCATGTTGGGATAAACCCATGTGGTGACCCATGGATCCTCCATGAAGGTTTTAACCCATGGAGCATGAGGGATATGGAAGGTCATTAGGGTTTACATGGTGTAACCCCAGTTTGTCACACTATATAAGAGACCCTAAGGCTACCAAAATTGGCACCTAAAAGAACCTAAGTGAACTTAGAAGAGTGCTAGCCAATTTTGTGAAGCAAGGAATTCTCTCTCAAGTCTTCCATTGTTGGTGGTGTTGTGTGAAGCATTTGATGCATTACACTTGGGGTGCTAGGTTCTTAAAGGATTAAGGTTTCAAGCTACAACAAAAGGTATGTCATTCAACTAGTTTTTGTATTGTATACTCCATAATATGTTAATTAGGATGATGCCTTGGAAAATTGAAACTTTGCATGTATAATAGAGAAAACATAGATCCAAGGTATCTAGGGTTGCATGTACACCATAGGAGTATTAGAATGCTCAAAACCCTTCAGTGGTATCAGAGCCTAGGCTTGTTTTCAGTTATACTTGATACTACTTGCTTTCAAATGCTTCAAAAATCGGTTTTCTGCTTTCTGGACAATGGACTCCCCGAGTCCACTGGGGAACTCGCCGAGTCCCCTCACAAATCTGACCAACTCGCCAAGTTAGTTCATGCACTCGACGAGTTGGTGCTCCTGAGTGTAGATTTTCAAGTTTTAAGGCTGGAATTGGAATAGGATCATTACCCTAAACTGTTTTTGAACTTATAAACATGTTTTTGATGTGGTAATGATCATGCTAATTCAAATTAAAAAATAATTGTCAAAGTTTCATATTTTGTATTAGTTTATATGGTTAGGTTAATTACATGAAATTTATTTGATTTGAATTGTCTTGTTGATATGAGTTTAATCTAGATCATGGACATTACTTAACATGATTGTTAGTTTAATTGATGATCTTAATGGCCTTTGATGTGCTCCATAACCTGTCCTCAAGTTATGGAAAATGAAAAATCACTTCTTTAAAAGGCATTAAAACTCATAGGTTATGGAATTGAAAGGTTTTGAATAGTTTCAAAACTTGCCCTCAAAATTTGGAATTTGTAAAGTCACTTTAGAATACCTTATTCCAAACCCTAGAATTTTAAAAGTTTAAAATTCAACCCTTATACTTTATAGTATTATAAATTGATAATATATATATATATATATATATATATATATATATATATATATATATATATATATATATATATATATATATATATATATATATATAGGGGATAGGGAATACACATTACAGCCCCACCTAAGCTTAGGTACTAAACCTCTAAAATATGTCGTTTTAACATGATAAATATGCCCGGTTTGGTTTCACTTGGTAAATATATCATCCTCCATAACATTTCTTTCTTTCATTATTGTTTTACCATCTTTGTTTTCTTTCCTCAATTATCGTTTATTACTTAACTCAAGTGAACATTACTAAACCCTAAACCTAAACCCTAAACCCTAAATTTAAACCCTAAACCTAAACCCTAAACTCTAAATCTAAACCCTAAACCCTAAACCTTAAACCCTAAACCCTAACCCTAAACCCTAAACGCTAAACTTAAACCCTAAACCCTAAATCTAAACCCTAAACCCTAAACCCTAAACCCTATTGTGTCAATCTTGAATTTACATCTTGAAGTATTAACCGTGAATCCATTAACCGTAATCTTTATATAGTAAAACAATGTATTTTCAAGAGGTTTAGTACCTAAGTTTAGGTGGGGCTATAATGTATATTCCCTTTTCCCATATATATATATATATATATATATATATATATATATATATATATATATATATATATATATATATATATATATATATAAGATCAAGTCAGTCTTACCGTTAGTAGGCCTCATTCACGAAGCCGGTCTATAATAACGGTATAAGGTTACTGCCTATAAAATGACAGTTTAATGGGTGTCCACTCTCACCCACCGCTTCTTTGACTGGTGGAGGGTCGTTAGCTGAATGGGTAAGATAGGACTATAATTCTAATTAAAAATATAATGATATCAATAAAGTAACCAAACTTTTTCAAAATTCTCAATCTTAGTTACTTTAGGAAAATGTGAAATTGATGCTAATCCATGAAAATTGTACTTTGCACCTTGCCAAGGCGTTGGTGGAGCGTGCGTGGTTAACCGCCACATTAACTTGGACTAGTAAGGATGGAAAAGAATGGTTCGATGTTTATCATAAGATCAATGGAGTGTGTGTGGTTAACCGACACATTGATTGGGTGATAAATTTGGGAGTACCAAGCATATTTTGCATGGTTATTCACACCTTGTTTGTGATCCTCGGTATCCCTGTCACAAGCCTGAAGGGAATAATCGAGATTTAAACATGCCATTGAATTGTTCAATTAATCTCAACGAATCTAGGAGTTTCAATCCAATTAAAACTTAATAACAATTTCGTTTTCATGGTGGAAATTGGTAAATTGTCATTTACCTACCTTCAAATATTTTGCAAGTTGGATTACGACATCCCTTTTCTAGTTTGTAAAATATTGTGTTGGGTCCTAGCCTTAATATTTCATATTGGGTGTCATATTAAGGACTCTTTATGTAATCTAAACTTGTCTTTCTTTCTTTTCAGATGTCTTCCAACACTGCTTCTGGCTCAAACCCCACTGGCTCCTTCTCTCTCATGAACCTTTGTGGGAGAGTCATCTTTGATGGTTCCAACTTCAATGATTGGATTAGGAACATCAGGATGGTCACTCGCTATAAGGACAAGGAATATGTCCTAGACAATGAGCTTAAGGAAATTGATGAGTCTTCTGCTACTCCTGAGGAGATCGATGTGTTTAGGGCACATGAGAAGGATGCCACCAAGGTATCTTGTATCATGTTGGCCACCATGACAGCTGAACTCCAAAACACCTATGAGGACTTCTACCCTTTTGAGATGCACCAGGACCTGCTGGAAAGATATCATCAAAGTGCTTGTCAAGAGAGGTATGGAATCATCTCTTCCATGATAACAACCAGGATGAAGGATGGTGAACCCTTCACGGGCCACTTATAGAAAATGCAAAGGTTTGTGTACTGGTTGCTAAAATTGAATGTGAACTTCCCTGAGGAGCTGGCTATAGATATCATTCTACACTCCTTACCTCCATGTTATGTGTAACAGCCCGAAATTCAGGTAAGCTTTATGACCCTTCTATTTTGAGAAGTTGGCAAGATGAGTCCCTTAAAGCTGTATGTTGGATTTGTGAGTAAGCTGGGCGTAATGAAGTGTACGCCGCGCGTACTCACGCACTTATTTTGGACGCGGACTCGCCTGGGTACGCTGGGCGTACCCAGGGTTACGCTGGGCATAATGTGCCCAGATGCAAACCCTAAATATTGGCTTGTGCACTATAAAAGGAACGTTAAATCCTTTACCCCAGCCACCATACCTCAGTGAGTGAACCCTAAGAGAGCAGAAAACCCATTTTGAGCTTGTGTGTGTGTTCTTTAGCTTGAAGGAGCATTTTTAAGGTGAAGAAGGAAAAGAGGAAGCCATTGTTGGAGCTAGAAGTTGGAGAGCAAGAGTAGATCCGAGTTCTATAGAGGTTGGAGCTCCTTTTTGAGGTAAAAAGCTCAAAGCTTTCCTTGCATTCATGAGTTTTGCTTTATGGACCCATTTTTAGGGTTTTTGGTTCAAAGGTGGAGACTTTGTGTGCAAAGAGTCTCCATGAGCTTAGATCTGGCCTTTCCCAGTGTAATATGTGTTGAGGATTCATAAAAATCCAATCTTGGTCGTGGATATTGAGTCATGCATGAGTTAGAGTCTTAATGTGGAAAGAGGAAAGGTGTTTTGAGTGATAGATGATATTTTCAGCCATGCAAGGCTTAAAGGCTTCGATTTTATGGAGTAAGTAACCTTAGGGAAGTCAGATCTGGAATATGAGTTCTTGTTTTAACCGTTTAAGACCAAAATACGCAATATGGATGAACTGGGATTTACGTTAGGCGTAATCCTAGTACGCGCAGCTTAGGGGGTGGTGTACCCCGATACTGTGAAGGAATCGGGTACGCCCAACGTATATGTTTGGTACGCGCAACATAACCCGGAGGGTTGACTTTTGTTGTCTTTTAGGGTTTGGTCAACTTTAGGGTATTTGGGCCATGAGAGGGGTAAAATGGTCTTTTATCCTTCTGAGAATGATAGGAAAGGAAAGAGTCTAGCCTTGGGGAAATGTATTGATGAGAAGTGTTTACTATGATTAGGCAGAGGCTAGATCCTATCTCACAGAGTCTGAGATTTCCGAGTTACCGAGTTACCCGAGGTGAGTCTTCTCACTATACTGTACCCGGAAAGGTACCTATGTGTGACTAGAAGGTCTTGTATGCTATGAGATGCATGTATTGAATGCTATGCGTTGCATGTCCTTTATGCGTTATGTATGTGATATGTATGATATGGGCCGGAAGGCATTATGACATGGACCGGAAGGTCAGGGAGTCATGGACCGGAAGGTCGGTATGAGTAGGACCGGAAGGTCTACTGGGATTGGGACGGAAGTCCCCTGAGACACATGGACTGGAAAGTCGTGTAGAGTATGGCCTGGAAAGGCGTATGTGTGTAAGTGGTATTTGGGGAACTCACTAAGCATTTATGCTTACAGTTGTTGTGTTATGTGTTTCAGGTACTAGCGAGGACCGTGGTAAGGCGCCGACGTGACCCGTACACACAGAGAGAAGATTTGATTTGTGATCTTGGGATATGTTTTGAATTGATAACTATTGTGGAATACTTTTGAGAATGTTTTATATATGAAAATTTGGTTGTTGAAAAATGAAAATTTTGTTTTGAAAATTTCATGATTACAAGTTGGTATCAGAGCCTTGGTTTGAGGGACTCGGATGCACCTTCGGGCGTATCTGAATTCAAACTGAGGATTTGAGAAAATTTTCAAACAATAAAACTAGTTTTTCTGAAAGAGCAAGAGGTTTTGAGACAACCAGAGTGGAGCAGTGTGTACGGTCAGCCAGCGCCCGAACGGGGAATCCCCAAAATGCCCTTAGGTTATGTTATATGATATGTTATGTTATGCATGCTAGAGTTCGCTTGGTATTCATATTAGGACTAGAGCGGCCTGATTTTGTGATGCCTTAGCCTAAGAAGGACTTTGCTGCTATGTGATGCTTGAGAGCGAGTAGGTAGCAGTGAGTGGCTGATAAGAGGTCTACCGAAGGGTAGCCTATGCCAATGAGATATAGAGTACTTGTGATTTGGTATCCAAGGAGGAGGACATAGGGTGAACACTGATGTGGTGTAGACAGTAGTATAAAGGCCCGTACTACCGAAGACACCGGAGCAGTGCGCACTCTAAGTAAGAATCCTTTGGGTACTAAGGAACAAGTAGGGTCGAGTTATCGAGTGCGAGCATGCTCGAGCGAGTCTTTGATATTATTATGTTATATTTCAGAGACATCGAGGTTGGGACATGCCACAGACATGAGGCGAGCGGTGTGAGTGACGAGGAGCTTCGTCAGATGATCCACGATGAGGTGGCGGCGGCGATCAGGGCCAAGATTCCGGAGATGTTTGGGTCTATCAAGACCATATTGATTGAGACTTTCGACGAGCGGTACGCCGCGGTGACTGAGGCTGCTGCCGCTGCAGCTACCGCAGTTGTGGCTGCTGCCAGGCCTCAGGGAGGTGACTCGTTGTTGTTTCGGGAGTTCAGCAACACAAAGCCACCTGAGTTTGATGGGATGCAGGATCCGATCGCTGCGATGAGATGGATTGCTGATATTGATGGATGCTTCTATATGTGTTCATGTCTGGAGCATTTGAGGGTTTGGTTCGCGTTGAACTAGCTTCGCTTAGGAGCAAAGGACTGGTGGAAGTTCGTGATGGTAAGCTTTACAGTTGCAGAGATTTCAGAGGTGAACTGGGAGAGATTTACCACCATGTTCAGAGATGAGTATGTTCCCCCGGTGGAGAGGGAATGGTTGGTTCAGGAGTTCTCGACCCTCAAGCAGGGTAATGATTCGGTCACTGTGATTACGAGGAAGTTTCATGAGAGGGCGATGTTCTGCCCTGAGCAGGTGTCTACTGAGCAGGCACGTATGGGCCGGTATTTGGGCGTTCTGAGGAGGGACATTCGGGAGTTCGTGTCGAACTCGATGTACCGGACATTTGTTGAGCTCTAGGCAAATACCCGGAAGAGGGAGATTGAGTTGGAGACTCAGGACAGGGAGGAGGCCGAGTCTCAGAGGATGGATCAGCGGCCGGCTCAGTCTCATCCGGTAGCCAAGCGGACCAAGTCCGCTGATTCGAGGACTGGAGGCCAGAAGGGCCGCACTTGCGGGAAGTGCGGCAAGGTACATGAGGGGGTCTATCGATCGGGTGCTTGCTACAAATGTGGCAAGGAGGGGCATATCGCCAAGGATTACCCCTGTAGCACCTAGTTCTTGGTACGTATTCTTTTGTTAAAAACTTTGCATTTTGGCCATGGACTCGGCGAGTTGAAGGTCCAACTCGCCGAGTAGAAGCGAGAAGGGATGCGAGACTTAAGCGATGGACTCGGTGAGTCAGGTCCCGGACTCGGCGAGTAGACCCTGTTTGGACAAAAACCCTAATCTGAGGGTTTACACCCTATTTAAACGCCTTAACTCGGCCTCCTTCATCCCAATTGAAACAATCTAAGGCATTTGGAGTGACTTGGTGCTTTTGTGATCCAAGGAGAGAAGGAAAAGCTTGAAGGAACAAGAGGAGGCTAAAGGGATCCGAGTTTGTGCACCATTTTCAGCTCATTGAAGGTAAAAAGCCTGTACCTTGCTCTTCCATTTTCTCTATCCCATTTTGTGAAGTTTTAGGGCTTTTCTAAGCCATTTTGGTCACCAACCATGATTGCAAGCATGGATTGGAGTTGATGTTTCGGATCTAGGCCCTTAGAGGGGTTACAAGGTAGAAAGGAGTGGCTCTTGCACTCAAAGAATGCCCCATGCTTTGAGAGGGCTTGTTTAAGGACCTTTTAAGCTCAAAGTCCCATGCAAGCACGTAAAGTTTGTAACTTTACGTGCTAGATCGAATGTAGGAGCATAGATCTATCTTTTGATCAAAGGTTGTACGTCAGAAATCGAAGATTCAGTGAATGGTTGTGACCAACTTGACGAGTCCGTTCTTGGACTCGGCGAGTCCAAGGTTCTGTCCCATATCAGTTGAGGGTCATAAGGACCCAGTTGAGTGTGGAAAGGTTTTAAGGGGGTCCCAGGGAGTGACCCAACGTTCTGGACTGAGCCATTGTTCTAGAAATTCATGGGACTCGGCGAGTGCATGAACATACTCGGCGAGTCCAAGGCAATCTTCTTAAGGATGAAGATGAACTCGAAGAGTTGTTCATACAACTCGGCGAGTCAATGACAGGACCTGTGTATCAGTTGATGATGAACTCGAAAAGTTGTTCATACAACTCGGCGAGTCGGATGAGGATTCAGTCGATGTTCATTTAGAAGGAAAACTCGTCGAGTCATCACCTAACTCAATGAGTAGAGACGGGTATGAGGTCTAATGGAAGGATAGGGACTCAGCGAGTTAGTGAGCCAACTCGGCGAGTCAGGTCAACTAGAAGTTGACTTTGACTTTGACTGGGTCAGGGGTAAAATGGTCATTTTACCCTAAGAGTATATGTCAGTTTCTGACTAAGTGTTTTGTGGGAATTATAGCCGGAGGATTTCCGGAGCAGCAGCGGCAACAGTTAGAGGATTCTCGCACAGTTCAACAGCTACTACGAGGGGAGTTACCTTCCAGTAGTGGTGGGTCTACGGCCACAATGTCGGCCCTCCAGTAGGGATCGTACGTTAGATGTTTGTCTTTGTGATATTCATCTATGTTGCTACTACCTGATATGTTATATGCTAGCGTGATATGATATGTGATAGTGATAGAGTTCGGTTGTTAGGACTGAAGGGTAGGTTAGGCACCCCATATATGCCTAACAGTATGTTATGATATGTTTATCTGCTAGCATGATATGTTATATGAGATAGAGGTAGTAGGAGGGGGAATAGTCCCCGAGATTTGGTTGTTAGGACCGAAGGGTAGGTCAGGCACCCCAGATATGTCTGAAAATAGTTTATGCTATGATATATGTGATAGTAGTAGTAGGGAGTGGAATAGTCCCCGAGGTTCGATTGTTAGGACCGAAGGGTATTCAACACACCAAAATGACTTGAAACGGGTAGGACGGCACCCCAGAATGGCCGCATGGGTAGGTCGGCAGCCCAGAATGGCCGTACGGGTAGGTCGGCACCCTAGAATGGTCGTACCAGGTAGGTCGGGCACCCCAGAAATGCCTGGCAGTATATATGCTATATGATTGTATGGTATGTGGGCGATGGGGGAACTCACTAAGCTTTGTGCTAACAATTTACAGTTTTGTTTTTAGGTACCTCTTCAGCGAAGGGGAAGGAGCTGGTGCGGTAGCGGCACATCATACACACACATTGGTTTTCTGCATTATGAGATGTTCTGGGATTGTAATCTGACATTATTATTATTTTCATGCTTTGGTTTTCAGACACGAGATATGTTTTTATGAAATGATATGATCGGATGATGTTTTACTACAAATGTTTTGCAAACCACTTAATTTAAATGAATTTTTTGGGCGTAAAAATTGGGTCGTTACAGCCCTAAGGGATTTATGGTTTGCTTTCATTGCAACCAGACTGGCCATCGGAAGGCCGAGTGTCCGCAGTTGCATCAGGGGTCAGCACAGGGATCTGCGCCTACTGCAAGGGTTACCGAGGTTCAACCAGTGAAGGCCGAGGCACCGAAGGCTCGTGGGAGAGCTTTCCAGTTGACAGCGGAGGAGGTCCGCGCAGTGCCCGATGTTGTGGCTGGTATGTATTCTTTATTTATTTATTTTTTAGTTGAGATATTGTGCTTATATGATGATATGCGTAGGTACTTTTCTTGTGAATTATGTACCTGCTTTGGTATTATTTGACTCGGGTGCGAGTCAGTCATTTGTTTCCTTGGCATTTAGTCAGCACATTAGTATCCGATGAGAGGCGTTGAGTCGACCTCTGCGAGTTTCTATAGCTGACAAGCGAGCGGTATATGCTACGGATGTGATTCGAAGATGTATCCTTGAGATCTTCGGTGTGGAGTTCCCGATAGATCTGGTCCCGATTGTGATGGGGACGTATGTGTTATAGTGGGTATGGATTGGTTGAGCCGATTTGGAGCTGTTATAGACTGCGAGCGTCAGTTGGTGACGATACGAGACCCTAGTGGGGGAGTACTTACGGTGTACGGCGAGGGAACCCAATGTGGGTCAGCGTTTTGTTCGGCTGCCAGGGCGAGATAGAGTTTACAGTAGGGCTGCAGCGGGTTCGTAGCCTATGTGATGAACACACGAGTGGCCGCTAGGAGGCCAAGTTCGATTGATGAGGTTCCGATAGTGTGTGAGTTCCCGGATGTTTTTCCCGAGGAATTGTCGGGTGTGCCTCCCGAGAGGCAAGTGGAGTTCCGTATCGATTTGGTTCCGGGAGCAGCACCTATCGCCAAGGCACCTTATCGCCTCGCGCCGCCAGAGATGCAGGAGTTATCCTCGCAGCTTCAGGAGCTACTGGGGAAGGGGTTTATTTGACCGAGTAGTCGCCTTGGGGAGCGCCAATCCTTTTTGTCAAAAAAAGGATGGTTCACACCGGATGTGCATTGATTACCGGGAGTTGAATAAGTTGACGGTCAAGAACCGTTATCCGTTACCGAGGATCGATGATCTGTTCGATCAGTTACAGGGGGCGTCTTGGTTGTCCAAGATATACTTGAGGTCGGGTTATCATCAGATGAGGTTTCGGGATGATGATATCCAGAAGACGGCGTTCAGAACTCGTTATGGGCATTACGAGTTTGTGGTGATGCCTTTTGGGCTCACCAATGCACCAGCAGCGTTCATGGATCTCATGAACATGGTGTGCAGGCCGATGCTGGATTGGTCGGTGATCGTGTTCATTGATGATATTTTGGTGTATTCGAGATCTAGAGAACAGCATGAGGATCATTTGAGGGAGATCCTTGGAGTTCTGAGATCGGAGAGGCTTTATACCAAATTCTCCAAGTGTGAGTTCTGGTTACGAGAGGTCCAGTTCTTGGGGCATCTCGTCAACCAGAATGGGATTTTGGTCGATCCGGCCAAGATTGAGGCGGTCATGAGGTGGTAGGTGCCGAGATCGCCCACCGAGATCAGGAGCTTTCTAGGATTGGCCGACTATTATCGGAGATTTATCAGGGATTTCTCCAAGATCGCCGTGCCACTCACCAGGTTGACCCAGAAGGGTGTTGCTTTTTCATGGGGACCAGAGCAGCAGGCCTCTTTCGATACACTTCGCCAGAGACTGTGCGAAGCCCCAGTGCTCGCTCTCCCGAAAGGGATGGAGGATTTCGTGGTGTACTGTGATGCATCGATATCAAGGTTGGGAGCGGTGCTTATGCAGAGGGGGCACGTGATAGCATATGCATCGAGGCAGCTGAAGCCTTATGAGGCGAGGTATTCCACCCATGATCTGGAGTTGGGGGCGGTGGTGTTCACTCTCAAGATCTGGCGTCACTATCTGTATGGGGTTCGGTGTACCATATACACGAACCACAAGAGCCTGAAGTACTTGATGGATCAGCCCAACCTGAATATGCACCAGAAGAGATGGTTGGATGTGGTAAAGGATTAAGACTGCGAGATCCTATACCACCCGGGCAAGGCTAATGTTGTAGCCGATGCCCTGAGCCGTAGGGCGGAGATAGGAATGGCAACGGGGCGGGGCGGCATATCCCATACCCGAACCCAATATTTATATTTGTCCCCGAACCCGACCCGAAACTCGACGGGTTTCTTATCGGGGCGCCCCGTTGAGGCTAAAAATATCCCCGAACCCGACCCTAAACCCGAAACCCGATATAAACCCGAAAATCCGACCCGAAAATGGTGGTAGAAAAAATTAGGAAAACTACAATGAAACAATTGAGAAATTAAAACCTTACAAATGCTTAAAATACAAATAAGTTCTTAACATAAGTGAACCAAATAGAAATTACTAAAGTCTAATATCGTAACTAAATTCATCACAATTGTGAGAAATTGGGAATACGTGATGGGATTGAAGGTTAGAGTCTTTGGGTGGGTGAAATGGGTAAGAGGGATGAAATCTCATTATATATATATATATATATATATATATATATATATATATATATATATATATATATATATATATATAATTTTTCGGGTCGGGGCGGGTCGGGGCATGCATATCCCACTTCCTGACCCGAACCCGATAATGACCCGAAACCCGATAAGAGTGACCCGACCCGCCCCAAAATCTTCGGGGTTCGGGTTTTTTTGCCATCCCTAGGCGGAGAGCGCCCCACTACGAGATGTTTGCATGAGATTGACAGTGATGACTCCGGTGTGGGACACCATTCGAGGGGCCCAGGCGGAGGCCGTGAGACCGAAAAATCGCAAAAGGGAGCGAGTGATCGGGCAGGTATCGGAGTTTGTTACCAATAGTCGAGGACTTATGACCTTTCAGTCGGGTTTGGGTACCGTTTGTGGGCGGAACGCGTACCATCTCGATGGAGGAGGCGCATATATCGAAGTTCTCGATCCACCCCGGGGTCACTAAGATGTATTTGGACTTGAAGAAGGAGTATTGGTGGCCCTGTGTGAAGAGGGATGTTGCATGGTTCGTAGAGAGGTGCTTGACCTGTCGCAAGGTTAAGGCCGAGCACCAATGTCTGCATAGTAAGTTGCAGCCGTTAGAGATTCCCGAGTGGAAGTGGGAACATATTACCATGGATTTTATCACCAAATTGCCGAGGACTGCTAGGGGTGTCGATGCAATTTGGGTGATTGTGGACAGGTTGACGAAGAGCGCTCACTTCCTTGCCATCAGTGAGAGCTCTTCTGCGGAGAGGCTGGCAGAGTTGTACGTGAGGGAGGTGGTATCACGACATGGAGTACCGATCTCAATTGTCTCAGATCGAGATGTGCATTTCACTTCCAGATTTTGGAAGAAATTTCATGAGGAATTGGGTACGAGGCTGCATTTAGTACTGCATACCACCCACAGACTGACGGACAGAGCGAGCGGACGATTCAGATGCTCGAGGACATGCTTCGGGCATGCGTACTGGATTTTGACGGAAGTTGGGACACGTATTTGCCCTTGGCTGAGTTTTCCTATAACAACAACCATCACTCGAGCATTGGTATGCCACTATTTGAGCTGTTGTATGGGAGGAGGTGTCGGACTCCCATTTGTTGGGGTGAGGTAGGGCAACGTGTGATGGGTAGTACAAAGATAGTGCTTCAGGCGACAGAGTAGATACAACGGGTCAGACAAAGGTTGTTGACCACTCATAGTCGCCAGAAGAGTTATGTGGATAGGAGACGATCTGAGCTCGAGTTCCAGGTTGGAGATTTTGTGCTCCTGAAGGTATCTCCTTGGAAAGGAGTAATCCAATTCAGGAAGAGGGGCAAGTTGGGTACCCGATATATTGGTGCGTTCAGGGTAGTCGCGAGGGTAGGCAGGGTAGCATATCGGTTGGAGCTGCCCGCGGTGTTGGGGCAGATTCATGATACCTTCCACGTGTCGCAGTTGAGGAAGTGTATAGCCGACGAGCCGGTAGTGGTATCGCTGGAGGATATTCAGGTGGATGCGAGCCTGAACTACGTGGAGAGGCCCGTTATGATTATCGATCGAAAGACCACGGTTCTGAGGAACAAGGAAGTGCCCTTGGTGCAGGTCCAGTGGCAACATCGGAGAGGGTCCGAGCTGACCTGGGAGCCAGAGTCGGAGATGCGGGAGCAGCATCCGGAGTTGTTTGCAGCATGAGACTTCGAAGGCGAAGTCTGGTTCTAGTGGGGGAGAATTGTAACAGCCCGAAATTCAGGTAAGCTTTATGACCCTTCTATTTTGAGAAGTTGGCAAGATGAGTCCCTGAAAGTTGTATGTTGGATTTGTGAGTACGCTGGGCGTAATGAAGCGTACGCCGCGCGTACTCACACATTTATTTTGGACGCGGACTCGCCTGGGTACGCTAGGCGTACCCAGGGTTACGCTGGGCGTAATGTGCCCAGATGTAAACCCTAAATATTGGCTTGTGCACTATAAAAGGAACGTTAAATCCTTTACCCCAGCCACCATACCTAATTGAGTGAGCCCTAAGAGAGCAGAAAACCCGTTTTGAGCTTGTGTGTGTGTTCTTAAGCTTGAAGGAGCCTTTTTAAGGTCAAGAAGGAGAAGAGGAAGCCATTGTTGGAGCTAGAAGTTGGAGAGCAAGAGTAAATTCGAGTTCTATAGAGGTTGGAGCTCCTTTTTGAGGTAAAAAGCTCAAAACTTTCCTTGCATTTCATGAGTTTTCCTTTATGGACCCATTTTTAGGGTTTTTGGTTCAAAGGTGGAGACTTTGTGTGCAAAGAGTCTCCATGAGCTTAGATCTGGCCTTTCCCAATGTAATATGTGTTGAGGATTCATAAAAATCCAATCTTGGTCATGGATATTGATTCATGCATGAGTTAGAGTCTTAATGTGGAAAGAGGAAAGGTGTTTTGAGTGATAGATGATATTTTTAGCCATGCAAGGCTTAAAGGCTTCGACTTTATGGAGTAAGGACCCTTAAGGAAGTCAGATCTGGAATATGAGTTCTTGTCTTAACCGTTTAAGACCAAAATACTCAATATTGCTGAACTGGGATTTACGCTGGGCATAATCCCAGTACGCACAGCGTAGGGGGTGGCGCACCCTGATTCTGTGAAGGCACCGGGTACGCCCAGCGTACATGTTTGGTACGCGCAGCGTAACCCGGAGGATTGACTTTTGTTGACTTTTAGGGTTTGGTCAACTTTAGGGTATTTGGGCCATGAGAGGGGTAAAATGGTCTTTTATCCTTCTTAGAATGATAGGAAAGGAACCAGTCTAGCCTTGAGGTAATGTGTTGATGAGAAGTGTTTGCTATGATTAGGCGGAGGCTAGATCCTATCTCACAGAGTCCGAGATTTCCGAGTTACCGAGTTACCCGAGGTGAGTCTTCTCACTATACTGTACCGGGAAAGGTACCTATGTGTGACCAGAAGGTCTTATATGCTATGAGATGTATGTATTGTATGCTATGCGTTACATGTCCTATATGCGTTATGTATGTGATATGTATGCTATGTATGATATGGGTCGGAAGGCATTATGACATGGACTGGAAGGTCAGGGAGTCATGGACCGGAAGGTCGGTATGAGTAGGACCGGAAGGTCTAGTGGGATTGGGACGGAAGTCCCTTGAGACACATGGACCGAAAGGTCATGTAGAGTATGGCCTGGAAAGGTGTATGTGTGTAAGTGGTATTTGGGGAACTCACTAATCATTTATGCTTACAGTTGTTGTGTTATGTGTTTCAGGTACCAGCGAGGATCGTGGTAAGGCGCTGGCATGACCCGTACACACAGAGAGAAGATTTGATTTGTGATCTTGGGATATGTTTTGAATTGATAACTATTGTGGAATACTTTTGAGAATGTTATATATTTGAAAATTTGGTTGTTGAAAAATGAAAATTTTGTTTTGAAAATTTCATCGTTACATTATGATCAGTTCCGAATAACCTATCATATGAACAAGGAGGAGGTCACACTTAGCAAACTTCAAGGGCTTTTGAGGACTACTGAAAGTGGTCTCAAAGGTAAATCGGTTGTTTCTACTCCTACCATCGCCCCTGTTCTGGCAATTGGACAAGGGAAAGGGAAGAAGAGGAAGGCTCCCTCAAAGAGCCGCAAGGGAAATTCTCTTGATGGATCCTCTTCAAGTGGGACCAAGGCTGGTTCTGCTGCTTCCATTTCCATTCCTAAAGAAGCAGAGTGTTTCTATTGTCACGAAAAAGGGCATTGGAAGCGAAGCTGCCCCAAATACTTGCAGGATGTAAAAGATGGGAAGGTTAAGGCCACCCATGTAGGTATTTATACTATTCTATCTAAAAACTCGTCACATTCTAACTCTTGGGTTCTTGACACAGGTTGTGGATTTCACATTTGTTCTGATGTGCAGGACCTAAAAAGAAGTAAGGATGTGGAGTACGAGTCGATAAACTTGATCATGGAGAATAGGAAGGTTTCACATGTCACCAAGATTGGAGTTTACTCTTTATTGCTTAGTAGTGGGTTAGAAATAGATTTGAATAATTGTTGCAAATCGTCTGATATGGCGAGAAATATTATTTCCTTTCATGGTTTGTACAAACAAGGATATAGTTTTTCATTTGATAATGAAATTGGTGATATAAATGCTTATTATAATGGTTTTTTATTTTTATTTTAAAGCATTAACTTGTAATTGTGTATATGAAACTATGAATGTTGTAGATAGCTTAGGAAATGATGTGTTGCACCTTGATTCTTCCAATGAATTGGATAAGGCATGCTTGTGGCATTTTCGTCTTGGACATGTCAACAAGAAGCGCATAGGCCAACTCCAAAAGGCTAGAGTTTTGGAGTCATTCGACTTAAGGTCGGATGACACTTGCAGATCTTGCTTACTTGGAAAGATAATCAAGTCACCCTTCACTGGTACTTGTGAAAGGGGTGAAGGTTTTTTGGATCTCATACACACCGATGTGTATGGACCCTTCAGAACCGCTTCTATGTGACTTTTACTGATGATTACAGTAGATATGGCTATGTCTACTTAATCAACCATAAGTCAGAAACCTTTGAGAGATTCAAAGAGTTTAAACAGGAAGCAAAGAATCAGCTGGGGAGGAAGATAAAGATGCCCCGATCTGATCGGGGTGGTGAGTATCTTAGTATCAAGTTCGTAGACTATCTTAAGGAATGTGGAATTGTTTCACAGTTGACGCCACCTAGGACACCACAACTTAATGGTGTGGCTGAGAGGTGCAATCGAACCTTGTTGTACATGGTTTGTTCCATGATGAGTCAAGCTTCGTTACCAATCTCATTCTAGGGGTATGCCTTAGAGACTGTCACCCATATCCTTAATCTAGTCCCTACCAAAAAGGTTGGCAAAACACCTCACAAGATGTGGACTTGGAAGATTCCCACATTAGACCACTTCAAGGTTTAGGGTTGCGAGGCTTTTGTGACACACGGGACTCACAACAAGCTCGAACCTTGTAGCGACCAGTGTATTTTCATCGGCTACCCACAAAAATCCTTTGGTTATCTCTTCTACAGACCGAGTGGCAATGTTGTCTTCTTTGCGTGGAGAGGAGTCTTTCGCGAGAGAGAGAGAGAGAGAGAGAGAGAGAGAGAGAGAGAGAGAGAGAGAGAGAGCTCATAGGCCTAGGAGACAGTGGGATGCAAATTAACCTTGAATAACTTCAAGAGTCAAGCGGTGAAGGAACCTCAAAAACTAGCGATCGACCTGAGGAAGGAACTCTTATTGAGCCGATTGACAAGTCTGTACCTCTGAGGCGTTCCGGTAGAGTTAGTGTTCCACCTGGGTTTTATGGTTTCCATATTACTGCATTGGTAAATTTGAATGAACGTAACAACTACAAGGAAGCCATGGCAGGCCTCGAGTCTGCTAAATGGAAAGAGGCTATGGACAACGAGATTTAGTCCATGTATGTCAATTAACTTTGGAACTTCGTTGACAATGTACCGGGTCGTAAGACAGTCGTGTGCAAATGGATCTTCAAGAAGAAGACCGACATGGATGTAAAGTTGGCTGAGGATGTTTACATGAGTCAGCCAGAGGGATTTGTCAATGTAAAGCACCCTAATAGAGTGTGTAAGCTTGAGAAATCCATTTATGGATTGAAACAAGCATCTTGTAGATGGAATTTTTGTTTCGATGAGAAAGTCAAAGAGTTTGGCTTTTCGAGAAGCGAGGATGAGTCCTGTGTATATGTCAAGGATAGTGGGAGCATAGCTAGCTTTCTGGTATTATATGTGGATGACATACTACTCATAGGAAATGACATCCCAACCTTGCAGTAGGTTAAGTCCTGGCTTGGGAAGTGTTTCGCTATGAAGGACCTCAGAGAAGCTGCCTATATTCTTGGGATAAGGATATTGAGAGACATGAGTAAGAGGCTAATTGGAATTAATCAAAGTACCTACTTGGATAAGGTGTTGAAAATATTTAGCATGCATGATTCCAAGAAAGGTGACTTACCGATGACAAGCAACACCAAACTAAGTAAAGCTCAGAGTCCGAGTACAGAGGTTGAGATAGCTGAGATGAGTCGAATACCATATGCTTCCGCCGTTGGCTCGAACATGTATGCTATGACTTGTACTCGCCTTGATGTGACCTTTGCTTTGAGCATGGTCAGAAGATATCAAGGGAATCCGGCAAGGCTCGGACTGCAGTAAAGAACATTCTCAAGTACCCGCGGAGGACTAAGGACTGGGTCCTAACCCTCGGTGGGAGTGATGAATTGAGAGTGGTGGGGTATAGTGACGCCAGCTTTCAGACCGACAGGGATAGCTTTTGCTCTCAGCCGGGCTGGGTCTTTACCTAGAATGGAGGCACAATAACTTGGAAAAGTTCCAAACATAAGACAATAACTGATTCAACTTGCGAATCAGAGTACATAGAAGCAAGCGAGGCGGCGAAGGAGGCAATACGGTTGAAGACCTTCATAGGAGACCTTGGAGTTATACCAACTATAAAGGAGCCTATGGAGATTTTCTGTGACAACGAGAATTCATTTTCCTTAGCCAAGGAACCAAGGGATCACGGTAGATCCAGGCACATCGATAGAAAATACCACTTCATTAGACATAGAATAGAAGAAGGACCCCTCATGGCAAAGAGGGTATCATCAGATGAGAACCCATCAGATCCCCTCATGAAGGGACTAAGTAGGGTCAAGCATTCACAGCATGCGAGGCACATTGGGCTGAAGGATGATATTAGTTTTAATGATTAGAAAACTTTCGAAACTTGTAATAGTTGAAATAATTGACATTTGATTCTTAAATAAAAGGTGTTTTTTATTTACTAGTATGTTATTGTCTTGTATCATTCATTTACTATTATTTCACTTTGCATGTTTTGACTTCTAGAATAATTATATTATTCAAACTATCCACAGTCGATCATACGTTGGAAGTACGTTTTGGATCAAGACTGTCATGAATTTGGCTTGTAGATTTGTCTGAATTGTATTAGACATAGCAATGGTTGCTGCAACATTCATGAGTGCTCATAAGGTCTGAGTATTGGATTCAACCCGCACTCACTTGTATCACTTCATGGAATTTATCTCGAGTGATCGCGAGACGATAATATCATATAAGTCTTCAAACCTAGATATATGAGTTGTTGACTATGAGTTGGTTGTACATTGATTGTACGAAAACACATCGGTAACTCAATGTTATAAAACGTGCTGTTGTGTATGATTCAATGAATAGTTAGTACAAGCATATAATGTCAAAGTTTATCTGTTCGTTTTAGTCCTTGGAGGATTAAAAGTATCTTGGGCCCTCGATGATTTTGTTTTGACCTATGTGTCGGGCCTGGTCAGAACTAATTTGACGTGTTCGATTAAGTTCTATGTCAAAAAAACCGGAAATCGGGAAACAAACTGCTGGACGATAAGTATGACCTTGTTCCATGTATTTATCCGACTGATATCTTGAGAACAGAGTATTATATGACCACTTATCTAAAATGGAGCATCTCAGTTCGACAGAGGCTTTTAAGAGCTACAATTGCTAGTCGGTGTTTTAAGTCATACTTACAGTTATAGTTATTAGACTTATCCAAGTGGGAGACTGTTGGATTTAGTGTCTAAGCCCATAACTATAATTGGTATGTACTTAATTGACCTGAGAGTAGCATGGTCCATTTGGGTTGCATGGCACCAGAACAATTTGTAAGGATGGACTTATGAGGAGAGGATATTCACGATTTATTAATATATTATAAGTTCTAATATATTAATATGAAATCATATTATTTAATTAGTATTGATCAAGAATTAATTTGGAATTAATTTTGTGATCAAAAGAGACTAATTAAATATAATGGGTTGATTTGGTAAATCATTCATTCTTATAAAGTGGGCTTATGATTCATAGTTCTTCATGTTGGGCTAAACCCATGTGGTGACCCATGGATCCTCCATGAAGGTTTTAACCCATGGAGCATGAGGGATATGGAAGGTCATTAGGGTTTACATGGTGTAACCCCAGTTTGTAACACTATATAAGAGACCCTAAGGCTACCAAAATTGGCACCTAAAAGAACCTAAGTGAACTTAGGAGAGTGCTAGCCAATTTTGTGAAGCAAGGAATTCTCTCTCAAGTCTTCCATTGTTGGTGGTGTTGTGTGAAGCATTTGATGCATTACACTTGGGGTGCTAGGCTCTTAAAGGATTAAGGTTTCAAGCTACAACAAAAGGTATGTCATTCAACTAGTTTTTGTATTGTGTACTCCATAATATGCTAGTTAGGATGATGCCTTTGAAACTTGAAAGTTTGCATGTATAATAGAGAAAACATATATCCAAGGTATCTAGGGTTGCATGTACACCGTAGAAGTGTTAGAATGCTCAAAACTCTTCACATTTAGGCTTCCTTGATCAAATCTAACAGAGGCGAGGTGACAACCATCCTCAAGAAAACATCTCTGATAGTATTACTTTCTGTCTTGCGGCTCAACACGTTGGCCACCACATTGTCCTTCCCAGGGTGGTACAGGATCTCGCAATCGTAATCCTTTACAGTATCTTACCTTCTCCGCTGCCTCATATTAAGATTTGGCTGGTTCATCATCTATCTCAAACTCTTGTGGTCAATGTATATAGTACATCAGAACCCATACAAATTATTCGTGTAGATCTTGAGGAAAAAAACCACGCCCCTAACTCCAAATCATGCGTGGGGTAGTTCACCTCATGAGGCTTCAGTTGCCTCGAAGTGTAAGCAATCACATGACCCCTCTACACAAGCACAACTCCCAATCTCGAGATAGAGGCATCGCAGTAAACCACAAACTTATCCAAATCCTCAGGGAGTGCAAGAATCGAGGCCTCACACAATCTCTGTCTCAAAGTCTCAAAAGCCAACTGCTGATCCATCCCCCATTGAAAGGTCACATTCTTCTTTTTCAAATGGGTCAATGGCACAACAATCTTGGAGAAGTCCTGGATTAATCTCCCATAATACGCCACGAGACCTAAGGAACTCTGAATCTTTAATGTGGTCTACGGGACCTCCCAACACATCACAATCTCGATCTTGGCCGGGTAGACCAAGATTCCTTCCTGCTTGACGATGTGCCCCAGAAACTGCACCTCGCGCAACTAAAACTCACATTTGGAGAATTTGGCATAAAGCCTCTCTCTCCTCAGGGTCTCCAACACCTCTTGTAAATGTTGCTCGTGCTGCTCCTTGGTCTTGGAGTAAAACAAGATATCATTAACGAAAAGAATCATAGACCGTTCCGGCATCGGCCTTCAGACCCGGTTCATGAGATCCATGAACGTTGCTGGTGCATTGGTGATCCATAACTATATTTGAGATGTACTTGACCTGACCTTGCATGGTCCATTTGGGTTGCACTTCACCCAAATAATTTATATGGATAAAATTTTGAGAATAGTATAAGTTATGATTTATTAATATATTATAAGTTCTAATATATTAATAAGAAATCATATTATTTAATTAGTATTGATCTAAAATTAATTTAGAATTAATTTAGTGATCAAAAGTGTGACCAATTAAATATGGACTCTTGTATTTAACTAGTGTGGGCTAATTCTTATTTAGAATGGGCTAGATTTGCATGGTAAGTCCATGGAGCTTTAACCCATGGATCTCATGCAAATGAAAGGTCATGGGTATTAGGGTTTACATAGATGTAACCCTAATCCACCACACTATATAAAGGAGTCATTGGCACTTGAAATTGCACTAGTTTTTGTGTGAAAACTAAGAGGGTCGATTTCAAGAAGAGTTCTACTATTCTCTCAAGTTTCCAAGGTTTGTGGTGATTTATGGGTTCCATTTGAGGCATCCACATTATTGGTGCTAGGCTCTCAAACTCCAACCAATCAACCACTACTAAAAGGTATGTAACTCTACTAGCTTATTATGTTTCAAAGTTCCCCATGCCATGCTAGTTAGGTTAAGAACCTTGGAAAAGCAAATTTGCATGTATCTTAGTAAAACATAGATCCAAGGTTTATAGGGTTGCATGTACACCATAGGAGTGTTAGAATTCTCAAAACGCTTCAGTGGTATCAGAGCCTAGGCTTGTTTATTTGATACTTGATGCAAATTGTTGAAAAAACTCGAGTTTTCTGCATTCTGCAGCATGAACTCGCCGAGTCCATGGGGGACTCGACGAGTCCATGAGTAAATTCATCCTACTCGTCGAGTCGGTTTGTGCACTCGACGAGTAGGAGCCCCAGAATGCAGATTTTCGAGTTTTACTGCTGACTAGAAACATTATCCTAAACTGTTTTGGTGTTATAAAACTTGTTTTAGATGGTGTAATGGTTATGCTAATCCATTTTCAATAGCTATTATCAAAATTTCAAATTTTATATGGTTAATTTATGATTCTTGAAATTGTTGATATACATGTTCATGAACTTATGAGTTTAGAAGATTATATGAATTATTTGTAACTTGCTTGTTAGTTTAATTCTTGATCATTATGTGTTTTAATGGAATCCATAATTTGTCCTCAAGTTATGGATTACCAAAAGTCATCCTTTTAAAGTCCATTAAAGAAAAACATAAGTTACATAAAATGAAAAGTCTCTCATTTTATTAAACCATTAACTCATAAGTTACGAAAGATGATGTTACACCCGCGAACCAGACGACAGAAACGTCTGAGGGCTCGTGTGACTAATAATTGAACTATCATCACAATGAATATACATGAAACATAACACATTCATCACCAACGTTACATATTACAACCAGAATTGTTCACATCAAGTACATTTTTATAGATTACATAAATTCAAAGTATTATTAGTACGATGAGTGATTCTTACACAAAATAAATCCATACACACTTGAAATCTTCCTGCTTAACGATTACCTTAGAATACAAGTTATTTTGAAAACAGTCAACATATATAATGTTGGTGAGTTCATAAGTATATTTGAATAAAAGTCTTTGTATCTTTTGTAAACCTAGAAAATCCGATATTTTCTGTAAAATGTCTGAAAATGATGTAAAAATTTAGTATAAATGCATGTGTAAACTTCATAGCAATAACATATAGGAATGCAGTTTAAATTTCTTTGTATTGTAAGTAAATGGAAATTGAATAATAGAATTTCTCCAGAAAATCTGATATTTTCTGATTTAATATAATGTCGTCGTTCTTGTATCATCAAATAAGTGGTTTTATACTGACACGATCGAAGAGTTAATCTCCGAAATGCTAAATTGGTATGAGATCTATATATGATCCGTTATAACCATGCATGATAATGACTAGATTGCCCGTCTTGGCATTTTTCCAAACGTTGGTATTTGCTTAAGGTTTTGTCTCCGTAGACTGGCCTAGTCTAGCTGTAGCGAAGAACTAAGACGTGGGGGGTCACCCAGTGTAGATCTTTACAAAACTTCCGCTCTCCCTCCAAGAAACTTTGGTTAGAACTAAAGGCTACGATTGTACACTCAGAGGTGCCAACCGACAAGTCTCACTAGATTCTCAACCTTTCATGTTTGTTATGTTTTTCACCATGTTTAATGTTTACATGAATGTTGTATGTTTTCAAATCCAAAGGTATGTATATAAGTATACGAAGTTAAATAATTATATAAAGGTATAGCTATGATCTACTAAAGATGTGAATTTCAGTCCAAGCCTAATTAGCATGTAAATGGACCACAAAGGTCCAGTACATGTAAGAGGGTAATTTAGGCCCAATAGGTATGTAAGTGGACCACCAAGGCCCAACAAACATGTCACCCATAGCTCGGGCCCAAATTAACATGTAATTGGGTCGCATGGCCCAATAAACATGTCATGGAAAATATTAGGCTCAATATACACTTTGATGTTTCGGTTTTGAAGAAGGAGTGGAAGAAGATTTTTGGTCCTAGCAACACCTTGAAGTAGTTTTCGAGCTTATGAAGTTTGTAAGGTGTTAGATCACGAAATGAAGCTTCATAAGAGAGTGATCTTAGCTTAAGGATGAAAATCAAAGAGTTAAGTACGATAAGAACTTACCAAAGAGTGATGATCTAGATGAGAGCCTCTTGAAGACACATACCAAATCTCGAAATTTTTATGGAAGAAGTGGGATATTTTTGAGGGTGTTAGAGAGAGTGTTTTGAAAATGTGTGTGTGTGCTTATCTTCGACCGAGAGGAAGAAAAAGGGGAGGGAAGAGGAGTGGCTTGCCTAGATACTTGGTGAGTAATATCCCTCCTAGGAACATGGTGGTTTTGTGCATGGATACCAACCATGCATTAATGAGTTGTCAAGAGCTCAAATTTTCTTCCTTTTTCCCATTTTTTTAATATAAGTATGGGTTGAGAATTTTGGGCTAAGAGAAAGGGTGGAATAGTTTGGGACTTTATTTGTCTTTACTCGAATTTATGAGGCCCAAATAATTACTTTTTGGTCCAATGGGCTCATTAGATGGTTCACGGCCCATTTTGAAAGAAAAAAGGTTGTTTATGGCCCATTAGGGAAAATTAATTCGTTAATGGCCCAATAAGGCCTATTAAGGGTAAGCTAATTTATTTTTGACCGAAAATGGCCAAAAATGCTATGTTTCATGGAAGTAGGTCCAATTAGACCCCATTTAAGGGTCCTAAGCCCAAAATAGTTAAATTGGAAGCTTATTGGTCCATTAGGCCCAATAAGGAAATCCTAGTCTAATATGGACTTAAACCGGGATTCTTAGGGTTTTCAGACTCTTTGTTGAACATAATAGGTGAATTTAAATGAGCACTGAGTGATATTTACTTAGAGTATATGTTTTAAAATAGTTGAATGGTTACACGAGAATAGAATTTCCTAGCTAAAATGCTAGTTGTGACATCATCCCCCTGTTAGAGGGAATTTCGTCATGAAATTCTTTTGAAAACTAGGTTTGTGAAGGAAATAATAAGTGAGGGTACTTTTTCTTCATTTGGTTTTCACGTTCCCACGTGAATTCCGATCCACGTTGAGCGTTCCATCGAACCTTCACAATCGGAATGCGACTTTGCTTTGTACGCTTCACTTCCCTATCCATAATCTCGACTGGTTCTTCGACAAACATGAGATTCCCGTTTATCTCAATCTCTTCCAAAGGAATGACAAGTGTTCATCTGATAGTCACTTTTTCAGATTCGAGACGTGGAACACCAGGTGTACGTTGCTGAGCTTGGTAGGTAGCTGCAGCTTGTAAGCCACTGGACTAATCCGAGCAAGAATCTCGAATGGTCCAATGTATCGCGGGTTCAGTTTTCCTCGTTTCCCAAAGTGAATCATTCCCTTCCAAGGAGAGACCTTTAATAACACGCGATCCCTGAATTAAAATTCTAGTGGCCTTCGTCGCTTGTCAGCATAGCTCTTCTATCGGTCTCACGATGCTTGAAGTCGAGATTTGATTTGGACTATATTTTCAGTCGTTTCACGGATGATTTCGGGTCATGTAAGAGGACTGGCCGGCGAGTGACCTTTGTCTAGTTGAGTGTCACCCACCTCGACCCATCATAGGGGCGATCTGCATTTACGACCATAGAGAGCCTTGAAGTGAGCAACCTTGATGCCCGTGTGATAACTATTGTTATAGGAGAATTCGATCAGAGGCAAGTTGGCATCCCATGATTTTTTGAAGTCAATCACGCAAGCTCGGAGCATATCCTCGAGTGTCTGGATGGTATGCTCACTCTGACCATCAGTATGTGGGTGGTAGGCAATGCTCATATCTAGCTGTGTTCCCATTGCCTTCTGAAGAGATTGCCAAAATCTTGTAGTGAATCTACTATCTCGATCCAATATAATAGATACTGGCACTCCATGGAGTCTCACAACCTCCTTGATGTAGATTCTGGTCAGCTTTTCCATCTTGTAGGATTCTTTTATTGGCAGGAAATGAGCGGATTTTGTTAATCTATCGACAATTACCTAGATAGCATAGTAATCCTAGATTCTGGTAAGCTTTTCCATCTTGTAGGATTCTATTGTCTTTGGCAATTTGGTCAGGAAGTCCATAGTAATCCTTTTCCATTTCCACTCGTGTATCACTAGTTGTTGTAGTAGTCCCGAGGGCTTTTGGTATTCCACTTTCACTTTGGTGCAAGCAAGACACTTGCCCACGAAAGTGGCTATCTCTGCCTTCATATTAGGCCACCAATATTGTTGCTTGATATCCAAATACATTTTATCTGACCCCAGATGAATAGAATATCACGTCTTGTGGGCTTTATGCATGATTACCTCTCTGAATCCCCTAATTTTGGGAACCCAAATTATATTCATGAAGTAGTGAGTTCCGTCGTCTTTAAATTTGAGCTCCTTCTCCATTCCACGTAGTGATTCACTAGTGATATTCTCAGGCTTCAATGTGTCCAATTGGGCTTCCTTGATCTGTGAGGTTATATGGGATTGGATGGTGATTGATAGAGTCTTCACACGATGACTTGAATACTCCTTTCGGCTCAGGGCATTGGCCACCACATTAGCCTTGCCTAGATGGTATTTGATCTCACACTCATAATCATTTAACAGTTCAACCCATCTCTGCTGCCTCATATTCAGAGGTTTTTGATTTAGAATGTGTTGGAGACTCTTGTGGTCTGTAAAGATGGTGCACTTGGTACCATATAGGTAGTGCCTCCAAATTTTCAAGGCGAAGACCACCGCCCCCACCTCAAGATCATGCGTGGTATAATTTACTTCATGTGTTTTCAGTTGTCTGGATGCATATGCAATTACCTTCCCGCGTTGCGTAAGGACATAACCTAAAGCTTGATTCGAAGCATCACAATAAACAATGAAGTCTTCGGTTCCCTCCGGTAAGGATAGAACTGGAGCACTACAGAGGGCTTGCTTCAAGGTTTGGAAGGAAATCTCTTGCTTCTCGGTCCAATTGAAGGGTACATCTTTTTGTGTCAAAGAGGTGAGGGGTTTGGCTATCTTGGAAAAGTTCTGAATGAATCTTCGGTAGTAGCCTGCAAGACCCAAGAATTGGCAAATTTTTGTTGGTGTTGCCGGAATTGTCCAGACTTCAATGGCCTTGACCTTGGAGGGATCTACATGGATTCCTTACTTGCTAACAACATGTCCTAAGAAATTAACATTGTGGATCCAAAACTCACAATTAGAAAGTTTCGTATACAACTTTTCAGTCTGCAGGGTCTTTAAGATCTGTCGGAGATATTGGCTATGTTCTTCTTTGCTTCGAGAGTATACGAGGATATCATTGATGAAAACGATCACAAATTTGTCAAGGAATGGGCGGCAGACTCGATTCATGAGACCCATAAATGCAGCGGGGGCATTTGTTAGACCGAAGGGCATCACGACGAATTCGTAATGCCCGTAACGAGTTCGGAAAGCAGTCTTAGGAATGTCCTCTTTTCGGACTTTGAGTTGATGATAACCGGATCTCAGATCTATCTTTGAAAAGTAACTAGCCCCTTGAAGCTGGTCAAATAGATCATCGATTCGTGTAAGTGGATACCGGTTTTTGATGGTGAGATTATTCAGTTCCCTATAGTGAATACACATCCTGAAGGATCCATCTTTCTTTTTAACGAAAATAACCGGAGCTCCCCATGGACAGAAGCTTGGTCTTATGGATCCTTTATTCAAGAGTTCACTTAGTTGGCTTGACAATTCTTGCATTTCACCAGGAGCCAACCTATAGGGTGATTTGGCGATTGGAGTGGCTCCAGGCACTAGGTCGATTCAGAATTCAATTTGTCGTTCTGGGGGTATTCCCGGAAGTTCTTCTGGAAACACATCCGGGAAGTCACATGCCACTGGAATGTTTTGAATGTTCGCTTCCTCTTTGGTTTTATCCACCACATGAACAAGGAATGCGTAGTTCTTCTTTTTAGACACTTTTGTGCCTTGATACATGAGATAAGGCGAAGGTTTGTGTCGGGTTTATCTCCATAGATTATTAGGGTTTCGTGATTAGGAAGATGAAGGCGAACGACCTTCTCGTGACACATAATATCGGCATGATGGGGGATTAACCAATCCATGCTGATGATCACATCAAAACTCCTAATATTTTCTGGCATCAAATTTATTTGGAAAGAGTGGTTGTTTAGTGTTAATGTACATCCTATATAGATATCTTTGGTTGTTTCCGTTTTCCCATTAGCCATTTCTACCGTGAAGGCTTCGTTGAGCTTCTGGGGTTATTGATTGAGCAAGTATTTGAATTTATTACTAACGAAACTTCGCTCCGCCCCACTATCAAATAAGATGCATGCATACGAGTTGTTAAGTAGGAACGTATCGGTGACAACAGCTGGGTCCTGTATTGCTTCACCCTGACCCATTGTTAGCATTCTCCTTGCTCTCCTGCCCCCTAACTGTTTGCGTTGGGGCAATTTCTCCTGAAACATCCGTAACAGGTATAACTGACCCCAACGTTGGTGTTGCTGTTGTTGTTATTGTTGTTGTTGTTGTTGTTGTTGTTGTTGTTGTTTGACATCTGATTTTGTTGAAGCTGAGCCCTATAATACTTTGCTGTATGGCCTTTCCGGTTACACCTAGTGCAAATCATCTCTTTGCATTCCCCATGATGGTGGAAGTTGCATTTGTTACACTTGGTGAGATTTCCTGAATATTGCTTTGGATCATTTGGCATGGATGAGGCTGGAGCATGTGGTGTGGTGGTAGCTTGAGTTGCAGCATGGACAGTCACAGTTTGTTGCTTCTTAGATGATTTGGAGTTCTGTTTTCCCTTTCGCTTGTTGTTTCTTCCTTTCTTTCTCTCTTCTTCTTTCTTAACTTCCGCTTCCACTGTTTTGGCACCCTTCTTATTGCCATGATCATACAATTTCTTGGCCAGTCTCTTGGCGCTATCAAACGTCTTAGGGTTTGCCGCAATGATATTCCCTTGGATAGGTGCAGTCAATCCCCAGATAAACCTCTCAATATTTTTACCTTCTAAGGTGATCATTCCGGGACACACAAGATATAGATCACTAAACCTGGATATGTATGCGTCGATATTGGAGTTTTGAAGTGTAAGGTTCCACAACTCATGTTCCATCTTTTGAATTTCACCTGTAGGACAATATTCTGCCAACGTCATTTCCTTAAGCTCTTCCGAGGGCATCGCGTTCGCCACCGGGAGTGTCATGGCCTCTACTTGGACATTCCACCAGGAGAGAGCTAGATCAATGAAGGTGCAGGTTGCAAACTTGACCTTACACTCATCTGGACACCTGCAGATTTCAAAAACAGATTCTACTTTCTCGATCCATCGCTTCAAGGCTATTACGCCTCCTTTCCCATTACAGGTTCAAGGTTTGGCGTTGGTGAAGTCCTTGTAGGTGCATGTTCGTGCGGCTCCGTGGTTTGTTCGTTGATTTGTGCTTCCGATTCCCTGTCCGTTGCCTTCTCCGTTGTTTCCATTGCGAATCTGCACAAGTTCTGCAGTGACCGCAATGGACACTGCTGCTTGGAATGCAACCAAGATTATTTCTGGCGGGGTTGGTGTTGTGTTGTTTCCGCGGTTGGGTCTTTGAGGCATCTTTCTGTCATGGAACGGAAAGATGTTGAGTGCGTATTGTTTTGCGATTTTGGAATCCCATAGACTAGCCGTATCGAGTGTGTATTTAATTAATTTCATGCATTAACATAGAACAAGGAAGTAAAACACATATCAGATGACAACGTCATGATAAAAAATAAAGCATTTTAATTAATGCTAATTGTTTTGATACATGAAAATTTTCCAGAAGGCATACGGTACATGGGGAAATATAAAATCCGGCAGCATAACGACCCCATGAGTAGTGTGATCACTTAAACATAAGGTCGATAGTACATAACGTAGATCACATAAACATAATAATAACGAAATATACGGCTGGTCCTAGTCATGGTGGGATGTGCCAGGGGTGGTGATGAGGAAGTGGATGCTCCCTGAAGGCGAGCCACCTGTCGCTCCGCATCTCAAAGTTGAGTCTCCCACCTTGCCTGCCTCATGTGGAACTCCCAGATAACCTCTCACGTTTCCTACTCTGCCATCGCAACTCTTGTTCGCATTTGGTGCATCTGGTCGGCGGTGCTCTGAGCCAAATCGCTAGTATCCCTCAATCGTCTCACCATGACTGGAAGTGCTCGTCTCACCATGACTAGAACTGCCCAGGTTTAATCATAGTGTTCAATCTCCTCCACAAGCTTTTATTAATTATTGTTCGGTTTATTATTCTAGGTTTATTATTCTAATACGCGCACATAAGTGTGATTTTTTTTTTGTTCAGAGTTATTTAGTCCGATTGTGTTTATAGTTTCATATCATGTATGGTTAGATATGCTAGTTCACTATAAACATTGCTCTGATACCAACCTGTCACACCCCCGAACCAGACGGCGGAAACGTCCGAGGGCTCGTGTGACTAACAATTGAACTATCATCACAATGAATATACATGAAACATAACATATTCATCACCAACATTACATATTACAACCATCATTGTTCACATCAAGTACATTTTTATAGATTACATAAATTCAAAGTATTAATATTACGATGAGTGATGTTACACAAAATAAATCCATACACACTTCAAAATCTTCCTGCTTAACGATTACCTGAGAATACAAGTTATTTTGAAAACGATCAACATATATAATGTTGGTGAGTTCATAAGTATGTTTGAATAAAAGTCTTTGTATCTTTTGTAAGCCGAGGAAATCCGATATTTTCTGTAAAATGTATGAAAATGATGTGAAAATCGAGTATAAATGCATGTGTGAATTTCATAGCAGTAACATATAGGAATGCAGTTTAAATTTCTTTGTATTGTAAGTAAATGGTAATTGAATAACAACATTTCCCCAGAAAATCCGATATTTTCTGATTTAATATAATGTCGTGGTTCTTGTATCATCAAACAAGTGGTTTTATACTGACACGATTGAAGAGTTAATCTCCGAAATGTTAAATTGGTATGGGATCTCTTTATGAGTCATTATAACCATGCATGATAATGACTAGATTGCCTGTCTTGGCATTTTTTCAAACGCCGATATTTTCTCAAGGTTTTGTCGCCCTAGACTGGCCTAGTCTAGCTGTAGCAAACATCTAAGGCGTAGGGGGGCACCCCGTATAGATCTATACACAAACTCCCGCTCTCCCTCCAGGAAACCTTAAATACAGGCTACGATTGTACACTCAGAGGTGCCAACCGATAAGTCTTACTAGATTCTCAACCTTTCATGTTTGTTATGTTTTTCACCATGTTTAATGTTTACGTGAATGTTATATGTTTTCAAATCCAAAGGTATCTATATAGCTACGATCTACTAAAGATGTGAATTTCAGTCCAAGCCTAATTAGCATGTAAATGGACCATAAAGGTCCAACACATGCAAGAGGGTAATTTAGGCCCAATAGGCATGTAAGTGGACCACCAAAGGTCCAACAAACATGTCACCCATAGCCCGGGCCCAAATTAACATGCAATTGGGTCGCATGGCCCAATAAACATGTCATGGAAAATATTAGGCTCAATATACACTTGAATGGGCCCTTAAGGCCCATTGGCCATGTAATGTGAATATTAGGCCCAATAAAAATGCTATCGATGTATTTCGTCCATTTGTTATTGTTTTGTTGTTTGTTTTAGCTCGAGGTTTACCAAATTGATTATAAAAAGTCCTCTTTTTGTAAAAACGACATTCTTGGCCAATAAGCCTCAAATTCTCAATTAAGGCCAAAAGTTTTGTAAAAATAACACTTTAGTCCATAATTTATAAAAGTTTGTAATTTCGTCCCAAATGTTTTGAAATTTAGGGATTTAGTCCAAAAATTCATATTTTGACATATTTGGCCCGACTTTGCAGAAAATTACATTTTCAGCCCCTTGTTTGTAAAAAATGACACTTTCGACCCAATTTTTATAAATGTTACACTTTTGGCCCAATTTAGAAATAAATGTTATTTTCACCCCTAAATTTGGTTTATTTACATTTATGACTCAAACTTTGGTCAAATAACATTTTTAATCCCAAAACTTCCTATTTTTCACCCCTAAATTTGGTTTATTTACATTTATGACTCAAACTTTGGTCAAATAACATTTTTAATCCCAAAACTTCCTATTTTTCATAAGTTTGGGTCCAAAAGCGTGAGGCCCAATTATTAAGCCATTAAGCTAAAATTTACATTTTTAGCCCTTTGGAAAGCAGGTTTATCATAAAAATCCATTTTTATACAAGTAGGACCTGTTTGATCCTTATAAAATCGTAAATGTCACTTTTTGCCCTTATCTTTTGTTTTCTTGACAATTAAGACCCGTAACAAGAGTTTTGCTTTAAACTTTTATATCTTAAACATATAAACACTTTTAACTTGATAATATGATGTATAAGGTGTCTTAGTTCATGGATTTTTACTCAATGTTGCTTAAGATGTCAAGATATGTTAAGATCTAACACATTTTTACAAAATAAACTAAGAAATCACACAAGACATGCATGTAACTCATATATCTACTCATTTTACTTGTATAATCCCCCAAAAATCATATGAAAACAAAAAAGGGGTATGAACTCACCTTTGCTTTGATGTTTTGGTTTTGAAGAAGGATCGGAAGAAGATTTTTGGTCCTAGCAACACCTTGAAGTAGTTTTCGAGCTTATGAAGTTTCTAAGGTGTTAGATCACGAATGAAGCTTCATAAGAGAGTATTCTTAGCTTAAGGATGAAAATAAAAGACTTAAGTATGATAACAAGTTAGCAAAGAGTGATGATCTAGATGAGAACCTCTTGAAGACACACACCAAATCTCGAAATTTTTGTGGAAGAAGTGGGATATTTTTGAGAGTGTTAGAGAGAGTGTTTTAAAAATGTGTGTGTGCTTATCTTCGGCCGAGAGGAAGAAAAAGGGGAGGGAAGAGGAGTTCTTTTCCTAGATACTTAGTGAGTAATATCCCTCCTAGGAACATGGTGGGTTTGTGCATGGATACCCCGCATGCATTAGTGAGGTGTCAAGAGCTCAAATTTTCTTCCTTTTTCCATTTTTTTTATATAAGTATGGGCTGAGAATTTTGGGCTAAGAGAAAGGGTGGAATATTTTGGGCCTTTACTTGTCTTTAATCGAAATTATGAGGCCCAAATAATTACTTTTTGGCCCAATGGGCTCATTAGATGGTTCACAGCTCATTTTGAAAGGACAAAGGGTGTTTATGGCCCATTAGGGCAAATTAATTCATTAATGGCCCAATAAGGCCCATTAAGGATAAGCTAAATTATTTTGGACCTAAAATGGCCAAAAATGCTATGTTTCATGGAAGTGGGTCCAATTAGAGCCCATTTAAGGGTCCTATGCCCAAAATAGTTAAATTGGAAGCTTATTGGTCCATTAGGCCCAATAAGGAAATCCTAGTCCAATATGGACTTAAACCGGGATTCTTAGGGTTTTCAGACTCTTTGTTGAACATGAGAGGTGCATTTAAATGATCACTGAGTGATATTTACTTAAAGTATATGTTTTACAATAGTTGAATGGTTACATGAGAATAGAATTTCCTAGCTAAAATGCTAGTTGTGACAGATGAAAAGTTTTGAAAGTTACAAAACTTGCCCTCAAGTTTTGGAACATGTAAAGTCACTTTAAAAACTTTAGTTCCAACCCCTAGAATTTTAAAAGTTAAAATTCAACCCTTATACTTTACAATATTATAAGTTTAATAATAATTATATATGTATAAGAAAAAGTCGGTTTACCGTTAGTAAGCCTCATTCACGAAGTCAGTCTATAAGGGGGTATAAGGTTGCTACCTATAAAATGGCAGTTTAATGGGTTTCCACTCTCACCCACCGCTTCCTTGATCGGTGGAGGGTCGTTAGACGAACGGGTAACACTAGGACTTTAATTCTTCATTAAAAGTATGATGAATATAAAGTAACTAAATGTTTTTATAAATTCCAAATCTTAGTTACTTTAGGAAAATGTGAATAAGGTGCTAACCCTTGAAATTACACTTTGGAATTTGATTAAGTCGTTAGTGGAGCGTGTGTGGTTAACCGACACTCTAACCTGGACTTAACAAGGTAGGAAAAGGGTAACTTAATGTTTATCAAAGTATCGATGGAGCACGTGTGGTTTACCGACACATCGATTGAGGGGTAAATATTAAGGGTACCAAGTAATTTGCATGGTTACTTCACACCTTGTTTTGTGATCCTCGACATCCCAGTCACAAAACCTGAAGGGCACACTCGAGATTGAAACATGCAATTAAAAAGTTCAATGAATCTCAAAGAATCTAGGAGTTTCAAAACCAATTAAAACCTAATAATTTATTTCATTTTTCATGGTGGAAATTGGTGATTGTCATTCACCTACCTTCAAATATATTATAGCTTGGATTACGGCATCCCTCTTCTAAGTTATAAAATATTGTGTTGGGTCCTAGCCTTAATATTACATTTGGGTGTTTTATTAAGGACTATCTTTATATCTAATCTAAACTTGTATTTCTTCTTTTCAGATGTCTTCCAATAATGCTGCTTCTGGCTCAAACCCTACCGGCTCCTTCTCTCTCATGAATCTTTGTGGGAGAGTCATCTTTGATGGATCCAACTTTATGGATTGGATCAGGAACATCAAGATTGTCACTCGGTATGAGGACAAAGAATATGTCCTCGACAAGGAGCTTAAGGAACTTGATCCGTTTGCTACTCCTGAGGAGATCACTGAGTATCAAGCACATGAAAGAGATGCTACCAAAGTGGCATGTATCATGTTAGCCACTATGACAGTTGAGCTCCAAAAGTACTATGAGGACTACTATCCTTTTGAGATGCACCAGGATTTGATGGACCGCTACCATCAGAGTGCTCATCAAGAGCAATATGAAATCATCTCCTCCATGATAACAACCCGAATGAAGGATGGTGAACGCATCACGGGCCACATGCAGAAAATGCAAAGGTATGTGGACCGTTTGCTGAAACTGAATGTGAACCTTCCCGAGGAGTTGGCAATTGACATCATTTTGCACTCCTTACCTTCATGTTAAGATCAATTCTGTATGGCATACCACATGGACAAGGAGGAAGTTACAATTAGCAAACTTCAAGGACTCTTGAAGACCGCAGAAAGTGGTCTTAAGAGTAAATCGGTTGTTACCACTCCTACTCCTACCACGGCCCCTGTCTTGGCGATCGGGCAAGGCAAAGGGAAGAAGAGGAAGAGTCGTTCGAAGGGTACCAAAGGTAAGAACCTTGATGGCTCCTCTTCAATTGCAACCAAGAAAGGTTTTGTCACTCCTTTTGCTAACCCTAAAGAGACTGAATGCTTCTATTGCCATGAAAAGTCGCACTGGAAGCGAAACTGCCCAAAGTACCAGCAAGATGTTAAGGATGGGAAAATGAAACCCAACCATGCAGGTACATACACTATATTGTCTAATAATTCACCCCATTCTAATTCTTGGGTCCTTGATACAGATTGTGATATTCACATATGTACTGATTTGCAGGGACTAAGAAGAAATGAGAATGTGGAGCATGGGAAGATAAAATTGATCATGGGAATAAGAAAGCTTCACCTGTAACCAAGATTGGAGTTTATTCTTTGTTGCTAATTAGTGGATTAGTGTTAGATTTGAATAATTTTTGTTACTCGTCTGTAACGCCCGCAAATCCGGGCTAGTCAAATTAGAGGCAATAGGGGTCGAAAACGACTTTTCTACAAAAGATTATTTAGAATAAATAATCTTAACCAAGTTGTAGAGTATGTTACAAGGTTTTCATACATATAAAGAATGCCGAAATCCGAATTATAACGAAGAAGTTATGACCCGTTGAAGTTTCGCGACGGAACCGGCACGATACCGGGAAGCGTAAATAGTGAATTTACGATAGAGCGAGATTTAGCCTTAGCGATCTAAACGAAAGTCGTAGAATATGTTAAAATAAGAACATCAATAAAAAGAACGCCCAAATCTGACTTCGTATGAGGAAGTTATGATTTTTCTAAGATTTAGCATAGCAGTGCACAGCCAGAAATCTGAATTTTAGATCGGTCGATTTTAGCCGACGGGATCTAAATGAAAGTTGTAGTACTCGTAAATACCAATGCGTGGATATAAAGAACGTCGATAATAGAGCTCGTATGCGAAAGTTATGGACGAAGCTTAGTCCCTACTTTTCGAGCGCGGCGAATTCGATACAGTTTTGTAAATCCGAGATAGAATGAGAATTAGCCAACGAGGTCTAAATGAGAGTTGAAGATCTCATTAATAGGAACTCAACGGTAAAAAGAAAGGCAAAAACCGAACTCGTATGCGAAAGTTATGGACGAAGCTTAGTCTCTACTTTTCGAGCGTGGCGAATTCGATACAGTTTTGTAAATCCGAGATAGAATGAGAATTAGCTAACGAGGTCTAAATGAAAGTTGAAGATCTCATTAATAGGAACTCAACAGTAAAAAGACAGACAAAAACGGAGCTCGTATGCAAAAGTTACGGACGAAGCTTGGAGACTACTTTACTATACACTTCCTATAAATACAAGGGTGAACTCCTCATATTTTCTTCACACCATAAGCCTTTCTTTCTCTCTCTAACTTCTCTCTAACCTCCCTAAACCCCTCCCAAGTCTAGGGAACCTCCCTATCACGAGAAGAAAGCCCCGGAGCGCCCGACGGCTCCGAGAAGAAAAGCTTTTGGCTCGGAAACGCTGCTCCAGCGAAGCCCGATTTTTAATAAAAACCCGCTGTAAGTGAGCTACGCCTATAGTATATTTAATATAGATTTTATTTAATTATAGTAACATTGTTAGGACCTTAAAATAATTATTTGGGCTATTATTATGAGTTATATTGAGTGTTATTTAACGCTTATATAATAGTAATAATAGCTAGACTATTAAATTAGTCTCGTCAAGCGTTAGACTAAACTCTAGTGGTAATGATACTAGGTCTCGTCAAGGGATAATTGTTTTAAGAGTAACGAAGTGCTGTCCGAGTGCCGACTCACCACCTTTCAGGTGAGTGCATAGTCCCTTTCATCTTACACATAGATATGAAGTATTTTATATAAACTACGTGCTATGTGTGCGTATTATCTGAATACTTGCTGTCTATGCTGGTTGAACGTTTTATACATGTTTTAAAGGACTTAAACTGTATACGTATCTTATATATACGAAAATGTTGGGTATGAGATGGGTAGATGAATGATGAGAGATAGAAGATGACATGAGTATACATTGGCAACTATAGACTTAGTGCCTATGGGACAAACACCGGTAGCTATGGACTTAGTACCTTTTAGACATTGGTAGCTATGGATTTAGTACCTGTTGGGAATTGGTAGCTATGGACTTAGTACCTATTAGTTAGACGCTGGTAGCTAAGGATTTAGTACATGTAGGAATTGGTAGCTATGGACTTAGTACCTGTTGAACATTGGTAGCTATGGACTTAGTACCTATTAGATAAAGACTGGTAGCTATGGATTTAGTACCCGATGAATAGACTATAGCAGCTATGGAATTAGTGCTTTATGAACGAACATTGGCAGCTATGGATTTAGTGCTAGTCCTATAACCCTGGAAGTAAGGGACTTCGGAATAAACGAATGTAGGATAGATGACTCTTAGGTTAAATCCTTAAAGAGTAAAGAAGATAATGGGGATGGGTAATTGGGTTGATTGTTTGATTGAACATAATAATTATCTTATTGTGGGTTGAAAACCCTATGTACTCACCAGGTTTCCCAACCTGACCCACTTAGTTTATGTATATCACAGGTGACGAAGTGAAGTGACATTACACTGAGAGATTTAAAAGAGATGTAGATCACTAGTGTAAATCGTTGTAAGTTCTGTTTATGCTTATGTTTCGGTATTAACGATGACATCCCAAACATTTTAAAATGAAATAAATACGTTTCTTCGAAAATGTTTTAATAAAGTATTTACCATGTTTTTCTGGGAACAAATTCCGCAACCTTTTTATAAAATGAAGTACTCTGATTTTTATAAAGCATAAACAAAATCGGTCTTTTCTGGCCGTGATTTTGGGGATGTCACATCATCTGAAATGGCGAGAAATATTATTTCCTTTCATGGTTTGTACAAACAAGGTTTTAACTTTTCATTTGATAATGATAGTGGTGTTATTAATGCTTTCTTTAATAATGTTTTTTTATTTTAAAGCATTACCTTGTGATGGTGTGTATGAAACTGTGTCGGTTGTTGATAACCTAGGAAATAATGTATTGTGTATCGATTCTTCCACTAGTTTGGATAAACCATCATTATGACATTGTCGACTTGGACATGTAAGCAAGAAACGCATAGGCCGACTCCAAAAGGATGGTGTCTTGGATTCGTTTGACCTAAATTCAGATGATAGTTATGAACTTTGTTTGCTTGGGAAGATGACAAAGTCACCCTGCACTAGTACTTGTGCTAGGGGTGAGGGTTTGTTGGACCTCATACATACTGATGTGTGTGGACCCTTCAGAACTGCCGCAAGAGATGCTAACCACTTCTATGTGACTTTTACTGATGATTTTAGTAGATATGGATATGTCTAATTAAAAAAGCATAAGTCAGAGACCTTTGAAAGATTCAAAGAGTTCAAACAGGAAGTGGAGAATAGGTTGGGCAGGAACATTAAGATGCTTCAATCCGATTGAGGTGGTGAGTATCTTAGTAAAAAATTCCTTGACTATCTTAAGGAATATGGGATTATCTCATAACTGACACCTCCCAGGACACCACAACTTAATGGTTTGGCTGAGAGGCGCAATCGAACCTTGATGGATATGGTTTGTTCCCTGATGAGTCGAGCTTCGCTACCAATCTCATTATGGGGGTATGTCTTAGAGACTGCCGTCCATGTTCTTAATCTAGTCCCTGCAAAGAAGGTTGCCAAAAAACCTCATGAGATGTGGACCGGAAAAGTTCTCAATCTAGACCACATCAAGATTTGGGGTGGCGAGGCTTTTGTGAGGTGCGAGTCTCACGATAAGCTCGAACCTCGAAGTGAGAGGTGTATTTTCATCGGCTACCCATAGAGATCCTTTAGTTACCTCTTCTACAAACCTAGTGATAATGTGGTCTTTATATCAAGGAGAGGAGTCTTTCACGAGAGAGAATTCATGAGCCAAGGAAACAGTGGGAAGAAAATTGACCTTGAATAAATTCAAGAGTCAAGTGGTGAAGGAACCTCAAACCCTAGCAATCAACCTAAGTAGGAAACTCCTGTTGATCCGACAGAAGAGTCTATACCTCTGAGGCATTCCACGAGAGTTAGGAATGCACCTGAGCATTACTATAGTTTCCATATTACTGCAGAAGGTGATACACTTATCACGGAAGCCATGGCATGCCCTGAGGTTGCTAAATAGAAAGAGGCTATGGATAGCGGGTTACAATCCATGTATGACAATCAAGTTTGAAACTTGGTTGACAATGTGCCAGGTCGTAAGTCAGTCAGGTGCAAATGGATCTTCAAGAAGAAGACCGATGTGGATGGTAATGTACACACTTATAAGGCGCGATTGGTTGCAAAGGGATTTTCTCAAACTCCGGGAGTTCATTATGGTGCGAACTTTTCACCAGTAGCAAAGATTAAGTCTATTAGGGTTATGTTAGCCATTGCAGCATTTCATGATTATGAAATATGGCAAATGGATGTCAAAACTGCTTTCCTTTATAGAAAGTTTGCTGAGGATGTTTACATGAGTTAGCTAGAGGGTTTTGTCAATACAAAGTACCCTAATAGAGTGTGTAAGCTTGAGAAATCCATATATAGATTAAAGCAAGCACCTCGCAGATGGAATCTTTGCTTCGATGAGAAGGTCAAAGAGTTTGTCTTTTCGAGGAGTGAAGATGAATCTTGTGTATATGTCAAGGATCGTGGGAGTATAGTTAGCTTTTTGGTATTGTATGTGGATGACATACTACTCATAGGAAATGACATCCCAACTCTGCAGGAAGGGAGGTCCTAGCTTTCGAAGTGTTTCACTATGAAGGACCTTGGAGAAGCTGCCTATATCCTAGGGATAAGGATTTTGAGAGACAGGAGTAAAAGACTAATTGGACTTAGTCAGGGCACCTATGTGGATAAAGTGTTGAAAAGATTCAACATGCAGAACTCCAAGAAAGGTGAGTTACCGATCCAAAGTAACGCCAGAATGAGTAAGACTCAGAGCCCGAGTACAGAGGCTAAGATAGCAGAGATGAGTCAAATTCCATATGCTTACGATGTAGGCTCGATGATGTATGATATGACTTGTACTCGTCCTGATGTGGCCTTTGCACTGAGCATGGTTAGCAGATATTAGGGGAATCCTGGCACAGATCACTGAATTGCTGTAAAGAACATTCTCAAGTACCTGCGGAGGACTAAGGACTGGGTCCTTACCCTCGGTGGGAGTGATGACTTGAGAGTAGTAAGGTATAGTGATGCTAGCTTCCAAACTGATAGAGATAATTTCCGCTCTCAGTCAGGCTGGGTCTTTACCTTAAACATAGGAGCAATAACTTGTAAAAGTTCCAAGCAGGAGACAGTGACTGATTCAACTTGTGAATCAGAGTATATAGTGGCAAGTGAGGTAGCAAAGGAGGCTATATGGCTAAAGAACTTCATTGGAGACCTTGGAGTTGTACCAGCTATAAAGGAGCCTATGGATATTTTCTGTGATAACAATAGTGCGGTTGCGTTAGCCAAGGAACTAAGATATCATGGCAGATCCAGAAACATTGATAGAAAATATCATTTCATCAGACATCGAATAAAAGAAGGACTCATCGTGGCAAATAGGGTATCATTGGATGAGAACCCGACAGATCCCCTCACGAAGGGATTGGGCAAGGTTAAACATATCTAGCATGCGAGGCGCATATGGCTGAAGGATGATATTAGTTTTAGTAGTTAGATAGCTTTGAAATCTGTAAAGTGTAATTGACATTTGATGATGAATAAAAGTTGTGTTTATTTATGATTAAAGTGTTGCTATGTTGTTCAATTGTTTAATATCATTTCATTTTGCATGTTTGACTTCTAGAATAATTATGTTATGGTATATCATATTATTCATATTCTCCACAGTCGGTCATATGTCGGAACTAGATATGAATCAAGACTGTCATGTAGTTGCTTGTAGATGTCTAAGATGTTGGACATTGCGAAGTGTTGCTACAACACTCATGAGTGCTCATAAGTTATGAGTATTGGATTCAACTCATGCTCACTGGTATCACTTCATGGAATTTATCTCGAGTGATCGTGAGACGGTAATATCATATAAGTCTTCAAACCTAAATATATGACTTGTTGCCTATGAGTTGGTTATAAATTGATTGTATGGAAATGCATTGGTAACTAGATGTTATAAAATGTGCCTTTATGTATAATTGAACAAGTAGTAGAACAAGCATATGAGTCGAAGTTTATCTGTTCCTTCTTGGATTAGAAGCGATATCTGGGATCCTCGATGATTTTGTGTTGACCCATGTACCAGGCCCGGTCAGAACTAAGTTGATGTGTTCAATTAAGTTCTACGTCAAACAAATCAGAAACCGAGAAACAAACCGCAGGATAATAAGTAAGACATTGTTCCATGTATTTATCCGGCTGATATCTAGAACAGAGGATTATATGATCCCTTATCTAAAATGGCGCTTCATAGTTCAACAGAGTTTGAAGAGCTATGATTGTCGGTCGGTTCCTAAAGTCATAATTGCAACAATAGTTATTAGACTTATCCAAGTGGGAGACTATTGGATAGGGTGTCTAAGTCCATAACTATATTTGAGATGTACTTAACCCGACCTGGCATGGTCCATTTGGGTTGCACTTCACCCGAACAATTTATATGGATAAACTTTTGAGAATAGTATAAGTTATGGTTAATTAATATATTATAAGTTCTAATATATTAATAAGAAATCATATGGAATCTTGTATTTATATAGTGTGGGCTAATGCTTATTTAGAATGGGCTAGGCTTGCATGGTAAGTTCATGGATAGTCCATGGAGCTTTAACCCATGGATCTCAAGCAAAAGAAAGGTCATGGGTATTAGGGTTTACATGGATGTAACCCTAATCCACCACACTATATAAAGGAGTCATTGGCACTTGAAATTGCACTAGTTTTTGTGTGAAAACTAAGAGGGTCGATTTCAAGAAGAGTTCTATTATTCTCTCAAGTTTCCAAGGTTTGTGGTGATTTATGGCTTCCATTTGAGGCATCCACATTATTGGTGCTAGGCTCTCAAACTCCAACCAATCAACCACTACTAAAAGGTATGTAACTCTACTAGCTTATTATGTTTCAAAGTTCCCCATGCCATGCTAGTTAGGTTAAGAACCTTGGAAAAGCAATTTGCATATACCTTAGTAAAACATAGATCCAAGGTTTCTAGGGTTGCATGTACACCATAGGAGTGTTAGAATGCTCAAAACCCTTCAACAAGTTTTGAAGGTTGTCGTCTACACATACTCATCCATGATTCTCATCTGGTGGTAACATGACTGTAAATAAATCTTGGAAAAACAAGATGCACCCTGAAGATGGTCAAACAAATCTTCAATCCTCGGGAGTGGGTAACAGTTCTTCACCGTTAGCTTACTCAACTCCCGATAGTCAATGCACATCCTGTGCAAACAGTCATTCTTCTTCACAAAAAGGATCGGTGCTCCCCACGTAGAACTGCTCGGATGAATAAAACCCTTATCTAGCAGCTCCTGCAGCTGCGTAGACAACCCCTGCATCTCAGGCGGTGCCAGGTGCTACGACATGTTGGCTGTCAGAGCCGCACTAGGTACTAAATCAATCCGAAACTCGACCTACCACTCAGGAGGCCCTCCGGGAAACTCCTCGGGAAAAGGAAAATCCCGCACAATAGGTACCCTGCTCAACTTCGTTGTGGCATTAACCCTCGTGTCAAAAACATAAGCTAGAAATCCAAAACAACCCTGTTGCACAAATCTCCTAACCCTTGCAGTTGATCAGATAGTTGGCCCATGCGAAGCTCTTTCACCAAGGGATGATTGGTTGTGGTGTTCATGGGGAAAACTAAGGGCATAGTAGCAGCGAATGGCGCCAGTGGAGGGGGTGTTTGGTTGTTTCCGATCCATCTTCAAGAAGAGGAGAAGCAGAAAAGCATAAGAGCTGCCATCGAAGGTTTGCAGGTAAGTTGTCGGGGCTGCTTCAGCTGTCCCGTGTTTTTTTTATTCAAATCAATGGAGTGTTTATGCTTGATGATTCATTGGAAATGAAGAAAGATGAAATCAGTGTTTTTTTTGCTTTTGCTAGACAACAAACTAAAAAAGAAATGGACTATTGTGTGAATGAACTGAATGGGGTAAATCTAAGGTAATTTTTCTGTGATTTCTTTGTATAAAGTAATGTAAAAGTATGTTTTTTTTTTCATTTGTCTGTATATTTCTAAGTATATTCTAAATATATTATGTATAATTCTAACATCAATTTTTCTTAGTGATATCAGAGGTCTTGATAACTAAGGTTTAAGAGGATTCTTACCTGATGGCATCCAAGCTCCCTCATCTACAAAATATGTAAGTTTAAAGTTGAAATGGGTGTCTTTGAAGCTTGAATTGATATGCTTTCGAGTTTAATTTCTACATGAATTGTAAATTTTTAGGCTTAAAAATTGGTCTTTTTTTTTCCTGCATTTGTAGGCATTCCTTTCGAATCAGAAGATACTAACTTCAGTCACCATTTGAATGTCTCAACAAAATTCTTATGCTTCCGGCTAGAAATTCTCATACTTCAGCAAAATGTATTGTTTTTTTTGTGTGTGTACAACAATGAAGAAAGGTTTAAGATGGTTATAAATTCATATAAGGCTATTAATTCTGAAGGAAATAACATCAGGTAAAGAAAAAGAAGCTTGGTGAAGAATAGAAACTCGGTTTGAAGCCTAGTGAAGAATGGAAAGTAAGGCAAGAATATTCGTTTAGAATGGATTAGCATTTTTTTGTCAGAATTATTAGCAACAATATTCTATCATAATGTATTAGTATTTTGTTTAGATTTATTTGATTTTTAACCATTCTAAGTTTTTTTCTTAAAGAATAAATATAATTGTTAATTGTTATTACTTGTATTCTTTCAGTATGAATGTCATTTATGTATGTTCATAGTTGTCTTTTCATATAAAATTTGTGGTCATTAAAAAATATTATTCTTGATAATATATGTTTATAGTGTTCTGTTAGAATTTAATGTTTTTTTTTCAATATAATCATAAACACATTATTTTAGAATGTCCAAATTAATATATTTATTATCCAAAAAATCAGATTTTTAAACTTTAGAGAATTAATTATTCCTTAAAATCTGCAATTTTCCTTTTTTAAATTTATGTTAGTTGACTAAAATACCTTAGAATGAAATTAGATGGTATTTTTTAATTATCTTTATTTTAATAATATGTATTAATCACTTTTTTAAAATAATTAAAATGATTGGCCCACAATAATTCCTACATCCACACAATAATTTGTTAGAATACAGTAACCTAAGCATATACAATAATTTGTCGAGTCCAAGGACAAACTCATCCAACTCGCCGAGTCAGCTCTTGCACTCGACGAGTTGGTGCTCTAGAGTGTAGATTTTCGACGTTTAAAGCTGGAATTGGACTAGGATTATTACTCTAAACTGTTTTTGAACTTATAAACCTGTTTTTGATGTGGTAATGATCATGCTAATCCAATTTCAAAGATGGTTGTCAAAGTTTCAAGTTTTATGTTAATTTTTATGATTCTTGAAAATTGTTGATTTGAATTATCCATGCTTATGAGCTTTAGTAGATCATATTATTTGACATTTGCTTGTTAGTTTAGTTGTTGATCTAAATTCCTTTTAATGGACTCCATAACTTGTCCTCAAGTTATGGAATTACAATTGTCTTTTCCATAAAAGTCATTAAAACTCATAAGGTATAGAAATGAGAGGTTTGGAATAGTTTCAAAAGTTGCCCTCAAGTTTTGGAATTTGTGAAGTCACTTTTGAAAATTTTAATTCCAAACCCTAGAGTTTTAAAAGTTTAAAATTCAATCCTTATACTTTGTAGTATTATAAGTTAATAATATATATATATATATATATATATATATATATATATATATATATATATATTTATGTATGTATGTATGTATGTATGTATGTATGTATGTATGTATAAGATCAAGTCGGTCTTACCGTTAGTAGGCCTCATTCTCGAAGTTGGTCTATAAGGGGGTATAAGGTTACTGCCTATAAAATGGCAGTTTAATGGGTGTCCACTCTCACCCACCGCTTCCTTTACTGGTGGAGGGTCGTTAGTCGAATGGGTAGGATAGGACTATAATCCTCATTAAAAGTTTAATGATAATAATAAAGTAACTAAACCTTTTATTAATTCCCAATCTTACTTACTTTAAGAAAATGTGAAATTGTTGCTAATTCATGAAAATTGCACTTTGCAACTTACCAAGTCGTTGATGGAGCATGTGTGGTTAACCGGCGCATTAACTTGGACTAGTAAGGATGGAAAAGGGTGGCTCGATGTTTATCATATGATCAATGGAGCGTGTGTGGTTAACCGACACATTGGTTAGGTGATAAAGTTGGGAGTACCAAGCACATTTTTCATGGTTATTCACACCTTGTTACTGCAGATATGGCTATTTCTACTTAACCAAGCATAAGTAAGAAACCTTTGAGAAATTCAAAGAGTTTAAACAAGAAGTAGAGAATCAGATGGGCATGAAGATAAAGATGCTACGATCCCATCGGGGTGGTGAGTATCTTAGTATCGAGTTCCTTGACTATCTTAAGGAATGTGGAATTGTTTTATAGTTGACGCCACCTAGGTCACCACAGCTTAATAGTGTGGCTGGGAGGCGCAACCGAACCTTGTTGGATATGGTTCGTTCCATGATGAGTCGAGCTTCGTTACCAATCTCATTCTAGGGATATGTCTAAGATACTGCCACCCATATCCTTAATCCAGTCCCTACCAAAAAGGTTGCCAAAACTCCTCACGAGATGTGGACTGGGAAGGCTCCCACATTGGACCACATCAAGGTTTGGGGTTGTGAGGATTTCGTGAGACGCGAGAATCACGACAAGCTTGAACCTCGTAGTGAGTGGTGTATTTTCATCGGCTACCTACATAAATCCTTTGGTTATCTCTACTACAAACCGAGCGACAATGTTGTCTTCGTTGCGAGGAGAGGTGTCTTTTGCGAGAGAGAGCTTATAGGCCAAGGAGACAGTGGGAGGCAAATTTACCTCGAATAAATTTAAGAGTCAAGCGGTGAAGGAACCTCAAACACTAGTGATCAACCTAAGGAGGTAACTCCTGTTGAGCCAATTGACAAGTCTGTACCTTTGAGGGGTTCCGGTAGAGTTAGTGTTCCTCCTGAGTTCTATGGTTTCCATATTGCTAGAGAAGGTGATACATTTATCAGTGATAGCACACTGGTAAATTTAGATGAACCTAACAACTACAAGGAAGCCATGGCAGGCTCCGAGTCTGCTAAATCGAAAGAGGCTATGGACAACGAGATTCAGTCCATGTATGATAGTCAAGTTTGGAACTTGGTTGAGAATGTACCGGGTCGTAAGACAGTCAGGTGCAAATGGATCTTCAAGAAGAAGACCGACATGGATCGGAAAGTACACACCTATAAGGCACGACTTGTTATGAATGGTTTCTCTCAAACCCTGGGAGTTGATTATGATGAGACCTTATCGCCAATAACAAAGATTAAATCTATTAGGGTTATGCTAGCCATTGTTGCATTTCATGATTATGAAATATGGCAAATGGATGTCAAAACCGCTTTCCTTAATGGAAAGTTGGTTGAGGATGTTTACATGATCAGCCAGAGGGTTTTGTCGATGTAAAGCACCCTAATAGTGTGTGTATGATTGAGAAATCCATTTATGGATTGAAACAAGCATCTCATAGCTGGAATCTTTGTTTCTTTGAGAAAGTCAAAGATTTTGGCTTTTCGAGAAGCGAGGATGAGTCCTGTGTATATGTCAACGCTAGTGGGAGCATAGTTAGCTTTCAGGTACTGTATGTGGATGACATACTACTCATAGGATATGACATCCCAAACTTGTAGGAGGTTAAGTCCTGACTTGGGAAGTGTTTCGCTATGAAGGACCTTGGAGAAGCTGCCTATATTCTTGGGATAAGGACATTGAGAGACAGGAGTAAGAGACTAATTGGACTTAGTCAAAGTACCTACTTGGATAAGGTGTTGAAAAGATTCAACATGAAGGATTCCAAGAAAGGTGACTTACCGAAGCAGTGCAATGCCAAACTGAGTAAAGCTCAGAGTCCGAGTACAGAGGTTGAGATAGCTGAGATGAGTCAAATACCATATGCTTCCGCTGTTGGCTCGATTATGTATGCTATGACTTGGACTCACCCTGATGTGGCCTTTGCTTTGAGCATGGTCAGCAAATATCAAGGGAATCCGGGAAAGGCTCACTGGAGTGCGGTAAAGAACATTCTCAAGTACTTGCGGAGGACTAAGGACTGGGTCCTTATCCTCGGTGGAGGTGATGACTTGAGAGTGGTGGGGTATAGAGACGCTATATTTCAGAAAAACATGGATAATTTCCGCTCTCATTCGGGCTGGGTCTTTACCCTGAATAGAGGAGCAATAACTTGGAAAAGTTCCAAGCAGGAGATAGTAGTTGATTCAACTTGCGAATCAGAGTACATAGCAGCAAGCGAGGCGGCGAAGGAGGCAATATGGCTGAAGAACTTCATTGGAGACCTTGGAGTTGTACCAGCTATAAAGGAGCCTATGGAGATTTTCTGTGATGCGAGAGTGCAGTTTCCTTAGCCAAGGAACCAAGGGATCACGACAGATCCATGCACATCGACAGAAAATACCGCTTCATTAGACATCGAATAGAAGGAATCCTCGTGGCAAAGAGGGTATCATCAGATGAAAACCCGACAGATCCCCTCACGAAGGGACTGGGTAGGGTTAAGCATTTACAGCTTACGAGACGCATTGGGCGAAAGGATGATAATAGTTTTAATGATTAGATAGCTTTCGAAACTTGTAATAGTTGAAATGTAATTGACGTTTGATGCTTAAATAAAAGGTGCTTTTATGTACTAGTATGGTATTGTCTTGTGTCAATCATTTACTATTGCTTCATTTTGCATGTTTTGACTTCCTGAATAATTACATTATTCAAACTATCCACAGTCGATCATACGTTGGAAGTAGGTATTGAATCAAGCCTGCCATGAATTGTGTTTATAGATTTTTCTGAATGGTATTAGACATAGCAAAGTCTGCTGCAACATTCATGAGTGCTCATAAGGTATGAGTATTGGATTCAACCCGCGCTCACTTGTATCACTTCATGAAATTTATCTCGAGTGATCGTGAGACGATAATATCTTATAAGTCTTCAAACCTAGATATATGAGTTGTTGACTATGAATTGGTTGCACATTGATAGTGCGGAAATGCACCGGTAACTCGATGTTATAAAACGTGCTGTTGTGTACAATTTGATGAATAGTTTGTACAAGCATTTGAGTTAAGTTTACCTGTTTCTTTTAGTCCTTGGAGGATTAAAAGCGATATCCTGGGCCCCTTGATGATTTTGTTTTGACCTATGTACCGGGCCCGGTCAGAACTAAATTGATGTGTTCGATTAAGTTCTATGTCAAACAAATCGGAAATCGGGAAACAAATTCCTGGACAATAAGTATGACGTTGTTCCATGTATTTGTTCAGCTGATATCTTGAACAGAGGATTATATGATCACCTATCTAAAATGGAGCGTCTTGTTTCAACAGAGGCTTTTAAGAGCTACGATTGCTAGTCGGTGTTTTAAGTCGTACTTGCAGTTATATTTATTAGACTTATCGAAGTGGGAGACTGTTGGATTTAGTGTCTAAGCCCATAAATATAATTGGTATGTACTTGACCCGAGAGTAGCATGGTCTATTTGGGTTGCATGGCACTGAAACAATCCGATGGATGGACTTTTGAGAAGAGAATATTTATGATTTATTAATATATTATAAGTTCTAATATATGAATATGAAATCATATTATTTAATTAGTACTGATCAAGAATTAATTTGGAATTAATTTTGTGATCAAAAGAGACTAATTAAATATAAGGGGTTGATTTGATAAATCATTCATTCTTATGGTGTCGGCCAATGATCCAAGATTCCTTATGTTGGGCTACACCCATGTGGTGACCCATGGATGCTCCATGGAGGTTAAAACCCATGGAGCATGAGGAATGTGAAAAGTCATGGCTATTAAGGCTTACATGGTGTAACCCTAATTCCACCACACTATATAAGAAGCCCCTAGGCTACCAAAATCGGCACCCTAGTGTTCTTAGAGAGCTATAGCCAATTTTGTGTGCAAGTATACATCTCTCAAGTTCTTCCAATTGTTGGTGGTGTTGTGTGAAACATTTGAGGCATCAAACTTGGGGTGCTAGGCTCTTAAAGGTCCAAGGAATCAAGCTACAAGAAAAATTATGTCATATATAACAATAAGGTTGTTGTTGTAACACCCCAATTTTCATAAATAGATTATATAACAAATAATCGTTCCAACATCTCCCAAGGCCAATTATGAACTTATTATAGACTAAAATATAGCGGAAGAAAAATAAAATAAAATAAAGGCTTCAATTGAACAACTTCGGGTGTTACGTCTTTGCGGAATTCCTCTGCCGTGTTCTGGATCAATCCTTCTCCTTGGACTTTCTCTATCACTTGCTATATAGTTTCCAGGGTTGCACACATTTAAAGTTTCTAAAGGGTAAGCCTATGGCCTAGTGAGTTCATGTTGCACATACATGTCCATCACTTAAAAAAAGGTATTATCATATAGTTTCAATAAATCATACAACAAACATATCACCCAATGACATAATTTAGGGGAACGATTAATTATCCAGAGAAAGAACAAAAGGTTCATTTCCATTCTCCTTGAGACAACTCATCATCCATCGTACTCAAGTATTTTAAATATCCAAGGAAATAAGTAAAATCATCATTTTCCATCCCCGCCGATCACACACATCCGTCATGCTCACGAAGATTAAACACCCACCCATTCCCACTAAATGTAACACCCATAAAATGTTGGGTTTTGTATACTACAACATCCTGTGGTGCATATACAACCCTAAAAGATTTGGATCTATGTTTTTTTCTAATTATACATGCAACATTGTTCCCGAAGCTTTAAGCCTACAACTAGCATACAAATGATATAAACTACATAAAATACTAGTTAGAAGTTTACCTCTTTATGTAGCTTGTAGAACCTGATGAATTTGGCCTTTAAAAGCTTAGCCCTAATAGTGTGGAAGCTACAAACGGAATCACAACAGATCATGGAGAAAGGTGGAACTTAAGAGAGAATTCGATGCACCCAAAAACACACATGAACTCCAAGAACATGCATGTAGACGTTTTTTAGGTTAAGAACATGTATTTATATGTTGGATTTCCAGGGTCATGGGTATAACCCAAAACCATAACCATGGGTTTATGATCCATAGTTCATGTTGCCCAACTCTTTTGTATCCATACATAAACTTGGTCCAACATGGATCATAAGCCCAACACATATAAATATAACTAATACCATAATTAGTCCCCATAGATTTGATTAGTCTCTTTTGATCACTAAATTAATTCTAAATTAATTCTTGATCAATACTAATTAAAACATATGATTTCATATTAATATATTATAACTTATAATATATTAATAAATCATATATATAATCTTCTCTCAAGAATCCATCCTAACAAATTGTCCTGATGATATGCAACCCAAATGGACAATGCTACTCTCGAGTCAAGTACATACCAATAATAGTTATGGGATTAGACATCTAATCCAACACTCTCCCACTTGGATAAGTCTAAAACTATTATCGCAAGTACGACTCCAGAACCCGACTTGTAACACCCATAAAATTCGAGCCAATTTAAAACTTTTTAAATCATTTGAAACCCTTCAATTATTACAATTTGTTTTGAAAATAATCTATACATAAGAGTTCCCAGAAATCATCATCATTAATCGAGGAAGTGTACGATCATGCCTTCGCCTTCCCGTGGCCATCCGCTGAACCTGAAACAATAAACTGAAACTGTAAGCCCGAAAGCTTAGTGAATTACCGCCAAAATACCCATACACACAATAATACACATACAATAACAAACAAAACACTATAGGTCCAGTCAACCATCGGGTTGGAATACCCTAGGCCCACAACCAACAAGTTGGAATGCCAACATACTATGGGTCCAATCATCCTCAGGATGGAATACCCCAGGCCCACAACCAACAGGTTGGAATGCCCACATCTATTGGCCTCCACACAAAGCAGATAAGCCTCAACCGCCAAACAAACATGTGCAGATATAACAGATAATCACATAATAGTCTATAGATAACAACTGATCTAATGGATCATACAAAATAGCACATAATATCGTCCTATCTACCAGGGTGTCGATCTAACAGATCACACAACCTAGCACATAATATTTTTCTACCCTCTAGGATACCGATCTAACATATCATACTAGCATAACATAAAACCAGATAATAATCCAAAGGGTCGGCCTTGGTGCCTTAGACCCTTGTGTATAATGAGGATAACTCACCTCGCAACTGATGCGCTGAAGAGATAAGCTCAACTCTCGGATCACCATCACAAACTCCACCACCTATATCCACCATAGAACCATATCCATACATTTCCATTTTCCCAAAATGCCCCAGAAGTCCAAAAGTCATCCTTGGTCAAAGTCAAAGTCATTGGTCAAAGTCAACAGTCCATGTTGACCCGACTCATCGAGTACAACCAGCTACTCGCGAGTCACTTCCATAACTCGCCAACCCGCCTTGTCACTTGAGCGACTCATCAAGTTCCTCATGTTTGCGGCCGAAAACTCCTTGGCCAACTCGTCGATTTTCCCTTGCAACTCGCCAGGTTCATGCGCGCCAAAAGTCGGGAAAACCCTAACTGACTCACTGAGTCACCCTACAGACTCGCTGAGTCCACGACAATCTTCATCGGACTCTTAAGTTGACCATGCAACTCGTCGAGTCCCTTCAGTCCATTATCCATTCAGATGCTTTTTAAGCCATCTTAAGGTTCCATATTGCAGATCCAGCTTCCCAATGCATGTTTATCACGTAAAGTTGCAAACTTTAAGTGCATGCGAGGTTCTAAAGTCTTATAATGGCAATACCAAGCTTGTAATGGAGTTTTACACATAAGGAGAGGTTCATTCTTGCCAAAGCCGATAGCTTTATGGATTTAGAGACCAAGGAGAGTTCAGATCTGAAGTTACAACTTCAGATTTGAGCTCATACTCAAGAATAGCTTCATAATATGCTAGAAAAGCCAAAATCTTTAACCAAATGAGATCTAGGATGAAATGAGGTCAAGGTAACGACTTGATACCTTCAAAAAGATGCCATATGAGGTAGATATCAGATCCCCACATGTTCTTTGCTCCTAGCCACTTGCTCTTCAAGTTCTTCTTACAAAGATACACCTTCCAAAACTTTAGAGCACACAAATGGAGCACATTCACATGAATTAGGGTTTATGGACTATCAAGAGGTTGTAAGGGGAGGCTGAGGAGGCCAATGATCCTTTAAATAGGATACAAAACCCTGGAAATTAGGGCTTCATCCTCCAGCTCCTACCCGTCAAGTCCTTTCTTGGACTCGGCGAGTAAGTCACTTAAACACGTGGACCAACCCGCTACTACTCAGCGAGTCAGGCAACCAACTCGTCGAGTAGACCTTGAAATCATGAGAAATTATAACCATAAATTGATACTCGGAATCGGGACATTACAATTCTCCGGCACTTGAACTAGACTTTGTCCTCGAAGCCTGCTGCGGGGAACATCCTCGGATAGTGCTCCCGCATCACTACCTCCGGCTCCCATGTCCAGTCGGACCCTTTTTGTTGCTCCCACTGTACTTTTAACAAAGGTACCTCCTTGTTCCGTAGAACCTTCACCCTTCTCTCCAGTATGGCCACATGCCTTCCAACTGAAAGCAAGCGCTCACCAACCTGAATGTCATCCAACGATACTATCGCCTCCTGATCCATGATGCACTTTCGCAACTGCGAAACGTGAAAGGTGATGTGAATCCCAATCGATCCTTTTCATAAGGTCTGTCCTTCATGCCATTCTATGATCTTATCAAAATCCTGATGATCTAAAGAATCGGAAACCCAACTTTACATCTTCCCGAGGCGAACCCTTTGTGTTGTCAGGACATTTATCTCACAATATCATACAAAAATCAACCCACTAAAACACGAAGACTCATGCCTAGCCCAATCAGCCTCGGGTTGGGATACCATGCATGCCTACGACGGGTCCAGTAATCCCTAGGATGGAATATCCTCGCATCCCACACATGTTTGGCCCAATCAACCCTCGGGTTGGAATACCAAACATATGAGGTCCAATCAATCATAGGGTTCGATTGTCCTCAGGATGGAATACCCTAGATTTAAATACCTTTATGAACTTATCTCAGATCTACTCATAACTTGAGTTCCAAGGATCTATCCTTGCGTCTCATTCACCATCCTCTGGTTCATCACAACCGAGTGCAACTCCCCCGAATCTTCAATAGTACATCCATTCTGATCGCGCTCCTACAGAAGACATAACCAACACAATCTCTATGCCCACAGCCTATGACTGGAATACCCTTACGTGGTCCTCATTATAGGTCTGGATTGCCTCTAATCCCACAACATGAGTCTGGTATTCATTCTACGGCCCTCAACTCATGACTGGAATGCTCTTGATGATCAATCAACACTACTGTCGTGACTTCAGTTGCCCAACACTTCGGTCTTGTAGATATCCACTTTCCTCCATCGTTAAAAGGGCCTAATAGACGCCCCTCTCATCAACCAACATCATAACAATACAAAAACTTTTGCCACACATGAATCCCAAGTCATAAACCCACTTCAAGTCTTCCTGCTACCATATGATGCTCCTCAGACGAAGTCGAAACCTCCCTGGTCCCAACGTGTCTGCCCACTACCCAAAACACCGGATGCCTCACCGATTGTTGAACCAAAACTCATACACAAACAATAGAAGCGTCCCCCGAAAAGAAAACCGACTGGCTGGACTTGCTTCCACGCCCTTCCATCAACTTCTGCTAACATAATGAACGCTACATGACCCACGCCAGTCTCACCTCCTACCTGGTCTTCAACAACCCATCTCCTCCTCACTTCAGACACACTATGACTATTTTACAGATGAAATCAACCCAAGACACATCACAATAACTCAAACCATCATCAAAATACCTACCACTACTAGCCCACCATTACGACACTCATATCTAACCCATATCACCCTTTCTGGTTGGAATATAAATCATGTCTACCGCCTTAACCCTACCGCTCCCTTTGAGCCTCTGTGCCTATGACTTTTATTCGGCCCGCACCGGGTATCTTGGCCTACTGCATAAAGTAGGACCGCCTAAACCCTATCCAAATGCCATAGACGATCATGAGAAAGAACTAGCCCGGTTCCCAGAACCTGAATGGCAGAACATTCTAATCCTAAGCCTTCCCAAAGCTGACGAATACCCATTCGGATCTACTCTCAGTCCCCAACTGGTGTATTACCCAATCCAAAAGATTATCCTAAGAGACACCTCGAACCGATGAGATCCCCAAGATCCTCTGTACTCCATCTGATCTCTAACAACAACATCCGATCAAACTAGAATACACCGGAGTCTTCAGCCTACTCCAGCAACATGTTCAATACTTGGGGACAGACCTACTGATTGCTATAGCATAGCAACATACTCAATACCCGCACCTAGATCTACAAACACATACAGAGTCTTCAGCATGAATAGACCGCCTCACAATGCCTTCAGTCTATCTGGACCACTCTCAGAACCTTCAGCATGTCTGGACCGCCTCTCTGGGCCTTCAGCCTGTCTGGACTGTTCTCTGAGCCTTCGGCCTGACAGGTACACCCCACCGACCTTCATTCTATCCGGACCGCTCTAAGCTATCGAGCATCTCCAAGGGCCACCCCTCCTGGTGATCTTTCCATGCAGACTGTTCTTATCCACTTGGGGTTTTGAACTCCTGATCCATTCCGTGGACTCTAACCCCGGCCTGACCCTAGGCCTCAAGTCGATCGTCCACCCTCTTGGAAATTCGTGGTCGATTCCCCGACCCGTGTGTCTACCATATACGCTAAATAACCCACATACCCGTGCTGAATGTACTGTCGAGCCCTGGAAGCTAACAAAACCCTCAATCTATCAATCCAAAGCCCTCAGAGTCAAGCATACCCTCGACCGAATACTCGAATTGAATTCAATTCCTGACTAGAACTCCAACCTAGTTCCCCAACTTCTGCTATCAAGCTCCAAGAAGACGTGTTTCTTATGCTGCGGAGTTTTACCGAACTTCCAACCAACACAATCCTCGGACCAAACAGCCACTAGGCCTCCATTCTCCCTGTCAGGTTGTGAAACATATCCCCGTTTCGACACCTCTCCCGCTTCTGCATCCCGGGGTAGCTCTCCCCCACTTAGATTCGACTAAGCCTTCATAATACATGAAAATGGGAGGATTCTAAATCCTTCTCACTTCCCAACGATCAATATGATGACAACTAACTCTTTCCAACTAGTGCTTTATTACTAGCCAATCCCAAATGATCACACACTTAGAAGAGCCAAATGAACCCTTAATAAACCACAATGAAACCGATAATCACTAATGCTTGAGTGACCCCACACTGAATCCTGAAGACCAAAAGATAGATGCTCCAACTAATACCTCGACGACGAGCTACTTCGCTTGGCGCTTTTGTTCGTCAATCACTAACGGTTGCTAAAACCACTGAATCCTGACAATGTTGAATAACCCTTATGTGGGACCCTATCCGTGGACCTCCCCCAAAATACCCCTTTTCCAAAGGTGTTCCAAACAAGCTTCTTGCTTTCGGGATCTAGAATCACTCTCTTCAGGGTCCGCACAACGACTCACTTACCAGCTCAAACGTCCACAGCTGAACTGCAGCAGCTGAAACAATCTCTTCCCTAAACCAAGCTACAAACTACTCCCAAGACATATTTTACAATCCCAAAAGTGCAATAGATGACACAATCAATCCTTATCATCCGATACAAGAGATCCAAGGCAAACTAGACCTCATACTTACTTATGCCATGTCGACCCACCTATGCTCACCGGTGCTGAAATAATGTTTCCAACCCCTGTAACCAACTGACCCCGAACTGGAAGACAACATGCTCCTGGGTCACAAGCCTGATCACTCCTTCGAGCTCGAAAAAAAAATAGAAAGGGCACAATCCTTGCCCTATAAAACGACAATCCAATCCATCAATCAACCATTCCCCTTCCAGCTGCAAAATCCCAGCTGAACATACTTATCACTCCTTTCCGGAGACCCTGCAACTGACATTCTAGCCTCGAGCAAACCCCTGAGCCTCCAATCTAGAAACTCATGTGCTAGCCTCTCCTCCTCAACCTGAAGAAATATAACGAGTACATATCATCTTCTTGATCCCAGATAACTACAACCCTTTGCTCATCAAAATATGTACCAATAACAAGACTCAGTACTGGATGTATGGATCTCGACAAAATACTCAACCATCGCGGTATTGAAAGACCCAATCATCTCCGGAATCTGTCCCCGAACGATCTCGATCACCTCCACCCGGATGATCTCCCTGACACGATTCTCTAACAACACTGGCCTATCCTGGCTGCCAACTTTCGATCCTGATCCGGATCTGGTCTCAAAATGTCTCGAATAATCCATAATGGGACCAAATTCCAACTAAAACCCAAGGGTTGTGACTTCCTTGCTACACGTATGGGTCTTGTACTTTCAGTAGTACGGGCCCATACTACCTTCCACACCTACCCATATTTGTCTCAAGTATCATCACAACACCCTAACAATATACATGCCCATGGTGTCCGCTTAACCTCACCCCTAAAGGAAGGCTAAATGTCTCACAACTGACCTACCAGTCCCACACAACCCACCCATCCATGAAACTTCCACCAACTCTGTAACACTAGTGTATGCTAGCCATACATAATGCTGGACCCTATAGACTTTTGAATATCCAATCCTACCCTAAGCCCTCAATCAGATAAGAACAGAACATAAGGCCAAATCAAACATTCTCAGTCTATAAGATCTTAATTATGTATAACCGTGATGCATACACTAAACAACTAAAGTAATGATGTCAATCTCATATAAAGGAAATCCTAGGCTAGCAGGCATCATGTAATCAATTAATTCTGTCATGCAATTCATGAAGATCCCTAGCCTAGTACTAGTATGTTGGTCTAACATATCAAAATATCAAATAACCGTATGGTATTTCGGGGTCTACTTACTGGTTCCGACTGATCGTACACTTTGCATCCTCTTTTACTCATTTTGAAAACCATTTAAAATTATTTTGAAAATCTTTCCTTGATTTGAGACTGGATTCATACGAGTGTTCCTCCAATTCACTCAAACCAAGGCTCTGATACCAACTTGTAACACCCATAAAATTCGAGCCAATTTAAAACTTTTTAAATCATTTGAAACCCTTCAATTATTACAATTTGCTTTCAAAATAGTTTATACATCAGAGTTCCCAGAAATCATAATCATTAATCGAGGAAGTGTAGGGTTATGCCTTTTCCTTCCTGTGGCCATCCGCTGAAACTAAAACAATAAACCGAATCTGTAAGCCCGAAATCTTAGTGAATTACCCCCAAAATACCTATACTCACAATAATACACATACAATAAGAAACAACATACTATGGGTAGAGTCAACCATCGGGTTGGAATACCCGAGGCCCCACAACCAACAGGTTGCAATGCCAACGTACTATTGGTCCAATCATCCTCAGGATGGAATACCCCAGGCCCACAACGAACAAGTCAGAATGCCCACATCTATTGGCCTCCGCACAAAGCAGATAAGCCTCAGCTGCCAGACAAACATGTGCACATATAACAGATAATCACATAACAGTCTATAGATAACAACTGATCTAATGGATCATACCACATAACACATAATATTGTCCTATCTACCTGGGTGCTGATCTAACAGATCACACTACCTACCAGATAATATTATCCTACTCTCTAGGATACTGATCTAACAGATCATACTAGCATAACACATAACTAGATAATAATCCAAAGGGCCGACCTTGGTGCCTTAGACCCTTGAGTATACTGAGGATAACTCACCTCGCAAGTGACGCGCTGAAGAGATAAGCTCAACTCTCGGATCACCGTCACAAACTCCACCACCTATATCCACCATAGTACCATAGCCATAAATTTCCATTTTCCTAAAATGCCCCAGAAGTCCAAAAGTCATCCTTGGTCAAAGTCAAAGTCAACGGTCAAGGTCAACAGTTCATGTTGACCCGACTCGTCAAGTACAACCAGCCACTCGCTGAGTTACTTGCATAACTCGCCAACTCACCAAGTTAGTTGAGTGATTCATCGAGTTCCTAATGTTTGCGATCGAAAACTCCTTGGCCAACTCGTCGAGTTTCCCTAACTGACTCGCCGAGTCACCCTACTGACTCGCCGAGTCCACGACAATCTTCATCGGACTCGCCAAGTTGACCATGCAACTCGCCTAGTTCCTTCATTCCATTATCAATTCATATGCTTTTTAAGCCATCTTAAGGTTCCGTATTGTAGATCTAGTTTCCCAAGACATGCTTATCACGTAAAGTTGCAAACTTTACGTGCATGCGAGGCTCTAAAGTCTTATAATGGCAAAACCAAGCTTGTAATGGAGTTTTACACATAAGGAGAGGTTCATTCTCACCAAAGCCGATAGCTTTATGGATTTAGAGACAAAGGAGAGTTCAGATCTGAAGTTACAACTTCAGATCTGAGCTCATACTCAAGAATAGCTTCATAACATGCTAGAAAAGCCCAAATCGTTAACCAAATGAGATCTAGAATGAAATGAGGTCAAGGGAACGACTTGATACCTTGAAAAAGATGCCATCTGAGGTAGATATTAGATCCCCACATGTTCTTTGCTCCTATCCACTTGCTCTTCAAGTTCTTCTTACAAAGATACACCTTCCAAAACTTTAAAGCACACTAATGGAGCACACTCACATGAATTAGGGTTTATGGACCATCAAGAGGCTATAAGGTGAGGCTGAGGAGGCCAATGATCCTTTAAATAAGGTGCAAAACCCTAGAAATTAGGGTTTCATCATCCAGCTCCTACTCGTCGAGTCCCTTCGTGGACTCGGCGAGTAGGTCACTTAAACACGTGGACCTGCCGACTGCTACTCAACGAGTTAGGAAACCAATTTGTCGAGTAAACCTTGAAATCATGAGAAATTATAACCATAAATTGATACTCAAGAATCGGGGCGTTACACGACTAGCAATCGTAGCTGTTAAAAGTCGTTGTCGAACTCTGACCTAGTCAATGACGTGTCCATTAGATAAGAGATCATATATTCATCCATTCTAGATATCATATGGACTGAGACATGGATTATAATCATTCTCTCTGTCCATTTGTTGTTTCCTGATTTCCGATTTATGACGACCGACTAAGTGCACAAATCAAATCAGTCGAGGATCGGCTGAGCACTTAGGGGTGTCATCACTTAATCATCGAGGGGCCCACAAATATCGCTTTTATCCACATGGGGTAAAAGGAATGGATAAACTTCGACCCAAATGTGCGCTTGTACTCACTCATCAAATTACACACAACGATATATTTTATATCATCCAAGTTACTGGTGCGTTTACATATGTCAATGTGCAACTGACTCGCAACTACAACTCACACGTCTCCGTTTGAAGAATATAAGATACTATCGTCTCATGATCACTCATGATAAAATACAAGAAGTGATTCAAATGAGCGTGAGTTTAATCCAATACTCTAATCTTATTCCATGAGCACTCATGAATTCTGCAGCTATGTCTAAAACACCTAGACATACTACATACCTATTAATGACAATCTTGCCTCAATGCTTACTTCCAAAGTATGATCGAATGTGGACGGTTTGAATTACCTAGTTATTCGGGAAGTCAAAACATGCAAATTGAAACACAAGAATAATACTAACCCTACATGGCCCCAAAACTTTTGAGAGTAAATAAAACACTTTTTATTTAACCACCATATTGATTACTCATTATTCATTGTATAATGTTTCGAATAATCAACTTAATACTTGAATTAAAACAATAGTTGTCCCATGCTCCAAGAATGCACACTATGTTTACCTATGGTCCTTTCTTTGTGAAATAAATCAATTGAAAACATTTCAATGATGCTCATTTCACAATTCCAAATCCTTATCGTAAATGTAAGAATACAAAATTCTTGCCATTTACTGTAATCTGTTATATTCTAAACTTATATGCAATTATCCTCTTGTAAAGACTACGCACAAAAGTCATAGAGAGTTGGTAACAGACACTACAAAGTGTTCCAATGGAGAGCCATTCCATGGAAATGAAGGCTCATATTTAAAGTATATTTCTTTGAACATCCGTTTTGCATTAAGTTTTCTAATCTTACATAGATTTAATGGTTAACTTCCACCTATGGAAACATTTCCATATTTCCATTTTGACTATCACTTCTAAACAAGAGTTGCCTTTATTCAGAATATGTTAATATGGTCCTTCCAAAAATTTACACTATACTTCCAACTGTCCATGAGCAACGAATCTTTGGTAAACCTCAGATTATCCTCGGCAATTGTTTAATCATTTTAGTCATATCCAGTTATGGTCGTTTTTCCCTCTTAATGCCCTAGGCGATTGGAAAATTCAGAACAGACGAATATTATAGCACATGTAATCGATCCTATACCCAAAGCATATGGGACACGATTCATGATGTCTCACATAAAGACATGATATTAGACCAATCTTTTGCTATAATATTTTTATTTGTCATGTTCTCAAAATTCAGACTATGAAGAGGGATGTCGTAATCATAATCGAATTTTGAGACGTAAATAATATTTCTATATATAGAATTTCCTTATGTTGAACCATTCCAACATATATATATATATATATATATATATATATATATATATATATATATATATATATATATATATACTTGACTAAATTTGATTAAAATCTCAATCTAAGCTTTTAGAACTGGAATGAAGTATAATTTCCTCACCCTTAATTATAGCAAAACAACTTTTTCAAACCCTACAACTTTGCAAATTTGAAACTTTTGTTTTCTATAATTAATATTGCTAACTTGAAACACTTAATATAATAATCATGCTCCCACTAACATGATAATTATTAGCATAACACTTATGCTCCCACTAGCTTTGACATGTATCCAGAAATCAGCTGGACTTCTAGAAATCAATACTTTATTGACTTTTTTTTTTTTACCAAAGTTCAGATTTCTAATACAAGATGCTTTGTTAAGATTTTATCAAAATCATACACCTTTCCTTTGACAACTCACATGTGTGTCTAAAGAATTACGAAGAGGGGGGTCGTATTCATAATGTATAGACCTTTCTCCATTCTCACTAGTCCATGTTAGTGTGCCGGTTAACCACATACGCTCCATTAACGACTTTGAGAATGCAAATATCACAATTGCTATCTACTTAAAATCTACATAGTGAAAGCGTTTCCCCACCATTATTTTCATGAATTTGAGTGAAACCTTATGATACATAGATTTTTATGGTGTATGTCTTCTGATCCATGTGAATTTGTCAAAAACATAACCACCAGAGGAGGATAGTGAAAAATCCAAACTCATATGGACTGAACTTGTTCAATCTTAACTTCTTGCCGTCTGGCAGCACAAGGGCCTACCACTGCTTCCAAGTAGTTATGCAAACAAATGAGAACTCATAGAACTACAATGCATAGTCAACTTTAATTGGAATGGGCATAGAAACAAAAATATGTCAACACTACAGGTTACTAACCTCAACTTGTGTGCTAGTTATAAACAACATGTTTTATTCTTGATTAGTTCTTGAAACTCTTCAAGATCTTTAAGACTCCCACTGACCTCTTAATATATAAGATTCTTTTGTCAAGAACCATTCCTTGAAAAAGCAAATATTCAATAGTTAGTGCGGATTCATATCAAGACAAACACTTCACACAATTAGTCTTAGTTGGTCTTTGTCTTATCCAAGACATCACAACTTACCAATTTCAAATGTACAAGAGTAGGAAAAAACTTTTACTCTACATTTGACAAGTGTTATAAACCTTCTAAAGATTATGTCACTCAAGTTACAATCTTGGAGTATGACTCTATGGCTTGTTTTGGAACGAAGTATGGCTCATCTTCTTGATTTAACCATTTCAATAATTCACGATTGCTCTTCTTAGCCATACAAATGCACTAAGATATCCTTAGAGGATCAATTGTGACATGGTTTTCCACAATCATTAAGATGATCATAAAACATGATACTAAAGTACTCTCCCATCTTTTCGGATTGGAGAAACTTTTATCTTTCTGCCTAATTTGATTCTACTCATTCGTCCTGTCATACATTGAAACTTTTCCAATGTTTCATAATTAAACTTAAACTTGTAAGCATAACCATATTTACTGAACTTTAGTAAATCATGACGAATAGCCTTATCGTTCTTTGTGGTGGACCTAATCAGTGCACAACCAAGTGTACCCTGATCTCCTATTCCTTCACTTGACTCACATATACATGTGAACAAGAAATTAATCTTAATTTTCCAAAGATGAAAATTCTCATTCATCATACAATACAAGTTGCATGATTCCAAGTTTCTATCCAACTGAAACTTGGGTGATGAGAACCTTTCCATATTTGGCAAATTATGACACTACCATAAACGACAAAATCAAATCCATTTTCCAATATTGCTATTAATGGAATCATATAAACAACAATTTTTCACAAATGCCATTGTAAGGATACTTAAAATAAATAAAAACAATTTTTTCCTTTTATTTTAAAATTGCGGAAAAACTTATCCTTACAATGCAAATACATATGAAAACTATGTTTTTATTCATTCATAAGCAATCTATCATAACTGTTAGCAACAACTCAAAATTCCGATCTTCAGATCATGCGATCGATATCCATCTCTTCACGATCAGAATTAGCTTATTCTTCCTTTAAGCTTCCTTTCTTTTCTTCAATTCTACAAAACATCAAAATTCGACCTAGTCACATCATGTAATAAGAATCTCCAAATAGCAACTTAATTGAGTTAGATAGTGGACTTTACCTGAAGCATAGTCAAATTTATTGACTTTTACCATCCTAGTGAACTTTCAGGTAAATAAGGCAGCTTTGCAACTAATGCCCCTTCTTTTGGAAATAGAAACATATAGAGTCTTTAGTAACCATACAAGGGACTATCTCAGACTTAGCATTTCTCTTTACCATTTCGTCAACCGGGTTGACTATGGCCGATCCCTTTCTATTGGGAAGAGAAGACTTTTCTGGATTTCCAATGTTTCCACTATCAATGTCCATGTAAGTTTGGGAAGTAGATCTTCCAATCAAATTTTCTTTACCAGTGCTCCAAATCATTGCTGATTCAGCATCAACAAACAAATAGGTAAGATCCATAAGGGTCATGTTGTGGTATGTCACATGGTAGTCCTATAAAGAACCCGCTATATGACTTAGGAAGCGACTGAAGAACCCAATCAACAGTCAACTTCCTTGAGACTTCGAAACCCAACTCTTCCAGCTTGTCAATATGTTACTTCATCTCCAGGATGTGAGCACATATCGACATTGCTTGCCAATAGGGATTAAGTGACCTTGAACTTTTCAAGAACTTGTGGGTTAGGGAGAATAATTGGAGGAGGTGGAGGAAGTGAAGTATGATTTCCAGTCCCATTAATGCACAATAAAGGGTTTAATCTTTCACCTTGATCGCCATTTGGGATATCATCTTCATTAGGATAGCTTTATCCAAAAGGATAAGGAAGACCATAGGTGTCATAACTAGACATCTATGAAGGAGAAATTCAAGTTTAGTTGATTTAAGTTCTTAATATAACACGCAATATGAAATATTAAGGTTAGGACCCAACACAATATTTTATAACTTGGAAGAGGAATGCCGTAATCCAAGCTACAAAATATTTGAAGGTGGGTAAATGACAATTTACCAATTGCAACCATTAAAAACAAAATTTAACATTTGGTTTTAAATGAATTAAAACTCCTAGATCTTTTGAGATTCATTGAACTATTCAATGACATGTTTAAATCTCGATTGTGCCCTTCAAGTTTGTGACTGGGATGCCGAGGATCACAAACAAGGAATGAATAACCATGCAAATTAGCTTGGTACACCCAATGTTACAACCACCTAATCAATATGCCGGTTAACCACACACGCCCCATTTATCTATGATTACCATCAAGCTACCGTTGTCTACGCATTTTCAGTCCCATATTAGTGTGCCAGTTAACCATACACGCTCCACTAACGACTTAAAAAGGTGAAAAGTGCAATTTCATGGGTTAGCACCAAATTTACATTTTCCTAAGTAACTAAGATTGGGAATTTATAAGAGTTTAGTTACTTATTATTTATCATTATGATTTTAATGAAGGGATAATTAATGTCCTGTCCTACCTGTTCGGCTAACGACCCTCCACCAGTCAAAGAAGCGGTGGGTGAGAGTGGACACCCATTAAACAACCATTTTATAGGCAGTAACCTTATACCCCCTTATAGACCGGTTTCGTGAATGAGGTCTACTAACTGTAATACTGACTTACTCTTATACATACATACATACATATATATATATATATATATATATATATATATATTAAACTTTTAACATTATAATAGTATAGGGGTTGAATTTTAAACTTTTAATATTCTAAGGGTTTGATTTGGAATTAAAGTTACATGTGGGGAAACTTTACAAATTCCAAAACTTGAGGGAAAGTTTTGAACAATTTAAAAACTTTTGGTTTCCATAACCTATGAGTTTAAAGTAGTTTAATGCAAAACTCTTCAAGTTCCATAACTTGAGGACAAGTTATGGAAGACTTTAAAAACATTTATAAAAAATGAGACTCTTCATTTTCATAACTTATGGAAATTTTATGAGTTTTTAAAAATTCATAAATGAGACTTTTCATATAACTTGAGGACAAGCTACAAAAACACATATTATGAACAACTTTTAGATCAATTTGGATCGAAAACATTTATCACATAATTTTTCTATTAATCTAAACGAACTCATAAGAACGAGATAATTCATATCATCAATCTTTCAAGAAATTAGCATATTCATATAAACTAATACAAAACTTGAAATTATGATAATTATCTAATAATTGGAAGAGAATTAACATTACCATAACAACAAAATCAAATTTTATGAACAAAAACATTTTGTGGTAATGATTCTAATCCAAAACAGGCCAAAAAACTCGAAATTTTGTGGTCAGGGGCACTAACTCGTCGAGTGCATGAACTGACTCGGCGAGTTGGTTGAATTATCAGGTGTACTCGACGAGTCCCCCAGTGGACTTGACAAGTCCACTGTCCAGACAGCACAAAACGATTTTTTCACTTTGAAAACCAATAAAATATCAAGTATAATAGAAAACAACCTGAATCTGATACCACTGTTGGGTTTTGTATACTACAACATCTATGGTGCACACACAACCCTAAAAGCTTTGGATCTATGTTTTCTCTAATTATACATGCAATATTGTTTCCAAAGATTTAAGCCTACAACTAGCATACAAATGATATAAACTACATAAAATACTAGTTAGAAGTTTACCTCTTTGTGTAGCTTGTAGAACCTGATGAATTTGGCCATTAAAAGCTTAGCCCCAATAGTGTGGAAGCCTCAAATGGAATCACAACACATCATGGACAATGGTGGAACTTGAGAGAGAATTTGATGCACCCAAAAACACCCATGAACTCCAAGAACAGGCATGTAGATGTTTTTTAGGTTAAGAACATGTATTTATATGTTGAATTTCAAGGGTCATGAGTATAACACAAAACTATACTCATGGGTTTATGATCCATGGTTCGTGTGGCTCAACTCTTTATGTATCCATACATAAACTTGGTCCAACATGGATCATAAGCCCAACACACATAAATATAACTAATTACCATAATTAGTCCCCATAGATTTAATTAGTCTCTTTTCATCACTAAATTAATTCTTGATCAATACTAAATAAAACATACGATTTCATATTAATATATTATAACTTATAATATATATATATATATATATATATATATATATATATATATATATATATATATATGTATATATATATATATATATATATATATATATATATAATATTCTCTCAAGAATCCATCCTAACAAATTGTGTTTATGATATGCCAAATTTGACTTTTAAAAACATTTCAAAACCATTAAATCGATACAAACTTGTTTTCAAAATGTATCATATCAAAGTTTTCCTAGAAACATAAACAAAACAGGAGGAGTTGTATGATCACGCCTTCGCCTTGTCGCGATCCCCTGATGTACCTTAAACAATAAATTGAAACTGTAAGCCCGAAAGCTTAGTGAGTTACCCTAGAAAAACCAACTCATATAACCATATCATATCATATCAGGAAATACAAAACAACATGCATAATGAGCCTTTAGCCTGACTGGAATGCCTCGCAGGGCCTAAAGTTTATCTGGACCGCTCCCGAGCCTTCGACATGATTGGACCGCCTTGCAGAGCCTACAGCCTATCTGGACCGCTCGTCGGGTATGTTGGCCTTCAACACAAAGCATGACCGCTTGAACCCAACCCCCAACCAAACAAACATGTGCACATAAATATCATACGCTAGCTCATATCATATAATAGTCAAACCGATCTAACGGATCACTAATCATAGCAACATCCCAATAGCCAGGATATAGACCTTACTGGTCACTAACATAGCATCATACTATGACCAGGACACTAACCTACACATGCCACTAAACATAAGCATATCACCATCCTAACTACCATGATGTAATCAATAAACATATCATGCCATAACCGGATACAATCCATAAAGGGCTGGCCTTGGTGCCTTAGACCCTATTGATACAGTGAGGATAACTCACCTCGCAACTGTCGACTCGAAGAATAAGCTCAATTCTCCGATCATCGCCTCATACTCCACCACCTATATTCACCACACAACCATGATCATAAATTCCCAAAATGCCTAAGAAGTGATGGGTTTTGAGCATTCTAACACTTCCTAAGTGTACATGCAACCCTAATAACCTTGAATCTATGTTTTCTCTATATACATGCAAATTTCTTTTTCAAGGTTATTTCCTAACTAGATTGGCATGGGGAATATATGAAACATAAAAACTAGTAGAAATACATACCTTGTTGTTGCTTGGATTCCTTCAAGACTTTCTGAGCCTAGCACCCCAAATGTTGTGCCTCAAATGCTTCACACAACACCACAAAACTTGGAATAACTTGAGAGAATACTTCTAGCACTCAAAATCAGTTATGCCCTCTCTAGTAACCTTACTAGCCCCCATTTTACTAGCCAAAGGGTTCCTTTTATAGTGGTGTGACAATTAGGGTTTCATTAAGAAGACCCATAATTGTCATGACTCTTCATTTCTCATGACCCATGGGTTTGTAACTCCCATGGACTATCCATGGTGCTCCAAATGGTTACATCCATAACCCATAAACCATGGATCATTAATCCACCATAAAAGAATTGATGATTGTCATAATCAACCCTATATATTTAATTAGTCTCACTTTGATCACCAAATTAATACTAGATTAATACTTGATCAAATACTAATTAAATAATACTATTATTAATATATTAGAACTTATAATATATTAATAATCATAAGTACCTTATTCTCTCATTTAGTCTATCCAAGTATTGCAATGCCATGCAACCCAAATGGACCATACCGGGTCGGATCATGTACATACCAAATAAAGTTACGGACTTAGACACTATATCCAACAGTCTCCCACTTGGATAAGTCTAATAACTATATTTGCAAATATGAATTCAAAATCCGACTAGCAATCGTAGCTCTTTCAAAGTCTCTCGGAACTGAGATGATGATGATACGCCATTTAAGATAAGTGATCATATAATCCTCTGCTCTCATGATATAAGCCGGAAAAACACATGGAACATGGTCTTACTTATTGTCCAACATTTGTTTCTCGATCTCCGATTTGTTTCGACATAGAACTAAATTGAACACATCAATTAGGTTCTGACTGGGCCCGGTTCATAGGTCAAAACCAAATCATCGAGGGGCCCAGATATCGCTTCTATTTCTAGAAGGAACAGATAAAGTTCGACTGATATGCTTGTACCAACTACTTGTTGAATTACTCACAAAGGCACGTTTTATAACATCGATTTACCAATGCATTTTTGTACAATCAATGAATAACCAACTCATAGTCAACAACTCATATCTCTAGGTTTGAAGATTTATATGATATTACCGTCTCACGATCACTCGAGATAAATTCCATGAAGTGATGCAAGTGAGCGTGGGTTGAATCCAATACTCAGCCCTTATGAGTACTCATGAATGTTGTAGCAACCATTGCATTGTCTAAAGCACTTTAGACAAATCATACAAGCCAAATTCATGACAGTCTTAAATCAATACTTACTTCCATTGTTTGACTGACTGTGGATAGTTTGAATAATATGATATATACCATAACATAATTATTCTGGAAGTAAAAACATACAAAATTCGAAACATAGTAAACAATCAACACAAGATAGTAACACCTTACTCATAAATAAATAACAACTTTTATTTATCATCAAATGTCAATTACATTTTACAAGTTTCAGGAATCTAATTATTGAAACTAATATCATCCTTCAGCCCAATGCGCCTTGCATGCTGTAAATGCTTAACCCTGCTCAATCCCTTCGTGAGGGGATCTGCCAGGTTCTCATCCGATGATACCCTCTTTGCCACGAGGAGTCCTTCTTCTATTCTATGTCTGATGAAATGGTATTTTCTGTCAATGTGCCTAGATCTCCCGTGATCTCTTGGTTCTTTCGCCAAAGCAACCGCACTTTCACTGTCACAGAAAATTTCCATTGGCTCCTTTATAGCTGGTACAACTCCAAGGTCTCCAATGAAGTTCTTCAGCCATATCTCCTCTTTTGCTGCCTCGCTTGCTGTTATGTACTCTGATTCACAAGTCGAATCAGCTACTGTCTCCTGCTCGGAACTTTTCCAAGTAATTGCTCCTCCATTTAGGATAAAGACCCAGCCTGACTGAGAGCGGAAATTATCCCTATCAGTTTGAAAGCTAGCATCACTATATCCTTCCACTCTCAAGTCAGCACTGCCTCCAAGGGTAAGGACCCAGTCCTTAGTCCTCCGCAAATACTTGAGAATGTTCTTTACCGCTATCCAGTGTGCCTTTCCAGGGTTCCCTTGATATCTACTGACCATGCTCAAAGGAAAGGCCACATCAGGGCGAGTACAAGTCATAGCATACATGATCGAGCCCACAGCGGAAGCATATGGTATCGGACTCATTTCAGCTATCTCAGCCTCTGTGCTCGGACTCTGAGTCTTACTTAGCTTGGCATTACTCTGGATTGGTAACTCTCCTTTCTTGGAATCTTTCATACTGAACCTGTTCAGTATCTTATCCACATAAGTACTTTGACTAAGTCCAATTAGTCTCTTACTCCTATCTCTCAATATCCTTATCCCTAGGATATAGGCAGCTTCCCCAAGGTCCTTCATAGAAAAATACTTCCCTATGAAAAGTATGTCATCCACATACAACACCAAGAAGCTAACTATGCTCCCACTAGCCCTAACATACACACAAGACTCATCCTCACTCCTAGAAAAGCCAAACTCTTTGACTTTCTCATCAAAGCAAAGATTCCACCTACGAGATGCTTGTTTCAATCCATAAATGGATTTTTCAAGCTTACACACTCTATTAGGGTATTTTGGATCGACAAAACCCTATGGCTGAGCCATGTAAACATCCTCAGCCAACTTCCCATTAAGGAAAGCGGTTTTGACATCCATTTTCCATATTTCATAGTCATGAAATGCAACTATGGCTAACAACACTCTAATAGACTTAATCTTAGCTACTGGTGAGAAGGTCTCATCATAGTCAACTCCCGGAGTTTGGGTAAAGCCCTTCGCAACCAGTCGCGCTTTATAAGTGTGTACTTTCCCATCCATGTCGGTCTTCTTCTTGAAGATCCATTTGCACCCAACTGTCTTACGACCTGGTACATTGTCAACCAAGTTCCAAACTTGATTGTCATACATGGACTGAATCTCGCAGTCCATAGCCTCCTTCCATTTCGTAGACTCAGGGCCTGCCATGGCTTCCTTATAATTATTAGGTTCATCCAAATCTATCAGTGTACTATCACTGATAAATGTATCACCTTCAGTGGTGATGTGATAACCATAATAAAATTCAGGTGTGTTCCTCACCCTAGTGGAACGTCTTGGAGGTACAGACTCATCTATCGGCTCAACAGGAGTTTCCTCCTCAGGTTGGCTGATAGCATTTGAGGTTCCTTCACCACTTGACTCTTGAAGCTCTTCATGGTCAATTTGCCTCCTACTGTCCCCTTGGCTTATGAATTCTCTCTCACGAAAGACTCCTCTTCTTGCTACAAAGACCACATTATCACTGGGTCTGTAGAAGAGGTAACCAAAGGATCTCTGTGGGTAGCCGATGAAAATACACCTCTCGCTGGCTCAAGCTTGTCATGAGTCTCACGCCTCACAAAAGCTTCACAACCCCAAATCTTGATGTGGTCCAAATTGGGAACTTTCCCAGTCCACATCTCGTGAGATGTTTTGGCAACCTTTTTAGTAGGGACTAGATTAAGGATATGGGCGGCATTCTCTAAGGTATACCCCCAAAAAGAGATTGGTAACGAAGCTCGACTCATCATGGAACAAACCATATCTAACAAGGTTCGATTTTGCCTCTCAGGCACACCATTCAACTGTGGTGTCCTGGGAGGTGTCAATTGTGAGACAATCCCACATTCCTTAAGATAGTCAAGGAACTCAGTGCTAAGATACTCTCCTCCTCGATCGGATCGGAGCATCTTGATGTTCCTGCCCAATTGATTCTCAACTTCCTGCTTAAACTCTTTGGACTTTTCAAAGTTTCTGACTTATGCTTGATTAAGTAAATATATCCATATCTACTATAATCATCAGTAAAAGTCACATAATAACGATTAGCATCCCTTGTAGCAACTCTGAAGGGCCCACACACATTCGTGTGTACAAGGTCCAACAAACCTTCACCCCTATCACAAGTACCTGTGAAGGGCAACTTTGTCATTTTTCCAAGTAAACAAGACTCGCAACTATCATCTGACTTGAGGTCAAATGATTCCAAGACTCCAGCCTTTTGGAGTTGGCCTATGCGCTTCTTGCTAACATGTCCAAGACGACAATGCCACAAGGATGTTTTATCCAAGCTATCAGAAGAATCAATATACAACACATTATTTCCTAGATTGTCTACAACATTCACGGCTTCATATACACCATCACAAGGTATTGCTTTAAAGTAAAATACATCATTGTAATAAACATTAATAGCACCATTTTTATTATCAAATGAAAATGTAAAACCTTGTTTGTACAAGCCATGAAAAGAAATAATATTTCTCGCCATTTCGAGCGAGTAACAACACTTATTCAAATCTAACATTAAACCATTATTAAGCAATAAAGAATAAACTCCTATCTTGGTAACAGGTGATTCTTTCCTGTTGCCCATGACTAAGTTTATCTTCCCGTGCTCCACTTGCTCACTTCTTCTTAGTGCATGCAAATCAGTACAAATGTGAATACCACACCCTGTATCAAGCACCCAAGAATTAGCATTAGATGGGTTGTTAGACAATATTGTGTAAATACCTGCATGGGTGGGTTTAACCTTCCCATCCTTTACATCTTGCAGATATTTGGCGCAGCTTCGCTTGAAGTGTCCCTTATCTTGGCAATAGAAGCACTGTGCTTCCTTTGGGTTCGAAGAAGGAGTAATGGGACCTTTCTTTGTCCCACTTGAAGAGGAACCATCAAGAGTCTTACTCGTGGTACCCTTTGAAGGGCTTTTCCTCTTCTTACCTTTCCCTTTCCCAATTGCAAGAACAGGGGCTGTTAAAGGAGTAGAAATAGCAACCGCTTTACCCTTAAGGCCATTTTCAGCTGTCCTTAAGAGTCCTTGAAGTTTGCTAAGTGTGACTTCCTCCTTGTTCATATGATAAGTCATACGAAACTGATCATAACTTGGAGGTAAGGAATGGAGAATGATGTCAATCGCCAATTCCTCAGGGAAGTCAACATTAAGCTTTAGCAACCGGTCAACGAACCTTTGCATCTTCTGCAAGTGACCGGTGATGGGTTCACCATCCTTCATCCTTGTGGTTATCATGGAGGAAATGATTTCATACCTCTCTTGACGCGCGCTATGATGGTACCTTTCCATCAGATCTAGGTGCATCTCATAGGGTAGAAATCTTCATAAGATTTTTGGAGTTCTGGAGTCATTGTGGCCATCATGATGCAAGACACCTTGGTGGCATCCTTCTCATGCGCAATGAACTTCGCAAGCTCTTCTGGAGTAGCAGTGGATTCATTAACAACCTTAAGATCCCTATCAAGGACATATTCTTTATCTTTATAGCGGGTAATCATCCTGATGTTTCTGATCCACTCATTAAAGTTGGATCCATCAAAGATGAGCTTACCACACAAGTTCATTAGGGAAAAGGAGCCTGTAGGGTTTGAGCCAGCAACGTTATTGGAAGACATCTAGAATAGAAGGAAGATAAGTTTCATTAGATTAAGAGTCCTTAATAAGTCACCCAAATGAAATATTAAGGCTAGGATCCAACAAACTATTTATAGGTGGAAGAGGGATGCCGTAATCCACACTATAAAATATTTCAAGGTAGGTAAATGACGATTTACCAATTTCCCCCATAAGACGAAATATTTTATTATTAGGTTTTATTGGTTTTGAAACTCCTAGATCTTTTGAGATGCATTGAACTTTTCAATGGCATGTTTGAATCTTGAATGTGCCCTCTCAAGTTTGTGACTGGGATGCCGAGGATCACAAACAAGGTGTGAATAACCATACAAATTGACTTGGTACCCTTAACAATATTACCTAATCGATGTGCCAGTTAACCACACACGCTCCACTGATCTATAATAAAGTCAAGTTACCCTTTGCCACTCTTACTAGTCCATGTTAGTGTGCCGGTTAACCACACACGCTCCACTAACGACTTGGTAAGGTACAAAGTGTAATTCTATGGGCTAGCACCAATTTCACATTTTCCTAAAGTAACTAAGATTGGGAATTTATAATGTATAGTTACTTTATAATTCATTATACTTTTAATGAGAATTTAAAGTCATATCCTACCCGTTCGGCTAACAACCCTCCACCGATCAAGGGAGCGGTGGGTGAGAGTGGACACCCATTAAGTCACCATTTTATAGGCAACAACCTTATACCCCCCTTATAGACCGGCTTCGTGAATGAGGCCTACTAACGGTAAGAATGACATATTCTTATACATATCTATATAATAAAATTATAATAATAGTATAAGTGTTGATTTTTAAACTTTTTAAAAATCTAAGGTTTAATTTGGAATTAAAGTATTAGAGTGTAAGAATTTTCAAATTCCAAAACTTGAGGGCAAGAATTGAAACTATTCCAAGTCTCTTCAATTTTGTAACTTATGAGTTTTAATGGTTCATAAAAATGAAGACTCTTCATTTTATGAAACCTCTTTAGTTCTTTAAACACAAATTAAAGAAGTGACCTTTGGTTATCCATAACTTGAGGACAAGTTATGGACACCATCAATACAATTAAGATCAAGAATTAAACACACATGGTGGTTACACATAATTCCTATGATCTTCTAAAAACTTATAAGAACACAAATTCATGTCAAGCAATTTCAAGAAATCATATGAACATATATAATACTTTGAAATTGTTTAAAGTCATGTAAAATGGATTAACATAATCATTATCATTTTGAAAAACAGATTTTACAAGTCCAAAACAGATTGGGATAATGATTCTAATCCATTTCCAGCACCAAAACACGAAAAGACTGCGCAGCACGCACCTACTCGTCGAGTGCACGATTCTACTCGACGAGTAGGATGAATTTGTACATGGACTCGGCGAGTCCTCCCCATGAACTCGGCGAGTCCAGTCGACAGTGAGCAGTTTTTTCGATTTTCAAGCAGTTTTGCATCAAGTATACAAAAAAGAAACCTAGGCTCTGATACCACTGATGGGTTTTTGAGCATTCTAACACTTCCTAAGTGTACATGCAACCCTAATAACCTTGAATCTATGTTTTCTCTATATACATTCAAATTTCTTTTTCAAGGTTATTTCCTAACTAGCATGGCATGGGGAATATATGAAACATAAAAACTAGTAGAAATACATACCTTGTTGTTGCTTGGATTCCTTCAAGACTTTCTGAGCCTAGCACCCCAAATGTTGTGCCTCAAATGCTTTACACAACACCACAAAACTTGGAATAACTTGAGAGAATACTTCTAGCACTCAAAATCGGTTATGCCCTCTCTAGTAACCTTAATAGCCCCCATTTTACTAGCCAAAGGGTTCCTTTTATAGTGGTGTCACAATTAGGGTTTCATTTAGAAGACCCATAATTGTCATGACTCTTCATTTCTCATGACCCATGGGTTTGTAACTCCCATGGACAATCCATGGTGCTCCAAATGGTTACATCCATAACCCATAAACCATGGATCATTAATCCACCATAAAAGAATTGATGATTGTCATAATCAACCCTATATATTTAATTAGTCTCACTTTGATCACCAAATTAAAACTAGATTAATACTTGATCAAATACTAATTAAATAATACTATTATTAATATATTAGAACTTATAATATATTAATAATTATAAGTGCCTTATTCTCTCATTTAGTCTATCCAAGTATTGCAATGCCATGCAACCCAAATGGACCATGCCGGGTCGGATCAAGTACATACCAAATAAAGTTATGGACTTAGACACTATATCCAACAAGAAGTCCAGTAGTCAGCGCTTAGTTAAAGTCAAGCCAACTGTCAAAGTCAAGAGTTCATGTTGACCTCAACTCGTCGAGTACAACCAGCCACTCGCCGAGTTCCTTGCATAATCCGCCAACTCACCGAGTCACTTGAGTGACTCGTCGAGTTCCTAATGTTTGTGGCCGTAAACTCCTTGGCCAACTCATCGAGTTTCCCTTGAAACTCGCCAAGTTCATACGTGTCCAAAGTTTGTGAAAGCCTAACTGACTCGTCGAGTCACTCTACTGACTCGCCGAGCCTACGACAATCTTCATCGGAGTCGCCGAGTTAACCATGCAATTCGTTGAGTCCCTTCAATCCTTCATCCATACATATGCTTTTTAAGCCATGATAAGGTTCCATATTGCATATCCAAATCTCGAAGGCATGTTTATCACGTAAAGTTGCAAACTTTACGTGCATGCAAGGCTCTAGAGACTCTAAATGACAAATCCAAGCTTGCAATGGAGTTTTACACCTAAGGAGAGTCTCATTCTTGCAAAATCTGGAAGCTTTATGGACTTAGAGACCCAATAGAGTTCAGATCTGAAGTTGCAACTTCAGATCTTAGCACAAACACAAGAAAAGCTTCCTAATATGCTAGAAAATCCCAAATATCCACCCAAATGAGATCTAGAATGAAATGAGGTTAAGATAACAGCTTAATACCTTCCAAATGATGCCAACTGAGGTAGATCTCTGATTCCCACATGTTCCTTTCTTCTAGTCACTTGTTCTCTAAGCTTTCCTCAGCAAAAATCCTCTTCTAAAGCTTAAAACACACAAAAGGAGCACACTCACACGAATTAAGGTTAATGGAATATAAAAAGGCTGGAATGGGAGGTTGAGGAGGCCAATGGTCCTTTAAGTAGGGTGCAAAACCCCGAAAATTAGGGTTTCATCCTCCAGCTCCTACTCGTCGAGTCCCTTCTTGGACTCAGCAAGTAGGTCACTTAAACACGTGAACCAACTCGCTGCTACTCAACGAGTCAGGGAAACCAATCGTCGAGTAGACCTTGAAATCGAAAAAATATTATAGAAAAATCAATACCTGAGAATCGGTGCGTTACAATTCTCCCCCACTTGAAATAGACTTTTTCCTCGAAGTGTGCCGTGGTGAACAACTCCGGATATTGCTCCCGCATCTCTAGCTCTGTCTCCCACGTCCACATTGACCCTCTTCAGTTTCTCCCACTGTACCTTTACCAAAGGTATCTACTTGTTCCGTAGAACCTTTATCTTCCTTACCAGAATGGCCATAGGCCTCTCCACGTAATTCAGGCACTCATCGACCTGAATATCATCCAACGAGACCACTGCCTCCTGATCCATAATGCACTTTCGCAACTGCGAAACGTGGAAAGTGTTGTGGATCCAACTAAGCTCCTACGGTAGCTCTAGCCTGTATGCCACCTTGCCAACCCTGCCAATGATCTTAAACAACCCAATGTAATAGGGACCCAATTTCCCCCTCTTCCTGAAGTGGATCACACCCTTCCAGGGTGAGACCTTTTGGAGTACCATATCACCAACCTGGAACTCCAACTTAGATCGACATCTGTCGGCGTAACTCTTCTGCCGACTCTGAGCGGTTTGTAGTTGCTGCCTAATATGTTGAATCTTCTCATTAGTCTACAAGACTACCTCCGTTTATCCCATTACCTTGTGTCCGACCTCACCCCAACAAACTGGCGTGCGGCATCTCCGCCCATACAACAGCTTGAAAGGCGGGGCGCCAATGCTGGAATGATAGTTGTTATTGTAGGCGAACTATGCAAGGGGTAGGTTGGAATCACAGCTCCCACCGAAGTGAATGACGCACCCCCTCAACATATCCTCGAGGGTTTGATTGGTCCGCTGACTCTGACCGTTGGTCTGCGGATGAAACATTGTGCTAAAGTGAAGCCACGTGCCCAGTTCCTCGTCAAACTTCTGCCAGAAACGGGAGGTAAGTCTAACATCCCAGTCGGAGACAATGGAGATCGGAACCCAATGGCGATCAATGATCTCGCAAATTTACATGTCGGCCAACTTCTCGACCGTCGAACTCTCCCGTATAGCCAAGAAATGGGTACTCTTGGTCAATCGATCTACGATGACCCATATAGCGTCAAATTCTTTCGCCGTCCTTGGCAACTTGGTAATGAAGTCCATCGTGATCTGTTCCCATTTCCACATGGGAATCTCTAGGGGCTGCAACATACCATGCGGCCTCTGATGCTCGGCCTTGACCATCCTACATGTCAAGCACCTCTCGACATACCAAGCGATTTCTCGTTTCATACATGTCCACCAATAACTCAAACTCGGGTCTCAATACATCTAGGTGGCCCCAGGTGAATAGAGAATTGAGACTTATGAGCCTCCTCCATGACTGTCTGTCTGACCCCACCAGACATCGGAACCCATAACTGACCGCATTGGGTCAATAATCCTCGGCTATCCTGCACAAACCAGGTGTTCTTTTTGTTGATTCTCTCCATCTTCCAGTTCTCCGGTCGCATGCCCTTAACCTGAGCATCCCTGATCAAGATCACCAGCAGAGAATCCACTGTTATCCTCATACATATTGTTGGCTTAGAAGACCTAGCTGACTTGTGGCTCAAAGTGTCCTCCACCACGTTCGCTTTACAGGGGTGGTAAAGGATCTCGCAATTGTAGTCCTTGACTACGTCCAACCACCTGTTCTGCCTCATGTTCAAGTTTGGCTAATCCAGGATTTGTCTCTAGCTCTTTTGATCCATGTATATGGTAGAATGGACCCCAGATAGATAATGCCTCCATATCTTCAGAGCGAACACCACCGCTCCCAGCTCCAAATGATACGTAGGGTATCAAGTCTCATGCGACTTTAGCTGCCGCGATGTGTAGGCTATCACTCGTCCTCTTTGCATGAGGACCACCCCCAACCTATGATGGATGCATCACAGAACACCACAAAATCCTCAACTCCCTCCGGGAGAGTCAAAACTGGTGCCTTGCACAAACGATGTCGGAGGGTCTCAAACGCCCTCTGCTGCATAGGGCCCCATCGGAAATCCACCCCCTTCCTCGTTAGATGGGTGAGGGATATTGCAATCTTGGAGAAATCCCATATGAAATCTTCGGTAGCGCCCTGCTAATCCCAAAAAACTCCTGATATCCGAGGGAGATCTCGGCACCTCCCACTGCACGACTTCCTCGATTTTGGTCTGGTCGAACAAAACCCCATCCTGATTAACGAGATGTCCGAGGAACTGGAACTCTCGTAACAAAAACTCACACTTCTAGAACTTGGCATACAACCGTTCTCATCTCAAAACTCCCAACAACTCCATGAGGTGCTCCTCGTGCAGCTCTCGGGTCTTGGAATATACCAAGACATCATCAATAAACACTATGACCGAGCGATCAAGCATCAGTCTGCAGACCCGATTCATCAGGTCCATGAATACTGCTGGCGCGTTGGTGAGCCCAAACTACATCACCACGAACTCGTAATGACCATAACGTGTCCGAAACACGGTCTTCTCCACGTCCTCCTCTATGACCCGGACCTAATGATAACCCGACCTCAAATCAATCTTGGAGAACCAAGATGGATCCTGCAATTGATCAAAGAGATCATCTATCCACAAGAGTGGATAACGGTTCTCCACTATTAACTTGTTCAACTCCCTATAATTAATGCACATCCGGTGCGAACCGTCCTTCTTCCTGACGAAGAGGATCGATGCTCCCCACGGAGAGCTGCTAGGTCGAATGATCTACTTGCCTAGCAGTTCCTGCATCTGTGATGACAGCTCCTACATCTCGGGTGGCGCCAACCGGAACGATGCCTTGGCGATAGGAGCTGCACCTAGAGCCAGGTCGATCTGGAACTCGACCTGCCTCTTTGGAGGTATCCCTGGTAACTCCTCCGGGAACACGTCAACAAACTCTCTAACCACTGGAACCTCTAAAAATGGAGTCTGATCTCTGACCCACGTATCCACCACATACGCTAGGTAACCCGTACACCTATGCTGAATATACTACCGAGACCTAGCGGCTGAACAAAACCCTGATCCTATTCTGGTGCCCTCGCCATATACAATTAGTTCTCCCCCACTTAGGGTTCGAACTACCACTCGTTGGCCATCGCAATCTATCATGGCACCAAATCAACTAAGCAAATCCATCCCCACAATCACACACACCTCTCCCATGGGAATCGAAATCAAATCTATCGGAAAGGACACTCCGAAAATCTCCAACACACATCCTCGGTACACCGAAGAAACAGAAACCCTGTGTTCGTTGGTGATAGAGACTCGCAACGGACACTCTTACTCACCTACTGCCACATTGAACTCCCTACTAAATGTCTGAGATACGAAAGACTGACTAGCCCCCGAATTAAATAATACCAATGCAGGTAAGGAGTTCACTAAAAACGTAACTAATCACAGGTACAATAGATAAGCATAAAACAAATATAATATATAAGATAAAGGATAGAAACATACCAACAACCACATCCGGTGCTGCCCTGACCTCCTTTGCTGTAAGCTGGAAGGCACGCCCCTGACCCTTCGGAGGCTCTACCTTAACTGGCCTCCCATCTGCAATCCTCAATGTAGCCAGCGCTAGAGCCTGCGTCGACCTGGCGGCGATCTGTGGACAGTTGGTCTTCACGCGACCAACCTGATGACAGTGATATGATATCTTCATATCTGATGCATGGACGTACTGGCAACAATCCCTAACATAGTGCCCCTCCTTGCCGTACTTGTGGCACCCACTAGCCGTCCGAAAAACTCCAGAATGACCATTACCGCACTTTCCACAAGTGTGGCTCTGCTGACCCCCAATCCGAGAATAAGCGGTCTTAGACTGCTTTAGCACCGGCTGAGACTGTGTCGGGGCCTGATGTTACACCCTCAACTGTAGCTAAATCTCCAACTCATGCCGCCTAGCAGCCTTATACAACTCCAGAAGAGTATCACATCGTTGGGTAGACACAAACTGATGGATGTTAGTCTTGAGCATGCTCAGATAACAGGTCACCTGAGCCTACTCGGAAGCAAACTCTGGGCAGAACATCGCCCTCTCTGTGAACATGTGGCTGATCTCCGTCACCGACTCCCCTTCCTGTCTCAAACTCAAAAACTCTTGTGACAACCGTTCCCGTTCAACCCGTGGAATGTTTCGAGCGCGGAACATATCCTTGAACGGCTCCCAAGTAACATCAGCTCTCTGATCATCAGTGTACGACCTAGTCGTCAATCACCACCAGTCCTTGGCCCCGGACCTTAGCAGGTTCAGAGCATACCTGACCTTCTAGTCAGTAGCACACGAGCAAGTAATGAAACACCCCTCCACATCTGAAACCCACCTAATAGCTCTGATGGGGTCCTGAGTCCTATCAAAAGTAGGGGGCTTCGTGTTATCGAAGTCCCTATACTGGAAGCCCCAAGTGGCTCTTACTCCTCCCCCTTCCACTGTTACAACCGATGAAGCTGTAGAGGCAGCCGTCTCTGCAAGGGTAACGTATCGCTCGTCAGAGTACTATACCATGGCGGTATTAATAGACCCAAACATCTCCGGTAGTTGTGCCCGAAACAAAGGGGCAACCTCATCATGCAAGATTTCTCGAATCCTGGCGTCTAACTCATTTGTCCCCATCTGCACCACAGGATCTGGTGATGTTGGCCCCTCCTGGCCTCCGCCTCCTGATCCTGATCCTGAATCGGATCCAATCACAAAGCGTATCGTCATCACCATTCTGAAACATACTAAAAGATATCAAATAATCCACATAAATCACTGGGAACCAACTCCCGACTAAACCCTAAGGGTTGTGACTTCCTTGCTAGGTATGTGGGTCCTATGCTTTAAGTAGTACGGGCCTATATTTGTCTTATGTATAAACCTCAACCCTAGAGGAAGGCTAATTGTCTCATAACTGACCTACCGGCCTCACACAACCCAGTCATCCATGGAACTTCCACCAACCCTGCAACACTAGCGTATGTTCGCCATACATAACGCTGGACCCTATAGACTTTCGAATATCTGATCCTACCCTAAGTCCCTAATCGACAAGAACAGATCATAAGGCCAAATCAAGCATTATCAGGCTATAAGATCTTAATTATCTACAGCCGTTATACATACACAAATAACTACAGTAATGATGTCAATCTCATATAAGGAAACCCTAGGCTAGCAGACATCATGTAATCAGGTAATTCTATCATGTAATTCCTGAAGATCCCTAGCCTAGTACTAGCATGATGTTCTAACATATCACAATATCAAATAATCATATTGTATTTTGGGGTCTACTTACTGGCTCCGGCTGATCGTACACCCTGCATCCTCCTTTACTTATTTTGAAAACCATTTGAAAAAAATTATTTTAAAAATCTTTTCCTTGATTTGAGACTGGAGTCACACGAGTGTTCCTCCAATTCACTCAAACCAAGGCTCTGATACCAACTTGTAACACCCATAAAATTGATGCCAAATTAGGAATTTTAAAAACATTTCAAAACCATTAAATCATTACAAACTTGTTTTCAGAATGTATCATATCAGAGTTTTCCCAGAAACATAAACAAAACTGGAGGAGCTATATGATCACGCCTTTGCCTTTCCGCGATCCCCTGATGTACCTAAAACAATAAACTAAAATTATAAGCCCAAAAGCTTAGTGAGTTACCCCCAAAATACAAACTCATATAACCATATCATATCATATCAACAAATACATAACAACATAGATAATGAGCCTTCATCCTGACTGGACTACCCCGTAGGGCCTATAGCCTATTTGGACCGCTCTCGAGCCTTCGACATGAATGGACCGCCTCGCAGGGCCTACAGCCTATCCGGATCGCTCGTTGGGTATGTTGGCCTTCAACACAAAGCATGACCGCCTCAACCCAACCCCCAACCAAACAAACATGTGCACATAAATATCATATGCTAGCTCATATCATATAACAGTCAAACCGATCTAACATATCACTAATCATAGCAACATCCCAATAGTCGGGATATAGACCTAACCGGTCACTAACATAGCATCATCCTATGACCAGGACACTGACCTAGCCAGACCACTAAACATAAGCATATCACCATCCTAAATACCATGATGTAATCAATAAACATATCATGCCATAACCGGATACAATCCATAAAGGACCGGCCTTGGTGCCTTAAACCCTATTGATATAGTCAGGATAACTCACCTCGCAACTGTCGACTCGAAGGATAAGCTCAATTCTCAAATCATCGCCTCATACTCCACCACCTATATTCACCACACAACCATGATCATAAATTCCCAAAATGCCCCAGAAATCCAATAGTCAACCCTTGGTCAAAGTCAAGTCAACTGTCAAAGTCAATAATCCATGTTGACCTCAACTCGTCGAGTACAACCAGCCACTCGCCGAGTTCCTTGCATAAGTCGCCAACTCGCCGAGTCACTTGAGTAACTCGTCGATTTCCTAATGTTTGTGGTCGTAAACTTCTTGGTCAACTCATCGAGTTTCCCTTGCAACTCGCCAAGTTCATATGTGTCCAAAGGTTAGGAAATCCTAGCTGACTCGCCGAGCCTACGACAATCTTCATCGTACTCGCCGAGTTGACCATGCAACTCGCCGAGTTCCTTCAGTCCCTCATCCACACATATGCTTTTTAAGCCATGATAAGGTTCCATATTGCGGATCCAAATCCCCAAGGCATGTTTATCTCGTAAAGTTGCAAAATTTACGTGCATGCAAGGCTCTAGAGACTCTAAATGACAAATCCAATCTTGCAATGGAGTTTTACACCTAAGGAGAGTCTCATTCTTGCAAAAGTTGGAAGCTTTATGGACTTAAAGACCGAAGAGAGTTCAGATCTGAAGTTGCAACTTCAAATCTTAGCTCAAACACAAGAAAAGCTTCCTAATATGCTAGAAAAGCCCAAAAATCCACCCAAATGAGATCTAGAATGAAATGAGCTTAAGATAACGGCTTAATACCTTCCAAAGGATGCCAACTAAGGTAGATCTCTTATTCCCACATGTTCCTTGCTTCTAGTCACTTGTTCTGCAAGCTTTCCTCACCAAAAATCCTCTTCCAAAGCTTAAAAAACACAAATGGAGCACACTCACACGAATTAGGGTTAATGGAATATCAAGAGTCTATAAGGTGAGGCTGAGGTGGCCAATGGTCCTTTAAATAAGGTGCAAAATCTCGGAAATTAGGGTTTCATCCTCCAGCTCCTACTCGTTGAGTCCCTTCTTGGACTCGACGAGTAGGTCACTTAAACACGTGGACCAACCCGCTCCTACTCGACGAGTCAGGGAAACGAACTCGTCGAGTAGACCTTGAAATCTAGAAAATCTTAGAGCAAATTCAATACCTAAGAATTGGGGTGTTACACTAAACATGTCACCAAAAAAAATACACACTATAGATAGCAAATCCAAAATAACATTTGTACGCAACCATACTTTTCATAAAATACACTGTGAATAAATAATTGAAAAACCGCATGATAAACATTTATGTCGGAGCAACCACAGAACACGAAAAAACTCACCTCGTAACCGACAAATCAAAACCGAATCTTGTCATGCTACTCGCACCTACATTCCACCATCAAGTTTTCTAAGACAATAAATCCTAGACGCACATCTTACGTGTCCATTTTGGTTCTATAATCCATGTGCCTCGTTCGTCCGATCAAAATAATCAACATTTATGTTAGTTAAAACATACGTAATAATATTAGTACAAGTATTATCTTCTATTGCATCAATATTTTCATATAAATAAAGTTACATTCTTAAATATAATACTAATATATTAAAACAATTAAAACATTAAAATAAAAAAAATGTTTGGTTTTAATAATAACAAGAATAACTAGCCGCTTAGTAAAACTTGATGGACCATTTTTTGTCCTTTACGATTTCTAAATGAATTTAGAATTGTCAAAATGTTAATAGTTCAAGGACCATTTATGTAACTTCAGTTTTTAATTCAAAATAAAAGGAATGAAAAATGTTTTAAGAAAACGAAAACTTGGTCAAAACCAGAGGGGCTCTTTTAGTAAATTTAAATCCCTCACAAATAAAAAGTACACAGATGACTACGTGTTTTGACCGTTCTTGCTACCCACCCAAAACAAAACCCGAAATTCATTTCTTTTTTACCCGACGCTATTGCTATTTTTCTATCATTTTTAAACAATTTGAAGCTTCAAAATTTATGTAAAATTAATTTGTAAAACCTACATTAATCATCTCCGCTTCTTACCAAATGTAATCATTAATTATTGTTCAGAAATACTCTCCAATAAATATGAATTCATGGTTTTTACCAAAATTCAAACACTTCAAAATTTTTATAAACTAAACTCTTATTGGCCCGAACAAAGACATTAGATAGGACCAAAACACTTAATGCAGATGTATAACCCTAATCAAATGACTATACCAAGCTAAAATCAAAGAATTGTACCTTAATTTGCTAAAAAGCTCCAAAAATATTCAAGAATTTATCACCCTGATTTGTCCATTGATTCTCAACATTTTCTTGCAATTCTAGTGGACTTTTCATAGGGTTTTTCGAGGTTTATATATTGCCTAAGATTCTAACTACTAAAACCCTTTCACATGCTCAACTTTACTACATCATTAAGGGTGGTGGTTTTGAGGGTTTAAAGCTCATTATTTTTTTTTCTAATTAAACTTAATTACTCCTAATTAATCACCCATTATATTATTTTAATAATATAGTCATATTATATATATATATATATATATATATATATATATATATATATATATATATATACATTTTTTTAATTTGAGTTATCACAAACTTCCCCCCTTTGAAAAATTTCGTCCTCGGAATTTGAATCCAGTTAACCAATTTGGATATTTGATCTTAATATCTCGTTCGCTTTCTAATGTTGCATTCGATTCCTTGGTATCTCCAATCAATAAGCCACCTCGGCTTGATCCTTAAGAAGGCCCAATAGGCCGGAGACTCAACCTAACTTTACAAAACCGCACCATGTCTTTCCATGTCAATCCGTTCAATATGACTTTATCTCCACCTGACACACTGTTGACTTCCTATGTTTAACCACCTAACGTTTTGGTTGTTTCGTAACAAAAACTCACACTTCTAGAACTTGGCATACAACCGTTCTCATCTCAAAACTCCCAACAACTCCATGAGGTGCTCCTCGTGCAGCTCTCGGGTCTTGGAATATACCAAGACATCATCAATAAACACTATGACCGAGCGATCAAGCATCAGTCTGCAGACCCGATTCATCAGGTCCATGAATACTGCTGGCGCGTTGGTGAGCCCAAACTACATCACCACGAACTCGTAATGACCATAACGTGTCCGAAACACGGTCTTCTCCACGTCCTCCTCTATGACCCGGACCTAATGATAACCCGACCTCAAATCAATCTTGGAGAACCAAGATGCATCCTGCAATTGATCAAAGAGATCATCTATCCACAAGAGTGGATAACGGTTCTCCACTATTAACTTGTTCAACTCCTTATAATTAATGCACATCCGGTGCGAACCGTCCTTCTTCCTGACGAAGAGGATCGATGCTCCCCACGGAGAGCTGCTAGGTCGAATGATCTACTTGCCTAGCAGTTCCTGCATCTGTGATGACAGCTCCTACATCTCGGGTGGTGCCAACCGGAACGATGCCTTGGCGATAGGAGCTGCACCTAGAGCCAGGTCGATCTGGAACTCGACCTGCCTCTTTGGAGGTATCCCTGGTAACTCCTCCGGGAACACGTCAACAAACTCTCTAACCACTGGAACCTCTAAAAATGGAGTTTGATCTCTGACCCACGTATCGACCACATACGCTAGGTAACCCGTACACCTATGCTGAATATACTACCGAGACCTAGCGGCTGAACAAAACCCTGATCCTATTCTGGTGCCCTCGCCATATACAATTAGTTCTCCCCCACTTAGGGTTCGAACTACCACTCGTTGGCCATCGCAATCTATCATGGCACCAAATCAACTAAGCAAATCCATCCCCACAATCACACACACCTCTCCCATGGGAATCGAAATCAAATCTATCGGAAAGGACACTCCGAAAATCTCCAACACACATCCTCGGTAGACCGAAGAAACAGAAACCCTGTGTTCGTTGGTGATAGAGACTCGCAACGGACACTCTTACTCACCTACTGCCACATTGAACTCCCTACTAAATGTCTGAGATACGAAAGACTGACTAGCCCCCGAATTAAATAATACCAATGCAGGTAAGGAGTTCACTAAAAACGTAACTAATCACAGGTACAATAGATAAGCATAAAACAAATATAATATATAAGATAAAGGATAGAAACATACCAACAACCACATCCGGTGCTGCCCTGACCTCCTTTGCTGTAAGCTGGAAGGCACGCCCCTGACCCTTCGGAGGCTCTACCTTAACTGGCCTCCCATCTGCAATCCTCAATGTAGCCAGCGCTAGAGCCTGCGTCGACCTGGCGGCGATCTGTGGACAGTTGGTCTTCACGCGACCAACCTGATGACAGTGATATCATATCTTCATATCTGATGCATGGACGTACTGGCAACAATCCCTAACATAGTGCCCCTCCTTGCCGTACTTGTGGCACCCACTAGCCGTCCGAAAAACTCCAGAATGACCATTACCGCACTTTCCACAAGTGTGGCTCTGCTGACCCCCAATCCGAGAATAAGCGGTCTTAGACTGCTTTAGCACCGGCTGAGACTGTGTCGGGGCCTGATGTTACTCCCTCAACTGTAGCTAAATCTCCAACTCATGCCGCCTAGCGGCCTTATACAACTCCAGAAGAGTATCACATCGTTGGGTAGACACAAACTGATGGATGTTAGTCTTGAGCATGCTCAGATAACAGGTCACCTGAGCCTACTCGGAAGCAAACTCTGGGCAGAACATCGCCCTCTCTGTGAACATGTGGCTGATCTCCGTCACCGACTCCCCTTCCTGTCTCAAACTCAAAAACTCTTGTGACAACCGTTCCCGTTCAACCCGTGGAATGTTTCGGGCGCGGAACATATCCTTGAACAGCTCCCAAGTAACATCAGCTCTCTGATCATCAGTGTACGACCTAGTCGTCAATCACCACCAGTCCTTGGCCCCGGACCTTAGCAGGTTCAGAGCATACCTGACCTTCTGGTCAGTAGCACACGAGCAAGTAATGAAACACCCCTCCACATCTGAAACCCACCTAATAGCTCTGATGGGGTCCTGAGTCCTATCAAAAGTAGGGGGCTTCGTGTTATCGAAGTCCCTATACTGGAAGCCCCAAGTGGCTCTTACTCCTCCCCCTTCCACTGTTACAACCGATGAAGCTGCAGAGGCAGCCGTCTCTGCAAGGGTAACGTATCGCTCGTCAGAGTACTATACCATGGCGGTATTAATAGACCCAAACATCTCCGGTAGTTGTGCCCGAAACAAAGGGGCAACCTCATCATGCAAGATTTCTCGAATCCTGGCGTCTAACCCATTTGTCCCCATCTGCACCACAGGATCAGGTGATGTTGGCCCCTCCTGGCCTCCGCCTCCTGATCCTGATCCTGAATCGGATCCAATCACAAAGCGTATCGTCATCACCATTCTGAAACATACTAAAAGATATCAAATAATCCACATAAATCACTGGGAACCAACTCCCGACTAAACCCTAAGGGTTGTGACTTCCTTGCTAGGTGTGTGGGTCCTATGCTTTAAGTAGTACGGGCCTATATTTGTCTTATGTATAAACCTCAACCCTAGAGGAAGGCTAATTGTCTCATAACTGACCTACCAGCCTCACACAACCCAGTCATCCATGGAACTTCCACCAACCCTGCAACACTAGCGTATGTTCGCCATACATAACGCTGGACCCTATAGACTTTCGAATATCTGATCCTACCCTAAGTCCCTAATCGACAAGAATAGATCATAAGGCCAAATCAAGCATTATCAGGCTATAAGATCTTAATTATCTACAGCCGTTATACATACACAAATAACTACAGTAATGATGTCAATCTCATATAAGGAAACCCTAGGCTAGCAGACATCATGTAATCAGGTAATTCTATCATGTAATTCCTGAAGATCCCTAGCCTAGTACTAGCATGATGTTCTAACATATCACAATATCAAATAATCATATTGTATTTTGGGGTCTACTTATTGGCTCCGGCTGATCGTACACCCTGCATCCTCCTTTACTTATTTTGAAAACCATTTGAAAAAAATTATTTTAAAAATATTTTCCTTGATTTGAGACTGGAGTCACACGAGTGTTCCTCCAATTCACTCAAACCAAGGCTCTGATACCAACTTGTAACACCCATAAAATTGATGCCAAATTAGGAATTTTAAAAACATTTCAAAACCATTAAATCATTACAAACTTGTTTTCAGAATGTATCATATCAGAGTTTTCCCAGAAACATAAACAAAACTGGAGGAGCTATATGATCACGCCTTTGCCTTTCCGCGATCCCCTGATGTACCTAAAACAATAAACTAAAATTATAAGCCCAAAAGCTTAGTGAGTTACCCCCAAAATACAAACTCATATAACCATATCATATCATATCAACAAATACATAACAACATAGATAATGAGCCTTCATCCTGACTGGACTACCCCGTAGGGCCTATAGCCTATTTGGACCGCTCTCGAGCCTTCGACATGAATGGACCGCCTCGCAGGGCCTACAGCCTATCCGGATCGCTCGTTGGGTATGTTGGCCTTCAACACAAAGCATGACCGCCTCAACCCAACCCCCAACCAAACAAACATGTGCACATAAATATCATATGCTAGCTCATATCATATAACAGTCAAACCGATCTAACAGATCACTAATCATAGCAACATCCCAATAGTCGGGATATAGACCTAACCGGTCACTAACATAGCATCATCCTATGACCAGGACACTGACCTAGCCAGACCACTAAACATAAGCATATCACCATCCTAACTACCATGATGTAATCAATAAACATATCATGCCATAACCGGATACAATCCATAAAGGACCGGCCTTGGTGCCTTAAACCCTATTGATATAGTCAGGATAACTCACCTCGCAACTGTCGACTCGAAGGATAAGCTCAATTCTCAAATCATCGCCTCATACTCCACCACCTATATTCACCACACAACCATGATCATAAATTCCCAAAATGCCCCAGAAATCCAATAGTCAACCCTTGGTCAAAGTCAAGTCAACTGTCAAAGTCAATAATCCATGTTGACCTCAACTCGTCGAGTACAACCAGCCACTCGCCGAGTTCCTTGCATAAGTCGCCAACTCGCCGAGTCACTTGAGTAACTCGTCGATTTCCTAATGTTTGTGGTCGTAAACTTCTTGGTCAACTCATCGAGTTTCCCTTGCAACTCGCCAAGTTCATATGTGTCCAAAGGTTGGGAAATCCTAGCTGACTCGCCGAGCCTACGACAATCTTCATCGGACTCGCCGAGTTGACCATGCAACTCGCCGAGTTCCTTCAGTCCCTCATCCACACATATGCTTTTTAAGCCATGATAAGGTTCCATATTGCGGATCCAAATCCCCAAGGCATGTTTATCTCGTAAAGTTGCAAAATTTACGTGCATGCAAGGCTCTAGAGACTCTAAATGACAAATCCAATCTTGCAATGGAGTTTTACACCTAAGGAGAGTCTCATTCTTGCAAAAGTTGGAAGCTTTATGGACTTAAAGACCGAAGAGAGTTCAGATCTGAAGTTGCAACTTCAAATCTTAGCTCAAACACAAGAAAAGCTTCCTAATATGCTAGAAAAGCCCAAAAATCCACCCAAATGAGATCTAGAATGAAATGAGCTTAAGATAACGGCTTAATACCTTCCAAAGGATGCCAACTAAGGTAGATCTCTTATTCCCACATGTTCCTTGCTTCTAGTCACTTGTTCTGCAAGCTTTCCTCACCAAAAATCCTCTTCCAAAGCTTAAAAAACACAAATGGAGCACACTCACACGAATTAGGGTTAATGGAATATCAAGAGTCTATAAGGTGAGGCTGAGGTGGCCAATGGTCCTTTAAATAAGGTGCAAAATCTCGGAAATTAGGGTTTCATCCTCCAGCTCCTACTCGTTGAGTCCCTTCTTGGACTCGACGAGTAGGTCACTTAAACACGTGGACCAACCCGCTCCTACTCGACGAGTCAGGGAAACGAACTCGTCGAGTAGACCTTGAAATCTAGAAAATCTTAGAGCAAATTCAATACCTAAGAATTGGGGTGTTACACTAAACATGTCACCAAAAAAAATACACACTATAGATAGCAAATCCAAAATAACATTTGTACGCAACCATACTTTTCATAAAATACACTGTGAATAAATAATTGAAAAACCGCATGATAAACATTTATGTCGGAGCAACCACAGAACACGAAAAAACTCACCTCGTAACCGACAAATCAAAACCGAATCTTGTCATGCTACTCGCACCTACATTTCACCATCAAGTTTTCTAAGACAATAAATCCTAGACGCACATCTTACGTGTCCATTTTGGTTCTATAATCCATGTGCCTCGTTCGTCCGATCAAAATAATCAACATTTATGTTAGTTAAAACATACGTAATAATATTAGTACAAGTATTATCTTCTATTGCATCAATATTTTCATATAAATAAAGTTACATTCTTAAATATAATACTAATATATTAAAACAATTAAAACATTAAAATAAAAAAAATGTTTGGTTTTAATAATAACAAGAATAACTAGCCGCTTAGTAAAACTTGATGGACCATTTTTTGTCCTTTACGATTTCTAAATGAATTTAGAATTGTCAAAATGTTAATAGTTCAAGGACCATTTATGTAACTTCAGTTTTTAATTCAAAATAAAAGGAATGAAAAATGTTTTAAGAAAACGAAAACTTGGTCAAAACCAGAGGGGCTCTTTTAGTAAATTTAAATCCCTCACAAATAAAAAGTACACAGATGACTACGTGTTTTGACCGTTCTTGCTACCCACCCAAAACAAAACCCGAAATTCATTTCTTTTTTACCCGACGCTATTGCTATTTTTCTATCATTTTTAAACAATTTGAAGCTTCAAAATTTATGTAAAATTAATTTGTAAAACCTACATTAATCATCTCCGCTTCTTACCAAATGTAATCATTAATTATTGTTCAGAAATACTCTCCAATAAATATGAATTCATGGTTTTTACCAAAATTCAAACACTTCAAAATTTTTATAAACTAAACTCTTATTGGCCCGAACAAAGACATTAGATAGGACCAAAACACTTAATGCAGATGTATAACCCTAATCAAATGACTATACCAAGCTAAAATCAAAGAATTGTACCTTAATTTGCTAAAAAGCTCCAAAAATATTCAAGAATTTATCACCCTGATTTGTCCATTGATTCTCAACATTTTCTTGCAATTCTAGTGGACTTTTCATAGGGTTTTTCGAGGTTTATATATTGCCTAAGATTCTAACTACTAAAACCCTTTCACATGCTCAACTTTACTACATCATTAAGGGTGGTGGTTTTGAGGGTTTAAAGCTCATTATTTTTTTTTCTAATTAAACTTAATTACTCCTAATTAATCACCCATTATATTATTTTAATAATATAGTCATATTATATATATATATATATATATATATATATATATATATACACATTTTTTTAATTTGAGTTATCACAAACTTCCCCCCTTTGAAAAATTTCGTCCTCGGAATTTGAATCCAGTTAACCAATTTGGATATTTGATCTTAATATCTCGTTCGCTTTCTAATGTTGCATTCGATCCCTTGGTATCTCCAATCAATAAGCCACCTCGGCTTGATCCTTAAGAAGGCCCAATAGGCCGGAGACTCAACCTAACTTTACAAAACCGCACCATGTCTTTCCATGTCAATCCGTTCAATATGACTTTATCTCCTCCTGACACACTGTTGACTTCCTATGTTTAACCACCTAACGTTTTGGTTGTTTCGGTGCATTCTCCAGTTATCCGTAACTTACTAAATTTTACCGGTAGTTTGTTGGACAATATCGAGTCCAACCATTTGTTTCCCCCTTAAATCATACCAACATAGTGGTACACTTCATACCATACAACTTAACCAACTTTTCATCAAGTATATTTCACCCGATGACACAATTTTAAGGAACATTTTAGATATCCAGAGAAAGAACTAATGGTCCTTTTCCCTTCCCACTTGGCACAACCTGTCTATTGTGCTCAACCATATAAATATCCAAGGAAATGAGTAACGTCTCAAATCCTATCTCCCACTAGTCATAAAATAGTCGTCATGTTTCCAGCTATCATACATCCATCGCCCCATTAAATGTGACATGATTTATTAGGTAAACAAATTTATAACTTTCATATCTCTATCGAGGAGTCTTTCTAACTCTTCTTCTGCTCACGCAGTAGACTGGCAGTTACATCAAATTCCCATCATTTGAATCTTGATTGGTTCCTTCCTCTACCTATGACTTAGTACATAACTAACAATACCAATTACAATCTCCTAGAATTTCCTTCATCTTGTTGCGTTATTTTCAATCATATCTGGTCAAACATGAAATTGACACTCTTGTAGTCAGTAAAGATCTTACACCTTCTTTGACTCTTGGTAATCTATGCATATTTACATCGTCCCATCGTTCTTCGTGACGAACAACACCACAGTGATGTACTGTGTCAATTAAAAACCTTATCAAGCAGATCTTGCAACTGCTATTAAATCCTTTCATGCTTGTTGGTGTACTCTCTCACTATCACATTTCCTTGTTCCGGTCTCAAGAATTCTTCCTCCAACTGCTTGATCGTTCTTCGTGACGAACAACACCACAGTGATGTATTGTGTCAATTAAAAACCTTGTCAAGCAGATCTTGCAACTGCTATTAAATCCTTTCATGCTTGTTGGTGTACTCTCTCACTATCACATTTCCTTGTTCAGGTCTCAAGAATTCTTCCTCCAACTGCTTGATCGTTCTTCGTGACGAACAACACCACAGTGATGTACTGTGTCAATTAAAAACCTTATCAAGCAGATCTTGCAACTGCTATTAAATCCTTTCATGCTTGTTGGTGTACTCTCTCACTATCACATTTCCTTGTTCCGGTCTCAAGAATTCTTCCTCCAACTGCTTGATCGTCGTTCGAGGAAAAATATTTCTCTAAAGATTCTTGCAAACTCATCCCATGAAATCATATTGGCTGTATCTGACACCCTAATTGCATTTACCCTCCCCTGTCACTATAAAGCCTCATATTTAAACATCGTCACAACAGAAACCGCATTTTCCTTCTTCGCCCACTTACTAGTATTAAATCCTTCCTCTATCTCTGTGATCCATGTTGATGATACGATAAGATCAATGTCCCCGTGTGGAACGCCCGTAGATCCGGGCTAGTCAATTTAGAGACGATAAGCATAAAAAATAACTTTTTGATGGAAGATTATTTAGAAGGATTAATATCAACCAAGTTTTATTATATGTCACAAGGTTTTTGTGCATATAAAAAACGCCAAAATCCGAGTCATAACGAAGAAGTTATGACCTGTCGAAGTTTCGCGACAGAACTGGCACGACCCAACGCGACCCAGCGTGACGTAAATAGTGAATTTAAGGTAGATATATATATATATATATATATATATATATATATATATATATATATATATATATATATCCTTAGTGATCTAAACGAGAGTCTAAGATGTCTTCGATATTAGTCCAACGATAAAAAGACAGACGAAAACGGAGTTCAGATGAAGGAGTTACGAATTTCGGTCTTTTCTGGCCGTGATTTTGGGGACGTCACAGTTGGTATCAGAGCATTAGTTTAAGCAAACTAGGAATTTGTAGGAAATTTCTAGACTTGAACTTAGAATGCTAAGTATTGATCGTGAGGAGTGTGTCTAAACTATGTTAGGTAGTACACCTAAATTGACACAAGAAGTCCTAGTAAAGTCTAGGAAAATTGTTTATGATTATTTGGACACATTCGCATGTGTTAAATTGTTTTGTGATTTTCATATACTACCGGAAGCACAAGACTCACACTTGGATTAGGAAAAGTCAAAAGGTTACCAAGAAGATAGTAATTGATTCCGTTTTATTCAAGTGTGTCATTACCCTTGTTTTGGTAGTGACTAGTAAGATGGTTCTTATTCCGACCCTAGTGGTCATATCAAATTGAGTCCGACTACGAGGAGTTTGTTACGTGGTTCATAGAACCAAGTTTGAGGTAGCATCTGACTCAAGTCAGAAGATTGAAATCAATGCGATTGTTAATATCGTGCTTGATAAAAAAGGAGTTTGTAGCTAGGCATGCTACATGTTAAAAATGTGATTATATCACATTAGAATGTGAAGGAAGTTATATTCCATTCAGGAATTTGACTCTAATTGACTTGAGTCTAAGCGTTGCATCATACGATGAGAGGTCATTAGAACATGACCCATCGATCTATTGCAATAGATGAATGAAAGTACTTATCCTAATAAGAAGAAGGAGTCCTCAATAAGGATTTATTTTGTTACTCGGAAGTTATGGTTGAACGTACAACATAGTACGATAAGCAAATGCAAGATTGGGCATCGTCTGCGGTCAAGAAAGCCATAGAGTTAAATACTCTTTCGAGGAAACATAGAAGTTACGGTTATTACCTAGGATGAAGAGATAACGTGTGGAATCATTATGCAAGCCCTATTTCTTTGATGATTCCGGGACGTAATCAACCTAAGGGGGAGATAATTGTAACGCCCGTAGATCCGGGCTAGTTAATTTAGAGACGATAAGCATCAAAAATGAATTTTTGATGGAAGATTATTTAGAAGGATTAATCTTAACCAAGTTGTAGTATATGTCACAAGGTTTCCGTGCATATAAAGAACGACAAAATCCGAGTCATAACGAAGAAGTTATGACCTGTCGAAGTTTCGCGACAGAACGGGCACGACCCAGCGCGACCCAGCGTGACGTAAATAGTGAATGTAAGGTAGATAGATATCTATCCTTAGTGATCTAAAAGAGAGTCTAAGATGTCTTCGATAGTAGTCCAACGATAAAAAGACAGACAAAAACGGAGTTCAGATGAAGGAGTTATGAATTTCGAACGGACTTTTCCTATCCCGGCCTACTAAAGATAATATATAAGTAATATATTTATAATATATTAAAAATAAATTCAAAATTAGCCAAAGGATTCTAAACGATAGTTGTAGAGCATAATCTCACCTACGCGTCGATATAAAGAACGTCGAAAACGGAGTTCGTATGCGAAAGTTATGAATTTCTGAAGTTCGGGGCGCGAAACCCCAAAACTGTCAGATACCACGACGTGGCAAGTAGTGCCACAACGTGGAAAGTCTTCTGACACCTCCGGGAGTCCCCCAGATGCAACTTGCGATGATGCATGCAGTGACGACCAAGCCCACGACGTGGAAAAAGGTGCCACGATGTGGCAAGGGTAGATTTTGCCCTGTAAATAGATTTGAAGGGCTAGCCGAGTTTGGTTGCTCATTCTATCATCTGTCTCCCATATTACATCGTTTTACGTGCAATTTTAACCCCCCAAAGCACCGGTATCACCCCGAGACCCGAAGCAAGTCCCTAAGCCCGAAGATCCCGAGAAGAAAAGAGTTTCCGAGCCGAAGCTCTGCCCGCGAGAAACCCGGTGTGTGAAGTGATCCCGGTTTCACCGAAGAATACTACCATTGCAAGCCGTAGTGCTGTCCGATCATCTTCTGATCAAGTGAGTGTCTGGTCACTTTCTTCTAACACATTAAGTATTTGCTATGAAATACGTGCTATGTCTTTATGTATTGTTGTTTGTTTGAGATGTTGGTGGAATACATGAACTATATAGGTTTTAATGAGTTAAAATGTATATGTATTTTGTAACTACAAATATGTTGGGTAGGACATGGGTAGATGAGATCCGTGAGTATGGATCAGATCAAGAGATTAGTTTAGATCCATGAGTAGGAATCAAATCAAGAGGCTAGTTTTAGATCCGTGAGTATGGATTAGACCAAGAGGTTAGTTTTAGATCCGAGAGTATGGATCAAGTAAGGAGATAAACTTGCTATTTGTCCAGGAGTATGAATTAAGACTAAGTTAATTGTCCCTAGTCTGGGAGTATGGATTGGGCAAAGTTATAGTCCGGGAGTATGGATTGGGCACAGTTATAGATCTGGGAGTATGGATCATATCAGGATTAGGGTATAGTTAATTCTCCCTATTCCGGGAGTATGGAATGGGTACAATTATTGATCCGGGAGTATGGATCAGACCAGGAGGTTAGTTTTAGATCCGTGAGTATGGATCAGGTAGTTTTAGATATATGAGTATGGATCAGGTGAAAAGGTAGTTTTAGATCCGTGAGTATGGATCAGGGGAAAAGGTTAGTTTTAGATCTGTGAGTATGGATCAGGTGAAAAGGTTAGTTTTAGATCTGTGAGTAGGGATCAGGTAACGAGGAAAATTTTAGATACGAGAGTTTAGATCGTGTCGTTGTGAGGACCGATGGGGTGGGATAAGAGTTGCCTTTATATGGTGAAAATGTACTAGTTTGAATGTTCTATATTTATAAATATATGATATAACATTGTGGGATGAAAACCCTATATGCTCACCAGGCTCCCAAGCCTGACCCACTCAGTTTTCTTTGTATCACAGGTATCGATACGAAGACATATTTCACGGAGAGATTTAAAGGAGATATAAATCATTAGTGTAATTAAATGTAAGTTCTGTTTATGCTTATATATCTGTATCGGAACATGACATCCCGAGGTTTTATTATTAAAGGAAAATACATTCTCTTTGATAAATGTTTTGATAAGTTATCATCATATCTTGTTTTGGGAACAAATTCCGCATCTCTTTTAAATCAAAAGGATTTACTCTGAAAATATTTTAAAAAGCATAAATGAAATCGGTCTTTTCTGGCCATGATTTTGGGGATGTCACAGTTGGTATCAGAGCATTAGTTTAAGCGAACTAGGAATTTGGAAGAAATTTCTAGTCTTAAACTTAGAATGCTAAGTATTGATCGTGAGGAGTGTGTCTAAAATATGTTAGGTAGTACACCTAAATTGACACAAGCACTAGTTTATTTTAGGAATGACGCCTAAAATGCTTTTATGTGCTAATTGTTTTGTGTGATAGCTAAATTGATGCTATTATTTGTTCAGATCTATGGTCTGTTGCCGACCGGATCTGGAAACCTTATGTGTTTTGGATTCGAAGCGTACGACTACGAAATTAGAACTAGCATGTAAACGTTTCGGGGCGATAAGGAGATTTATACGTTTATCGTAATTAAAACTTTTTTATTTTAAAAATTCTCGCTTAGTACACCAAATGTCTGCTTGGATGTACAAGAGGTCATGGTGAAGACTCATAGAGAATTGAGTAAATGGAGGAAATGAAAAGGCTTATGATAGTGAATGACACCTATCGGAAGATATCATAAGGATGGTATCTTGCATTTAGATGATGTCTTATAATAGTACGTTCAGAGGAGTACGATACGTCTGAGGTACACCTTCGATTGGCAGGATGATGGAACGATTGATGAAATTCTTGAAGTTGTCTCATCGTCTGGTATTTCCATCACCAATCGAGTTGAAGTAGAGTTGATGATTGAAGATTGAGCAATGAAGAAGTCCTAGTAAAGTCTAGGAAAATTATTTATGGGACACATTCGTATGTGTTAAATTGTTTTGTGATTTTCTTGTATGGTGACTTGGTCGACTACAGGACAATACTTGGGACGAGTATGAGTAGGTGTGAAAGGTAGTAGATGCATATACTACCGGAAGCACATGACTCACACTTGGATTAGGGAAAGTCACAAGGTTACCAAGAAGCTAGTAATTGATTCCGTTTTGTTCAAGTGTGTCATTACCCTTTTTCGGTAGTGACTAGTAAGATGGTTGTTATTCCGACCCTAGTGGTCATATCAAATTGAGTCCGACTATGAGGAGTTTGTTACGTGGTTCATAGAATGTCTCTAGTAACTCTACATCTACATATACCTCTACCTCGACCCTGACCACGCCAACAACTAGAATTAGGGTTTACAGGAGTCTCTAGTACTTCTCCGAGTGCAACAACTTCGACTCCAACTAGAATGTCTTCCCGCTCTAGTGTTACCCTAGTAAGCCTCCCTGATATCCTTGAGGACATGATGCCTACTAGTAAGATATAGTCTAAATTAGATGCTAGGTCACCTCTCGCTCCTTTCGTCTAAGCTTAAGTGTTTACGGAAATGCATAATCTGCTTAAACAACGCTCTGATACCAACTTGTAACACCCCAATTTACATATATAGATTATATGACGAATAATCGTTCCAACATCTCCCAAGACCAATTCTAAACTTACTTATAGACTAAACTATATCAGAATCAAAAGAAAATAAAATAAAGTCTTCAATTGAACAACTTTGGGTGTTACGTCTTTGCGGAATTCCACTGTCGTCTTCTAGATCAATCCTTCTCCTTGGACTTTTCTCTGTCACTTGCTAAATAGTTTCCTGGGTTGTGCACATTTAAAGTTTCTAAAGGGTAATCCTAGGGCCTAGTGAGTTCCTGTTGCACATATATGTCCATCACTTAAAAAAAGTTCTTATCATATAGTTTCAATAAATCATACAACAAACATATCACCTAATGACATAATTTAGGGGAACGATTAATTATCCAGAGAAAGAACCAAATGTTCATTTATCTTCTCCTTGAGACAACTCATCATCCATTGTACTCAAGTATTTTAAATATCCAAGGAAATGAGTAAAATTCTCAATTCCCATCTCCGACGATCGCACACATTTGTTATGCTCAAGGCGATTAAACACCCACCAATTCCTACTAAACATGTCACCATAAAAACACACACGGTAGATAACAAATCCAAAATAACATTTGTACACAACCATAGTTATCATAAAATACCCCATGAATAAATAATTGAAACACCGCATATAAAACACATGATAAACATTTATATGCGAGCAACCACAGAACACGAAAAAACTCACCTCGTAACCGACAAATCATAACTGAATCTTGTCATGCTACTCGCACCTACATTCCACCAACAAGTTTTCTAAGACAATAAAACCTAGAAGCACATCCTACGTGTTCATTTTGGTTATATTATCTGTGTGTCTCGTTCAGCCGATCAAAATAATAACCATTTACGTTACTTAAAACGTACATAATAATTTTAGTACAAGTATTATCTTCTGTTGCACCAATATTTTCATATAAATAAAGTTCCATTCTTAAATATAATACTCATATATTAAAACAATTAAAACAATTTGGTTTTAATAATAACAATAATAACTAGCTGCTTAGTAAAACTTGATGGACCATTTTTTGTCCTACTTATTTTCGTACGATTTCTAAATGAATTTAGAATTGTCAAAATGTTAATAGTTCAGGGACTATTTATGTAACTTCAGGTTTTAGTTCAAACTAAAAGGAATGAAAACGTTGTTTTAAGAAACCGAAAACTTGGTCAAAACCAGATGGGCTCTTTCAGTAAATTTAATTCCCCTACAAATAAAAAGTACACAGTGGACTGGAGGTGTGAGGCAGAAGATATTAGAGGAGGCACACAAGTCCAAGTTCCCTATACATCTAGGGCTACAAAAATGTACAGAGACTTGAGACTGAGTTACTGGTGGCCCTGCATGAAGCGGGAGATCGTCTGGTTTGTGGAGCGGTGCTTGACCTGCAGGAAGGTCAAGGCCGAGCATCAACGACCGTATGGCAAGGTTCAAGCGCTAGCCATTACCATGTGGAATTGGGAAGAGGTCATTATGGACTTCATTATAAAGTTACCAAGGACGGTAAGGGGTGTGGACACCATATGGGTAATCGTGGATAGATTAACGAAGAGTGCCCACTTTATTCCGATTCCCGAGAGTATATCCGCTGAAAAGTTGGCAAATATTTATGTGCGGAAGGTGGTGACTAGACACGGGGTGCCGGTGTCGGTAATCTCTGACAGGGATGTTCGATTTACATCTTGGTTCTGGAAGAAGTTTCACGTGGAACTGGGCACTCAACTGCATTTTAGTACAACGTACCACCCCGAGACAGATGGCCAACGTGAGAGGATGATCCAATCATTTGAGGATATGCTGTGAGCATGCATGTTGGATTTTGGAGGGAGTTGGGATACGTACCTCCCATTGACAGAGTTCTCGTACAATAAGAGTTACCATGTCAGTATCGACCGACCTCCATTCGATATGTTGTATGGTAGGAGGTGCAGGACCCCAGTTTGTTGTGGCGAGGTTGGACATCGGTTCATGGGAAGCACTGAGGTAGTGCTCAAGACTAGCAGGCTGATTCAGCAGGTGCGCGACCGACTGTGGGTCGCGCAAAGTCGTCAGAAAAGTTATGCTGACCGGCAACTTTCGGATCTGGAATTATAGGTGGGGGATTTCGTGCTATTAAAGGTGTCTCCCTGGAAGGGGTCATCAGGTTTCAAAATAGGGGTAAATTAGGTCCACGATATATAGGCCCTTGTAGAATTATGGTCCGGGTGGCCAAGGTGGCATATCGCTTGGAGTTGCCGGATGAGCTTAGCCAGAATCACAACACTTTCCATGTATCACAGCTTCGGAAGTGTGTCACCGACAAGGGCACAGTCATTTCTTTGGACGACATATAGGTGGATGAGAGCTTGAACTACATTAAACGACATGTTGCGATTCTAGATAGTAAGACCAAGGTCCTTCTGAACAAGGAAGTGAAGATAGTGAAGGTGCAATGACAGCACTGAAGGGGCTCCGAATGGACATGGGAGCCGAAGGATGAGATGCGAGAACACTATTCAAATATGTTTGGATCAACAGGCTTCGAGGACGAAGTCTAGTTCAAGTGGGGGAGATTTGTAACACCTGTTCCAGGTATTACTTGAATGATCTAAGTTTTAGGGTTTTTGTGCATGGACTCAGCGAGTTGGGAGTCCAAGTCGTCGAGAAAAGATATTTTATGGATGCAGGATCGGGACCTACTCAACGAGTCGGAAGGCCCGACTCGACGAGTAGGAGTTGTAAAGAGAAACCCTAATTTTTAGGGTTTGCACCCTATTTAAAGAATATAACCTGCCTCTTGTGGCCTCCCTTAGCACCTTACTACCCAGAGGAGAGAGTTTTCGGCCGTGAACCCCTATTGAGTAAGAGAAATAGCCTTTGTGAGCAATTTTGGAGTATTTGTGAAGGGTTTTGGAGCTTGAAGAAGAAGGAGACAGGAGAGGAACAACAGATCCAACATCTACTTCATATTGGTCGTCATCCTAAGGTATACAGTCATGACCTTGACCTCTAGTTGTTTAGATCTCTCTGTAGGGTTTTGAGCATTCTAACACTCCTAAGGTGTTCATGCAACCCTAGAAACCTTGGATCTATGTTTGACTAAGACACATGCAAAATTGATTTTCTAAGGTTCATAATCCTATCTAGCATACATGGGGAACTTTTAAACATAAAAGTAAGCTAGAAAACATACCTTGTAGTGGTTTGGATTCCTTGAAAACCTTGTGAGCCTAGCACCCAAGGTGTGATGCCTCAAATGTCTCACATAACACCAAATGCTATTGGAATGACTTTGAAAGAAATGAAGAACACTTAGAAATCAGCTTGCCCTCTTCTTTCTTGCTTAAGTGTCGAGTTTGGTGAACATAATTGTCATGACCTTCATTTCCATGACCCATGGGTCAATAAACACCATGGAGCATCCTATGGGTTTTAGCCCAACATGATAATCCATGGAGCATTAGCCCACTATACAAGTATGAGTGATTTACACAATCAACCCATATATTTAATTAGTCTTCTTTTGATCACTTAATTAATTCCAAATTAATTCTTGATCAATACTAATTAAATAATACTATTATTATATTAGAACTTATAATATATTAATAAACCATAAGTGTTATTTCTCTCATTTTAGTCTATCCAAATGCATGATGTCAGGCAACCCAAATGGACCATGCCAAACTGAGTCAAGTACATACCAGAAATAGTTATGGACTTAGAAACCTTATCCAACACTCTCTTCTTGAATGTAATTGACCATTTTGGGGCAAAATGGAGTCAAACTTAGATCTGGAAATATCACAAGGATATGGTTCTAGATCTGGAACTCTTTAGGTCCCCAATGGCATAAAGTTGCTTCCTTTATGTAATTTAGCCCCTTTCCATGCATGAGAACCATGTAAGAAGCTTAGTATTGAGGATATAGCCTTGGAGGAACTTGCATGCATGTAAAGTTTGCTACTTCACGTGGTATCTGCACTAGGAGAAGTTTGATCTAAAGTTTGGGAACTTAGATCCGACTTAAAAGGGCTGAACTTGAAGAAGACTGAAGTAACTCGTCGAGTCCCTTGGCTGACTCGACAAGTCAAGTAGGGTTTGCTCGTTTTCGGTTCTCATGTGTTTTCAGTTCAGGAGTTTTCGGTTGGCATGAGTTTTCGGTCCCATAAGTTTCATAAGGGACTCGACGAGTTACATACGTGACTCGGCGAGTGGATGACTTATTCGATGGGAACTCGACGAGTAACTGGATGCACTCGACGATTTTAGGTCAACATGGACTATTGACCTTGACTATGACCAAGGTTGACCAGGGTTGACTTTGAGGGTAATTTTGGGTTTATGACAAGTTAATCACATGATGATTATAGGCAGTTGAGGATGATCATTACGTGCGGAGATACCTGATTCTAGCTTGTTAGTTCAACATGCGAGAGGTGAGTCTTCTCACCATACCAATGGGTCTAAGGCACCAAGGCCGAACCATTTTATGATATGTGGTACACTAGATGTAGTAGAGATATGTGGTATGATAGTTAGATTTATGCTAAGCTGTATGCTAGTGATTATGTGTTTTTTGCATTAAAGACCATGGGGGAGCCCATGACACTTGGATGTAAGACCATGTGGGGGAGCCTATGGCTGTTCGGCAGGGAATGACCATGGGGGGAGCCCATGACAGTTAGGTGTAAGACCATGTAGGGGAGCCCATGACATCCTTATGCAGGGATATGTGGTAGAGATAGCTTTAATAGCTAGTGTTATATGTGGTATAGATAGATTTTATAGTGTCACACCCCCAAACCGGAACGACGGAAACGTTCGGGGGCGGATGACTTCACGTGGTAACGTAACAAATGAATACATAGTAAAGAAATCAATACAACCATCATATATATAATTGAAAGTTTACATTGTTAAAAGGTACATGTTCAAAACCAATTACAATATGATGCCAAAATATGAATTTAAACTGGCTCCGCAGCGTCCCTTCTTCAAAAGCTGTTTGTTACCTGTAATTACTGAGTCCCTGGGACATACAAGTAGTTTTGAAAGAGTAGATCCGCATTTAAGCTAGTGAGTTTCATAAGTATTAAATCACAACGTTTGTATGAAATGAAATATTTTGTTTTTGTTTGGTTGTTCCTAGAAAATCCCATATTTTCTACTAGCATAAATGTAGCCTTCTATCAAGACAAATGTTTATTTCTAGAAAATTTATGTATGTATAAAATTGCTAATACGTCTGAAAAACCCCGTAAATCAATGTATTTTTAATACTCCATGTGAGTTTTATAACCATGCTATTGACTAGAAATGCCTATATACAACGTTCTTTAGTCGTTGGAATGTTCTGATGTTTGTCACCCTAAATGGTGTACTGTAGCTAACAGTCAAGGCGCGGGGTTGTCAATCCCATATAGATCTATACATAAACACCATGCTCCCCCTCCAAGGGATTCTGGTATATAATACAGGACTTGAATTGTGTACTCGAACGTACGTGAAGTTAATGTCTCACAAAACTTAGTATAAAACGGATTTGCTTGTGAAAATGTTCGTTTGTTCTTGTATGTGAAATTAAACTTCTTGAAATAGTGTTTCTAGTATGTAAAAGTTCGTGATGTTCTCGTAAAACTATACCTATTATAGTATTCTAAAAGTGTGTCTCGTTTGTATAGTAAACCCTAGTGAAATGCTCACTTGTTATGAAAAGTATAATTTTTGTAGTGCCTAGATGGTCACATATACATACAGTATAAGCAGGGTGTTTGATTTATACATATATAACAACATTTTTCATTTCAAAAGATATGATGTTATCGTGATATATTTTGCATACAAAAGCTTCCTTATAATAGTTATAAATCACATATGATTCCGTTGATAAAAAGTGTATAATGAAACTTTATATAACACACGATAATAATTGTGTGTTTTACTTGTATTTCCCCCTTAAAAGCATATAAAAGCATTTATAAAACATTTAAAAGTGTGGATTATAAGGGTATGAACTCACTTGAAAGATCGGAAAAGGCGAGATGAAAACCGAGCAGAATTTCGACTAGAGAAAGCAGATTTTCTCGGGATTCTCGGGAATCTCGGGAGCACAAATGACCTTCGGGACTTGAGCAAGGAAACCGGGGCTTTGGGATAGTACGTGCATGGAAAACGAGGCAAAAACTCAAGAAAGATGAGAGGAATTGGCCCTTTTCTTTGGAACCCTCACATCCCTTTTATAGGGGGTGGGAACCGCCTCGGTGCGCTGGGCGTACGGGAGTATGCTGGATCTTCGTTTCGAGATTTTTTGCTGTCTGTCGCTAAGCCGAACTTGGAAAAATCATCACTTCTTTATACGAAGTCAGATTTGGGCGTTCTTTTTACGTACGATCACAGTTTAATGTCATCTAACATAGTAGGTAATTAATTTGAGATTTTTGGACATTTTATTTTCGAAGTTAATTTCATTATATCAAAAGTGGTTACAATACTTGACATTTTAGGTCATTACATAGAGTTGAAATATCGGGTTGTCACATCATCCCCCCGTTAGAGGGAATTTCGTCCCGAAATTTAAAGTAAGAAAGATACTTGTGAATCAGAGAAAAAGATGAGGGTAGTTTTGTTTCATCTGATCTTCGCGTTCCCATGTGAATTCAGGTCCTCGCGTGGCGTTGCAGCGAACCTTCACAATGGGTATGCGACTTTGTTTTGTTTTTTTAACCTCTCGGTCCATGATTTCTACCGGTTCTTCCACAAAGTTGAGGCACTCGTTAATCTCGATCTCGTCGAGTGGAATAACAAGAGTCTCATCGGACAGACACTTTTTCAAGTTTGAGACATGGAAGGTTGGATGTATGTTACTAAGTTCACGTGGTAGATTAAGCTTGTAAGCTACAGGGCCGATTCTGGCAAGAATCTCGAAAGGCCCTATGTATCTTGGATTTAGCTTTCCACGCTTTCCAAAGTGTATTAAGCCCTTCCACAGTGAGACCTTCAATAGAACGCGGTCTCTTACCTGGAATTCCAAAGGTTTCCTCCTTTGGTCAGTGTAGCTTTTCTGGTGGTCTCTAGAGGCTTTCAATCGTTCATGAATCTGAACGATCTTCTCTGTCGTTTCCCGTATGATTTCCGGACCGGTGAGAGTGCTTTCAGGAACTCGTTCTTTAGCTAACTGGGTGTTGCCAACTTCAGTCCAGCACAGAGGGGACCTGCACTTACGGCCATAGAGGGCTTCAAATGGAGCAGCCTTTATGCTCGTATGATAACTATTGTTGTATGAAAATTCGACAAGGGGTAAATGGATATCCCATGCCTTTCCAAAGTCAATCACACATGCTCTCAGCATATCTTCCACAGTTTGTATCGTTCTCTCACTTTGCCCGTCTGTTTGTGGATGATAGGCTGTACTCATGTCCAGCCTAGTCCCCAGGGAACTTTGTAGTGACTGCCAGAACCTTGAAGTGAATCTACTATCTCTATCGGAGATAATGGATATCGGAACACCATGCAGTCGCACTATTTCCCTTATGTAAGTTCTTGCAAGCCTTTCCATCTTGTTAGTCTCCTTTATTGGTAGAAAATGCAAGGATTTGGTCAACCTGTCGACGATGACCCATATGGTATCGAGTCCACCCGTCATCTTGGGCAACTTGGTTATGAAGACCATAGTAATCCGTTCCCATTTCCATTTTGGTATCTCTGGTTTCTATAGTAATCCTGAAGGTTTCTGATACTCGACTTTAACCTTAGCGCATGTAAGACATTTACTTACGAAGGTAGCAATTTCTTCTTTCATGTTAGGCCACCAATATAGTTTCTTAAGATCCAGATACATTTTATCTGAACCTGGGTGAACGGAATATCTTGTGTTGTGTGCTTCGGCCATGACTACATCTCTAAAACCACCATGTTTCGGTGTCCAGATATGGTCCATGAGATAATATGCTTTGCCACCCTTGATTGCTAGATTCTTTTCCATTCTGCTCAGGGATTCACCCGCCACATTTTTGGGTTGCAAAGCTTCCAGTTGAGTCTCCTTAGTTTGTGTGGATAAGTGGGAATGGATAGTCATAGTCATAGATTTGACTCTCCAACCAATGTATTCTTTTCGACTGAGGGCGTCAGCTACCACATTGGCCTTGCCAGGATGATAACGAATTTCACATTCGTAGTCATTGAGTAGCTCGACCAATCGTCATTGTCGCATGTTGAGCTCCTTCTGATTAAAAATGTGTTGAAGGCTCTTGTGTCCGGTGAAGATAGTACTCTTTGTTCCGTACATGTAGTGTCTCTAGATCCTCAGAGCAAATACCACTGCTCCTAACTCAAGATCATGTGTTGTATAGTTTACTTCGTGTATCTTAAGCTGACGGGAGGCATAAGCAATAACCTTCCCTCTTCGCATAAGAACACAACCAAGTCCTTGGTTTGATGCATCGCAATACACTACGAAATCTTCTATCCCTTCTGGGAGGGATAGTATCGGTGCGGTGCATAAAGCCTGTTTCAGTGTTTGGAACGCCTTCTCTTGTTTTGCTTCCCAGTCAAAGGCCACGCCTTTCTGGGTCAATGTAGTAAGAGGTTTCGCAATGCTAGAGAAGTTCTTTATGAACCTGCGATAATAGCCAGCGAGACCTAGAAATTGACGAATCTCTGTAGGTGTCTTCGGTGCCGACCAGTTCTCAATGGCCTTAATTTTGTAGGTGTCCACGTGTATCCCCTTCTCGCTAACAACGTGGCCCAAAAATTCGACTCTTCGAATCCAAAATTCGCATTTAGAGAACTTCGCATAGAGCTTCTCCGATGATAATATTTCTAAGACTTTTCGTAGGTGCTGACTATGCTCTTCCTTACTTCGGGAATAGATAAGTATATCATCAATGAAGACGATGACGAACTGATCCAAGTAAGGACGGCACACCCTATTCATTAGGTCCATGAATACCGCTGGTGCGTTGGTTAATCCGAACGACATCACTACAAATTTGTAGTGTCCATAACGGGTTCGGAAGGCTGTCTTGGGAATATCCTCCTCTAGTACTCGTAATTGGTAATATCCGGATCGAAGATCTATCTTCGAGAAGTAGTTTGCTCCTTGAAGTTGATCAAATAGGTCGTCAATGCGGGGCAGAGTATAACGATTTTTGACAGTAAGTTTGTTCAGTTTTCTGTAGTCAATACACATACGGAACGATCCGTCTTTCTTCTTTACAAACAAGACCGGTGCTCCCCAAGGTGAGAAACTTGGTCTAACGAATCCTTTTTGATGGAGTTCGTTAAGCTGACTGGAAAGTTCTTGCATCTCTGCTGGTGCCAGACGGTAAAGCGATTTTGCTACTGGGGTAGCCCCTGGAACTAAGTCGATTCTAAACTCGACTTAACGTTGTGGTGGTAATCCCAGTAGTTCTTCTAGAAAGATATCGGGAAAGTCGCGTACTTCTGGAATGCTCTTAATGTCCTTTACTTCCTGACTCGTATCGACGATGTTTGCAAGAAATGCACGACAATCCTTCGGCAAACACTTTCGAGCTTGGATGCACGAAATGATGCGAAGGTTTGTACTTGATTTGTCCCCATAAATCACTAATGTTTCGTCGTTAGGGAGATTAAGACGAACTGCTTTCTCAAAGCACATGATGTCGGCGCGAAGAAGACTTAACCAATCCATGCCGACTATGACGTCGAAACTGTTTATTTGGACCGGCATGAGGTTGATTGGGAAAGAATGACCTTTTAAAGTTAATGTACAACCCATGTATATGCAGTTAGTGTTTTCTGTTTTTCCGTTTGCCATTTTTATTGTGAATGATTTTTCTAACATTCTAGGTTTATCTTTAAGTAAGTGAATAAAGTTTTGACTCACGAAGCTTCTCTCTGCTCCACTATCGAACAGTATGCATGCATATGAATTATCGAGAAGAAACGTACCAGCAACTATTGTAGGATCACCTACGGCTTCTTCGTGGCCTATAGCCAAAACTCGTCCCACCCCGCCGGTATTTGCTGCCTTCAGGCAGTTTCTCTTGTAGTGGCCCACCTCGCCACATCCGTAGCAAGCTTGGCCTACACCAGCGTTGGGAACTTGAGTGATCGGCTTTACGGGGGCTCTACAGAAATGGACAGTGTGTCCCTTTCTGTTGCAGTTGGAGCACTGCATTTCCCGACAAGGTCCATTGTGGTGGTAAGTGCATTTGGTGGACTTTGGAAAGTTACCCACATAAGGCTTTGATGGGTATGGATTTGTAGGAACGGTAGTAGGTACAGTAGCATCATTCACTATAACTAGTTGTTGTTTCTTCGAGGATTCTTGGGAAGACCCACCCTTCCCTTTATTCCATCCTCTCTTCCTGTTATTGTTGTTGTTGCTTCCCTTTTGTGGTTCTGGTGTAGAAATTGTTGAGTTCTGATGACTTCCGTGATCAACAAGAGATTATGCCAGTTCCTTGGCACTTTCAAAAGTGTCGGGTTTTGAAGCTAACACGCTTGAATGAATTTGGGGTGACAGTCCCCAAATGTATCTCTCTATTTTCTTGCTCTCAGGAGCAATCATATCTGGGCAAAGGATTGCCAGATCACAGAATCTGTTGGTATAAGTTGCTATATCGGTTCCAATCATTCCAAGAGTCCAGAGTTCGTGCTCGAGTCTTTTAATTTCTCCTCGTAGACAGTATTCTCTCATTAACATGATTTTTAAGCTCTCCCAGCTTATTGCATTTGCCACTATCAGAGTAAGTGCCTTAACGTGGCCATTCCACCAAGTTCAAGCTCTGTCAGTAAGCGTGAAAGTGGCAAACTTGACTTTGTTGTGCTCGGGACAGGAGCAGAACTCAAAGACTGCTTCAAAACCATCACACCACCAGTTCCATTAAACATCTGGGGTTTGACATTCGTAAAGTCTTTATAGGTGCACTCTCGGCATTGCCCATGACTCTCGCCATGGTAGGAAGGAAGTGTGCCAATTCCCGAACCAGTAGTAACAGGGGTATTGATTTGTGACATGGCAGCCGCCACAACTGCTGTGACTGCTGCTTGGAACATGGCAATATGAAATTGAGGAGGTGGAGGCGGTGGTGGTACAAGTGCTTCCCCACCGTTGTTTCGTCTCGGGTTTCTACGCGGAGGCATCCTTCAACTATAGGTTAAAAAGATAAAGATAAGAATTCCATAGCATAGAAAATGAATGTGTCTCATGAGCTAAGTCGTTATAGTTCAACAACAGATGATAGTATAAGTTTTAAAGATAGAAGGATGAAAGTTATTCGTCAATCCGAATATATGAAACAAGCGTATGGTTTCTCCATAACATTTTAAGGATTGAACGTAATACTCAACGTAGTAAAAATAGTGTGCCACTTATATTAATATAATAGTTGATACAACGATCACGAAAATTTGACCCCTAAAAGGGTCTCCGGTTACAAAGTTTAAGAAAAATAAAAACTTTTAGCCGAGGTCCTAACTTATAACAAAATTTGGGATTTTGGCAAGCACTACTTGCGACGTAGGTTGCGCTTGGAGCTTGACTCTGCATCCGATTGCTTTGATTCCATAAGACGCCTATCGAAGGCGGCTTGTTGTTCCCTCAATTCGGAGAGGGCTGCAATCATTTGCACTTGGAATGCCTCGGTTTGGAGTTGGGCATTGTGCTGAGCTTTGCCTAGCCTACGGATGTCGGAAGTGTGAACCTGTACTTCCACGTTGACTTCCCGAATCCGGCTAGCTTGAACTCCGGATTGGTAGGACTGTTTGGCTAGTTTGCCCACCATGACTGGGAGTGCCCAATTGGCTGAACCTCCGCTATGGACATCGTAGAAGTCTCGGCACATGCCGTAGGGAGGGCGTAGACTTTGTTGTTGGCTCCAATGGTGGAGGTGTCTTCCCCAAATGGGAGTCGGTCCTTGAAAGTTTCTCACGAAGACTAGAGGTTGTGTGGGTGGTGGGTTGATTACTTCTGGCTCTGAGTCGGTACCGGAGTCATCCTCTTCATCCAATTCTATGGGTTCTTCTTCCTCCTCGGGATCCTCTTCGATCCATCCCCCGTTGCCTTGGTTGGGATAGTAGGGGTCGCCGGGGTGATGAAATCCATCCATTTGACTGTACGAGAATAGGGTTATAAGAATTGAATAAAATTTGGAACATGTAAGACTAAACATGTAAGTTAAGCTATTTTATGTAGCAAATACTCCTATAGTATTTAAATTCGCGTGTTCGATTCTTGTGATGTTTTGGTAAGTTTCGACTTGTTGCTCACTACGAGCATTCCTCGATATACATTGGTCCGATCTCAGGAAAATATGGTTGATCATGCTATATTTGTCCCAAATCTGATTATATATATATATATCGATTCTTAATCGTAGTGTCCAACTTGTCTAAATACTTGTTGTATAGCTATAATCATGAAAATAAGTTGTTGTATGCATGTATTTGTACTTAAATGAACTAACAATTTAAGTTAAATGAAACGCAGCTTAGGCGTAAAACAAAAAATGTTTTGTCAGAGAGTATTAGTCCCTTAAGCATTTATAGTTTGTATATCTTATGTGGTTCGATATACTGAGTTCACTATAAACATTGCTTTGATACCAATCTGTCACACCCCCAAACCGGAACGGCAGAAACGTTCGGGGCGGATGACTTCATGTGGTAACGTAACAAATGAATAAATAGTAAAGAAAGCAATACAACCATCATATATATAATTGAAAGTTTACATTGTTAAAAGGTACACGTTCAAAACCAATTACAATATGATGCCAAAATATGAATTTAAACTGGCGCCGCAGCGTCCCTTCTTCAAAAGCTGTTACCTATAATTACTGAATCCCTGGGACATACAAGTAGTTTTGAACGAGCAGATCAACATTTAAGCTGGTGAGTTTCATAAGTATTAAATGACAACGTTTGTATGAAATGAAATGTTTTGTTTTTGTTTGCTTGTGTTGGGTTTTGAGCATTCTAACACTTCCTAAGTGTACATGCAACCCTAATAACCTTGGATCTATATTTGTCTAATTATCATGCAAAGTTGATTTCCAAGGTTATGATCCTATCTAGCATACATGGGGAACAATTTTAACTTGAATAATAGATAGAATTACATACCTTATTGTTGTAAGTGTTCCTTGAAACCTTGTGAGCCTAGCACCTCAAGTGTGATGCCTCAAATGCTTCACACAACACCAAATGCAAAGTATAAACTTGAGAGAATACTCTAACACACTCAAAATCGGCCAAGCTCTCTTTTTAACTTGTGTAACTCTAGTGTTTCCGATTTTGGGGAGAGAAATGGTCCTTATATAGTGTGTTTCATTAGGTAAAACCCTAATGTAACATGACTCTTCATTTCTCAATCCATGGGTTAACTCCATGGAGCATCCTATGGGTGGAACCCAACTTGATAATCCATGGAGCCCTTTAGCCCACTATATAAGATATGAAAGATTTACATAATCTACCCATATATTTAATTAGTTATTCTTTTGATCACTTAATTAATTCTAAATTAATTCTTGATCAAAACTAATTAAATAATATTATTAAGATATTAGAACTTATAATATATTAATAAACCATATGTGTTATTTCTCTCATTTAGTTTATCCAATTGCATGGTGCCATGCAACCCAAATGGACCATGCCGGGTCAGGTGAAGTATTTACCAGAATTAGTTATGGACTTAGACACCTTATCCAACAGTTTCCCACTTGGATAAGTCTAATAACTATAACTGCAATACTTCAGGAACCGATCGGCAATCGTAGCTCTTTCAAGGTCTCTCGGAACTGAGAAGATGTTGATACACCATTTAAGATAAGTGATCATATAATCCTCTGTTCTAGATATCAGCTGGACAAATACATGGAACAATGTCTTACTTATTTTCCAGCAGTTTATTTCTCGATTTCCATTTTGTTTGACAAAGAACTTAATTGAACACATCAACTTAGTTCTGACCGGGCCCGATACATAGGTCAAAACAAAATCATCGAGGGGCCCAGATATCAGCTTCTAATCCAAGAAGGAACAGATAAACTTCGACTCATATGTTTGTTCTACCACTCATTGAATTATACACAAAAGCACTTTTATAACATCGAGTTACCAATGCATTTTCGTACAATCAATGCATAACCAACTTGTAAGTAACAAATCATATCTCTAGGTTTGAAGACTTATATGATATTACCGTATCACGATCACTCGAGATAAATTCCATGAAGTGATTCTAGTGAGCGTGGGTTGAGTGCAATGCTCAGAACTTTTGAGCACTCATGATTGTTGTAGCCATGTCCAACACCTTACACCTCTGCAACCAATCATGACAGTCTTGATTCATACCCACTTCCGACAGATGACCGACTGTGGAGGTTTGAATAATATGATATACCAAACATAATTATTCTGGAAGTCAAAACATGCAAACGAAATATAGTAAACGATCGACAAGAGATAGCAACACTTTACTCATAAATAAAACACCTTTTATTCATCATCTAATTTCAATTACACTTTACAAATTTCATAATCTATCTAACTACTAAAACTTATATCATCCTTCAGCCCTATGCTCTGAGCATGCTGGAGATGCTTAACCCTACTCAGTCCCTTCGTGAGGGGATCTGCTGGGTTCTCATCCGATGATACCCTCTTTGCCACAAGGATTCCTTCTTCTATGTGATGTCTGATAAAATGATATTTTCTGTCGATGTACTTGGATCTCCCGTGATCCCTTGGTTCCTTGGCTAAGGCAACAACACTTTCACTATCACAGAAAATTTCCATGGACTCCTTTATAGCTGGTACAACTCCAAGGTCTCCAATGAAGTTCTTTAGCCATATTGCCTCCTTTGCTGCCTCGCTCGCTGCTATATACTCTGATTCACAAGTGGAATCAGCCATTGTCTCCTGATTGGAAGTCTTCCAAGTGATTGCTCTTCCGTTTAAGGTAAAGACCCAGCCCGACTGAGAGTGGAAGTTATCCCTATCAGTTTGGAAGCTAGCATCACTATACCCTACAACTCTCAAGTCATCACTCCCACCGAGGGTAAGGACCCAGTCCTTAGTCCTCCATAGGTACTTGAGGATATTCTTTACCGCAGTCCAGTGAGCCTTGCCAGGATTCCCCTGATACCTGCTAACCATGCTCAAGGCAAAGGCTACATCAAGTCGAGTACACGTCATAGCAAACATGATCGAGCCTACTACTGAAGCATAAGGTATTTGACTCATTTCTGCTATCTCAGCCTCGGTACTTGGGCTTTGTGTCTTACTCAATCTGGCGTTACTCTGGATGGGTAACTCTCCTTTCTTGGAGTTCTGCATGTTGAATCTCTTCAACACCTTGTCCAAGTATGTACTTTGACTAAGTCCAACTAGTCTTTTACTCTGGTTTCTCAAAATCCTTATCCCTAGAATATAGGTAGCTTCTCCTAGGTCCTTCATAGAGAAACACTTCCCAAGCCAGGACTTAACTTCCTGCAGAGTTGGGATGTCATTTCCTATGAGTAGTATGTCATCCACATACAAAACCAAAAAACTAACTATACTCCCACTAGCCTTGACATACACACAAGATTCGTCTTCACTCCTAGAAAAGCCAAATTCCTTGACCTTTTCATCAAAGCAAAGATTCCATCTGCGAGGTGCTTGCTTTAATCCATAAATGGATTTCTCAAGCTTACACACTCTATTAGGGTACTCGTTGCTGACAAAACCTTCTGGCTGACTCATGTAAACATCTTTAGTCAACTTGCCATTAAGGAAAGCTGTTTTGACATCCATTTGCCATATTTCATAGTCATGAAATGCAGCTATGGCTAACATAACCGTAATAGACTTAATCTTGGCTACTGGAGAAAAGGTCTCATCATAGTCCACTCCAGGAATTTGAGAGAAGCCCTTTGTAACCAGTCGAGCCTTATAAGTGTGTACATTACCATCCATGTCGGTCTTCTTTTTGAAGATCCATTTGCACCCTACAGTCTTATGACCTGGTACATTCTCAACCAAGTTGCAAACTTGATTGTCATACATGGATTGTATCTCGCTATCCATAGCCTCTTTCCATTTCGCAGACTTGGGGCCTGCCATGGCTTCCGCGTAGCTGTTAGGTTCATCCATACCTACTAGTGTCTCATCACTAATAAGTGTCTCACCTTCCGTAGTAATATGGAAACCATAGTAATGCTCAGGTGCATTCCTAACTCTCGTGGAACGCCTCAGAGGTACAGACTCGTCAATTGGCTCAATAGGAGTTTCCTCCTCAAGTTGAGGGCTAGGGTTTGAAGTTCCTTCACCACTTGACTCTTGAAGTTCTTCAAGGTCAATTTGCCTCCCACTGTCTCCTTGGCTTATAAATTCTCTCTCTCGAAAGACTCCTCTTCTTGCTACAAAGACCACATTATCACTAGGTCTGTAGAAGAGGTAACCAAAGCATCTTTGTGGGTAGCCGATGAAAATACACCTCTTGCTTCGGGGTTCTAGCTTATCATGAGACTCGCGCCACACAAAAGCGTCGCAACCCCAAATCTTGATGTGGTCTAGTTTCGGTACTTTACCAGTCCACATCTCGTGAGGATTTTTGGCAACTTTATTTATAGGGACTAGATTAAGAATATGGCCGGTAGTATCTAAGGCATACCCCCAGAATGAGATTGGTAGCGAAGCTCGACTCATCATGGAACGAACCATATCCAACAAGGTTCGATTACGCCTCTCAGCCACACCATTCAACTGCGGTGTCCTGGGAGGTGTCAATTGTGAGACAATCCCACATTCCCTAAAATAGTCGAGGAACTCTGAACTAAGATACTCACCACCTCGATCGGATCGAAGCATCTTAATGTTTCTGCCCAATTGATTCTCGACTTCCTGTTTAAATTCCTTAAACCTCTCGAAAGTCTCTGACTTATGCTTGATTAAGTAGACATATCCATATCTACTATAATCATCAGTAAAAGTCAAATAACGATTAGCATCCCTTGTGGCATGTTTGAATGGTCCACACACATCCGTGTGCACAAGATCCAACAAACCTTCACCCCTCTCACAAGAACCTGTGAAGGGTGACATTGTCATTTTTCCAAGTAAGCATGATTCGCAACTATCATTAGACTTTAGGTCAAATGACTCCAAGACTCCATCCTTTTGGAGTTGGCCTATGCGTTTCTTGCTGATATTTCCAAGACGACAATGCCATAATGATGCTTTATCCAAGTTATTATTATTAACAGAATCAATACACAATATATTATTTCCTAAGTTATCAACCACATATACTGTTTCATACACGCCATCACAAGGTAATGCTTTAAAATAAAGAACATTATTAAAGAAAGCATTAATCGAACCAACTTCATTATCAAATGAAAAGGTGAAACCTTGTTTATACAATGCATGAAAGGAAATAATATTTCTTGCCATTTATGGCGAATAAAAACGCTTATTCAAATCTAAACTAAACCCACTACTTAGCGATAAAGTATAAACTCCAATCTTGGTGACAGGTGAAGCTTTCGTGTTTCCCATGATCAAGTTTATTCTTCCTTGCTCCATATTCTCACTTCTTCTTAGTCCCTGTAAATCAGAACTGATATGAATACCACAACCGGTATCAAGGACCCAAGAATTAGAATGGGGTTAGTTATTAGATAAGATAGTGTAAATACCTGCATGGTTGGGTTTAACTTTCCCATCCTTCACATCTTGCTGGTACTTTGGGCAGTTCTGCTTCCAATGTGCCTTTTCATGGCAATAGAAGCATTCAGCCTCTTTTGGGTCAGAAGAAGGAGTGATGAAACCTTTATTGGTTCCACTTGAAGAAGATCCATCAAGGGTCCTAACCTTGGTACCCTTCGAAGAATTCTTTCTCTTCTTCCATCGTCCTTTCCCGATTGCCAAGACAGGGGCGGAGTTTGTAGGAGTAGGAGTAGTAACAACCGCCTTACCCTTAAGACCACTTTCTGTGGTCTTTAAGTGTCCTTGAACTTTGCTGAGAGTGACCTCTTCCTTGTTCATGTGGTATGTCATGCGGAATTGATCATAACATGAAGGTAAGGAGTGCAAAATAATATCTATTGCTAGCTCCTCGGGGAAGTTCACATTAAGCATTAGCAAGCGGTCCACAAATCTTTGCATTTTCTGCATGTGGCCCGTGATGGGTTCTCCATCCTTCATTCGGGTTGTTATCATGGAGGAGATGATTTCATACCTCTCTTGTCGTTCACTTTGATGGTATCTTTCCATCAAATCTTGGTGCATTTCAAAAGGGTAGTAGTCCTCGTAGGACTTTTGGAGATCGGCTGTCATAGTGGCCATCATGATGCATGCGACCTTGGTGGCATCCCTTTCATGTGCCCTAAAGTCAACGATTTCTTAAGGAGTAGCAACTATCTCATCAATCTCCTTAAGCTCCTTATCGAGGACATATTCTTTGTCCTCTTAGCGGGTAATCATTCGGATGTTTCTGATCCATTCATTAAAGTTGGATCCATCAAAAGTGACTTTCCCACACAAGTTCATAAGAGAAAAGGAGCCATTAGGATTAGAGCCAGAAGCAGCAGTGTTTGTAGACATCTGAAGAGAAGAAAAGTTTAGTTTAGATATAGAGATAGTCCTTAATAAAACACCCAAATGTAGTATTAAGGCTAGGACCCAATCACAATATATTATGCTTATAAGTGGTATGCCATAATCTAAGTAATATCATATTTGAAAGGTAGGTGAATGACGATTCACCACTTTCCACCAAAGTCGAAATATTAAAATATTTAATTTGGTTCTTAGAAACTCCTAGATTCTTTTGAGATTCAATGAACTTTTCAAAGGCATGTTTCAATCTCGAGTGTGCCCTCCAAGTTTTGTGACTGGGATGCCGAGGATCACAAAACGAGGTGTGAAGTAACCATGCAAATTACTTGGTACCCTTAATAAATTACCCCTCAATCGATGTGTCGGTTAACCACACACGCTCCATCGATACTATGATAAATATTAAGTCACCCTTTACCTACCTTGTTAAGTCTAAGTTAGTGTGCCGGTTAACCACACATGCTCCACTAACGACTTAGACAAAGTGTAAACTATAATTTCATGGATTAGCACCTTATTCAAATTTTTCATAAAGTAACTAAGATTGGGAATTTAATAAAACATTTAGTTACTTTATAATATTCATCATACTTTTAATGAGAATATATAAGTCCTTGTCTTACCCGTTCGGTTAACGACCCTCTACCAGTCAAGCAAGCGGTGGGTGAGAGTGGACACCCATTAAGTTGCCATTTTATAGGCAACAATCTTATACCCACCTTATAGATCGGCTTCGTGAATGAGGCATACTACTAGTGGTAAGACGACTTTGATCTTATACATATATATTATTATTAACTTATAATATTATAAGTATAAGGGTTGAATTTTAACTTTTAAAATTCTAAGGGTTGGAACTAAAGTTTTAATCAAGACTTTACTTGTTCCAAAACTTGAGGGCAAGTTTTGTAAACTTTCAAAACTTTTCATTTCTTGTAACTTATGAGTTTATTAGGGTATTAAAATGAAGACTCTTCATTTTTTATAACCCATGTGTTCTTTTAATGGTTTTTAAACAAAGTGACTTTTGGTTTTCCATAACTTGAGGACAAGTTATGGACTCCATTAAAACACATAATGATCAAGAATTAATCTACCACATAGGTTACAAACAATTCCTATGATCATCTAAACATCATAAGATCAAGAACATGAATATGAACACTTTCATGAATCAAAAATTACATTTTAAAACTTGTAATTTTGATAACTAGTTGTTGTAAATGGACTAGCAAAGACATTACACCATCTAAAACAAGTTTTCAAGTACCAAAACAGTTTAGGGTAATGTTTCTAGTCCATTTCCAGCAACTAAAGTCGAAAATCTGCATTCTGAGGCTCCTACTCACTGAGTGCATGAACCTACTCGGCGAGTAGGTTGAAAATTCACATGAACTCGGCGAGTCCCCCCATGGACTCGGCGAGTTCATCAGCCAGATTGCAAAAATATCGACTTTTTCAACTATTTAGCACAAATAACAAACAAACTAGCCTAGGCTCTGATACCACTGTTGGGTTTTGAGCATTCTAACACTTCCTAAGTGTACATGCAACCCTAATAACCTTGGATCTATGTTTGTCTAATTATCATGCAAAGTTGATTTCCAAAGTTATGATCCTATCTAGCATACATGGGGAACAATTTTAACTTGAATAATAGATAGAATTACATACCTTATTGTTGTAAGTGTTCCTTGAAACCATGTGAGCCTAGCACCTTAAGTGTGATGCCTCAAATGCTTCACACAACACCAAATGCAAAGTATAAACTTGAGAGAATACTCTAACACACTCAAAATCGGCCAAGCCCTGTTGTTTCACTTGTGTAACTCTAGTGTTGCCGATTTTGGGGAGAGACATGGTCCTTATATAGTGTGTTGCATTAGGTAAAACCCTAAAGTAACATGACTCTTCATTTCTCAATCTATGGGTTAACTCCATGGAGCATCCTATGGGTGGAACCCAACTTGATAATCCATGGAGCCTTTTAACCCACTATATAAGATATGGAAGATTTACATAATCTTCCCATATATTTAATTAGTTATTCTTTTGATCACTTAATTAATTCTAAATTAATTCTTGATCAAAACTAATTAAATAATATTATTAATATATTAGAACTTATAATATATTAATAAACCATATGTGTTACTTCTCTCATTTAGTTTATCCAATTGCATGGTGCCATGCAACCCAAATGGAACATGCCGGGTCGGGTCAAGTATTTACCAAAAATAGTTATGGACTTAGACACCTTATCCAACAGGTTGTTCCTATAAAATCCCATATTTTCTACTAGCATAAATGTAGCCTTCTATCAAGACCAATGTTTATTTCTAGAAAATTTATGTACGTACAAAATTGCCAATACGTCTGAAAACCCCCGTAAATCAATGTATTTTTAATACTCCGTGTGAGTTTTATAACCATGCTATTGACTAGAAATGCCTATACATAACGTTCTTCAGTCGTTGGAATGTTCTGACGTTTGTCACCCCAAATGGTGTACTGTAGCTAACAGTCAGGGCGCAGGGTTGTCAATCCAATATAGATCTATACACAAACACCATGCTCCCCCTCCAAGGGATTCTGGTATATAATACAGGACTTGAATTGTGTACTCGAACGTACCTGAAGTTAATGTCTCACAAAACTTAGTATAAAACATATTTACTTGTGAAAATGTTCTTTTGTTCTTGTATGTGAAAGTAAACTTCTTGAAATAGTGTTTCTAGTATGTAAAAGTTCATGATGTTCTCGTAAAACTATACCTATTATAGTTTTCTAAAAGTGTGTCTCGTTTGTATAATAAACCATAGTGAAATGCGCACTTGTTATGAAAAGTATAATTTTTGTAGTGCCTAGATGGTCACATATACATACAGTATAAGCAGGGTGTTTGATTTATACATATATAACCACATTTTTCCTTTCAAAAGATATGATGTTATCGTGATATATTTTGCATACGAAAGTTTCCCTATAATAGTTATAAATCACATATGATTCCGTTGATAAAAAGTGTATAATGAAACTTTATATAACACATGATAATAATTGTGTGTTTTACTTGTATTTCCCCCCTTAAAAGCATATAAAAGCATTTATAAAACATTTAAAAGTGTGGATTATAAGGGTAGGAACTCACTTGAAAGATCGTAAAACGCGATATGAAAACCGAGTAGAATTTCGACTCGAGAAAGCGGATTTTCTCGGGATTCTCGGGAATCTCGGAAGCACAAACGACCTTCGGGACTTGAGCAAGGAAACCGGGGCTTCGGGATAGTACGTGCACCGAAAACGAGGCAAAAACGCAAGAAAGATGAGAGAAATTGGCCATTTTCTTCGGAACCCTCACATCCCTTTTATAGGGGGTGGGAACCGCCTCGGTACGCTGGGCGTACGCGTGCGTCATGCGTGACCGCTTCCTCGACTGCCTCGGACCTTCGGATGGGACGAGGCATAGCCTCACATAGGGGCGACGTGGACGATCCGAGGCCTAGGCCTCGAGTATGCGGGGCGTACGAGTGTACGCTGGGCGTAACTCGGATCGGCCTGGTGACTCCTCCTTCGGATAATACCAAGATTAAATAATAAAAATTATATTTTATTTATTTAATAAACTTCAAAAATTCATATATTCTTCATACGAACTCCGTTTTCGGCGTTCTTTATATCCACGCGCAGGTGAGACTACGCTCTACAACTTTCGTTTACATTCCGTCGGCAAATTTTGAAATTATTTTTATTATTTATTTTTAAAATGTTGCGGTAAGAAAATTTCGTTAGAAATTCATAACTTCATTATTTGACGTCTGTTTTTGCCTGAATTTTTACCGTTGCAAAACCATTGCCGAGACCTTCAATTCTCATTTAGGTCATTCTGGCCAAAAGTCGCTCGATCTTCGTTTCAAGTTTTTTTGCTGTCTGTCGCTAAGCCGAACTTGGAAAAATCATAACTTCTTTATACGAAGTTAGATTTGGGCGTTCTTTTTACGTACGATCATGGTTTAATGTCATCTAACATAGTAGGTAATTAATTTGAGATTTATGGACATTTTATTTTCGAATTTAATTTCATTATATCAAAAGTGGTTACAATACTTGACTTTTTAGGTCATTACATAGAGTTGAAATATCGGGTTGTCACATATAGCTAATGTTATATGTGGTAGATATAGCTTTTATAGCCTCTGTTATATGTGGTAGAGATATGTTTTATAGCTAATGTTATACGGTAGAGATAGCTTTATGCTAACATGATATGAGGTAGATGGTAGAGATAACTCATGGCTAGTATGGTATGTGGTATGTGGTATGTGGTATGTGGTATGTGGTATGTGGTAGAGATAGTTGTTATAGCTAATATGATATGTGTTATGTGGCTTGTGTGTGGGGTATGCTCTGGGGAACTCACTAAGCATTAGTTTACAGTTTGTGGATTTGTTTCAGGTACATCTGAGCTCAAGGGCAAAGACAAGGCTTGATGGCGCGGCGTGCATTCTCTCACAGGCGTTTTATGGGACACTCTGATATTTTGAAATAAAGTTGTAATTGATATGGTTTTGAAAACAATTAACTGGTTTTTGTGTGGATGATGGAATGGTAATATGGGTACTTAAAAATGAAAATTTTCTTTTGAAAAATTGGTTCGTTACATTATTGTCATTTAAAATTATTGCTCTTCAGTTTTAAACCACTTATTATTAATAATAAGTTAAAGAAGGCTTTTAAGAAACACTTAATATTACTATCAAAATGTGAAACATACACTAAATAATATATTGATAAGATAGACAATTTGCATTTCAAAAGAGGCTTGCATGGATAATATGACATATCCATGATTTTTATAATTTGATTTTATTATTTATAATTATGGCTTATTAGTTTTAAAACCCCTTATTATTATTAATAAAAGAAATAAAACTTTCAAAAGACACTTGTTATTATAATTAAAATGTTAAACATATACTAATATATAAAGTGATAAGATAGACAATTTGCATTTTAAAGAGACTTACATGGATACTATGGATAATATTACATATCCATGATTTTTTTTATTAATTATTACTTTAAAGCAACACAAACATATAAATAATATTTAATTAAATATTATCTATATCACCTTCTATAACATACGATCAATAACATTAATCTAATCTAATTTACATTGAAGTTTCAACCACAACATACAATGATTTTCTTAAAAGAATACTTAAACCAAGAAAATATAAAAAAAAGAATTAGTATATAACAAACTTACAAATTAAAAACTTTAACATAATAACATGACTTGAAAAATGATCCAAAGCCCTCAAACCAACACAGAACCTTTAAACTTGTTTTCTTTGTGAATATTGTATGTGATTTATATTTGTGTGTCTAGTCAAAGAGAATGTCATTTTTATAGTAGACTATCCATTAATTGTTTATTAAACATATTATATAAGTTATAAAACCTTTCATGATGTGTGATTAATTATTTTGAAGATGAAAATGTGTGGGAGTTTCAAATGCATGAGGTGCTTAAAAATTTGTGTGAGGGTTTCAAATGCATGAGGTGATAAAAAAAATGTCTCATTTATAAGTATAGTATGATATAGATATAGATTTTTAAAGTTTCAGCTTATTGGTGAAGCTTATTCGTCAATGTGAATTGTATAAGGTTTTTTACATATGAGTATTAATTTAGATTAAAATTCACATTATATATTATATATGATTTTTTTGCAATAATTGTTGATCAATATATGAGTAAGTTTACTTATAAGTTTTTGTAAATTTATTAGTTTATGATCAAAATGATTTATATATGAATTTAGTAGTATTGGTATATGAGTAGTATTTGTATATGAATATAATATTAATTCGAATTTAGATATACGTTTACTAGATTATCAATATATAATAATTATTATTCAAATATACAGTTACAAGTTTAATGATTAAAAATACATAACATTTATACTTATCCTATCATGCCTCTAATTTTTCGTTTTCTAACAAATAGAAAAAAGAAAGTTTTAATAAATAAAATAAAAGTTTACTAGGGTTTTCCAGAAATACCCTTGCAAATCCTTCGATGGATGATGACCATATCATATTTATTGCTAATTATTTGATTAGGCCCTTGTAGTGGTACATGTCACTTGTCATGGGCTACTACAAATGCAAGTGCAATCTTTTGTGGATACCATAACACATACGCAATGACCACAATAGCCTATAAGTTCTTCAAAGTTGTAATTATTTATGAATAAAAATAAAAATGTATGTTCTCCTCAAACAGATACTTTGATAAATAATATGTAAAATCAATTGTTATATATCTTTAAGATAAGGCTATATTCAATCGTTCACTTTTGTTGGAGCTCTAGGCCACAATAGGCCGAGGATCTATTTGCTCTCTCCTTTCAGAAGATACATTGCATCTATGTAAAGCTTTCTTTAGATCTTTATATATTCATGCACCACTATGCATGTGTTATTTCTCGAGCAATACGTGTCTTCTAAAAGCAAAAGTTATTCTTGAAATGTTTTCAAGAAAAACGCAATCAACTATCAAATCCAGTGAATCCATATTCTGAATTACTGCCTGAAACATGCCATGGAAATCATTAAATGTTTGTTGTTTAACACAAGACCGATCAACTGTTTTGCCACTTTTAGGTCTCTAGTTAAGTTTGAAAGACGAAGCCAAAAGTACCTGGTGAAATATCAAATGTGCCATTGCACCCTTTAACTTTTGTAATTAATAAAAATATTAACTTTTTGTGTATAAAAACATAAGTTAATAGAGAAAATGTCGTTGTAGCCCAACGATCTTACATATTTTGGTTTAAAAGATCCCTATTGTTATTTTTTGGTTTTATAAGGGTATGAATTCATATTTTACCGTCTTAATTAGGGATTTTGACATAATTCAACCAGTTTCCTTGCCTAGTCACCACCCAACACGGTTAGATAGTCAACTCATCCAATTCGGATGACACGTCAGTGACTCACCAACGAGTTGGCTTGCTTGGGCCCTAAGATTTCAAGTGGTACCCTAGTATTATTAGAAGGATTTTCTAGAAAAAAACCCTTAAATATCGTTACCATTTCTGGCCAAACACTACCTGACAATCATTCAACAATACTCCCTTTTTCCCTCCACTGTCTTCCATGGATCCTACCCCACCATCATCACCAGATACTATAAACTCTAAAAACTCCATAAGCTCAACAGACGAGCTTAACTTGAATGATTTCTACACGATCTTCTGTGACTGTGGTGAAAAGGTAGTTGAGCAACAAGGTTAAGTCGAACGTATGAAGGAGAAGATGGGTCGAGATTACCTTCATTCCAGGGTGGATTTCCGCAACATACATCAAAGGTTCGACCATGTTGAGAAGCAGATTGAAGCAATTGCTTTGTTGCTTCTGGGTGTTGTCGTCGTCATGTTCCTGCTCATGATTTTCATGATTCACTTGATAAACATCAAGTGAATCTCATGGACATGGGTTGTTGTGGTATACTAATCTAATGGTCGTAGTCTAATGGTAGTTGTTGTAATGGTGTTCCTGGTTATATATGCTATTAGGATTATGTGTGTTTAGTTTGTGTTAATGGTAATCCAGTGTGTGTAGGTAGTGGTGCTCCAGTGGTGGTTGTAATGGTAATGTTTGGATATATTTTGAAGTCTTGGTTACCTGTAATAGACATTTTGGTATGATATTCCTATAAATGTAAATCGAAATACATGCATGATAAAACCAGGCATTAATGGCTTATAATTTCTTGTGTTCATTGGTGTTGTTGTTTTGGGGTAACTTTTGGTGGACCCATGAAACACGATAAGCACTAGAAAAGATTATGAATATGTTGTTGTATGGTAAATATGAATATTTGGATGTACTTTGTTTGCCTTAGTTAATGGTAATTAATTGTGTTTGGTGCACCAGCTATGACAGACGTTTGTGAGGCCAAATAAAGGGGTATTTTCTTCATTTCCTCTTTAAAAGTACTTGTAACACCCATAAAAATCAAGCCAGTTTTAAACTTTTTCAACCAATAAAAAACCATTAATTATTAAAAAGTGTTTTCAAAATATTCTCATCTCAGAGTATCTTAGAAATCAAAATCATAAAATGTGAGGAGTTGTACGATCACGCCTTCACCTCCCCGCAAACATTTAATATACCTGAAACCAAAACCGAAACTATAAGCACGAAGCTTAGTGAGTTCCCCCAAAATACCCATACACACAACAATATACATATAGTCACAAACAACATACTATGGTTCCAATAAACCATCGGGTTGGAATACCCCAGGCCCTCAACCATTAGGTTGGAATGCCAACATACTATGGGTCCAGTCATCCTTGGGATGGAATACCCCAGGCCCACAACCATTGGGTTGGAATGCCCACATAATACGAGTCCAATCATCCTCGGGATGGAATACTCACGGCCCATAACCATCGGGTTGGAATGACCAGGTTTATTGGCTCTCGCACAAAGCAGATAAGCCTCAACCACCAATCAAACATGTGCACATATAACAGATAATCACATAATAGTCTATAGATGGACAAACCGATCTAACAGATCATAACAATATAATAACATCCTATATACCAAGATACCGATCTAACAGATCATAATAGCATAATACCATCTTATCTACCAGGATACTGATCTAATAGATCATACTAGCATAACATATCAGGATAACAATCCAAAAGGGTCGGCCTTGGTACCTTAGACCCTTGAGTATAGTGAGGAAAACACACCTCAAAAGTAGCTCAAAGTGAGAATGTCAAACTCCACCAAATGCAACCCCAATTCCAACACCTACATCCACCAATGGTTCATGTCCATAAATTCCCAAATTACCAAAATACCCCCAGAAGTCAAACTGGTCAACCCTTGGTCAAAGTCAACAGTCCATCTTGACCCCACTCGTCGAGTGCAGCTAGCAACTCGCCGAGTTCCTTAAGAACTTAGAAATCACCAAAACCCTAATTGACTCGCCGAGTTTCCAACCAACTCGTCGAGCCGTACGTGTCCAAAAGTCGGAGGAAACCCTAACTGACTCGGCGAGTCCTCTTATTGACTCGCCGGGTTCATGTAGAGTCAAATACGGGCAACCTTCATCCGACTCGCCGAGTCGACTAAGAGACTCATCAATTTCATGCAATCCATTACTTATACAGATGTTTTTAAGCCACCCCAAAGCTCCATATTGTAGATCCAACCTCTTAGGGCATGATTTCCATGTAAAGTTGCAAACTTTACGTACATGCATGGTCCTAAATGCCAAAACTAGATTAAGGGAAAGGTTAACTCAAAGGGAAATGCCCAAGCTTGCCAAATCTCATAACTTTAAAGCTATAGGGACCAAGGGGAGTCCAGATCTGAAGTTAGAACTTCAAATATTGCCGCAATACTTGAAATGACTCCCAAATGTGCTAAAGATAGCCCAAAACCCAAACATGAAGAGATTTAGCTAAAGATAAGCCAATGTAACAACTTGTTACCTTCAAAATGATGCAAAGATGAAGTAGAGTCAGATCTACAAGCTCCTTTTTGCTCCAAGCTTCTTATACTTCACACCTTCTTCACACAAAGAACCAAAATCACTCTTTAAGCCTCACAATCACTCAAGAACGAGGTTAATAGCGATTAGGGTTTCTCTTAGCCATCCACGGGGTGATAAAGGACTGGAGGAAGGGACTTAAGGTCCTTTATATAGGGTGCAAACCCTAAAATTAGGGTTTCATCTCCTAGCTCCTACACGTCGAGTCTGGGTCCTCCGACTCATCGAGTAGATCTAATAATCCAAGCGGGCTAACCTACTTCTACATGACGAGTTGGGGGCAACCAACTTGTCGAGTAGGTCCATAAATATGTATATAATGCTTCAAAACTTGTACCTAGGAGTCGGGGTGTTACAATTCTCCCCCACTTGAACTAGACTTCGTCCTCGAAGTCTGCTACGTCGAACAATCTTGGATAGTGCTCTTGCATCTCTACCTCCGACACCCACATCCACTCGGATCCCCTCATGTGCTCCCACTATACCTTTACTAAAGGTACTTCTTTATTCCGTAGAACTTTCACTTTCCTCTCAAGAACAGCCACCAGCCTTTCTACGTAATTCAGGTGCTCATCGACCTGAATATCATCTAATGACACTACTACCTCCTCATCCAGAATTCACTTCCGCAACTGTGAAACATGGAAAGTGTTATGAATCTGACTAAGGTCCTCAGGGAGATCTAATCTATACGCCAGCTTGATAACTCTGGAAATGATCCTAAATCGTCTGATATATATCGGGGACCCAATTTCCCCCTCTTCCTGAAGCGGATCACACCCTTCTAGGGTGAGACCTTCAGGAGTACCATGTCACCGACCTAAAACTCCAGCTCAGATCGGTGCCAGTCGGCGTAGCTCATCTGCTGACTCTGTGCGGCTTGCAGTTGTTGTCTAATCTGCTGAATCATCTCGGTAGTCTGCATAACTACCTTAGTCCGACCCATCACCCTGTGACCAACCTCTCCCCAAAAGACTGGGGTGTGACATCTCCGTCCAGACAACAACTCAAAAAGCGGAGCACCAATGCTGGTGTGAAAGCTGTTGTTATAAAAGAACTCTGCAAGAGGTATGTAGGAGTCCCAACTCCCACCGAAGTCAATGACACAGGCTCTCAGCATATCCTCGAGAGTCTGTATGGTCCACTCATTCTGGTTGTATGTTTGTGGATGATAGGTTGTACTGAAGTGCAGATGCGTGCCAAGTTCCTCTTTGAAATTCTGCCAGAAACGGGAGGTGAACCAAACATTGCGGTTTGAGACAATAGAGACTGGCACCCCATGGCGAGCAACAATTGTGTGGATACACGAGTCGTCCAACTTCTCGGCCGATGAACTCTCCCGTATTGCCAAAACATGGGCGCTCTTTGTCAATCGATCCACGATGAAACAAATAGCGTCGAAGCTCTTTGCCATCCTCGGTAACTTGGTAATAAAATCCATCGTGATCTATTCCCACTTCCACATGGGAACCTCTAGAGGCTGCATCTTGTCATGTGGCCTCTGGTGCTCGGCCTTGACCATGTTGCATATCTGGCACCTCTCCATGTACCAAGCGATTTCTCGCATCATGCATGGCCACCAGTAACTCAATCGCAAATCCCGGTACATCTTGGTGGCCCCAGGGTGAATAGAGAAGTGAGAGTTATGAGCCTCCTCCAAAATAGTCTTTCTGACTCCACCAGACATCGGAACCCAAACTCGACCGCAACAGGTCAATAATCCTCGGCTATCCTGCACAAACCGGGTGTTCTCACCCCTAATCCTCTCAAGTTTCTAGTTCTCCTGACGTATACCCTCTTCCTGAGCTTTCCTGATCAAGCTCACAAGTGGAGAATCCACTGATATCCTCATACATGCCACTGGGGTAGAAGATCCAGCTGACTTGCGGCCCAGAGCGTCCGCAACCACGTTCACTTTACATGGGTGGTAAAGGATCTCACAGTCGTAGTCCTTGACTACATCCAGCCACCTGCGCTATCTCATGTTCAGGTTTGGTTGATCCATGATGTGTCTCTGGCTCTTGTGGTCCGTGTATATGGTACAACGGACCCCATAGAGGTAATGTCTCCAAATCTTGACAGCGAATACCACCGCTCCCATATCCAGATCATGAGTACGATATCTCGTCTCATGCGGCTTCAGCTGCCGCGATGTGTAGGCTATCACCCGTCCTCTTTGCATGAGGACCGCTCCCAGTCCCATGATGGATGCATCTCAGAACACCAAAAAATCCTCAACTCCCTCCGGGAGAGTCAAGACTGGAGCCTCACATAGTCAATGTCGGAGGGCTCAAACACCCTCTACTGCTTGGGGCCCCACCGGAAATCCACCCCTTCCTTGTCAGACGAGTGAGGGGTACTGCAATCTTGGAGAAATTATGTATGAATCTCTGGTAGTACTTTGCCAATCCTAAAAAGCTCCTAATATCCGAGGGAAACTTCGAAACCTCCCACTACATAATTGCCTCGATTTTGGCCGAATCGACCAAAATCCTCTCCTGGTTAACGAGGTTCCCAAGGAACTGAACCTCTCGTAACCAAAACTCGCACTTCGAGAACTTCGCATACAGTCGCTCTCGCCTCAAAACTCCCAATTACTTCCGAAGATGATCCTCATGCTGCCATCGGGTCTTGGAGTACACCAAAATATCTTCTATGAACACGATGACCGAGCAATCGAGCATCGGTCTACAGACCCGATTCATCAGGTCCATAAATATTGTCGGCGCGTCAGTGAGTCACAACGGAATCACCACGAACTCTTTATGTCCACAACGAGTCAGGAACACGATCTTCTCCACATCCTCCTCCCTAAACCTGACCTGATAGTACCCGGACCTCAGGTCTATCTTAGAGAACCAAGATGCTCCTTGTAACTGATCAAAAAGATCATCTATCCTCGGGAGTGGATAATGGTTCTTCCCCATCAACTTGTTTAACTCCTGGTAGTCGATGCACATCCGGTGTGAACCATCCTTCTTCCTGACAAAGAGAATCAGCGCTCCCCATGGAGAACTGATTCGACGAATAAACTGCTTGCCCAACAGTGCTTGTAACTTTGATGACAACTCATGCATCTCTGGTGGTGCCAACCGATACGGCGCCTTGGTGATAGGTGCCGCACCTGGAACTAGGTCGATCCTAACCTCGACCTGCCTCTCCAAAGGCACTCCAGGTAACTTCTCTGGAAACACGTTAGCAAACTCTCTGACCACTAGAACCTCTGATACTGAACCCTGATCCCTGACCCACATTTCCACCATATACGCTAGATAACCGCACAACCATACTGAATGTGCTGCCGAGCTCTGGCAGCCGAACAAAACCCTGATCCCAATCTGGTGCCCTCTCTGTAGACAATCAGTTCTCCCCCACTTGGGTTTCGAACCACCACCCGCCGACCCTCGTAGTCGATCATGGCACCAAAGCGACTAAGCCAGTCCATCCCCACAATCACACATACATCCCCCATGGGAATCAGAATCTGGTCTATCGGGAAGGATACCCCGAAGATCTCTAATACACAACCCTAATAGACCGAAGAAGCGGAAACCCCGTGTTCGTTGGTGATAAAGACTCGCAACGAACACTCTAGCTCTCCTATGCCGGCTTGGCGGCTAGTAAGGGACACTGGGCCTTCAGATGGCCCACCTGCGCACAATGGTAACAAAGTCGAACTCTGGGACCTGGATTCTGTTGCCTGCAATCCCTGGTAAGATGGTCGTGCTTGCCACATTTGTGGCACCCGCTCCCTAATTGGAAAACCCCCGAATGAGCCTTTCTTCACTTCCAACAAGTGCGGACTAGCTGTCCCCTAAACCTGGTATCAACGGTCTTGGACCGCTTCGGCACCGACTGCGACTGTGCCGAGGCCTGCCTTTGCTCCCGTAACTGTAACTCAATCTCCAACTCACACCGCCTAGCAGCCTCCTATAACTCCAGTAGTGTACTGCAGCACTGGGTAGCAACAAACTGATGGATATCAGTCCTGAGCATACTCATATAATGTGTCATCTGAGCCTGCTCGGAAACAAACTCCAGGCAAAACATCGCCCTCTCAGTGAACACGCGAGTAATCTCTATCACCGACCATGTACCCTGTCTCAGATCCAAAAACTCATGTGACAACTCTTCGCACTCGACACATGCAATTTGGCGAGCGCGGAATATATCTTTGAAGTGCTCCCAAGAAACTACAGCTCTCTGATCATCTGTATATGACCCAGTCATCAATCTCCACCAGTACTTGGCCCCGGACCTCAGCAACTTTAGGGCACATCTGACCTTCTGGTCAGCAGGACATGAGCACGTGAAGAAACTGTTGGATAAGGTGTCTAAGTCCATAACTATTTCTGGTATGTACTTGACCCGACCCGACATGGTCCATTTGGGTTGCATGGCATCATGCAATTGAATAAACTAGATGAGAGAAATAACACTTATGGTTTATTAATATATTATAAGTTCTAATATATTAATAATATTATTTAATTAGTTTTGATCAAGAATTAATTTAGAATTAATGAAGTGATCAAAAGATAACTAATTACATATATGGGTAGGTTATGTAAATCTTCCATATCTTATATAGTGGGCTAAGAGGCTCCATCGATTGTCAAGTTGGGTTCCACCCATAGGATGCTCCATGGATGCTCAATGGAGTTAACCCATGGATCAAGAAATGAAGAGTCATGTTACATTAGGGTTTACCTAATGCAACACACTATATAAGCAATGTGTTTCAACCCAAAATCGGCTACACTAACTAGAAGAAGAGGGCTTGGCCGATTTTGCAAGTGTTAGAGCTTTCTCTCAAGTTTGTTCATTGCATTTGGTGTTGTGTGAAGCATTTGAGGCATCACACTTGAGGTGCTAGGCTCACAAGGTTTTAAGGAGCACTTTCAACAAAAAGGTATGTAGTTCTATCTTTCATTCAAAGAAAAATTGTTCCCATGTATGCTAGATAGGAACATAACCTTGGAAATCAACTTTGCATGATAATTAGACAAACATAGATCCAAGGTTATTAGGGTTGCATATACACTTAGGAAGTGTTAGAATGCTCAAAACCCATCAGAAACATCCGTCCATGTCAGACAACCACCTTATGGCTATGATCGGATCCTAAGTCCCATCGAAATTCGGGGGCTTCGTGTTATCGAAGTTTCGGTGCTGTGCTGAAAACCCCTACTGGCTCTTCCCCCTGCCACTGTTACATCTGATGTAGCTGTTGGGGCAGCCGTCTCAGCTAGGGATGCATATCTGTCATCAAAATACTCCATCATGGCGGTCTTAATAGACCTAAAAATCTCCGAAATCTGACCCTGGACAATCTCGATCACCTCCTTGCGGATGATCTCCCTGACACGATCCTCTTTGAACACTAGCCCACCCTGGTCGATAGTCTCGAGCGCTGTAGGGGCATCCTGACCACCCTGACTTGATCCTAATCCGGACCCAGTCATAAAACACCTCGTAACCACCATAATGAAAATACACTAGGAAGATATCAAATAATATGCACAAATAACAGGGAACCAACTCCCAACTAAACCTTAAGGGTTGTGACTTCCTTGCTACGCGTATGGATCCTGTGCTTTTAGTAGTATCGGCCCATAATACCTTCCACACCTACCCATATTTGTCTCAAGTATCATCACAACACCCTAACAATATACATATGCAAGGTGATCGCTCAATCCTCACTCCTAGAGCAATGCTAAATATCTCATGCTGGACTACCGACCTCGCATAATCCACCCATCCATGAAACTTCCACCAACACTGCAGCACTAGCGTACGCTAGCCATACATAACGTTGGACCCCATAGACATCTGAATACTCGGTCCTACTCTAAGCCCACAACAAAACAAGGAATATGAAATAAAGCTGAGCCAAACATTCTCAGGCTATAAGATCTTAATTATGTACAACCTATGATGTATACACTATGCAACTAAATAAAGGATGTCAATTTCATATAAAGAAACCCTAGGCTATCAGGCATCATATAATCAAGCAATTCTATCATGCAATTTCAGAAGATCCCTAGCCTAGTACTAGAATGTTGCTATAACATATCTCAATATTAAATATATGCATGTTATTTTGGGGTCTACTTACTGGCTCCAGCTGATCGTACACTCTGCATCCTCCTTTAATTATTTTGAAAACCTTTTGTAAATATTTCCCTACTCTGAGACTAGATTCATACGAGTGTTCCTCCAATTCACTCAAACTAAGGCTCTAATACCAACTTGTAACACCCATAAAAATCAATTTTAAACTTTTTCAACCAATTAAAAACCATTAATTATTACAAAGTGTTTTCAAAATATTCTCATGTCAGAGTATCCCAGAAATCAAAATCATAAAATGTGAGGAGTTGTACGATTACGCCTTCGCCTTCCCACAAACATCTAATGTACGTGAAACCAAAACCGAAACTGTAAGCCCGAAGTTTAGTGAGTTCCCCCAAAATACCCATGCACACAACAATATACATATAGTCACAAACAACATACTATGGGTCCAATAAACCATCGGGTTGGAATACCCCATGCCCTTAACCGTTAGGTTGGAATGCCAAAATACTATGGGTCCAGTCATCCTCGGGATGGAATACCCCAGGCCCACAACCATCAGGTTGGAATGCCAACATACTACGAGTCCAATCATCCTCATGATGGAATACTCAGGGCCCACAACCATCGGGTTGGAATTCCCAAGTCTGTTGGCTCTCGCACAAAGTAGATAAGCCTCAACCAACAATCAGACATGTTCACATATAACAGATAATCACATAACATAATAACATCCTATATACCAGGATACTGATCTAACAGATCATAATAGTATAATACCATCCTATCTACCAGGATAGTGATCTAACAGATCATACTAGCATAACATATCAGGATAACAATCCAAAAGGAACGACCTTGGTTCCTTAGTCCCTTGAGTATAGTGAGGAAAACTTGATGGGTTTTATACAAACAATCTTATCTGTGCATGCAACCCTAGAGATGGATCTATGTTATCACTATTAGTTATACAATTTTATGAACACAAAAAGAAACCTGGCATGCTAGTACTATTTTCGAAATCCACATAGAGGAATAGAATACATACCTTTTGTTGTTATATAGTAATAACAACTAGTTCCTTGAATTTCCTTAGCTCTTGAAAGCAAGTACCACAAGTGTAGTACCTCTAATGGCTCACAAACACACTAGGTGAAAGGATGAATATGGGAGAGAGGAAAGAAGGGTATCTTGCCCTAGAATTCGTCTCTTTTTAGGGTTTCCCAAAGCTTGGACGAAATCTTAGTGCCTTAGACTGCTATTTATACTTAAGGCTAACTAGGGTTTCAAGGTGTAAACCCTAATCCCTTAGCTTAAGGCCTAAGCAAGTCCATGGACTCCTTTCCTTAATCCCTTGGACGAAAACTCCTAGATCCTTCTAGGATTTTCGTTCAAGCCTTAGTAAAGGTGATCCAATGGCCCAAAGCCTCAACTATTGAATAATTACAAAATAGCCCCTGCACTTTCAGTCAGTTCCTTTAATCCCAAAATTAATTCTAAATTAATTTCTGATTAAATACTAATTAATAATATGATTCCAAATTAATATATTATTCATATAATATATTAAAAAAATCATATTTATACCCTAATTTAATATTCTTAACAATAAGCCAGCCTCTCTCCTCAACAATCATCATGTCTAGTCACTAGTGTGAAGGCAACCCAAAAGGACCATGCTCACAATCGGGTCAAGTACATACCAAAATAGTTATGGACTTAGACACTAATCTAACAGTCTCCCACTTGGATAAGTCTAGTAACTATTCTGCGTATGAGTTCAGAACCTCATCAGCAATCATAGCTTTCAAAAGCCGCTGTCAACTCTGATCGTATCAGAAATGTGTCCTTTAGATAACGGATCATATATTCCTCCATTCTTGATATCGTATAGACATGAGACATGGATTGTAATCATTCTCTCAGTCTATGTGTTGTTTACCGATTTCCAATTTATGACGACTGACAACAGACTACAATTGAACACATCAAATTAGTCTCGGCTTGGCCAAGCGCTTAGGGTGTCATCAGTAAATCATCGATGGGCCCACACATATTGCTTTTATCCCACTTTGGAAAAAGGAACGGATAAACTTCGACTCGATGCTTGCTTGTACGCACTCATCGAATCACAAACAACAATAAGTATTATAACACCAAGTTACTGGTGCGTTTACTTATCATCAATGTGCAACTGACCAGCAAATAACAACTCACACGTCTCAGTTTCAAGAATATACAATATTATCGACTCACAATCACTCGTGATAAAACCATGAAGTGATTCTTGTGAGCGTGGGTTTAATCTAATGCTCAAAATCATATTCAGAAGCACTCATGAACGTCGCAGCAAACCTTTGCTATGTCTAATACACTTTAGACAATCTACAAACCAATTCGTGACAGTCTTCATTCATACCTACTTCCAACATATGAACGACTGTGGACCATTCGAATAATTTGATTATTCTGAAATAATTAATTATTCATGAAGTCAAAACATGCAAAGTGAAACACAAGAATAATACTAATCCTATAGTGTCCCAAACCTTTGAGTATAAATAAAACACCTTTTATTTATCACCATATCGATTACTCATTACTTGTTGTTTTGGTTAATTAACTTATTACGTGAATTATTACTACAATTGTCCCATGCTCTTAGCATGCACACAATGTTTACTTATGGTCCTTACTTTGTGAAATAGATAAAATGAACACATTTCCAATCATACTCATTTCACAACTCCCAATCCTTATCATAAGTATAAGAATATCAAATTCTTGTCACTTATAGAATATGCTAGATTCTAACATTTTATGCAATGATCCTTTCGTAAAGTCATAGCTCAAAATCATCAAGACTTGTCCAATCTCTATAAAAAACAATTCTATAGATATGATGTCTCTCACTCAAAGTACATTTCTTTGAACATCCTTCTTGCATAAAAGTTTCTAATCTAGACATAGATTGTCAATATCCAACTCCCAATATGGAAACATTTCCATATTTGCCATATGACAACTCATTCTTAATAGAATCTTATCTATTCATAATAATGTCGATATGGTCCATCCAATACCATACTTCCAACTACTCACAAGCAACCAATCTTCAGCGAACTTTCGATCGTCCTTTGATAGTTGTTTAATTATTTTAGTCAAAACCGATTCTAGTCCTTTTTCCCTCTTAATGCGCTAGACATTTGGAAACTTTTAGAATGGTAAAATATTATAGCATTTGCAATCGATCCTATACCTGAAGCGTATGGGACACGATACATAATGTCTTACATAAGGATGTGATACTTTATCAATCTTATGTCATAATATTTTTTGTGTCACGTTCTCACAATTCGAACTATGAAGACGGATGCCGTAATCATAATCGAAATTTGAGAACACACTATGTATCATTGACTAAATTTATTAACATTCCATAATCTAAGCCTTTTGATTTGAAATGAAGCATAATATTCTCTCCCTTAATTAGAGCAAAACAACTTTTCAACTCTTACGACTTTGCAAAGTATAACTCTTGTTTTCTATAATTAATATTGGTAACTTGAAACCTATCATAATTATCATGCTCCCACTATCATGTTGATTATTATCATATAAGCATAACACTTATGCTCCCACTAGCTTTGACATGTATTCAGAAAACAACTGAACTTCGAGAAAACAATGCTTATTGAATTTCTTAAGTTCATATTTCTAATACTTAATCTAAGCTTATTAAGCTTATACACCTTTGTCTTAGAAAGCTCACATGTTTGTCTAGACAAATTCAGAACTTATGTTACTAAGTCCCAAATGTTCAGACTTAATTGCAAAATCTCACAATATGAACTATGGAAAGGGATGTCGTAACCATAATCGAATTTGAGAATATAATTTTCACAATTGCTATCTTTTTAAAATCTCTCTTAGTGAAAGCATTTCCTCATAGTCATTTTCATGAAGGAGGGAATCTTATGACACTTAGATTTTATGGTGTATGTGTTCTTATCCATGTGAATTTGTCAAAACTAGAGTTTGCGACAAATCCAAACTCATATGGACCAAACTTTCATAATCTTGATTTCTTGACTTATGGTAACACGAGTGCCCACCATGTCTTCCAAGTAGTTTAGCAACTTATCCTTACATATCAATGTACTTTCGATCGATCAAGGTGCTTTGTCTTTATACATTCAAATGAGAACTCATAGAACTCACATGCATAATTAACTCAATTGGAATGGCACATAAACAAAATAACGTCAACACGATAGGTTGTAAACCTCAAGTCGTGTGCTAGTGATGATCGATAAGGTTTATTCTTGATTTTTTTTAAACCTTTCAAGACCATTAAGACTCCCACTGACTCCTTGACATATAAGATTCTCTTGTCAAGAAACATTCCTTGACAAAACAAATATTCAAGAGTTAGTGTAGTTCTTATCAAGACAAAACACTTCACATAATTGGTCCTAGTTGGTCTTTGTCTTATCCAAGACAACACAACTTACCAATTTCAAATGTGCAAGAATAAGAAAACTTTTCCAAATTCCACATTTGTTGAGTGTTATAAACCTTCTTAAGACTTGTCACTCAATTCACAATCTTGGAGTATAACTCTAAGACATGATATTGGAACGAAGTATGATTGACTTCTAGATATAACCATTTCCATAATTCTCGATTCCTCTTCTTAGACAGACAAATGTACTAAGACTCACTTAGAGGATCAATTGAGATATGGTTCTTAATCATTAAGACTTATCATAAAACACAATAAAAGGTACTCTGCCTTCTTCTTAGAATAGAGAAACTTTTATCTTTCTCCCTACTTTATTCTTCTTTATTCGTTATGCTATTTATTGAAACTCTTTCAATCAACTCAAAATTACACTTAATCTTATAAGTATAATCATATTTACTAAACCTTAGTAAATTATGACGAATATCTTTGTTACTCTTGTGGTGGAATTGATCAACACACAACCTTGTGTACTCGATCTCCTAGTCCTTCACTTGACACTTTGTTAACGAATTAGTCTAATTTACAAATATGAAATTTCTCATTCATCACGCAACCAAGTTGTATGATTCTAAGTTTCTGTCCAATTGAAACTTGGGCAATGAGAAACTCTCCCTATTTGGTAAATTCTTGACATTTCCACAAATAACATAATTAAGAATCAAATCCATTATTGCTAATAATAGAAACCTTCAAACATCAATTTTTTCATACACAGCATTGCAAGGATAAATAAATAATATAAAATCAAAATTTATTTTATTGCGGAAAAATTTGTCCTTACAATGCAATTCAATTGAAAAACTATGTTAATACATATTTCTTAGCAATCTATTCTAACTCCAAGTAGTAGTTCAAGAATCCAATCTTCAATCAATGCGATCGAAATCCATTTCTTCATGATTAGATTTAGCTCACTTCTTCGTTTAAGCTTCCTCTCTTTTCTTCGATCCTACAAAACATCAAAATATAATCTTATCACATCATGTGTTAAGAATCTAGAATAGGAACTTAAAAGAGTTAGTTAATGGATTTTACCTGAAGTAGAGCCATACGACTTGACTCTCTCATCTCTTAGATCTCTTAGGTAGTTAGGGCAGCTTTGTCTCTAATGCCCCTTCTGTTGGCAATAAATGCAAATGGGCTCTTTTGGAATGGCACAAGGAACTATCTCAGGATTTACCTTTTCTGGATCTCCAATGTCACCATTTTCAATGTCCATTGAAGTTTGGGAGTTTGATTCACCAAACAAATTTGGTCGACCAGCTTGCCAAATCATTGCTGATTCAGCAGCTGTAAGCAAATAGGTCAAATCAGTGAGGGTCACGTCATGATCCATCATATAGTACTCTCTAACAAACGCATTATATGATTCAGGAAGTGACTGAAGAACCCAATCAACAACCAACTTACCTAAAATCTCGACACCCAACATCCTTAACCTATCAATGTGTGACTTCATCTCTACGACGTGTACACACACAGGTTTCCCAAGTTTACTTGCCAAAAGGGCTTGAGTGAGCTTGAAGTTTTCAAGCCTTCGAACTTGTGGGTTTGGGAAATAATTGGAGGAGGTAGAGGTAGTGAAGCATGATCTCTTGTTCCTCAATCATATCGTGGAAAGCTTGTTCCACGGGATTTGGGAAGACCATGATTGTCAGAACTAGACATCTACAAAACGGGAGAAAATTCAAGATAAGTTAATTAGAATCCTTAATGTGACACCCAAATGAAACATCGAGGCTAGGATCCAACACACTACTCTACAACCTAGAAGAGGGATGTCGTAATCTAGTTGCAGAATATTTGAAGGTAGGTAAATGACGATTTACCAATTTCCACTATGAAAAACGAAAAGGAAATTTAAGTTTCAAATGTATTGAAAGCTCCTAGATCTTTTGAGATTCATTGAACTTTTCGATGGCATGTTTAAATCTCGATATGCCCCTCGATTTGTGACTGGGATGCCGAGGATCACAAAACAGGGTGTGAATAACCATGCAAACTTACATGGTGCCCCCAATGTTACAGTCACCTATTCGATGTGGCGGTTAACCACACACGCTCCACCGAACTATGAAAAACATTGAGTCACCCTTTGCTATCTTTGCTTAGAACCATTTAGTGTGCTGATTAACCACACACGTTCCATTAACGTCTTCGCAAGGGCACAAAGTGTAATTTCATGGAATTGCATCAATTCACTTTTTCCTAAAGTAACTAAGATTGGGAATTTTGTAAAACATTTAGTTACTTTATACTTCATTATAATTTTAATGGAAAGGGTTTGCCCTATCCTACCCGTTCGGCTAACGACCCTCCACCAATCAAGGAAGCGGTGGGTGAGAGTGGACACCCATTAAAAGGCCATTTTATAGGCCATAACCTTATACCCCCCTTATAGATCGGCTTCGTGAATGAGGCCTACTAACAGTAAGACTAGCAGTTTAAGTTATACATATATGATATTAGACTTTTAATGTTATATATAGTATAAGGTGTATTTTACACTTTTAAAATACTAAGTTGTTTAATTTAATAAATTACACTTTTAATTTGATTAAATATAAACCATATGATTATGGATTTATTAACTCTCTTTTAATTATACTTTTAATTAACTTAACAAAATCATAAGGGCGTAATTTGAACTTTTCAAAACTACAGGTTTTAGAATTTAGACTCTCAAAATTAAACCTTTTAATCAAACAATTTAAATTCCAAAACTAGAGGGCAAGTTTTGAAACTTTTCAAAACATAAGAAAGAACATTCTAGATCAAATTACAAATAATAATAATCAACCAATTAATTAGTAACTATCTAAATATGACCTAATTCAATTTCTTGCAAGATAATCTATCAAATAATTCAAATAAATCGAGTTTATCACATAAGGAAATGATTATCTAATTAATTTGACAATTATCTTTAATTTTGGTAAGGATATCTTTTAAACTAAACAATTAAATTAACCTAATCCCTTAAATCCCCTAGAATTCGAAATTATGGGATGGGATAAATCAAAATCTTTAATTACCAAATTTAAACATTTAAAGGATAATTACAAGATATGACATTATCCAAATCCCTAAAATTTAGGATCTAACATTGGGGAAGGAGGCAACTTTGAAATCCAAGGGTTGGATAACCCTATATTTCAAAATATTGGAGGCTAAGGAAAGGTTTTGGGAAACCCTAGTCAAATTTCGAAAATCAAGGTTCAAGAACCCTAATTTTTGAAAATTCATGCCTCCTAGGGTTTATTGGCCATAAACCCTAATATGTAAAGTTCATACATTTGAATAAAGCTAATTGAAAACAAAAACCAATGGCTGTGATACCACTGATGGGTTTTATAGAAACGATCTTATGTGTGCATGCAACCCTAGAGATGGATCTATGTTATCATTATTAGTTATACAACTTTATGAACACAAAAAGAAACCTGGCATGCTAGTACTATTTTCGAAATCCACATAGAAGAATAGAATACATACCTTTTGTTGCTATATAGTAATAACAACTAGTTCCTTGAATTTCCTTAGCTCTTGAAAGTAAGTACCACAAGTGTAGTACCTTTAATGGCTCACAAACACACTAGGTGAAAGGATGAATATCGGAGAGAGGAGAGAAGGGTATCTTGCCCTAGAATTCTTCCCTTTTAGGGTTTCCCAAAGCTTGGACGAAATCTTAGTGCCTTAGGGTGCTATTTATACTTAAGGCTAACTAGGGTTTCAAGGTGTAAACCCTAATCCCTTAGCTTAGGGCCTAAGCAATTCCATGGACTCATTTCCTTAAGCCCTTAGACGAAAACTCCTAGATCCTTCTAGGATTTTTGTTCAAGCCTTAATAAAGGTGATCCAATGGCCCAAAGCCTCAACTATTGAATAATTACAAAATAGCCCCTGCACTTTCAGTCAGTTCCTTTAATCCCAAAATTAATTCTAAATTAATTTCTTATTAAATACTAATTAATAATATGATTCCAAATTAATATATTAATCATATAATATATTAAAAATCATATTTATACCGTAATTTATTATTCATAACAATAAACCAGCCTCTCTCCTCAACAATCATCATGTCTAGTCACCAGTGTGAAGGTAACCCAAAACGACCATGCTTACAATCGGGTCAAGTACATACCAAAATAGTTATGGAGTTAGACACTAATCCAACAAAACTCACCTCACAAGTAGCTCGAAGTGATAAAGTCAAACTCCACTAAATGCAGCCCTAAGCCCAACACCTACATCCACCAATGATTCACTTCCATAAATTCCCAAATTACCAAAATACCCCCATAAGTCAAACTGACCAATCCTTGGTCAAAGTCAAAGTCAACAGTCAAAGTCAATAGTCCATGTTGACCCGACTCGTCGAGTGCAGGTAGCAACTCGCCAAGTTCCTTAAGAACTCAGAAATCACCAAAACCATAATTGACTCTCTGAGTTTCCAACCAACTCATCAAGTCCATGCGTGTCCAGAAGTCGGGGGAAGCCCTAACTGACTCATCGAGTCCTCTTACTGACTCGCCGAGTTCATGCGGAGTCAAATACAGGAAACATTCATCCGACTCGCTGAGTCGGCTAACCGACTCATCGAGTTCATGTAGTCCATTACTTATACAGATGTTTTTAAGCCACCCTAAAGCTCCATATTGTAGATCCAACCTCCTAGGGCATGATTTCCATGTAAAGTTGCAAACTTTACGTATATGCATGGTCCTAAATGCCAAAGATAGATTAAGGGAAAGGTTAACTCAAAGGGAAAGGCCCAAGCTTGCCAAATCTCATAACTCTATAGCTATAGGGACCAAGGGGATCCAGATCTGAAGTTATAACTTTAGATCTTGTCGCAATACTCGAAATGACTCCCAAATGTGCTAACGATAGCCCTAAACCCAAACATGGAGAGATTTAGCTAAAGATAAGCCAAGGTAACGACTTGTTCCCTTCAAAATGATGCCAAGATGAAGTAGACTTAGATCCACAAGCTCCTTTTTGCTCCAAGCTTTGTATACTTCACACCTTCTTCACACAAAGCACCAAAATTGCTCTTTAAGCCTCACATTCACTCATGAACAATGTTAATAGCCATTAAGGTTTCTGTTTGCCATCCAGGGGGTGATAAAGGACTGGAGGAAGGGCTTAGGTCCTTTAAATAGGGTGCAAACCCAAAAAATTAGGGTTTCATCTCCTAGATCCTACTCATCGAGTCCGGGTCCTCTAAGTCTTCGAATAGATCCAATAATCCACTCGGGCTAACCCACCTCTACACGACGAGTTGGGGGCAACGAACTCGTCAAGTAGGTCCATAAGTATGTATATATTGCTTTAAAACTTGTACCTGGGAGTCGGGGTGTTATAGTACTTTACATCCTTACTCGACAGTAAAGTTGATATACTATTGGATTAGGTGTCTAAGCCCATAACTATAATTGGTATGTACTTGACTCGAGAGTTGCATGGTCCATTTGGGTTCCCTTCACCAGAGCAATTTGATAGGATGGAATTTTGAGAATAGGTTATTTATTAATTGTTAATATATAATAAGTTCTAATATATTAATATGAAATCATGTTATTTAATTAGTATTGATCAAGAATTAATTAGGAATTAATTTAGTGATCAAAAGAGACTAATTAGATTAATGGGGACTAATTGCATGTGTAAATTAGTTATATACATTGTTTGGGCTTATGATGCATGATGGACTAAGTTTATGAAAGAATCCATAAAGAGTTAGTCCATATGGATCATGGATCATGGATAATAAGCCCAAGGGTATGGATTAGGGTTTAACCATGACTCTTAGAATCCTAATATATATATATATATATATATATATATATATATATATATATATATATATATATATATATATATATATATGTCACCCTATAGCTAAAATCGGTTACTACATATGTTCTAAGAGTTCATTTGAGTCAATTTTATGCAAGGATACTCTCTTTTAAAAGTCCTCCTATGTTCATGGTGTTTGTGAACCATTTGAGGCATCACACTTGAGGTGCGAAGTTCTTAAAGGCCAAAACTACAAGCTACAACAAAGAGGTAATTCTATAACTCAAATCTATGTTGTTTATGTCATTTGTATGCTAGTTGTAGGCTTCATGCTTTAGAAACAATATTGCATGTATAATTAGAGAAAACATAAATGTGACATCCCCATTTTCACGGGCATAAGAGACCGATTTTGTTTATGCTTTGCTTAAAAATCAGAGTAACATTTTAAATAAAAGTGTTGTGGAATTTGTCCCAAAACAAAATATGATAAAGATTTATCAAAAGCATTTCCAAAGAAATGTCTTTCATTAGAAGACTTGGGATGTCATGTTCGTTACAGATCAAAAGCATAAAAAGTACAATATAAGCCTTACTACATTATTTCATATCTACAGGCCTATATCCATAATCCCTCATCCAAAACATCACATTTATGCTCATGCGCCACTACCCGTAATACAAGAAACTGAGTGGGTCAGGCTTGGGAGCCTGGTGAGCACATAGGGTTTTCAACCCACAATAAATAAGTTATTTATTTTCATCAATCAACAATAACCTGATTACCCGTTCCCGTTATCCTCACTTTACGTCCCTAAACACCTATCATAAGGAACCTAGCCTAAGGATCATCATCGGGGATGGACACTACTGCTAAGGGGATTCCTCAACAATAAATGTCGTAAAGGCAATCATGTAGGGGATAGAGTACACAGGTGAACATATCATTCACAAGCAGCTACAGGTTGCGAGCCTGCTAGTCTTCCACTGGACTATCTAAAAGAATCCGTGGTCGTCATCGACACTCCGCTAAATGACAGAATCAACAACATCAACAACGAGGCCTCTCATCATTTTATCACACATCACCAATTACATCTACCCATGTTTTACCCCAACATTTTTGTAGATATAAAATACATATACCGTTTAAATCATTGAAAACATGTATAAAAACGTTCATCCAGCATAGATAGCTAGTATTCAGATAATATGCACACATAGCACGTAATTTATATAAAATATTTCATATCTATGTGTAAGCTGAAAGTAACTATGCACTCACTTGAAAGGTGGTGACTCAGCACTCGGACAGTGCTTCGTTACTCTCAAAACAATTTTCCTTCGATAAAACCTACTATCAATACCATAAGGGTTTAGTCTAACGTCAACCGCGACTAATTAATAGTCTAGCTATTATTGTTATTATATAACCATTAAATAACACTCAATATAACTCATAATAATAGCCCAAATAATTATTTTAAGGACCTAATAACATTACTATAATTAATTGAAAGCTATATTAAAAATTGCATAAGTGTAGCTCACTTACAGTGGATTTTAAAGAAAACCGGGCTTGGCTCGGAGCAGCGTTTCCGAAACCGAAAGACCCTTTTTCTCGGGACTCCGGGAGCCTCGGGGCTTCCTTAGGGTGCTAGGGCATCACCTAGGCTTAGGGGAGGGTTAAAACCCTTAGAGAGAGAAAGTTTATAAAGTAGAAATGAAGAATGGTGTGAAATTTCTGGAGACTCTCGCATCTATTTATAGGTCCAACAGCCTCGGTTACGCTGGGCGTAGGGGAGGCTACGTGGGGCGTAGTCTTTAGATAAGATCACCAGCTCGGATCCAGCTGGCTCACACGCGCCTACTATTGGAAATGGATAAGAAGTGAAGGTACGCGGGGCGTAATGCGAAAGGAGGTGTGTCCGAATCTGAAGCGTTCACTGATCAGCGATGGACGGCCCACAACGCGCCACGTCATCAAGTCCTTATCAGCCTTCGCAAATTTGATCATAAACTTTAAAAATTCGTAACTTTCGCATACGAGCTCCATTTTTGATGTTCTTTATATCCACGCGAAGGTGGGAACGTACTCTATAACTTTCGTTTAGACGTTGTCGGTTAATTTTGACTTTGTTTTAAAAGTTATATTAGTAACAGGCCGGGATAGGATTGGTCCGTTAAAAATTCATAACTTCTTCATTCGACGTCCATTTTCTTCTTTCTTTTTATCGTTATGCTACTATTAACGAGATCTTCGAATCTCGTTTAGGTTGTGTCGGCTAAAAACCGCACAATCTAAACTTCGAATTTCGGGCTATACACTGCTAAGCCGAAACTTCGAAAAATCATAACTTCTTCATACGAAGTCAGATTTGGGCGTTCTTTTTATGGACGCTCTCGGTTTAACGTATTCTACGACTTTCGTTTAGATCGCTATGGCTAAATCTCACTCTATCGTAAATTCACTATTTACGCTTCCCGGTATCGTGCCGGTTTTGTCGCGAAACTTCGACGGGTCATAACTTCTTCATTATAACTCGGATTTCGGCGTTCTTTATATCTCCGGAATCCTTGTTTCGACCACTATAACTTTATGGGCAGATATCACGCTTATCTCACACTTCAATTTTGATGCTTATTTTTTATTCTTTATTAATTATACATTTATAATTAAGTAATAAGCACATAAATACACATAATTCAGATAATACTCAAATATTTCCTCTTTATTACTTCAAAAGAGTTACAATAGTTGACCTAGACTATTACATTGTCTCGAAATGCTTAGCCCCGAAACCCGGGCGTTACAATAGATCCAAAGCATTTAGGGTCGCATGTGCACCATAGGATGTTGTAGTATACAAAACCCAACAGTGGTATCAGAGCCATGGGTTGTTTTCTATTATATTTGATGCATTGCTTATTTTTCAAAGATGAAGAGTACATAATTGGACTCGACGAGTAGGTTTCTTTTTTGCCTTGAACTCGACGAGTCCATAGTTGGGCTCGACGAGTTGGATAATCAGACAACAGTTTTTCAGGATTTTTTGCCTGTTTTGGATTATGATCATTACCACAAAATGTTTTATTTCATAAAATTTGATTTTTTTGGTATGGTAACGATTATCCTTGTCCAACTAAAAGATAATTGTCAAAATTTCAAGATTTGTATTAGTTTAAATGATAGGCTAATTTCTTGGCAATTGGTGATATAGATTGTCTTGACTTATGAGTTTAACTAGATCACAGATAAATTATATGATAATTTTTATTTGTTAAAATATTGATCTAAAAGTTCTTTAAAGTCCTCCATAACTTGTCCTCAAGATATGGAACATGAAAAGTTTTTCCAAAAAAGCCACATTAAACTCATAAGTTATGGAAATCAAAGGTTTTTCAGAGTTACAAAACTTTCTCTCGAGTTTTGGTATTTGAAAAGTCTCAAATTAAGAAACTTTTGTAATTAAAAAGGTGTGACTCTTGGGTTCATAAATTAAAAAATTAATGAAGTAATTTTAAATTTTGAAATTTTATATTTAGAACCTTAAAGTATTTGAGTAGTTCAAATTGAACCTTACGGACTTTATTAAATTAATTAAAATGTTTAATTAAAAGTGAATAAATAATTCCATAATGACATGATTTAAGTTTAATTAAATTAAGAGTATAATTTATTAATAGATTAAACCATCTAGTATTTTAAAAGTTTAAAATACACCCTTATACTATTATAATATAAAATTTATAATAATTATATATATGTATAAGAAAAGTGTCGCACCCCAAACCAGAACGGCGGAATCGTTGGAGGGCGGATGACTTCATGTAGTATCATAACAGTTGAGTAAATAGTAAAGAAAGCAAACACAATCATCATAAATATAATTTAAAATGTTACATTGTTGATTGTAATACATGTTTCAAAAGAAATTACATTATGATGATATAATAAGTTTGAAATTTGATGCCTTAGCGTTCCTTCCCCAAAAGCATTGGTTTACCTGTATTACTGAATCCTTGAGAAATACAAGTAGTTTTGAAAAAGTCTCAACAATTAAGTTGGTGAGTTCATAAGCGTTTTTGTATAAGAATTATATGCCTTTTTGTATAAAGTTACCGAGTTTGTTTCTAGAAAATCCAATATTTTCTATAAATGAATGGTAGTTTTTAAAAGTTCCAAAAACCGGAATGCATAAGTATTTTCCATACCAAAAATAGTGTAAGTAGATTTATATATCTATATATAATCACTAAGTCGTTTGATAGCCCTGTAAATCAAATGTTTTAATACTTCATGTGAGTTTTATAACCGTACTATTGACACAGACTTCCTGTCACAACGTTCTTCAGGCGTGGGAATGATATGACGTTTGTCACCCCAGACCTGCCGGTCCAACTGTAGCTAACAGTTTAGGTGCGAGATTGTCAATCCCGTATAGATCTATACACAAGAATCACGCTCTCCTTACAAGAGATTATGGTTTATAACACAGGACTTGAAATGCATACATGAAAGTACGGGAAGTTAAATGTCTCACAAAAGTTGGTATCAAATAGATATATGTATGGAAAGTCTATTTTTCTTGTAAATGTAAGTATTTACTTTCTGTAGTGTTCAAAGAGTGTAAAATATCATGAATATCTTGTAAACTATACCTATTATAGTTTTTCAAAAGTGTGTTTCATTTGGATGATAACCCTTAGTGTGCTACCAACTTTGCATGTAAGTATTAAACATTTGTAATAACATTATTTTACTTATTTAACATTTATATACAAAATGTAGATAACGCATTTGAAATTGTATGTAACGATTTGAGTTCTAACATAAGTTTTTCTTGCGTTTCACTTGTATTTCTCCCCCTAAAATATAGTAAAACGTGAAAATATAGGGGTATGAACTCACTTGGTAAGTGCGATGAATTTAAGAAAACGAGACTTTTCTCGGGCAGCACTTCGACTGGAAAGTGGAAAATTTCTTGGGATTTTTGGGCCTTCGGACCTTCGTCGTAGCTTGGATGTGTAACCGGGGCGTCGGGAAAGTTATGGGAGGCTCAAGAGTGAGAAAATATGGGAGAAATGTGGTGAATTAGCAAAAGAAGTTGGAAGCCTCGCACCCTTTATATAGGGGTGGAACTGGCCCTCGTACGCTGGGCGTACGTCTTCGGACTCCGGACTTCGAATGGGACAGGCTAGAGGGTAGCGGGGACGTGTTTGATCCGAGGCCGAGCAATGAGTACACTGGGCGTACCCTCGTACGCTATAGCGTACTACCCTCAGTTTGTGTGCCCCAATCTTCTAAAATGCATAACTTTCGCATACGAGCTCCGTTTTTGACGTTCTTTATATCCACGCGTAGGTGAGAATATAATCTACAACTTTCATTTAGACTTCGTTGGAAAATTTTGATTTTATTTTTGAATTATATATTTTGAATAGGTCGGGATAGGAAAAGACCGTTAAAAATTCATAACTTCTTCATCTAATGTCCGTTTTCGTCTATCTTTTAACCGTTGTACTACTATTGTCGAGACCTTCAATTGTCGTTTAGGTCGTGTCGGCTAAATATCGCTCGATCTCTATTTCAAGTTTTTAGCTGTCTACCGCTACTCCGAAACTTAGAAAAATCATAACTTCCTCACACGAAGTCAGATTTGGACGTTCTTTTTATGTACGTTCACGGTTTAATGATATCTATAACATTAGTTTAGATACCTATGGCTAAAAATTATTTTATTGAAATTTCGTGTTTTACGCTTAATAGTGTTTTATCGGTTTTGCTGCGGATTTTCGATTGGTCATAACTTCTTCGTTAAAACTCGGATTTTTGTGTTTTTTACATTTCTGAAAACCTTGTTACGATATCTATTACTTTATGTATCCCAATTGAGACTTTCGAGCATTTCATTTCTGATGCTATTTTTATTTATTTATTAATTCAAAATAGATTACAATACTTGACTGAGGTCATTACATTGACTTGAAATATCGGGTTGTCACATCATCCCCCGTTAGAGTGAATTTCGTCCCGAAATTTATTTTAAGATAAGTATTTATAGACTAGGGAAAAGATGTAGATATTGTTGTTTCATCTGATCTTCTCACTCCCAGGTGTATTCAGGTCCTCGCTTTGCATTCTAGCGGACCTTCACAATGGGTATGCGACTTTGTTTTGTTCTTTTAATTTCCCTACCCATGATTTCTATTGGTTCTTCTACAAAGTGGAGACTCTCGTTGATTTCGATTTCGTCCAGAGGGACGACGAGGGTCTCATCGGACAAGCACTTCTTTAAGTTTGACACATGAAAGGTAGGATGTATGTTATTGAGTTCCTGCGGTAATCGAAGCTGGTATGCTACTGGGCTGATCCGGGCAAGGATCTCGAATGGTCTAATATACTTTGGATTTAGTTTCCCACGTTTTCCAAAATGTTTTAATCCATTCCAGAGAGAGACCTTCTATAGCACTCGGTCCCCAACCTGAAATTCCAAGGGCTTCCGTCTTTTGTCCGTATAACTCTTTTGTCTGTCTATTGAAGATTTTAGTCGTTCCTGGATTTGGACAATCCTCTCGGTCGTTTCTCTTATGATTTCTAGGCCTGAGAGTGTGTTGTCAGGTACTTGTCCTCTATCTAGTTGCGTGTCACCCACTTCAGCCCAACACAGAGGTGATATGCACTTGCGACCGTAGAGGGCTTCGAATGGAGCAACCATGATGCTAGTGTGATAGCTATTTTTGTATGAGAACTCGACTGGTGGTAAATGGGTATCCCATGCCCTACCAAAATCGATCACACAAGCTCTTAGCATATCTTCCAAGGTTTGAATGTTCCTTCCACTCTGACCGTTGGTTTGTGGATGGTAAGCGGTAATCATGTCTAGTCTCGTCCCTAGAGCTTTTTGTAGTGACTGCCAGAACCGTGAGGTGAATCTACTATCTTTTTCGGAGATAATGGATATTGGTACACCATGTAGTCGCACAATCTCTCTGATGTATGTTCGAGCTAGTTTCTCCATCTTGTTAGTTTCCTTTATGGGTAGGAAGTGTCCGGATTTGTTTAATCTATCGACGATCACCTAGATTGTGTCAAGTCTACCCACTGTTTTGGGTAACTTGGTTATGAAATCCATGTTTATCCACTCTCACTTCCACTCGGGTATTTCAGGTTGTTGTAACAATCCGGAGGGCTTTTGGTACTCTACTTTGACTTTGGCACAAGTCAGACATTTGCCTACAGAGGCAGCAATTTCGGCTTTCATGTTCGGCCACCAATACTATTTCTTGATGTCCAGATACATCTTTTCTGAACCGGGATGCATGTAGTATCGAGTCTTATGAGCCTCATTCATGACAACGTCGCTGAACCCACCAAACTTTGGTGTCCAAATTCGATTCATGAAGTAACGAACTCCGTCACTCTTGACTTCAAGATTCTTATTCGATTCATGAAGTAACGAACTCCGTAACTTTCTCTTTTCAAGGATTCCATTTGAGCTTCCTTGATTTGCGTGGACAGGTGTGAACGGATCGTCATGGTTATAGACTTCACTCGGCGGCCCAAGTATTCCTTTCGACTGAGAGCATCAGCTACTACATTAGCTTTTCCCGGATGATAACGAATCTCGCATTCGTAATCGCTTAGTAGTTCCACCCATCCTCTCTGTCTCATGTTGAGTTCTTTTTGGTTGAGAATGTGCTGAAGGCTCTTATGACCGGTGAAGATTGTGCATTTCATGTCGTAGAGATAGTGCCTCCAGATCTTTAGGGCGAAAATGACTGCTCCGAGTTCTAGGTCGTGGGTAGTGTAGTTGACTTCGTGCGTCTTGAGTTGTCTCGAGGCGTATGCGATGACCTTTCCTCATTGCATTAGAACACATCCCAAACCTTGGTTTGATGCATCGCAGTAGACCACGAAGTCTTCTGTTCCTTCTGACAAGGATAATATAGGTGCGCTGCATAGGGCTTGTTTCAGTGTTTGGAATGCAGCGTCTTGCTTTTCTCCCCAATTGTAGGTTACACCCTTCTAAGTCAGCGCGGTAAGTGGTTTGGCAATCTTTGAGAAGTTTTTTATGAATCTTCGGTAATAGCTAGCAAGGCCCAAGAATTGTTGGATTTCCGTTGGAGTTCTTGGAGCTGACTAGTTCTTGATTGCCTTGATTTTGGAAGGGTCCACATGTATCCCTTCTTTTCTGACCACATGACCAAGGAAATCTACTTTTCGAATCCAAAATTCGCACTTTGAGAATTTTGCGTATAACTTCTCTGCCCTTAATGTTTCCAAGACTTGCCGGAGGTGTTGACAATGTTCTTCTTCACTCTTTGTGACAACCCGAAATTTCCATTCGATCAAACCCTAAAAGTCAACCCCTTCTTATCATAAGTTAATGTCATTATTTATTATTTTTAGGAAATATAAAGTTCGTTTGATTATTTTAATATTATTTATAAACGAACGGATGAATGAAAGTGCCGTCTCGGGTATTGAATTTCATAAACCGCAAACACCTCGCGTCTTAGAAGTTCATGACCAAACTATTTGGTTTGGATCGAAAAATCACCCAAAAATCCGTAAACTCATGCATATGCATGAGTTTAATCCCTAAGAATAAGCCATTTGTGTTTACTCCCCAATTTCACAAAAGAGTAAACTCCAATAAGGCTTTCAAGTATCATCCCAAATTTCATTCCAAATCTTCAAACTTGTAAGTGTTCTAACCATTTCAAGTTAGTAAAACACTTAATCTAGTGTTTTTACATCTAATCATCTACTCATATGTGTATTTTGTCTAGATTTCCAAAACACCAAGAACACCAAGAACACACACTAAGTGTTCTTGGCATATTAGTTCAAATCAAGCCTCCTAATAGTAAGTACGTCCATCCTTGAGTGTTATTAAGCTAGTATTACATTTAAACATCAAGAAATTATGTCAAGAACACAAGGTTAGAGGTGTTCACGGTCCAAGAATGTTCTTGGGCCGTAAATACCATAAATGGCACCAAAGTGTGCCTAAGTCCCTAATCTAAGTCCTAGTTTGATGTATATACCATCCTTGACATGTTTAAACCTTCCCTTCTTGTGTTTAAGCCTTGAAAAACATCAAAGACCAAAATTTATAGGTGTTTACGGTTTGGGGATCTCCCAAAAGCGTAAACACCCTAAAGTGTGTTTAAGTTGGTCATTTTCCTTCCTTAGGCCTAGAAACTAGCTTATACACTTACCTAATTGTGTTAAGGACTTGAAGACATGGCAATACCCTCTTCCATGAGGGTTTGCGGTAGTAAACCCAAAGGGAGATGTCCATGAGGCCGTAAACTCCTCCAAGAAGTGTTTTTGATGCCCTAGTCCCTTCCAAAGGCCAAATCACTTAGTATAAATGCTTCCATAGGCTTGTTAAACCACAAAAACAACACTTGGTCAATAGGAGTAGAGTTTACGACCGTAAACTCTAGAGTTTACTGCCGTAAACTCCCTAGGTTATGACCATCAAAACCGTAAACTCCAAGGGAGTTTACCCTTGAACTCCAAACACATTACCTTTGCCCTACCAACACTCGGATGCAATCCTTGTGATCTTTAACACTTGAGACAAAGTGTTTTCATGTTCTAGGGTGTCCCAACTTAATTTATTAGTTATAAATTGGCTAATTAGTTATATATATGTTCATTATATGATAACTAGGCTCTTGCGTGTGTACAAGTCTTCATTTGTCACCTAGCACCGACACATCAATCCAATCCACTCACCACAAGTGACTTCATACCACTTTAACTAACCTTTGAAATACATTTATATGTTTTAAATGATTTAATGGGAGGGGGGGGGGAATACAAGTTTAATACTTATAGTTATTAAATCAATCACATGTGATTAATAACTACAAAACCAATGATTTTATTATCGTTCAAACTGTTATTCAAACTGTTTTACTTCAAACTGCTTTAAAAACTCTTTTACTTATCAATTACTTTTACGTAAACTCTTTTATACTTATTATAAATTGCATGCCCGTGTATGTATAGTTATATAAGCAATGTTTAAAAGGCTTAGGAAGGTCGCCCGCCCTATTTCCTTTTCACGCTTGAGATGTGGTCTGGTGGGATATCGGGTAGCCGTCCGAAGGTCGTTTCAGTATTAATTATATATCATGTGTACATATATAGTCATAAAAGTTCTTCCATATTCATGTGTACTAGTTACATCATTAGTAAGTTACCATCGGGGTAGCACAGGTTAATACTTATACTATTGCTAGATCAATGAGTCAGTTCATTCATGAGTCAGTACTTATTACTACGAGAACATATACATTACATTACTATGATAACATATACAACTATACTAGAAGAAGAACATATATGATTATACTAGGAAGAGAACATGTACAAACAATACTAGAACAAGTAACAATACATTACATATACATGAATACGTTAACAATTGTGATCCAATGTATCGGGGCATGCCTTCAATGTCATGGCCCGAGTTGTAGCCAGAGTCTCTTGGAGGGAGAACGTGAGTTTGCGTATAGATCTATACTAGATTGACTATCATACACCTTGCTGCTAGCTACAGCCGGACCTGCATGTCTGCAGGTGCCAAATGTTATATCTTTTTACGACCTACATTTGTCGTTGTTACCTAGTCGATAGTATGGTACAATTAATAACATGATACCTTAATATAAATCCGGTTTAAGGTAGTTAGTACAGTAGTAGTTCCTATAATACAACACTATAGTACTACAATAATTTACCCTTTACATACATTTAGTGATCATTTCACTTAAACAATTAATGTACAAACTATATTTTGTTAATGATAGTTACACTTGGGAAAATTACACACTTTTACGATAAACGAACATACAAAACAGTTACGCCTTGGTAGAAGGCTACTTTTAATAGAAAATATAGGTTTTTCTGAGAGATTTGAACGTTTTGATACAAACACCGACACTAAAATACTTATGAACTCACCAGCTTAATGCTGATAAACTCTTTGAAAATAACTTGTATTCTCAGGTCGTCAGTAGACAGGTACCGAGGCCAGCTTTTGAGAAGATGGAGCGCATCCAAGACTCACCTTATTATTTTGATTTACTTTTTGGTGTCTATAACTGTATGGAACACACTTGTATTAAAATTATATATTTAATGCAATGGATGATGTTGTTTGCTTATTTACTGTTATAGTGTGTTGTGATACTTTACATGACGTCCTTCGCCTCAGAACGTTTCCGCCGTTCTTGGTTTTGGGGTGTGGCAGATTGGTATCAGAGCATTGTTTATAGTGAATTGAGTATATCAACCCATAAAATATATACTAACTATAAACCTATTTGGGATTAAAACACTCTGACCAAGAGTCTATACTTTAAATATTAAAATATTTAATTAAGTATACTAGTCTGCATTCATACTAAAATCAGTTTCACAATGACAAGAAAAAAAGTATTACGATTGTTAAATATCACAAGTGAGCTCGGGGATGTATGGTCGGTCCTGGGAATGGCATAGCCTGATCAACTATGCTGGTTCGAGGAGTGATTAGCATATGCCCTAGAATGGTTGTGATATGTTAACAAGTCTAAAAGCTTACCAACAATACCATAAGGAGAACAATAGAACTTAAATATAAAATACTAGAGGGGTATTTTGTGCTACTACAAGCTATTTATACACTAGATTCTTATACCTCTCTTCTCGCGTAGATTTAAATGGCTGGATTCCATCATGGCGACCCGTACTTCTCAAATGAAGGCAATGCTGGGTGGATCGAAGAAGAGCCCGAAGATGAGCATCCAATCCCTTTGGATGACCACCTCGCAGAAGGCTTTTCTGATGGATCCGACTCTGAGCCTGAAGTCAACAACCTACCGCCAGCAGGTCAAGCCCCAAACAACAACACCCGACCAGCTTTTCCAAGTCCTACACCTTTGTGGGCAACCAACTTGAATCGCTGGAGCGATGAACAGGGTCAACCCTTACCTTACTTTGGGGACCGAAGCTTTTACAACCTCAGCGAAGGTGGCTCTGCGGATCGAGCTCTACCCGTCATTATCCGCATGATAGCTCGTGATGGTGAAAAAGGTCGAGCAGCCATCGACCAAGTCATGGAGATTGATGCCAACTCTGGTGTCAACACAGTCCGCATCCGCCGTCTAGAAAAAGAAATGGAACGGACCAGGAGAACCAATGAAACACTGCAGCAACAGCTGGCTGCCTCCCAAGCCGAAGTCATGGAACTTCGAGCCCGTCAGAGGGCTCATGAGCGACACCTTCAAGATGCGGTTCGTCAAGTGGCAGACCTCAGGGTTCGCCCAAGGAATTCCCATCGCCGTTAGAAGATGTCTAGTACATCTTTGTCTTTTGGTTAAGGAATAGCCTTTAGTATCTGTGCTCTAAGTAGCACTTGTCTGTAAAATATTCCTAACTTTCAGTACTCTAACTAGGAATCTAGGAACTATCAAACTTTCCGTATGGTATGATGTAAGACCTACTGTTAGGTTGATTTTCCCTGAACTTATTATATCAGTAATACCAGTATTATTGACAACTACCTAATCCGTGGGAAAAATCTGTACACTTGTGTTTTCCTACTATTCTTCTATGTTGTGATCTCAAAACACTCATTCAACTGTTGGGCTATGGTTAGTTAGTCTATGTGTCACTCTCACCCCACTTACAATTCATTCTTACCATTGTGTTTATCTTTATAAACTTATAGCTGAAAGATGCCTCCTCGCAAATCTCCCAGGAATAACCCTGCACCACCTCCTCCTCCTCCGATCATCGATAGTGCAGCCTTGAATGCTGTCGTAGCTGCAGCAGTGGCAACTACCATGGCTCAGTATCACTCTACTAATGCCAGCAGAGGTGGAACCCCTATTGACTCAATTCCTGCTGAAATCCTTGTGCGCTCGAGAGAGTGCTCCTACAAGTATTTCACCAACTGCAAGCCGAAGTCCATTCAGGGAACCGGCGGAGTCATTGCCCTCACGCAATGGTTCGAGAAGACTGAATCAATCTTCGAAATTTGTTCGTGCCCTGCTGCGAGAAAAGTTAAATATGTCGCATGCACCTTTGAAGGAAAATCCCTGACCTGGTGGAACGGCCACGTTAAAGCGCTAACTCTCGTAGTGGCGAATGACATGGGTTGGGAAACCATGAAGGACCTCATGATTGAGGAATACTGCCCGAGGGGCGAAATCCATAAATTAGAGCAGGAGCTGTGGAGCCTAACCATGAAGAGCTCCGACGTAGTCTCGTACACCGCCATATTTAGCGAACTGGTGGCCCTCTGCCCCAATATGGTTCCCACTGAAGGGAAAAAGATCTAGAGGTACATATGGGGGCTAGTGCCTCCATATCAGGGGAATGTCCTATCATCAAACCCTACTACCTTCGACAGTGCCAAGCGACTGGCACAGCGACTCATAGACCATGAAGTCAAAACCCCTGCAGCAACAACAACCCTAGCCATCTCAGAACCCTCCAAACCCGCTGACACTAAGCGGAAGTTATGGGAGGAGAAGAAGAAACAACAAACTACCAAAAAGCAGCAAGTTGTGGCAGTGCATGCCACAATAACCCCAGCTGATGCTACTGCTCCGGTGGGGCAGTATGCTGGAAATTTGCCTAAGTGCAACAAATGCAATTACCACCACAACGGCTCCTTCCGTGAAATGCATTGCTCTAACTGCAACAGGAAAGGACACACAGTCCGTTTCTGTAAATCTCCGGCGAGGCCGATCACCCAAGTCCCCAGCGCTGGCGTGAGCTAGACCTGTTATGGATGTGGCGAGGTGGGCCACTATAAGAGGGACTGCCCCAAAGCAAAGAATGCTGGCGGAGCTGGGAGGGTACTAGCAATAGGCCATGGGGAAGCAGTTGCTGACCCGATAGTGGTGACGGGTACGTTCCTCCTCAATAACTCCTATGCATGCATTCTGTTCATTAGTGGATCGGAGCGAAGCTTCATGAACCATAAATTTGCTTGCATGCTTAAACAACAACCACACACACTTAAAGAACAATTCACAGTAGAAATGGCTAATGGAAAAACTGAAAGCACGAATAGCATATACGTAGGTTGTACACTAACTCTAGATAACCATTCATTCCCAATCGACCTTATGCTGGTCTCGATTAAAAGCTTCGACGTTATCATCGGCATGGATTGGTTAAGCCTTCATCGCGCCGACATCTTGTGCTATGAGAAAGCAGTCCGTCTAAACCTCCCGTCTAACGAAATTCTTATCGTCTACGACGACAAAACCAATGTGAGTCTTCGTATAATATCAAGTATTCAAGCACAGAAGTATCTACGTAAAGAATACCATGCATTCCTTGGTCACTTTGTCGATACGAGCCTCGAAACAAAAGAAATAAAGAACATTCTGGTAGTGAGTGACTTTCCCGACATCTTCCCAGAAGAGCTACCAGGATTACCTCCGCAATGATAGGTCGAGTTCAGAATCGACTTAGTCCCAGGAGCTACCCCAGTAGCCAAGTCGCCCTACCGATTAGCACCAGTGGAGATGTAGGAACTATCTGGTCAACTTAACGAACTGCTCAGCAAGGGCTTTATAAGACCAAGTTTCTCGCCTTGGGGAGCACCAGTCTTGTTCGTTAAGAAGAAAGACGGATCATTCCGTATGTATATCGACTACAGAGAACTCAACAAACTAACGGTCAAGAATCGTTACCCTCTGCCTCACATAGACAATCTATTTGACCAACTGCAAGGGGCGAACTACTTTTCCAAAATTGATCTAAGATCCGGATATCACCAATTACGAGTGCTAGAGGAGGATGTTCCAAACACAACCTTCCGAACTCGTTACGGACACTACGAGTTCGTGGTGATGCCATTCGGATTGACCAATGTGCCCGCAGTTTTCATGGATCTGATGAATAGAGTATGTCGACCTTACTTGGATCAGTTCGTCATTGTCTTCATTGATAACATCCTGATCTACTCTAGAAGTAAGGAAGAGCATGGCGATCACCTGCGACAAGTTATAAGAACCTTACAAACGGAGAAGCTCTATGCGAAGTTCTCTAAATGTGAATTTTGGATCCGAAGAGTCGAATTCTTAGGACACGTGGTAAGCGAAGAGGGAATCCACGTGGACCCATCCAAAATTAAGGCCATTGAGAACTGGTCAGCACTGAAGACGCCTACAGAAATTCATAAATTTCTAGGTCGCGCTAGCTACTACCGCAGGTTCATACAGAACTTATCCCGAATAGCGAAACCTCTTACAACACTGACCCAGAAAGGCATGGCCTTTGACTGGGAAGAGAAACAGGAAAGAGCGTTCCAAACGCTCAAGCGAGCCTTGTGCACCGCACCAATACTATCCCTCCCCGAAGGAATAGAAGACTTCGTAGTCTATTGCGATGCATCGAATCAAGGGCTCGGGTGTGTTCTGATGCAGTGAGGTAAGGTCATTGCCTACGCCTCGAGACAGTTGTAGACACACGAAGTTAACTACACGACCCACGATCTTGATCTAGGAGCAGTTGTGTTTGCTCTGAAGATCTGGAGACATTACTTGTACGGAACGAAAAGCACTATCTTTACCGACCACAATAGTTTACAACACATATTCGATCAGAAGGAGCTCAACATGAGACAACGACGGTGGGTCGAGCTACTTAGTGACTACGAATGCGAAATTCGTTATCATCTGGGTAAAGCCAACGTAGTAGCAGACGCCCTAAGTCAAAAGGAATATTCTGGTCGAAGAGTCAAGTCATTGACAATGACTATCCATTCACACTTGTCTAAGCAAATTCAGGCGGCCCAGCTTGAAGCCATGAAACCTGAAAACGTGACGAATGAATTCCTTAGAGGAATGGATAAAAATTTAGAAGCCAAGGGTGGCGGAGCCTTATAATTCATGAACCGGATCTGGACACCGAAGTACGGTGGTTTCTGAGACTTGGTCATGACCGAGGTGCACAACACTCGGTATTCCGTCCACCCAGGTTCAGATAAGATGTATCTGGATCTTAAAAAGTTATACTGGTGGCCTAATATGAAAGCAGAGATTACTACCTTCGTAAGTAAATGCCTTACTTGCGCAAAGGTTAAGGTCGAGTACCAGAAGCTCTCCGGTTTACTACAACAACCAGAGATTCCAGAATGGAAGTGGGAGCGGATCACTATGGATTTCATAACCAAGTTGCCCAAGACAACGGGTGGACTTGATACCATATGGGTCATCGTCGATAGATTGACCAAGTCCGCACACTTCCTGCCTATCAAAGAAACTGACAAGATGGAGAAGCTTACGAGAACATACATTAGGGAAATCGTATGGCTACATGGTGTACCTGTATCCATTATCTCCGATAGAGATAGTAGGTTCACCTCAAGATTCTAGCAATCGCTACAACATTCCCTGGGAACAAGGCTGGACATGAGCACAGCCTACCATCCACAGACCGACGGACAAAGTGAGAGGACCATCCAAACATTGGAGATATGTTGAGAGCCTGTGTGATTGACTTTGGAAAGGCATGGGATACTCATTTACCCCTTGTCTAATTTTCCTACAATAACAGTTATCACACGAGCATCAAGGCTGCTCCATTTAAAGCCCTCTATGGCCGAAAGTGCAGATCCCCTCTGTGCTGGGCTGAAGTGGGTGATACCCAATTAGCTAGGGGGCAAGTTTCTGACAGTACTCTCACAGGCCCGAAAATCATTCGGGAAACGACAGAGAAGATCGTTCAGATCCGTGAACGATTGAAAGCTTCTAGAGACCGACAGAAGAGCTACGCTGATAAGCAAAGGAAACCTTTGGAATTCTAGGTGGGAGACCGAGTCCTTCTTAAAGTCTCACCCTGGAAGGGCTTGATACGCTTCAGTAAGCGTGGGAAGCTTAATCCGAGATATATAGGGCCCTTCGAGATTCTCGCAAGAATCGGCCCTGTAGCTTACAAACTCAATCTACCCGACGAACTTCATAACGCACATTCTACATTCCACGTATCTAACTTGAAAAGTGTATGTCCGACGAGACTCTTGTAATCCCACTCGACGAGATCGAGATCAACGAGAGCCTCAACTTCATGGAAGAACCAGTAGAGATCATGGACCGAGAAGTCAAGAAGATGAAGCAAAGTCGTATCCCGATTGTGAAGGTTCGCTGGAACGCCAAGCGAGGACCAGAATTCACTTGGGAATGTGAGGATCAGATGAAACTGAAATATCCTCATCTTTTTTCTTAGTTATTTGTAACTACTTTAATTGTTTAGACTTAAATTTCGGGACGAAATTCCCTTTAACAGGGGGATGATGTGACAACCCGAAATTTCCATTCGGTCAAACCCTAAAATTCAACTCCTTCGTATCATAAGTTAATGTCATTATTTCTTATTTTTAGGAAATATACAGTTCGTTTGATTATTTTAATATTATTCTTAAACGAACGGATGAATGAAAGTGCCGTCTCGGGTATTGAATTTCAAAAACCGCAAACACCTCACGTCTTAGAAGTTCACGACCAAACTATTTGGTTTGGATCAAAAAATCACCCAAAAATCCGTAAACTCATGCATATGCATGAGTTTACTCCCTAAGAATAAGCCTTTGTGTTTACTCCCCAATTTCACAAAAGAGTAAACTCCAAAAAGGCTTTCAAGTATCATACTAAATTTCATTACAAATCTTCAAACTTGTAAGTGTTCTAACCATTTCAAGTTAGTAAAACACTTAATCTAGTGTTTGTACATCTAATCATCCACTCAATGTGTATTTTCTCTAGATTTCCAAAACACCAAGAACACACACTAAGTGTTCTTGGCCTATTAGTTCAAATCCATCCTCCTAATAGTAAGTACTTCCATCCTTGAGTGTTATTAAGCTAGTATTACATTTAAACATCAAGAAATTATGTCAAGAACATAAGGTTAGAGGTGTTCACGGTCCAATAATGTTCTTGGGTCGTAAACACCATAAATGGCACCAAAGTGTGCCTAAGTCCCTAATCTAAGTCCTAGTTTGAAGTATATACCTTCCTTGGAAAACATCAAAGACCAACATTTATAGGTGTTTACGTTTTGGGGATCTCCCAAAAGCGTAAACACCCTAAAGTGTGTTTAAGTTGGTCATTTTCCTTCCTTAGGCCTAGAAACTAGCTTATACACTTAGCTAATTATGTTAAGGAATTGAAGACATGGCAATACCCTCTTCCATTAAGGTTTACGGTAGTAAACCCAAAGGGAAATGTCTATGAGGCCGTAAACTCCTCCAAGGAGTGTTTTTGATGCCCTAGTCCCTTCCAAAGGCCAAATCACTTAGTAGAAATGCTTCAATAGGCTTGTTAAACCACAAAAACAACACTTGGTCAATAGGAGTAGAGTTTACGATCGTAAACTACAGAGTGTACTGGTGTAAACTCCCTAGGTTATGACCATTAAAACCGTAAACTCCAAGGGAGTTTACACTTGAACTCCAAACACACTAGCTTTTCCCTACCAACACTCGGATGCAATCCTTGTGATCTTTAACACTTGAAACAAAGTGTTTTCATGTTCTAGGGTGTCCCAACTTAATTTATTAGTTATAAATTGGCTAATTAGTTATATATATGTTCATTATATGATAACTAGGCTCGTGCGTGTGTACAAGTCTTCATTTGTCACCTAGCACCGTACCCGACACATCAATCCAATCCACTCACCACAAGTGAGTTCATACCCCTTTAACTAACCTTTGAAATACTTTTAAATGTTTTAAATGCTTTAATGGGAGGGGGGGGGAGGAATACAAGTTTAATTCTTATAGTTATTACATCAATCACATGTGATTAATAACTACAAAAACAATGATTTTATTACCGTTCAAACTGTTATTCAAACTGTTTTACTTCAAACTGCTTTACAAACTCTTTTACTTATCAATTACTTTTACTTAAACTCTTTTATACTTATTATAAATTGCATGCCCGTGTATGTATAGTTATATAAGCAATGTTTAAAAGGCTTAGGAAGGTCGCCCACCCTATTTCCTTTTCATGCTTGAGATGTGGTCTGGTGGGATATCGGGTAGCCGTCCGAAGGTCGTTTCAGTATTAATTATATATCATGTGTACATATATAGTCATAAAAGTTCTTCCATATTCATGCGTACTAGTTACATCATTAGTAAGTTACCATCGGGGTAGCACAGGTTAATACTTATACTATTGCTAGATCAATGAGTCAGTTCATTCATGAGTCAGTACTTATTACTACGAGAACATATACATTACATTACTATGAGAACATATACAACTATAATAGAAGAAGAACATATACGATTATACTAGGAAGAGAACATATACAAACAATACTAGAACGGGTAACAATACATTATATATACATGAATACGTTAACAATTGTGATCCACTATATCGGAGCATGCCTTCAATTTCATGGCCTGAATTGTAGACAGAGTCTCTTGGAGGGATAGCATGAGTTTGCGTATAGATCTATACTAGATTGACTATCTTACACCTTGCTGCTAGCTACAGCCAGACCTGCAGGTCTGCGGGTGCCAAACGTCATATCTTTTTATGACCTACATTAGTCGTTGTTACCTAGTCGATAGTATGGTACAATTAATAACATGATACGTTAATATAAATCTGGTTTAAGGTAGTTAGTACAACAGTAGTTCCTATAATACAACACTACAGTACTACAATAATTTACCCTTTACATACATTTAGTGATCATTTCACTTAAACAATTAATATACAAACTATATTTTGTTAATGATAGTTACACTTGGGAAAATTACACACTTTTACGAAAAATGAACATACAAAACAGTTACACCTTGGTAGAAGGCTACTTTTAATAGAAAATATAGTTTTTTCTGAGAGATTCAAACGTTTTGATACAAACACCGACACTAAAATACTTATGAACTCACCAGCTTAATGCTGATAAACTCTTTGAAAATAACTTGTATTCTCAGGTCGTCAGTAGATAGGTACCGAGGCCAGCTTTTGAGAAGATGGAGCGCATCCAAGACTCACCTTATTATTTTGATTTACTTTTTGGTGTCTATAACTGTACGAAACACACTTGTATTAAAATTATATATTTAATGCAATGGATGATGTTGCTTGCTTATTTACTGTTATACTGTGTTGTGATAATTTGCATTTGTTAATCCAAAGGGCATCACTACAAACTCGTAGTGACCAGAACGAGTTCGGAAGGCCGTCTTGGGAACATTTCCTTCCAGGACTCGCAGCGGATGGTACCAGGATTGTAAATCAACCTTTGAGACGTAGCTTGCTCCTTGGACTTGGTCGAACAGATCGTCTATGCGCGGTAGGGGATATCGGTTCTTTATTGTGAGCCTTTTTAGTTCTCGGTAGTCGATGCACATGCGAAAGGATCCATCCTTCCTTTTTACGAATAGAACTGGTGCTCCTCAAGGTGAGAAGCTCGGTCTAGTGAATCCTTTATTGAGTAGCACATTTAGTTGGCTGGATAATTCCTGCATCTCTGCCAGGGCTAGACGGTACGACGATTTTGCTACATGGGTAGCTTCGGGAATCAAGTCGATTCTGAACTCGACTTGACGTTCTGGTGGAACTCCTGGAAGATCTCCAGGGAAAACGTCGGGGAAATCGCAGACTTTTGGAATGTCTTTGATATCTTTAGTTTCTTTTTCCTTATCTACCACGTGGGCTAAGAAAGCATGGTATTCTTTGCGCATGTATTTTTGGGCTTTGACGGAAGAGATGATTTGTAAATTGGTATCGGGTTTATCACCATAAATGATAAGACTTTCGCCATTTGGCAGAATAAGGCGAACAGCCCTTTCATGACAAAGTATATCGGCATGATGAAGGCTTAACTAATCCATACCGCTGATGACATCAAAGCTTCTTATAGTGATCGGCATTAGATCGATTTGGAACGAGTGTTCATTTAAATCTAGCGTTCAGCCTATGTACATATCGCTTGTGCTTTCTGTTTTACCGTTTGCCATTTCTACTGTAAATATCTTATTAAGTGATTGGGTTTTTTTTAAGTAATTGTTTGAATTCATGGCTCACGAAACTCCTCTCCGAACCACAATCAAAAAGTATGCATGCATAAGCGCTACTGAGGAGAAACGTACCCGTAACAACCGTGGGATCAACTATTGCTTCGTTTTGCCCTATTGCCAGCACTCTTCCTACGCCGCCATCATTCCTTGACTTAGGGCAATCTCTCTTGTAGTGCCCAGCTTCACCACACCCATAACACGCCTGGCCCATACCGACTCCAGGAAATTGGGTGATTGGTTGTGCCGGTGCCTTACATAAATGGGCAGTTGTTACACCCCAAAACTGGAACGGCGGAAACGTTCTGGGGCGGAGGACGTCATGTACAGGATCTCAACACAAAATAATAGTAAACAAGCAAACAAAATCATCCATTGCATTAATAATGTATTTTAATACAAGTTTTCTATATAGTTTATAAGTCACCAAAAATAAGAATCAAAATAAAACATGAGTCTTGAATATTCCATCTTCTCAAAACTTGGCCTCGGTACCTACCTACTAATGACCTGAGAATACAAGTTATTTTGAAAGAGTTTATCAGCTTTAAAGCTGGTGAGTTCATAAGCATTTTAGTGTCATTGTTTGTATGAAAATATTTGTAAGTGTTTGAATGTATAAGTTTGTAAATGTTTGTAGTAAATGTTTGTATCTCCTAGAAAATCCTACATTTTCTACTAAAAGTAGCCTTCTACCAAGGCATCAAATGTGTTGTATGTTTGTTCATTGTAAACGTGAGTATTCCTCCCAAATGTGACTATCATTAATAAAATATAGTTTTTACATTATTGTTTATGTGAGAAGATCACAAAGTAGATGTAATGGGAAAATAACGAAGTATTGTAGTATTATGTTATAGTAACTACTGTTGTACTAACTACCTTAAACTAATTGTTAATTAAGGTATAATGTGATATAATTGTAACCATAATTGATCAACCTAGTAAAACACGATGCTCGCAGACGTCGAGATGGTATGATATTCATCACCTGAAGACTTGAAGGTCACACTATAGCTAGCAGCAAGGTGTAGGACGGTCAGTCCAATACAGATCTATACACGAATTCACGCTATCCCTTCAGAAGACACTGGTTACAAAACGAGCCATGGCAGGGATGCCATGCCCCGAAGTAGAGCCTCACATTTATGTTATAGTATGTATGTATTGTATGTACTAGTGTAGTGTATGTTCTCTCTGTCTAGTATGTAGTATGTTCTCTTTGATTCTCATCATAGTAAGTTCTTTTGTATAGTATATAGTGTGTATGAATTGTATGTACAAGTGTAGTGTATGTTCTCTTTGTCTAGTATGTAGTACATTCTCTCTGATTCTCATCATAGTATATATTGACTCATGTATGAACTAACTCTTTGTATGTTTCAATGTACTAGGGAATAGTAAGTAGTATAACTCTAAACTATACCTATTATAGTTTACTAGAAATGTTGTTTGAGTGACTTAGTAAGTTTATACACCTTTGCTACCCAAAGGTGATGGAACTGATGTAAACGCTTTATATCTATACATATATACATAATATATAAATAAGGATCAAATGACAATCAGACAAACAACATGGTACTCTAAGTCTACAACCAAACAAGGAACAAGAATTAAAGTGAGTTATCAGTCTTAAGTCCTTCAAACCTTACTTATATAACTATATATGTATTGGACATGATTTTGACAATATATAAGTTTAAAGAATTGAAAGTAACGATTTGGTAACTAAGACCATGTTTTATAAAGAGTTTAACATGTAAAAGAGTTTGATAATCATTTTGAAGTAGTTTTGTTGACAAAACAGTTAAAAGTATAGTAAATCCATTTGTTTGATAGTTATAAATCACATGTGATTGATATTATAACTACAATGATTCAACTTGTACCCCTCCCCCATAAAAGCATTTAAAAACATTTAAAAGGTTTATTAAGGGGTATGAACTCACCTGTAGTGTGTGATGCCACTGTGAGATCGGTTTAGGAAGTTGAGTGTTAATTGCGGGCTTAAGCACAAACGGATCCTATTAACCATATAATGACATATATATGTATACAATTAGTGCTTGTAACAACTAATTATTGAATTGGGGCCACCTTAGGGACTAGTAAACACTTATATTGAGTGTTACAACCATATATGATTGCATATAAGGGGTATATGGCTATACAAGTGAGTGTATGGTCAAAATACATCATTTGTGTGTGTGCAGCCAAGGTGTGCGGCCATGGTGTGTGTGCGGCCGCACACTCCCCATGAAGTGTGTCAAAACATATTTTAAGGCCTTAGGACTCATCTAGGAAGGTTTCTTACTTCATGCTCTAGCCTTATATGGAGTTCGTTGCCATTTTAGGACCTAAAAAGGGAGTGTATGGCTGGAATGGGTGTGCGGCCGCACACACCTGTGTGTGGCCGTACATTCAAGTGTGCGGCTGCACACTCCATGTGTTAGAGTGTTTGGTCCGAGTGTGCTTGATATGCATTGTGTTATCCCATTTATAGGCTCTTACCTTGATTGTACATGGTTTAGAACACTTAAATAGATCCAAAACAATGTTAAAAGATAGTAAAACAAGTTTAACTTTGATTGAATTCATCTATTGTTCGAGATAGAAATTTTGGGTTGTCACAGAAGTGTGCCCTTTCCTGTTGTAGTTATTACAATTCATTACCCTATAACTTCCGTTGTGATGGAAATTGCATTAGTTGCACTTTGGTAAGTTTCTAGCGTATTGCTTTGCTGGTGTAGGAGTAACAGGAACAGTGGTGGGAGTAGTAGCAGCATGGGCTGCCACTATCTGTTGTTTCTTGGAAGGTTCTTCTGAAGATTGACCCTTCCTTTTGTTCCAAAACTTCTTCTTCTTCTTCTTGTTGGTATTGTTTTTGTTGTTGTTGTTGTTGTTGCTCTCCATGGGTTGCTTCAGAAAAGCAGTCATGAATCCTTGGTAGACGCCAAGGTCAACGACGGACTGTGCCAGCTGTTTTGCACTGTCGAAAGTAACTGGATTGGAAGCTAGTACACATCCTTGAATCTGGGGTGACAGTCCCTAGATATATCTTTCGATCTTCTTGCTCTCTAGAGCAACCATTCCCGGGAAAAGTATTGCTAAGTCACTGAACCTATTGGTATAGGTCGTGATGTCTAAGCCTACCATTGTAAGGCCCCAAATCTCTTGTTGGAGCTTCTGTACTTTGCCTCTCGGGCAGTACTCTTGCATGAGCATTTGTTTCATGTTTTCCCATCCCATGGAGTTAGCCACTACTAGAGTTAGTGACTTGACGTGGCCATTCCACCACGTTAGGGCTTGTTCGAAGAAAGTACATGCAACAAATTTTACTTTGCTTCCTTCTTGGCATGAGTAGATCTCGAATATTGCTTCCGTTTTCTATATCCATTAGGATAGAGCCATAACTCCTCCAGTCCCATTAAAGGATATGGGTTTGCTGTTGGTGAAGTCCTTGTAAGTGTATTCCCTGGAACGACCTTGGTGTTGGCCATTAGTAGAGAGCTATTTATTCCTCCTCCCGACCCGTTGTTACTCATTTGGGCCATTGTTGCTGTAACTGCAGCTGTTACAGCAGCCTGGAAAACAACATTGTCCATTGATGAGGGTGGTGGTGGAGGTGGTGGTGTTGGTGTTCCTGTAGTATTGAAACGTCAGGGATTCCTTCTTGGCAGCATGATTCTGCCATAAGTTCAAAGACGAATTCGTGATAAGTCTTGAGAAATGATTATGGAAAGTCTTAGTATTATATGCTCTACGTTCTGAACATTACCGAATTTGTAAGTTAATTGCGAAATTGAAACTTATAATAATAAGTGCATGATTTCCTTAGTATTTTAAGAATTTAATGAAATACCCAATGAAATAATAAATGCGTGTCAATCTCATTGATATTAATATTCGATACATCGATCAGGAAAATTTGACCTTAACACAGGTCTAGAGTACATCAATGAAAATGGGAAAATTTGACCGCCTTCAGGCCCTCGAATTGTGTGCTCACAATCCGTCGGGTTTACATACATAAAGGAAAGTGTAGCACCAACGCTCACTCGATAAGTATATACATAGCGCAAGAAGTAAGCGCTCTACTACGAGCGGGTGGCACGCTGCGGACCATGGTATGTTGTCATGGAAGTCCGAGCTCAGGTTACTTGATGTTCAGCCTCGATGACACGCCTCTCCAATACAACCTGTTTTTTCCGGAACTCCCTAACCTCGGCTCTAGCAGCAGTAATGTCTTTCTGAAGGGAAAAGGTGTGCTCTATTGTTCGATCGTGTTCTTCATCCAGGCGACGAAGACGTACCGTCGTGATTTGGGCAGTGGCAGCAACGTCCATGTTTCCATTGGTGTTTACCCTTGCTTAGTCGCCTTGGTTGGCGATGTGACAAACCATGACAGAGAGTGCTCTGTTAGCCGAACCTCCACTACTGAGGTTATAAAAGCCTTGTCCCATGTCGTAGGGTGGATGTTGTCCTTGTTCCCTCCTCCGTCGTTTTAGATCTACAGCCTAGGGGGCGTCGGGCCTTGGAAGTCCCGTCAGAGATTTGGTACTACATGGGGAGGGTTGTAGACCTCGGGTTCTGAGTCAGTGCCCTCATCATCTGCTTCCTCTTCATCTTCCTCTTCTTCGGGATCCTCTACTGGATCTTCCTCGGAAACCTCTTCGGGATCCTCTTCTGGATCCTCCTCGACCCAACCTACATTTCCCTGGTTTGGGTAGTAGGGATCCCCGGGGATATTAAATCCTGCCATTTTGTCTGATCGAGAATAGAGACAAGAGAATTATATATTGAATTTTATTGTAAGGAATTTTTTTTTGATAAAACCCACACCGAGTCCTCCTATAATTACCTAGTGTACACGAATTACATATAATCGAGATTGAATGGACCGTTGGATAAGTAGCTTCACTCCAAGCCCACATCTAAACAAGGAAAAGACCCTAAAGTGAAATCATAAATCCTAAGCCCATGCAACCTGTAACACCCGTCAAAAGTAGGTCAATAACAATCACATGTGATTATGCCAATCATGTAATGTGATTATGTTAACCTAGTAATGTGGTAAGAATGTTATGTATTTCATGATAAATTCTAATACAAATATGAACTTTCTTTATGATACAACTCAAAGTATACATCCATACGATTCCAAAAATATAGAGAACATCTGAATCTGACTTCGCATGAAGAAGTTATGAAAAACCAAACACTATAAATCTCTATAATAAGAGGAATTTAAAATAGACTAAGAATTAGCTATTTAAGTCTAAAAGAGAGTTTTAGTACTCGTAAATACCTATGTGTGCATATAAATAACATCAAAAACGGAGTTCGTATGCAAAAGTTATGGCATTCCGAAGATTTAGCTTTTAAAAACCCTAAACTAGCTTATTCACGACGTGAGTTTTATGACGCTCACGACATTCTGTCATAATTCGGAATCTAGTAGCTGCGAGAGGATAGGATTGAAAATTCACGACATGAATTTTATGACACTAACGACGTGAGGAGTCATTCTGTCATAATTCAGAATCTAGAAGCTGCGAGAGGATAGGATCCAAAATTCACGACCTGAGGAGTCACAAGGCCACCTTCCGAAGCTAGGGACACAAATGGCAAGTCTACGGAGTGAATCATGAGACTCACGACATGAGTTTTATGACACTCACGACGTGAGTGTCATAAAATCTTACATTAAATAGATGCTTCAACCCATTCACTTCCTTACACCATCTCCTTTCTCCTCTCTCACTTGTTGAAGCTCTCTTGCATCCCGAGCCCCGACAAACTCGCACGCTGACTGTTTCGCTTAGATATCATAAAAATCACGCTACTAAGGTGAGTTTCACGGCCCCACTTTCTAATATTTCGGGGGAAAACGCATGCTAGTCATTGTATATATGTTATTATTATGTCTATATGATTGTATATAGTTATGATAATCGAGATATGATTGTTCTAAATATAACATTTTGAATACATACAACTATTATTAATGTAGATGTTGAGTTATACTTAGGATTCTATATATATTTTGTGTGCAATATAGTTCTGAAGTTATATTCAAGAGTTTTATATGTTAAGTTATATAGTATGTTGCAATTAATAGTTTTATGTCAAGATAAAACTAGATATATTATATGTTGTTATTGTTAGTTTTATGTCAAGATAAAACTAGAAACGTTATATGTTGTTATTATTGGTTTTAGGTCAAGATAAAACCTGGTTTTTACTTCAAGATATAGCTGTTATACTGCCTATATATTATGAAGTTAGGTGTAATGTTTAAAAGCAAAGTCTAGTAACTTAAGGTTTTAGACATGAAAATGCTTTTGTTGTTAGAACTGTAGAACGTCGTCAAATTCTACCTGAGCTACTATATTCATCATATAAGATTGGGGATCTTAGTGAAACTCCTCTAACCTGTATTTGTTAATCCCATGTGAGCGAGGAAGTCGTGTATAATTAGTATACGGGTTGACCACCCCGCTTGTGGTTGTTAGCTACAATCAACCAAAACCGAGTGATGAACAATCCTTTTATTTGTTATTGTTCCGGAGTCGATGAAACGTGCAGAAACTACCGCAAGGTGTGATCCTTGTACTACCGCAAGGTGTAATCCTTGTACTACCGCAAGGTGTGATCCTTGTACTATTGCAAGGTGTGATCCTTGTACTACCGCAAGGTGTAATCCTTGTACTACCGCAATGTGTGATCCTTGTGATAATAATAGGATGTATATGACTATGTCATATAGTCGCAACTACAGACTCATGGTAGCAACTTGTTAGAAACATTATACTTCGTCGCTATACAAGTATTAATGTTAAGTATAAGTTTCCCCTACTTATACCCTAGGTACTACTTGTATATTAAGTAGATAATTATACCTATCACACATACTCGTATAGAATTGAAATAGATTTATATGTAGTGGTTTTACTCGTATAGAATTAAAATAAGATTTATATGTAGCAACTCTCGTTTGTATGGAATTACAAACACTTATATCCATAGTATATGAGACTTATAGGTAAACTACTTATTCAGTAAGTAAACCATTATACCTAGGATATATATACTAAATGTTTGAGAGTCAAAATTATACTTTCAAAACTATACTTTTGAACTTGAGAAAAAGTGTTATTTTTATATGGAGTCAAAACCTATGGACTCACCAACTTTATGTTGATGTATTTTAAATTGCATGTGTTTTCAGGAAGTTGATAACTATGATACGAGAGATGACGTTACACTGCCCGGTGTTTCCGCCGATGGCCGAGGTGTGACACAACCTCACTCATATGTAATCTTAAAGTATGCACTTTGCAATTATAGCCCTGTCAGTGAAGGTTTTTAGTTTTTATAAGCTATTTATTTTAATTGACGATCCTAGTCCTAACGAAATGTTGGGGTTTACTCACTTGTTATAGTTCTTATTGTGTCTTAAATACTCCTATAGTATTTAAATTTTTAGGTTTGATTCAAGTGTTACTTTGGTAAGTTTTTGACTTGTTGCTCACTACGACTATTCCCCGACTCACGTTGGTCATATCTCGGATAAATATAGTTGATCGGGCTATATTCTTCCTAGATCTGATTACATATTCTGAGGTTTAGTCGTAGTGTCTAACTTGTCTTAATACTTTTGTATAGTTCTAACTATGACATTAAACTATTGCATGCATGTATTTGTACATTTATGAAGCTAACATTTTAATTTAATGAAGTATGGTTGGTGTGAAAACGTTTTATCAGTGAGTTTTAGTCCCTTTGCATTTATAGTTTGTATATCTTATGTGGCTCGATATACTTAGTTCACTATAAACAATTATCTGATACCAATCTGTCACAACCACAAACCAGAACGGCGGAATCGTTCGAGGGCGGATGACTTCATGTAGTATCATAACAGTTGAGTAAATAGTAAAGAAAGCAAACACAATCATCATAAATATAATTTAAAAAGTTACATTGTTGATTGTAATACATGTTTCAAAATAAATTACATTATGATGATATAATAAGTTTGAAATTTGATGCCTTAGCGTTCCTTCCCCAAAAGCAGTGGTTTACCTGTATTACTAAATCCCTGAGAAATACAAGTAGTTTTGAAAAAGTGTCAACAATTAAGTTGGTGAGTTCATAAGCGTTTTTGTATAATAATTATATGCCTTTTTGTATAAAGTAACCGAGTTTGTTTCTAAAAAATCCAATATTTTCTATAAAAGAATGGTAGTTTTTAAAAGTTCCAAAAACCGGAATGCATAATTATTTTCCTTACCTAAAATAGTGTAAGTAGATTTATATATGTATATATAATCACTAAGGCATTTGATAGCCCCGTAAATCAAATGTTTTAATACTTCATGTGAATTTTATAACCGTACTATTGACCCAGACTGGCTGTCAAAACGTTCTTCAGGCGTTGGAATGATATGACGTTTGTCACCCAGACCTACCGGTCCAACTGTAGCTAATAGTTTAGGTGCGGGATTGTCAATCCTGTATAGATCTATACACAAGAATCACGCTCTCCATACAGGACTTGAAATGCATACTTGAAAGTACGTGAAGTTAAATGTCTCACAAAAGTTTGTATCAAATAGATATACGTATGGAAAGTCCATTTTTCTTGTAAATGTAAGTATTTCCTTTCTATAGTGTTCATAGAGTGTAAAATATCATGAATATCTCGTAAACTATACCTATTATAGTTTTTCAAAAGTGTGTTTCATTTGAATGATAACCCTTAGTGTGCTACCAACTTTGCATGTAAAGTATAACATTTATAATAACGTTATTTTACGTATTTAACATTTATATACAAAGTGTAGATAAAGCATTTGAAACTGTATGTAACGATTTGCGTTCTAACATAAGTTTTTCTTGCATTTCACTTGTATTTCTCCCCTAAAATATAGTAAAAACATGAAAATATAGGGGTATGTACTCACTTTGAAAGTGGGATGAATTTAAGAAAACGAGACTTTTCTCGGGTAGCACTTCGACCAGAAAGTGGAAAATTTCTCGGGAGTTTTGGACCTTAAGACCTTCGTCGTAGCTTGGATACGTAACTGGGGCGTCGGGATAGTTTCGGGAGGCTCAAGAGTGAGAAAATATGGGAGAAATGTGGTGAATTAGCAAAAAAAGTCAAAAACCTCGCACCCTTTATATAGGGGTGGAACTCACCATCGTAAGTTGGGCGTACGTCATGCATGACGCAGTCGTCGGACTCCGGACTTCGGATGGGACATACTAGAGGGTAGTGGGGGACGTGGTCGATCCGAGTCCGAGCACTGAGTACGCTGGGTGTACCCTTGTACGCTATAGCGTACTCCCCTCAGTTTGTGTGCCTCAATCTTCTAAAATGCGTAACTTTCGCATGCGAGCTTCGTTTTTGACATTCTTTATATGCACGCGTAGGTGAGAATGTATAATCTACAACTTTCATTTAGACTTAGCTGGCAAATTTTGAATTTATTTTTAATTATATATTTTCAATAGGCCATGACAGGAAAAGACCATTAAAAATTCATAACATCTTCATCCAATGTCCGTTTTCGTTTGTCTTTTTACTGTTGTACTACTATTGTTGATATCTTGAATTCTCGTTTAGGTCGTGTCAGCTAAATATCGCTCAATCTCTATTTCTAGTTTTTAGCTTTCTACCGCTACTCTGAAACTTAGAAAAATCATAACTTCCTCACACAAAGTCAGATTTGGACGTTCTTTTTATGTACGTTCATGGTTTAATGATATCTACAACATTCGTTTAGATACCTAAGGCTAAAAAGTATTTTATTGAAATTTCGCATTTTACGCTTAATAGTGTTTTTCCGATTTTGCCGCAGATTTTCGATTGGTGATAACTTCTTCGTTAAAACTCGGATTTTTGTGTTCCTTACATTTTCTGAAAACCTTATTACGATATCTATTACTTTATGTATCCCAATTGAGATTTTTGAGCATTTCATTTCTAATGCTATTTTTGTTTATTTATTAATTCAAAACAGATTACAATACTTGACTTAGGTTATTACATTGACTCTAAATATCGGGTTGTCACAAAAAGTCAGCCTTATACTTAGTAGGCCTCATTCACGAAGCCAATATATAAGGGGGTATAAGGTTACTGCCTATAAAATGGTGGTTTAATGGCTGTCCACTCTCACCCACCGATTCCTTGATTGGTGGAGGGTCGTTAGCCGAACGGGTAGGATTGGAAATTCTCAATAAAAGTATAATGAATATTTTTAGTAACTAAATGTCTGACGAATTCCCACTCTTAGTTACTTTGGAAAAATGTGAATTTGATGCTAATCCATGAAATTGCACTTTGCACCTCCCCAAGTCGTCAGTGGCGCATATGTGGTTAACCAGCACACTAAATTGGACTAACAAGGGTGGCAAAGGGTAGCTCGATGTTTTGTCATAGATCAATGGAGCGTGTGTGGTTAATCGACACATTGATTAGGTGATAAATGACATCGAGTGTACCAAGCTAATTTGCATGGTTATTCACACCTTGTTTGCGATCCTCGGTATCCCAGTCACAAACTTAAAGGGCATAATCGAGATTAAACATGCAAATATTTTGCAATTGGATTACAGAATCCCTCTTCCGAATTGTAAAAAATTGTGTTGGGTCCTACCCTTAATATTTCATTTGGGTGTTATGTTAAGGACTTAAATCAACGAACTTGAATTTCTCCCTTGTAGATGTCTAGTTTAGACATCTATGGTCTTCCCGAATCTTTTGAATATAAATTTCCTTATAAAGATGATATTCCACAAGATGATCGAGGTGAAAGATTAATCCCTTCTTCGTGATGTAGTGGAACTTCTCTTCCTCCACCTCCTCCGATAATTCTCCCTGGCCCACAAGCTAAAGGTCAATCAAGCCCTATTGGCTAGCAAACACTAAGATGGAAGGTTTGTGTGTGCACATGTCTTGGAGATGAAGTCACACATTGATAGGTTGGGAATGTTGGGTGTCGTTTTTTCAAGGAAGTTGGTTGTTGACTTGGTTCTTCAATGACTTCCTAAGTCATATAACGGGTTCTTTAAGGACTACTATATGGGAGATCACGACATGAGCCTTATTGATCTAACATATTTGCCTGTTTCCGCAGAATTAGCACTGATTTGGCGCACTGGTAAAGCAATTTGATTGGAAGATCTACTTCGCAAACTTCCATGGACATTGACAATGGAAACATTAGAAGTCCAGAAAAGTCTTCTCCTCCCATTGGAAAGGGATCGACCATGGTCAAGTCAATTGACCAAATGGTAAAGACAAAGGCTAAGTCTGAGATAGTATCGTGTACCATTCCCAAATAGTCCATATGTTTATATTTCCAAGAGAAGGGGCATTGGTTGCGAAGTTTCCATATTTACCTGAATGATCGCAAGGATGGTAAAGTCAAAATGTTTGACTCTACTTCAGGTAAAGTCCACTGTCTAACTCTATTAAGTTCGTATTTGGAGATTCTTAATACACGATGTAATGTAATTACATTTTGATGTTTTGTAGAATTGAAGAAATAAAAGGAAGCGTAAAGGAAGAGTAAGATGATTCTGATCGTGAAGAGATAGATTTCAATCACATGGTTCGATGATTAGAATTTTGAGTTGCTGCTTAGGATTTATGATAGATTGCTTAGAAATATGTAGTAACATAGTTTTCATTTGTAATTGCATTGTAAGGAAAAAAATTTCCGCATTTTTGTAAATAAGTAAAAATTTGATTTTTATCTTATCTTATATCTCCTTGCAATGGCATTTGTGAAAATTGATGTTTGTATGTTTCTATTGTTAGCAATGTGGATTTGATTCTTTCATTTGTGATAGTGTCATAATTTACCAAATAAGGAAAGATTCTCATCACCCAAGTTTCAGTTGGATAGAAACTTGGAATCATGCAAGTTGTATTGTGTGATGAATGAGAACCTTCATCTTTAGGAAATTAAGACTAATTCCTTGTTCACATGTACATTTGAGTCAAGTGAAGGACTAGGGGATCGAGTATACTCGGCTGTGAGTTGATCAGGTCCACCACAAAGAACGGTAAGACTATTCGTTATGCTTTACTAAAGTTTAGCAAATATGGTTATACTTAAACGATTAAGTATAATTCTAAATCATTGGAAAAGTTTCAATGTATGGCAGAAGGAATAAGAAGAATCAAAATAGGTAGAAAGGTAATGTTTATCCATTCTGAAAAGAAGGGAGAGTACTTGAGTATCATGTTTTATGATTATATTAGTGATTATGAAACCATAACACAATTGATTCTCTAAGGACATGTTAGTGCATTTGTATGGCTAAGAAGAGGAATCGTGAATTGTTGAAATGGTTAAGTCAAAAGGTGAATCATACTTCGTTCGAAAATCAAGTCTTAGAGTAACACTCCAAGATTGAGCCTTGAGTGACATAATCTTAAGAAAGGTTTATAACACTTTTCAAATTTAGAGTAAAATGTTTTCTACTCTTGTACATTTGAAATTGGTAAGTTGTGATGTTTTGGATAAAACAAAGACCAACTAAGACCAATTGTTAGAAGTGTTTGTCTTGATAAGAAACCGCACTAACTCTTGAATATTTGTTTGTCAAGTAATTATTCTTGACAAAGAAAATCCTATATGTCAAGAGGTTAGTGGGAGTCTTAAATATCTTGAAGAGTTTCAAAAACTAATCGAGAGTAAACCAATTGTTTATCACTAGCACACGACTTGAGGTTTATAACCTATCGTGTTGACATATTCTTGTTTATGTGCCCATTCCAGTTAAAGTTGATTATGCATGTGAGTTCTATGAGTTCTCAGTTGTTTTCATAACAACTTTGAAGCAATGGTAGGCCATTGTGCTGCCAGGTGGCAAGTAATTAAGATTGAACAAGTTCAGTCCATATGAGTTTGGATTTGTCCCGAACCTTGTCTTGTGATTATGGTTTTGACAAATTCACACGGATAGGAACACATACACCATAAAAATGTAAGTTTCATAAGGTTTATCTCCAATTCATGAAAATGATTGTGAGGAAACTCTTTCACTAAGTACATTTTAAAGAGTAAGCAATTGTGATATTTGCATTCTTAAATTTGATTAAGATTACGGCATCCCTCTTCATAGTTCGAATTGTGAGAAATGGCAAAAGGTCTAAACATTTGAGACTTATTTTTGAAATTTCTAAAATTTTTTAGACACACATGTGAGCTATCTAAGGAAAGGTGTATGAGTGTCACAAGCATAGATAAAAGTCTTATCGAAGCATCTTGTATCGGAAATCTGAACTTTTGTAAGAAGGTCAATAAGTATTGATTTCTAGAAGTCCAACTGATTTTTCAGTACATGTCAAAGCTAGTGGGAGCATAAGTGTTATGCTAATAATAATGTAATCATTATGATAGTGGGAGCATAATTATTACGTTAAGTGTTGCAAGTTAGCAATGTTAACTATAGAAAACAAGTTTCAATTTGCAAAGTTACAGGGTTTGAAAAGTTGTTTTGCTATAATTAAGGTAGAGGAATTCATACTTCATTTTAAAACCAGAAGCTTGGATTGAGATTTTAATCAAATTTAGTCAAGAACATATATGAATGTTCTGTTGAAATAATTCAACATAAGGAAATTATATATGTGCAAATATTATAGTAAGAGACTGGTAAAGTATCATGTCTTTATGTGAAACATTATGTATTGGATCCCATATGCTTCGGGTATAGGATTAATTATATATGCTATAACATTAATATTTTCTAATTTTCTAAATGCCTAGGGCATTAAGAGGGAAAAGGGACTAGAACGAGATACGACTAAAATTGTTAAGCAATTGTCGAGGACAATCTAAGGTTTACCAAAGATTTGGTTGCTTATGGATAGTTGGAAGTATATTATGAATTTTAGAAGGACCATATTGACATACTCTGAGAAGAGATAACTCTTGTTCAAAAGTAATAGTCAAAATAGGAATATCGAAATGTTTCCATAAGTGGAAGTTATTCTTTAAATCTGTGTAAGATTAGAAAACTTAATGCAAGAAGGGTGTTCAAAGGAATGTACTTTGAATGTGAGACTTCGTTTCCATAGATTGAAATACTTTGTAATGTATGTTGCTAAGTCTCTATAACTTTTGTGTATGGTCATTACAAGAGGATGATTGCATATATGTTTAAAATCTAACAGATTATAGCGAATGGAAATAATTTGGTATTCTTACATTTACGATAAGGATTTGGAATTGTGAAATGAGTGTCATTGAAATGCTTTCAGTTGATCTATTTCACAAAGAAAGGACCATTGGCAAACAAAGTGTGCATGCTTGGAGCATGGCATAATTGTTGTTTTAATTCAAGTATTAAGTTGATTAATTGAAACATACAATGAATATTGCATAATCAATATGGTGATTAAATAAAAGGTGTTTTATTTATATTCAGAAGTTTTGAGACCATATTGGATTCGATTATTCTTGTGTTTCACTTTGCATGTTTTGACTTCCCGAATAACTAGTTTATTCAAACTATCTACAGTCAATCATACTTTGGAAGTAGGTATTGAGGCAAGACTGTCATGAATCTGACTGTAGATTGTCTAGGTGTTTTACACATAGCAAAGTTTGTTGCAGTGTTCATGAGTACTCCAGGAATACGACTCGAGTATTGGATTAAACCCACGCTCATCTGAATCACTTCATGGATTTTATCACGAGTGATGGTGAGACGATAATATCTTATATTCTTGAAACCAAGACATGTGAGTTGTAATTTACAAGTCGGTTGCACATTAACATTTGTAAACGCACCAGTAACTTGGTGTTATAAAACATATTGTTGTGTGTGATTTGATGATTAAGTACAAGCAATCATTTGAGTCGAAGTTTATGTTGGATTAATGTCTAAGTCCATAACTATAATTGGTAAGACTTGAACCGACCCGACATGGTCCATTTGGGTTGCATGGAATCATGCATTTGGATAGACTATAATGAGAGAAATAAGTCACTTATGGTTATTAATATATTATAAGTTCTAGTATATTAATAATAAGAATAATAATATTTAATTAGTATTGATCAAGAATTAATTTAGAATTAGTTAAGTGATCAAAAGGAGACTAATTAAATATATGGGTTGATTGTGTAAATCATTCATTCTTATATATGTGGGCTTGTGATCCAAGATTCCTTATGTTGGACTAAGTCCATGGGGTAACCCATGGATACTCCATGGAGGTTAAAATCCATGGAGCATAATGAATGGGTAAAGTCATGAGTTACATGGTGTAACCCTAATAGCCACCATATAAAAGAATCCCATGGCTCAAGAAATCGTGCACTATGTGTGTGTGTGTGAGGGCTAAACGATTTCATGGAGTGTTCAAGTTTCTCTCAAGTTATTCCAAGTGTATTTGGTGTTGTGTGAACCATTTGAGGTGTCACACTTGGGGCACTAGGCACCCAAGCTTCATGAAGACATTATACATCAATGAGGTATGTATTCTATCTTTTTATATTCATTATTTTGTATGATAGATTAGGATAATACCTTGGATGTTCATAATTGCATGTATAATAGAGAAAACATAGATCCAAGGTATTTAGGGTTGCATGTACACTTAGGAGTGTTAGAATGCTCAAAAACCAACAGTGGTATCAGAGCCTAGGCTTGTTTTCTTGTTATACTTGCAAAAGTAGCTGAAAAATCGAGTTTTGATGTTGTCTGCCCAGCAGACTCGCCGAGTCCATGAATGGACTCGCCGAGTCCAAGGCAAAATGCATCCAACTCGTCGAGTTGGTTCGTACACTCGACGAGTTGGACCCCCAGACAGCATAAATTCGACTTTTTTGGCTGGAATTGGACTAGGAACATTACCCTAAGATGTTTTTGGACTTATAAACTTGTTTTTGATGTGGTAATTTTCATGCTAATCCAATTTCAAAGATAATTGTCAATAGATTCATGTTTTGTATTAGTTTAAGGTTTAGACTAATTACATGAAAAAGTTTGATTTGAATTATCTTGTTCTTATGAGTTGCTTAGATTAATAGAAAAGTTGAGTGAAATAGTTGTTTTCAATACAAATTAATCTAAGAGTTGATTCTAAAATGTATTTTTGTAACTTGTCCTCAACTTATATGAAAAGTCACATTTAAGTTTCATAAAATTCATAAAAGTTGGCAAAGGTTACAAAATGAAGAGTCTAGTTCTAATTAAATGGTTTTATGACTCCATAACTTGTCCTCAAGTTATGGCGGACCAAGAGTCTCTTCATTAAATAATAAATAAAAAAAAGTGTAACCTTAATTAATTCCATAAGTTATAAAATAAAGAAAAGTTAATTCTTTTATTAGTTTAAAGTGTTCCATAACTTGTCCTCAAGTTATGGAACTTGAAGACTTTTTGGATTAAAACTACTTTAAACACATAAGTTATGGAATTAATTAGTTTTGAATAGTTTCAAAACTTGCCCTCAAGTTTTGGAATTTGAAAAGTTTTCTCTTATGAATACTTTAATTCCAAGTTAGCCCTTGGAATTTTAAAAGTTAAAATTCAACCCTTATACTTTATAATATTATAAGTTAATAATATTTATATATATATGTATAAGAGTAAACTCAGTCTCACCGTTATTAGGCTCATTCACGAAGCCGGTCTATAAGGGGGGTATAAGGTTACTGCCTATAAAATGGCAGTTTAATGGGTGTCCACTCTCACCCACCGCTTCCTTGACTGGTGGAGGATCGTTAGCCGAACGGGTTTGACATGACTATAATTCTCCCTTCATTAAAAGTATTAATGATAAATACAAACTAACTAAACTCTTAATAATACCCAATCCTAGTTACTTAGGAAAATGTGAATAAGGTGCCAATCCATGAAATTACACTTTGCACTTTGTTTAAGTCGGTTACTGGAGCGTGTGTGGTTAACCGGCACACTAACTCGTATTTAACAAGGTAGGCAAATGGTAACTTAATGTTTATCATAGTATCGATGGAGCGTGTGTGGTTAACCAGCACATCGATTGAGGGGTAAACACTGAAGGATACCAAGTAATTTGCATGGTTACTTCACATCTTGTTTTGTGATCCTCGGCATCCCAGTCACAAAACCTAAAGGGCACAATCGAGATTGAAACATGCCATTGAACAGTTCAATGAATCTCAAAGATCTAGGAGTTTCAACACAAATTAAAACCTAATAATACATTTGGTTTATCTTGGTGGAAATTGGTGAATCGTCATTCACCTACCTTCAAATATTTTATAGCTTGGATTACGACATCCCTTTTGTAAGTTATAAAATAGTTTGTTGGGTCCTAGCCTTAATATTTCATATTGGGTGTCATATTAAGGACTTTAGATCAACTATCTTGAATATCTCCCAAAAGATGTCTGGTTTAGACATTTATGATCTTCCCAAATCTCTTGAAACGAGCTTTCCTAAATGAAGATGATGTCCCATGGAAATCATACTTCTTTCACCTCCTCCAGTTATTTTCCCTAACCCACAAGTTCTTGAAAAGTTTAAGGTCACTCAAGCCCTATTGGTAAGTAAAGGTCTATGTGTGGTCATATCTTGGAGATGTAGTCACATATTGACAAGCCGAGAGAGTTGGGTGTCAAAGTCCTGAGAAAGTTGGTGGTTCAATCACTTTCTAAGTCACATAGTGAGCTCCTTTGGGACTCCTATGAACCAGACTATGACAAGACCCTTAATGATCTTATCTATTTGCTAAGATCAACTTGTTGGGTTTTGGCTATAAGAACATCCTATGTGCTCATACAAACCCTAATGCTTGGATCTAGGTTTCTCTACTGTACATGCAATTCATCCAAGACTATAAACCCTAGATCTAGCATATGATAATCAATAAAACATATAATTAGGGTTTAAATCATACCTTGATTGTTATGTAGCAATAACAATCTCAAATCCTTCTTGTATTGACTTTAGAAAGCTTCGAGTCACAAATGTCACTCCTCTAATGGTTCACAAACACCAAGAGCAAGAGGATTAAATGGAGAAGAGAAGGAGGCTCTCAAAATCGTGTGGAAACCCTAGAGAACTAGTTCACCACGTTTTTGGAGCATAAGGGTTCTATATATAGTGAGGCTATTAGGGTTATATAACAAGGAAACCCTAATTTGGATGCTTAAGCCCTAAGCAACCCATGGACTCCTTTCCTTAAAGGCCTTGGACGATTTCTAATGGGTTTCCCCATAGAATTCGTCCAACCTTATAATATAAGGCAATCCATAGCTCAATTGCAATTATCTTATAATTACAATTCCAGCCCCTTAAGTTTAATTAATCTCTTTTAGTCACAAACTTAATTCTTATTAATTCTTGACTAATATTAATTAAATAATATGATTACTCCTTTAATATATTATTCTCATAATATATTAATAAATCATATTTAATCCTTTCTCTCCATAATTCATCCTATCAAGTTGCTTTGGTGAAGGCAACCCAAAAGGACCATGCACCATCGGGTCAAGTACATACCAAAATAGTTATGGACTTAGACACTAATCCAACAGTCTCGCACTTTGATAAGTCTAATAACTATTCTGCGTATGACTTTAGATCTTGATCTACAATCGTAGCTTTCCAAAGCCGCTGTCAACTCTGATCCTATCAGATACGCGTGTCCTTTAGATAAGGGATCATATATTCCTCCATTCTAGATATCGTAAGACATGATTTCTAATCATTCTCTTTGTACTATTTCTCGACTTCCGATTTATGACAACTGACTAATTGAACAAATCAAATTAGCCCTAGCCCGGCCGAGCATTTACGTTTGTCATCACTAAATCATCGAGTGTCCCAAAGATATCACTTTTATCCTTCTTTGGATAAAAGGAATCGATGAACTTTGATTCAATTCTCGCTTGTACTTACTCACCGAATCACACACAACAATATGTTTTATGACACCAAGTTATTGGTCGTTTACATATTATCAATGTGCAACCGATTTGGAAGATACAACTCACACATCTCGGTTTCAAGAATATAAGATGTTATTGTCTCACAAATCACTCGTGATACAATTCATGGAGTGATCCAAGTGAGCGTAGGTTTAATCCAATGCTCAAATCACATTCATAAGCACTTATGAACGTTGCAGCAGACATTTGCTTATTTCTAATGCTATTTAGGCAATCCACACACCAATTCACGACAGTCTTTATTTATACCTACTTCCAACATATGAACGACTGTGACCCGTTCGAATAATTTGACTGTTCTAAACCAATTAAATTATTCAGGAAGTCAAAACATGCAAAGTGAAGCACAAGCATAATACTAATCCCATATGGCCTCAAACCTTTGAGTATAAATAAAACACCTTTTATTTATCACCATATTGATTACTCATTATTTGTTGTTTCGGGTAATCAACTTCTTACTTGAATTATTACACTTGTCCCATGCTCTTATCATGTGCACAATGTTTACCTATGGTTCTTACTTTGTGAAATAGATCAAATGAACACATTTCCAATCATACTCATTTCACAACTCCAAATCCTTTTTCAAAAGTAAAAGAATATCAAATTCTTGCCACTTATAGAATATGCTAGATTCTAACATTTTATGCAATGATCCTTTCGTAATGTCATAGCACAAAAGTCACAATGAGTATTGCCAATGATATTACAAAGTCCTCTATCGGAGATTGTTACAATACAATTCCTTAGATTTGATGTCTCTCACTCAAAGTACATTCCTTTGAACATCATTTTGCATAAAAGTTTCTAATCTAGACATAGATTTTCAATATTCAATTCCCAATATGAACACATTTCCATATTTTCCATATGACAACTCATTCTTAATAGAATCTTATCTATTTATAATAATGTCGATATGTTCCATCCAATACTATACTTCCAACTACTCACAAGCGACCAATCCTCGGCGAACTTTGGATTGTCTTTTGATAGTTGTTTAATTATCTTAGTCAAAACCGATTCTTGTCCTTTTCCCTCTAAATGTCAAATATTATAGCATTTGCAATCGATCCTAAACCTGAAGCGTATGGGACACGATGCATAATGTCTTACATAAAGATTTGATACTTTATCAATCTTCTACCATAATATTTTATGTGATATGTTCTCAAAATTCGAACTATGAAGAGGAATGCCGTAATCATAATCGAAATTTGTGAGCACACTATATTTCCTTGACTAAATTTATTAATATTCCATAACCTAAGCCTTTAAATTTTAAAATGAAGCATAATATTCTCTCCCTTAATTATAGGAAAACAACTTTTCAACTCTTGCAACTTTGCGAAGTATAACTATTGTTTTCTATAATTAATATTGCTAACTTGCAATACTTTCCATAATAATCATACAATCATAACGTATATGCTCCCACTATCGTGATTATTATTATAAAACATAACACTTATGCTCCCACTAGCTTTGACATGTATTCAGAAACAACTTAACTTTCAGAAAAACAATACCTATTGAATTTCTTAAGTTCATGTTTCTAATACCTAATGCTTTGATAATCCTTTATCTAAGCTTATACACCTTTCCTTTAGATAGCTCATATGTGTGTCTAAACAATTTAGACTAATTGCTAAATCTCACAATTCGAATCATGGAAAGGGATACCGTAACCATAATCGAATTCGAGAATTCAATTTCACAATCACTAACTTCCTAAAATCTCTCTTAGTGAAAGTATTTCGTCACAGTCATTCTCATGAAGGAGGGAATCTTATGACACTTAGATTTTAATGGTGTATGTGTTCCTATCCATGTGAATTTGTCAAAACCAAGGTTTACGACAAATTCAAACTCATATGGACCGAACTTTCTGAATCTTGATTTCTTGCCTTATGGTAGCACAGCTACCCACCATGTCTTCCAAGTAGTTAAGCAGCTCACCCTTTCCTATCAATGTACCTTTCATTGATCAAGGTCGTTGCCTTTTATGCATTCAAATGATAACTCATAGGGCTCACATGCATAATTAACTCAATTGGAACGACACAAAAGCAATATAGTGTCAACACGATAGGTTGTAAACCTCAACTCGTGTGTTAGTGATGATCGATGAGGTTTATTTTGATTCTTTTTCCAATAAACATTTCTTGACAAACAAATATTCAAGAGTTAGTGTAGTTTTTATCAAAACACTTCATAAATTGGTCCTAGTTGGTCTTTGTCTTATCCAAGACATCACAACTTTCCACATTTGATGAATAGTTTTCACTCAATGTCACAATCTTAACTCTAAGACTTGTTTTGGAACGAAGTATGATTGAATTCTTGATTTAACCATTTCTTCAATTCTTGATTCCTCTTCTTAGACATACAATTGTACTAAGACTCACTTAGAGGATCAATTGAGATATGGTTCTTAATCATTAAGACGTATCATAAAGCATAAAAGGTACTCTCCCTTCTTCTTTGAATGGAGAAACTTTTATCTGTCTGCCTATTTGATTCTTCTTATTCGTTCTGCTATTGATTTAAACTTTTTCAATCAATTCAGAATTACAATTAATCTTATAAGTATAATCATATTTACTAAACCTTTAGTAAATCATGACGAATATCTTTGTTACTCTTATGGTGGACTTGATCAACATGCAACTTTGTGTACTCGATCTCCTAGTCCTTCACTTGACACTTTGTCAATGAATTAGTCTAATTTCCAAATATGAAATTTCTCATTCATCGTGCAACCAAGTTGCATGATTCCAAGTTTCTGTCCAATTGAAACTTGGGCGATGAGAAACTTTCCTTATTTGGTAAATTTTCGACATTTCCATAATTAAGAATAAAACTCATTATTGCTAATAATAGAAACATTCAAACATCAATTTTTCATACACGCCATTGCAAGGATAAATAAATAATATAAAAATAAAAATTTATTTTCCTGCGGAAAAAATTTGTCCTTACAATGCAATTCTTTAAAACTATGCTTATACATATTTCTTAGCAATCTTATTCTAACTCTAAGTAGTAGCTCAAGAAACTAAATTTCAAGTAATGTGATCGAAATCCATTCCTTCACGGTTAGATTCTGCTCACTTCTTCCCTTAAGCTTCCTTTCTTTTCTTTGATCCTATAAAACATCAATTGTAATCTTATCACATTATGTATTAAGAATCTAGAATAGAAGCTTAAAAGAGTTAGTCAATGGATTTTACCTAAATCAGAGCCATACGTTTTGACTCTCCCATCTCTTAGATCTCTTAGGTAAATAGGTGTGACAACCCAAAGTTTATTCCGTCACATTACCCCGTTACCGTTAACATGATATTCCATTTTATAAAAGTTCCGTTAATTAGAGGTCGCCAAATAAATAAATGTTTTATTTATTTATATTTATGTCGTTATAGTCGTAATAAGATAAGTAAAAAACAATTACTTTACATTTCCATATCAATTTGGGAAAAAGTAAAATTGTATTACGACCACTAAATCGGGTGCGACCAAAAGCCCCGTTTAACGACAGTATCGGGTAGATTCCCACTGAGCTCCAAATCCAACCCATATATAAGGGGGAATGGACTTCATTCCACCCCTTGTCACTCTCTCTCATAAAAGCCTGATTTCGTCTCAAATCCACAACCAAACGCTTCCAAATCGTAAGTCCCCTTACCCTAGCTTGTTCTACACATCGTGGATTGTTGTTGTACCCCAAAAATCGGACTTAGAAGCTGTTGAAAAGGAGTTTACGTCCTAAGAGCCTCCTTAGGCCGTAATTGAGGATTTAGCCTAGGCGTGTTTTCTCCTCAAAACCATCATTTTTGGGACATAAAAGAGGGTTTATGGCCCAAGCACATGCTTAGGCCGTAAACACCCTCTAAACATGTAAAATCATGTCCAAAACACTCCCAAACCACCCTTAGGCTTAATACATAAATTAGGGGCCCTACTATTTCGGGTTTAGAACATTTATAATCAAAGTTTAAAGGGGGTGCATGAGAGTTCACGGCCAAGCCAAGAGCTTACGGCCGTAAACTCTCAAGGAGTGGTCATTTGGACCATAAACTCCAAGGGAGTGCACTCTTGGAACCCCAAACACCCTTATAGCCTTGAATAATTACTAGGATTGAAATAAGGGCCTTAAATTTCCATAAAATCCAGAGGGTAGGAGTTCACGGCCGTGAACTCCCATATGGTCCCTTTAAAAGCCCTAAACCCACTCATACAATTTAGATTTGGACCTAGCAAAATTCCTCGATGAAGATAAAGCCTTTAAGCATCCTAGAACACCCTCGGCATGAGTTTACGGCCGTAAACTCATGGGGAGTTGTCCCAGGGTCGTGAACTCTATGTATAGGGTTTACTCTTGAAGAGTAAACTCGATTCCTAAGTCATTCAAGCCCTTAAATGTTACCCGGGACACCCCAAACACTTAACCAAAGTGTTTTCCGCGCTTTATGGTGCGTACACTTGTTTAATTAGTATTATATATATACTAATTGTATGTGAACATATGTTATCATATGTTAAATAGGTCATTAAGTGTGTCCAAGTCTTTACTTGACACTGAGCACCCAACCGGCACCTCCGTCGGATCCACTTACATCAGGTGAGTTCATACCCCTGAATGAACATTTTAAATGTTTTTACATGTTTTATAGGGGGGGGGGGAATACAAGTTAAACATGCCAGTTATCATATCTATCACATGTGTTTGATAACTCGCATGCACAAGAATTTACCACACTGTAAACTGTTTTACCAAGTAGGATACTATAAATGGTTTTCCAAAAGGTTTTCACTGGTTCAAAACTCTTACTTATACTGTTTTATCAAAGTTCATTTCAAACTGGTTTATGAAAAGCTTCTAAGGAATTTCTAAAGGTTTTCAAACTTATTTTACCAAAGTTGTGATTTTCTCAAGTTTAAAGGTTTTCTTCCTTGTTTTGATACTCCCTCTTAGTTTAAACTCCTACTTGATAACGCTTTCACTTCGTGATGCGTTTATACCTGTTATTGCCCCTATTTCGCTTATACTTGTAGTCGCTTATGCCTATTAGACGCTCTTACTTCACTTGTTGTCGTTTCCACTTCGTGATACACTTATATTTGGTAACGCTTATACTTCACGATTCGGTTATTCCACACGATTCGGTTATTCACACTGTTCGGTTATACATCAAGATTCGGTTATTCATGCTGTTTGGTTATACATCACCATTCGGTTATTTACACTGTTCGGTTATACATCACGATTTGGTTATTCACACTATTCTCTTATACATCACGATTCGGTTATTCACACTGTTCGCTTATACTTCACGATTTGGTTATTCCACACGATTTGGTTATATATCACAATTCGGTTATACTTCATGTTATGGTTCCACTTGTTACACACTCGAACATAGTTAGATGTATGCCTGTGCTTGTATAGATGCATATAAATAATGATTGAAGGACTTAGGAAGGCTTGTCCGCCCTATTTCCTTTTCTTTGTTGAGATGTGTTCTGGTGGTATCGGATGTCCGTACGAAGGTCATTTGATCATTAGTTATATATTATATACACAAGCATAGACATATAGGTTTACTCTAGTCAGTTCGGTTATGAGTCTCTACCTCTAGTCCAACACTTACATTGGAAACACACTACTCACTATTTGGGATGCATGCATCTTCGGGACACGGCCTTCTCCGTCGTCTAGTTGGTAACCAGAGTCTCCTGTAGGGAGAGCAGACATTGTGTGTATAGATCTATACGGGATTGACACCCCCGCACCCTGACTTCTAGCTACAGTCCACGGCCTACCAAGCCAAGAGGTGACAAATGTCACAATTTATAGACGCTTGTAGGGCGTCAGGTATTCTAGTGTCGGTTAGTATGGTTACGAGTATCCCAGGTTACCTTATAATTCATGGCCTTAAGGTAACGGTATTTCACCAGCAATTTACACTGTATGCTGGGAACCCACTCTCAGAGTCAAATTGTTTTTAGACCTTGCTAGCTGTATCTTTCATTTGATACTGTCTACGGTCTGTATTCACTGTTTTTAGACCTTGCTAGCTGTATCTTTCATTTGATACTGTCCGGGGTCTGTATTCACTGTTTTTAGACCTTACTAGTCGTACCTTTCATTTGGTACCATCTGGGTCTGTGTCTCCCTTTGTTAGACTGAGCCAGGCGTGTCGTTTGTTCGATACTCTCCTGGAGTCTACGATTCCTTCTGCCTTAGTCAGCAGTCCTCACTGCTGAAGCATATGTTATTTTCCCTGATTCCTCTTGCTTTCTTTAATAATCAAATTCTGTATTTTGATAATGATAGCGATTAAGGGAAAAACTACTTTTTACCACATAACTCCATCCAGTCTTGGTAGAAGACTGCTTTTATTAAAAAAAATATAGGATTTTCAAGAAAAGACACTAATGTAATGGACATACTGAAACTACCACTTTTATTAAGTTATTTGGATAAAATGCCACTAAATACTTACGAACTCACTAGCATTTGTAAAAATGCTGATACTCGCTTTTCAAATAACTTGTATTCTCAAGTCAGCATTAGACAGGTACATCCCCAGAGCTGTTGATGAAGATAGCTTAGTACCATGTTGTACTTATTATATTTACTTGTATTACTTTGATGTATGGTAATGTAAACCATGTAAAAATATTAATATTAATTAAATGTTTTGTTGTACTTTGATTACTATAATGCATGTGTTGTGATACTTGACATGACGTCATCCACCCCAGAACGTTTCCGCCGTTCCGGTTTTGGGGTGTGGCAGATTGGTATCAGAGCATTGTTTATAGTGAGCTAAGTATATCAATTCATAAAAGATATACAACCTATAAATACATAGGGATAAAACACTCTGACCAAGAATTATACTTTAAAATATAACCATATTTTACCAAAGTATAAGAACATCCAGAATCTAAACACTCGGACACAAGTATCACAAGAAGAACAATAATAAAAGTCTTCGGATGTTGAACATTACCATCAAACCTGGGCAGTTATGTAATCCTAAGCTGGAATAAATGTAACCTAATCAACTACATTTATTCGAGATGCGATGAACATGTGCTTGGGAGTGATAGTGGTGTGCAACAGGTCTGAAACTTACCAACTAGGAATGCTAGAGCCAAACATACAGTTAAAATACTATAGGAGTATTTTGGAGCACTAAAAGATTCACACTAATCCCAGAACCTTATTCAGAAGAGAAGAACCAAACAAGAAATTAAAATACCATAGGGGTATTTAAGGATCCATAACTAACCTTGTGTGAAGAACTAAAAAGATCCTTATTGATATACCTACAATTACAGAGAGTGTACTCCCAAGGTTATATATAATAAGGATCACATAGGCTAAGAATGTGTGGTTTCGCTCTACTTCCTTTTCCTCGTTGGGATGTGGATATAGAGTAGTATCACATATTCGAAGGCCTGTCGGATCTAAGCTATATATGATTTGTATACGCTGTGTAATCATAGCAGGACTCGATATGGATCATCCAGTGAAATGTTAATAATCTCTTAGGATTCTTTAGACATTTCCATTCTTGCACGAACCCTGTAGAAAAGCCTATCCATTTTAGTGCTTGACCGAATAGTTGATTCTGACCCTGAAGAAGTTCATTGAGAAGATTTCCAGTTCGTAAATAAATGAACTGGGTCTGGACTATTGAAATCCCCAAGTGCCTATATCTCTTTAGGGGCATCAGTGAGAAACTCGCCTAAACTTCCGAGATCCCCAGTCATCCATCATGAAGTGATGACACTCAGAGTCGGATTAGGAAGTAAGGCAGAGTAGAGATTCAATATGTCTTCACGAGAAAAGAACCCTAGGTGACTACCCGAAGGAAACCCACGCCGATTTCAGTCAAAGATACGAGGCCGACAGAGGGAGCCAGTACATGGAACCCGATAATTGTCTTCTCCTCGTGTTCGTCACGCTAATACACCCATAAAATAATACAATTTAGTGAGTTAGTGGTTACACTACTCACACTATGTGTTAGGTAAATCGTCGTTTCCCATTGCCAGTAACACGATTAGAGCGGATCCCCGCACCTCTATTGAGAGTATTTAGCCATAAGTCTTCATAAGCCTCTCTTTCCGCGGTTTCGTTCCGAACTGTTCTCAAATCTCTCCAGGCCAGAGAGTGAAACATTTCCCAGTATAAAGGTAACTTAGTAGGAATGACTCGCCTCTTATGGCCTTTTCCGATACTCATACTCCTACCTTGATTACTAGGACTACATCATAGGGATGTAGGTCGACACTCAGACAACCAGTACCCGATGTCACAACTGGAAATTTTGAGCCATGTAATCTATACATTCAAGTTAATGTGAATCAAAAACTTCAATTAAATACATCATACAAGTACTACAAGTAGTCATCAAACAATTGGAAAACCCTAGAAGTTCTTGTTAAGTCTATTTTGGACTAGAACTTCCTTATTGGATCCAAGTGGACCAATAAGCTTCCAATTGGACTATCATGGGCTTAGAACCCTAATTGGGCTCTAATTGGACCCACATTTATTTATTTCAACATTTTGGGCCATGTTGGGCCTAGAATGAAATGAATTAAAAGCCTTGATACATGAATAACCTAAACTAGTCCAATAAAAATATAAAAATCATACTACATTCTTTTAAGCATAAAACACACTCTAACTAACTCTAATTTTGGGCTGAAGGGAAAAAGCCCAAATTTTTCTTTTCCCTTTCAAAAATCTCGGCCCAAGGCCCAAATCCAAGGAGATAAGAGATGAAGTTGACTTTGGTTGCCACCTCATCTTTACCCATAGGATATCCATGCAATATAGTTCATGTTTCCATGCAACATCACTTCAAAATCACTTCTTTCTTCTCTCCTCTCTCATTCTCGGCCACAAGCACACACACACACCACAAATCTCTCACAAATCCTCTCTAGATCACTCAAGAACATCTCTCCCTCTCCACTCAAAAATCTCGAGTTCTAGGTAGCATTCAAGAGGAAATCTCCACAAAATTCTTCATCTAAGGTAAGAGTTGCTTGAATCTATGAACTAAATTCTTTGTTTTATCAAAATCCTTTCCTAATCTATGCAAAAATCGTGATCTTGCATCCTAGAACCATCTCAAAACTCGAGATCTTCATCAAAGGGAGCTAAGGCCAAAAACACTTCATTTTCCTTCCATTTTCTTTGCAAAACCGAGCCCCCACACCCAAGGTGAGCTTCATACCCCCTATTTTCTGTTTTTATGAGTTTTGTGGGGGGGGGGGGGGGAATACAAGTGAAAGTGTAGATCTATATGTGTTTATATGCCTTGTATGATTTCCATGCTTATATGTATGCTTTTATGTGTTTTAATGTTGGATCTAGCCATAAAACTCCTCAAAACCGAGATATAACTTATGTTATATGATTTTAGCATGAAATGTATTTCTACATACAAAGTGTTTCAAGAAAGATAGCTAAATGGTTTAGTAACAATTTTCTTTAAGCTAAAAACACAAATTTTGGGCCAAAAATGTGAAAAATACAAAATTAAGGGCCCAAATTGACATTTCACAGATTCTGATGGATGAAGTGTGCCAAAACATTTTCCATAAAACTATTTCTGGAATTATACTCAATTAGAGGATTAAAAACATAAATTTCAAGCTTAATGGGCTAAAAATGAAAATTTCGGCCCAATGAGGCCCATTATGCGAATTTTTCTGTTTTGGAGGGCCAAAACTGTGATTTTCTGTAAAACAGTGGACCATAAGTGATCCAAGTCCTTTTCAAAGGTTTAAAATGATTTTTAAATTTAAAAAGGACCAAAGTTGCAAAAATTTTACAATTTGGGCCAAAATTGTCAAAATTGCGAAAAGAAGGGTATTAACCGAGAAAACTGAAATTTCAGGGACTTAAGCTGTTTTCTATGAAAAATATGCTGGAAAATGTTTATTTCAATAATTTTTGGTGTTAAAATGTCAAGAAAATTGATTTAAGGACCAAACCGGAAAATATTTTAAATAAAGAGTTGAAAAAGTAAATTTTACAAACAAGGAGGGGCTGAAAACAGAAAATTTTCATGACTAATTCAATACATACAATTTGAGCAAGTAATGGTACTACAACTATCGACAAAATACAATACACTACAACACCAAAAGTCGTTGTTAAACGAATTGGTTCGGTCTCGAACCAATAAAAATCCGAAACCACTAACACAACGATACTATGATACTACAATACTATGATTCATACAAATAACGACTCGGAATTCATTATACATGTGCACAGACGTCTACGCACTATCTTTGGGCCCCACAAGTGTAAAATCTTGTTCGTTGAGCCTAGCTAGCCCGACGACCTGATCTTAAGGCCCAAAGACTTCATCTTACGAAGTGTTGGGTTTTACCAATCCGACACGACGTAACCGGACTTTCAATGGCTGTAGACTACTGGTCCCAAGGGTCCTTTAGTGTCGCTAGTAGAGTCTGCCTTTTTGCGAGGCGGGTCTGGGACCCCTCGTACCTTTTTATCCCCAACCGGCTAATGGAGTCGTCGAGGCCTTCGTGTCCTCCTTCTCTTCGGATGTGGGACTACAGGACGGTTGGATAACGTGATTAGTACGGACGATGCCTTCGGGATCGTTAGTATTGCTATAGACTAGTCGTTTGTGTAACGCGTGTTTGTAGCGGATAATCATGCTCAAAAATAATCCAGTGTCGTCTGGAATGATAACTTCATGCGTTGCAATGGTTTCAAGTAATTTCATGGAATTCAAAGAATTAGGAAAACATCGGGTTTTCCTAGGGTTTTCAATACATACAATTTCAGAATACATACGATTTCAACAAACAATATTTTACAAGTATAGAAAACAAACAAGCATACTTATGGATCTTCACACCTTTTTGACTATACTATTTTCAGAAAATATCGGATTTTCTGGCGGTTTTCAAAAGACACGAAACGTTTTTTTTTAAATACAACTTATGAACTCACCAACATTTCATATGTTGACGTTTTTCAAAATACTTGTATTCTCAGGGAACCAGTGAATCAAAGGAAATCGTATTTCAGTGATGGCTTGCAGTTTATTTATGTACGAATCGAACAATTTATTGTGGAATGTAATGTTTAAACAATGTATTTCATGTAAACTCTACTGGTTGTACAATACTAATGCATGGTGACAAATGTTGTTATGTTTCATATATATTCAATGTTATGGTATTCAATTGAGTCACGACAGCCCCCGGACGTTTCCGCCGTCTGGTTCGGGGGTGTGACAGGTTGGTATCAGAGCTTTGTTTATAGTGAACTAGCATGTCGAGCCATACATTGATATGCAACTATAAACCAAAAAGAGGGACTAACATAACTCTGAACAAAACAAGTAAATAAAACACACTTGCTTGCATTAGGAATAAGGACCTAACGCTGCATAAAACACAATAATGCTGGTATCTCGGTTAATTCGGGACTGTTCTTAGTGATACCAAGGAGTGAATGTAGCCTGATCAACTACATTCTCTCCAAGGTAAAACTAACACACGTCTTGATGAGATCGGGATAGCCAGGGAACCTAAAACTATACCCTTTATCACCCAAAAAGAGAATGTTTGCTTAGTCTGTATAATAGTCATAGTACCCTAGGAATAATGTTAGCATATTCACGTACTCGCGCAGACAGCATGGCTGGTTTTCATCACCCTGGAGACCCCTACTTCCCTAATCAGGGAAACAACGGGTGGCTAGAGGAGGAGGAGCCTGAGGAAGAGCCTGAAGAAGAACCTGAGGAGGACCCCGAAGAGGAATCTGACGGGGAACCGGAGGCAGAAGTCGAGGGCGAGCCTGCCGAACCCGAAGAAGATGAAGAACCTTTCGGAGAGGAGCTCGATGACAGCGAAGGGGGTGATTCGGACGCGGAGTCCGAGGTCATCGACCCCCCTTACCCGATCAGGGTGCCTGCTTACCGTGTGGGCCCCACTGGACCTACCCCTCCTTGGGGCATTGATCTTTGGAGATGGAGCAGACATCAGGGACAGCGACCCCCGTTTGGCAGGTCGCGGGAGTTCTTTGATCTGAGGGACGGAGGACCGGCCGACTGAGCCCTACCGGTCATGGTGAGACGATTGCGGGACACCGGCGACCTTGCTCAGGGCACCGCTGATCAAATACGCCAGTTGTGGACTAGGGTCGAGCGTGCGGAACAGGAGACGCGTGACGTCCTCCGGGAGTTTCACATGAGGCAGGTGAGGTGGGAGTCTCGACTTCAGGACGCAGAACGCCTAGTGGCTCGTCTTCAAGGAGCATCCACATCTTCGGCACCACCTCCTGACGCAGCTCATCGCGGTTAGGGATAGAATTATCATAGTAGGATATTAGGAACTATGTTATGTACTCCGGCTCTATGTTTAAGTGACTACACTACTCATGGAGCCGTTATGCTGTCGGATTAGTGTTACTTATGTATGCTCTTACGAGCAAATTTTCTTGTACTAAACACGGATAATATTAATAAACTTTTGGGTGTTTTGCTATGATATTCTCAGTTGTTATGTGTTGAGACGTTATGATTGTATGCCCGATAGTAGTAAAGTTTAGGTTCGTACCATACATCTAGTTAGTAGGATCACGACCTCACAGAAACCACATACACTCAACATCTTTCCGTTTCATGACAGAAAGATGCCTCGCCCAGCTACTCGCGGAAATCCCGAACCAACCCCGCCTGAAGTTGACTTCACTGCTTTCCAGGCAGCCGTGTCTGCTGCGGTCACAGCAGCTATGGCACAACTTCACCAAGGGAACAACGGAGGAGGTAACGGGCAAGGATCCGGAAGTTCGAACAACGGGACGAACCAAGGACTCACTAAAACGTGTACCTACAAGGACTTTGCAAACGCTAAACCCCGAACTTTCAACGGCACTGGAGGAGTGATCGCTCTAAAGCGATGGATCAAGAAGGTAGAGTCGGTATTCGAGATATGCGAGTGCCCCGAGCAGATGAAGGTGAAGTTCGCGGCCTGCACTTTCATGGACCAAGCCCTTACTTGGTGGAATGGACATGTGGAAGCTATGACACTTCCTGTCGCCAACTCTATCCCATGGGCAGAAATGAAAGAAATGTTAATGGCTGAGTACTGCCCCCGAGGCGAAATTCAAAGGATGGAGCAGGAACTATGGAACCTCACGGTGCAGAATGCTAACATCGACGCCTACATCTCGAGATTCAGCGAATTATCCCTATTGTGCCCGGGTATGATCACGTCAGAAGGGAAGAAGGTTGAACGATTCATTTGGGGACTGACATCCCCCATTCAAGGAAATGTGATAGCGGCGAACCCTGAAACTTTTGACAGTGCGAAGAGATTGGCAAAGAGGCTGTACGATCATAACAACAAAAGAGGCGAGAAACCATTAGAGACTGAGAAGAAAAAGGAGGGTGATGGCAGGAGAGGGAAGAACCCCAAGAGGAAGGGACGTCAGGGCCCCGAGACCTCTAAAAGGCAGCAAACAGTGGCAGTTAACGCTGTCACCACACCGGTTCCAGTCACCCCACATGCTCCAGCCTCAGCTGCTTCAAATGCTTCAAGACCCTACTCCGGTAATCTTCCTAGTTGCAATAAGTGCGGCCTCCACCATCACGGCGAATGCAGGGAACTCCATTGCACCAGTTGCAACCGAAGGGGACACACTGCAAGGTTCTGCAGAACGTACCCTCCTAGGAACCAGAGTCAGGGGAACAACCAGAACAACAACAACAACAACAACAACAACTACCGCAATAACAACAACACCAATGCCGGCAGCAATAATGCAGGGCCTAGCCACACCTGCTACGGGTGTGGAAGGACGGGACATTTTCGCCGAGATTGCCCTAACAACAACTCAGGAAACAGAGGAGCAGGAAGAATGCTGACTATGGGTCAGAGTGATGCAGTCCAGGATCCCGCAGTTGTGACCGGTACGTTCCTCCTAAACCACACCTATGCATGCATCTTATTTGATACCGGAGCGGAACGAAGTTTTGTAAGCGAGAAGTTTAAACATTTATTAAAACAACAACCCCAGAGGCTAGATGAAACATATACGGTAGAAATGGCCAATGGGAAAACCGAATCCACTGAGGAGATTTACACTGGATGTACCCTAACCCTTAACCAGCACGTCTTTCGAATAGACCTAATGCCAGTATCAATTAGGAGTTTCGATGTAATTATCGGCATGGATTGGTTAAGCCCCCACCATGCTGAGATTTTGTGCCGCGAGAAGGCCGTTCGCCTTCGTCTTCCGAATCACGAAACCCTAGTGATCTACGGAGACAAACCCAGTACGAATCTCCGCCTCATCTCGTGCATCAAAGCACAAAAACACCTGCGAAAGAACAATTTGGCGTTCCTGGCTCACATAGTGGACAGGACCAAAGAAGAAACTAACATCCAAGACATTCCGGTAGCGTGTGAATTCCCGGACGTGTTTCCTGAAGATCTTCCGGGAGTACCCCCAGAGAGACAGGTTGAGTTCCGAATCGACCTCGTTCTAGGAGCGACTCCTCTCGCTAAATCACCATATCGGTTGGCTCCTGCCGAAATGCAGGAACTGTCCAGCCAACTCAGTGAGCTTTTGGACAAGGGATTTATCCGACCTAGCTACTCGCCGTGGGGAGCCCCAGTGCTCTTTGTCAAAAAGAAGGACGGATCTTTCAGAATGTGCATCGATTATAGAGAGTTGAATAAACTCACTGTTAAAAACCGCTACCCACTCCCCCGAATCGATGATCTATTCGACCAGCTCCAAGGAGCTAGTTATTTCTCCAAAATAGATCTACGGTCCGGATACCACCAGCTCAAGGTCCGAGAAGAGGATATTCCCAAAACTGCTTTCCGAACCCGCTATGGACATTATGAATTCGTCGTAATGCCCTTCGGTCTAACAAATGCACCTGCCGCATTTATGGACCTAATGAATCGAATCTGTCGACCGTTCCTGGACAACTTCGTCATTGTGTTTATCGATGACATTCTCGTCTATTCACGAAGCAAGGAGGAGCACGGCCAGCATCTACGCCAAATTCTAGACACTCTGCGATCGGAAAAGCTTTACGCCAAACTCTCCAAGTGTGAGTTCTGGCTTCAGAGTGTGAATTTCCTAGGCCACGTGGTTAGCCAAGACGGAATTCATGTGGACCCCTCTAAGGTCAAAGCTGTGGAAGGATGGACAACTCCGACTACGCCCACAGAAATTCGTCAGTTCTTAGGCCTAGCAGGCTACTATAGGAGATTCATCCAAAACTTCTCTAAAATCGCCAAGCCGCTTACCTTGCTTACGCAAAAGAGCGTGCCATTCAAGTGGACAGACCGACAAGAGATTGCGTTTCGAACCTTGAAGCAAGCTCTTTGTAGCGCTCCTGTGCTATCTCTACCCGAAGGAACGGAAGATTTTGTAGTCTACTGTGACGCGTCGAATCAGGGCCTAGGCTGCGTTCTCATGCAACGTGGAAGAGTGATAGCATATGCGTCCCGCCAACTAAAGACGCATGAGGTAAATTATACGACCCATGACCTAGAACTGGGAGCTGTGGTTTTTGCTCTAAAAATTTGGAGGCACTACTTGTACGGTACAAAGTGCACCATCTTCACAGACCACAAGAGCCTCCAGCACATCTTGAATCAAAAGGAGCTGAACATGAGACAGCGACGATGGGTGGAATTACTAAATGACTATGAATGTGAGATCAAGTACCATCCAGGCAAGGCCAACGTGGTAGCTGACGCATTAAGTCGGAAGGAGTACACAAATCGCCGTACGAAAACGCACTCGATAACCATTCAGTCTCATCTGGCCACTCAAATTGCATCAGTCCAGGCAGAGGCTATGGAAGCGGAAAATAGGAATACTGAGGCATTGCGCGGAATGGAGAAGAACCTAGAAGTCAAAGAGAATGGGGTATACTACTTCATGAACCGTATTTGGGTCCCAAAAATCGGAGGATTTAGGGAGACCGTTATGAAGGAAGCCCACAAGACACGATACTCCATTCATCCCGGTTCGGACAAGATGTATTTGGACATCAAGCAACACTATTGGTGGCCTAACATGAAGGCGGAAATCGCGACTTATGTTGGTAAGTGCCTTACGTGCGCCAAAGTGAAAGTGGAGTACCAGAAACCTTCCGGATTGTTACAGCAACCGGCAATCCCTGAGTGGAAATGGGAGGGGATTTCTATGGACTTCGTGACCAAACTGCCCAAGACGTCGGACGGACTGGACACCATATGGGTAATAATCGACCGACTGACGAAATCTGCCCATTTCCTACCAATCAAAGAGTCCTACAAGATGGAAAGACTGACGCGGTTGTACCTACGAGAGGTCGTAAGACTCCATGGAGTGCCAAAATCTATCATCTCGGATAGGGACAGTAGGTTCACGTCGCGCTTTTGGCAGTCGCTCCACAAGGCCATGGGAACTCATCTTGATATGAGCACTGCGTATCACCCACAAACGGACGGTCAGAGCGAACGAACCATCCAGACGCTTGAGGACATGCTTCGTGCATGTGTGATAGACTTTGGAAAGTCTTGGGATACCCACCTACCGTTGATCGAGTTTTCATATAACAATAGTTATCATTCGAGCATCAAGGTGGCTCCTTTCGAAGCACTGTACAGGCGTAAATGTAGATCACCGTTATGTTGGGCTGAAGTAGGTGACACCCAGCTAGCAAGAACACATACGTCAAACAGGGCATTAACGGGACCGGAAATCATTCGCGAGACCACAGAAAAGATTGTCCAGATCAAAGCTCGATTACAAGCATCGTGTGACCGACAAAAGAGCTACGCTGATAAACGGCGAAAGCCCTTAGAATTCCAGGTCGGTGATCGAGTATTGTTGAAGGTCTCACCCTGGAAAGGGGTTATACGTTTCGGAAAACGGGGAAAGCTGAACCCGCGATACATTGGACCTTTCGAAATCGTCGCACGAATAGGCCCAGTAGCCTACAGACTACAACTACCCGCGGAGCTCAATAGTGTACACCCCGTGTTCCATGTCTCTAATCTGAAAAAGTGCCTATCAGATGAAACCCTTGTCATTCCCCTTGACGAAATCGAAATCAATGAGAATCTCCTATTCGTCGAAGAACCAATCGAAATCATGGACAGGGAGGTGAAGCGTACTAAGCAGAGCCGCATCCCGATCGTGAAGGTACGGTGGAACGCAAAGCGTGGGCCAGAATTCACGTGGGAACGCGAAGATCAAATGAAGCAGAAGTACCCTCACCTAATCTAGCATTCTCAAATCTAGCTTTCAAACAGAATTTCGGGACGAAATTCCCTCTAACGGGGGGATGATGTCACAACTGGAAATTTTGAGCCATGTAATCTATACATTCAAGTTAATGTGAATCAAAAAATTCAATCAAATACATCATACAAGTACTACAAGTAGTCATCAAACAATTGGAAAACCCTAGAAGTTCTTGTTAAGTCTATTTTGGACTAGAACTTCCTTATTGGATCCAAGTGGACCAATAAGCTTCCAATTGGACTATCATGGGCTTAGAACCCTAATTGGGCTCTAATTGGACTCTAATTGGACCCACATTTATTTATTTCAACATTTTGGGCCATGTTGGGCCTAGAATGAAATGAATTAAAAGCCTTGATACATGAATAACCTAAACTAGTCCAATAAAAATATAAAAATCATACTACATTCTTTTAAGCATAAAACACACTCTAACTAACTCTAATTTTGGGCTTAAGGGAAAAAGCCCAAATTTTTCTTTTCCCTTTCAAAAATCTCGGCCCAAGGCCCAAATCCAAGGAGATAAGAGATGAAGTTGACTTTGGTTGCCACCTCATCTTTACCCATAGGATATCCATGCAACATAGTTCATGTTTCCATGCAACATCACTTCAAAATCACTTCTTTCTTCTCTCCTCTCTCATTCTCGGCCACAAGCACACACACACCACAAATCTCTCACAAATCCTCTCTAGATCACTCAAGAACATCTCTCCCTCTCCACTCAAAAATCTCGAGTTCTAGGAAGCATTCAAGAGGAAATCTCCACAAAATTCTTCATCTAAGGTAAGAGTTGCTTGAATCTATGAACTAAATTCTTTGTTTTATCAAAATCCTTTCCTAATCTATGCAAAAATCGTGATCTTGCATCCTAGAACCATCTCAAAACTCGAGATCTTCATCAAAGGGAGCTAAGGCCAAAAACACTTCATTTTCCTTTCCATTTTCTTTGCAAAACCGAGCCCCCACACCCAAGGTGAGCTTCATACCCCCTATTTTCTGTTTTTATGAGTTTTGTGGGGGGGGGGGAGGAATACAAGTGAAAGTGTAGATCTATATGTGTTTATATGCCTTGTATGATTTCCATGCTTATATGTATGCTTTTATGTGTTTTAATGTTGGATCTAGCCATAAAACTCCTCAAAACCGAGATATAACTTATGTTATATGATTTTAGCATGAAATGTATTTCTACATACAAAGTGTTTCAAGAAAGATAGCTAAATGGTTTAGTAACAATTTTCTTTAAGCTAAAAACACAAATTTTGGGCCAAAAATGTGAAAAATACAAAATTAAGGGCCCAAATTGACATTTCACAGATTCTGATGGATGAAGTGTGCCAAAACAGTTTCCATAAAACCATTTCTGGAATTATACTCAATTAGAGGATTAAAAACATAAATTTCAAGCTTAATGGGCTAAAAATGAAAATTTCGGCCCAATGAGGCCCATTATGCGAATTTTTCTGTTTTGGAGGGCCAAAACTGTGATTTTCTGTAAAACAGTGGACCATAAGTGATCCAAGTCCTTTTCAAAGGTTTAAAATGATTTTTAAATTTAAAAAGGACCAAAGTTGCAAAAATTTTACAATTTGGGCCAAAATTGTCAAAATTGCGAAAAGAAGGGTATTAACCGAGAAAACTGAAATTTCAGGGACTTAAGCTGTTTTCTATGAAAAATATGCTGGAAAATGTTTATTTCAATAATTTTTGGTGTTAAAATGTCAAGAAAATTGATTTAAGGACCAAACCGGAAAATATTTTAAATAAAGAGTTGAAAAAGTAAATTTTACAAACAAGGAGGGGCTGAAAACAGAAAATTTTCATGACTAATTCAATACATACAATTTGAGCAAGTAATGGTACTACAACTATCGACAAAATACAATACACTACAACACCAAAAGTCGTTGTTAAACGAATTGGTTCGGTCTCGAACCAATAAAAATCCGAAACCACTAACACAACGATACTATGATACTACAATACTATGATTCATACAAATAACGACTCGGAATTCATTATACATGTGCACAGACGTCTACGCACTATCTTTGGGCCCCACAAGTGTAAAATCTTGTTCGTTGAGCCTAGCTAGCCCGACGACCTGATCTTAAGGCCCAAAGACTTCATCTTACGAAGTGTTGGGTTTTACCAATCCGACACGACGTAACCGGACTTTCAATGGCTGTAGACTACTGGTCCCAAGGGTCCTTTAGTGTCGCTAGTAGAGTCTGCCTTTTTGCGAGGCGGGTCTGGGACCCCTCGTACCTTTTTATCCCCAACCGGCTAATGGAGTCGTCGAGGCCTTCGTGTCCTCCTTCTCTTCGGATGTGGGACTACAGGACGGTTGGATAACGTGATTAGTACGGACGACGCCTTCGGGATCGTTAGTATTGCTATAGACTAGTCGTTTGTGTAACGCGTGTTTGTAGCGGATAATCATGCTCAAAAATAATCCAATGTCGTCTGGAATGATAACTTCATGCGTTGCAATGGTTTCAAGTAATTTCATGGAATTCAAAGAATTAGGAAAACATCGGGTTTTCCTAGGGTTTTCAATACATACAATTTCAGAATACATACGATTTCAACAAACAATATTTTACAAGTATAGAAAACAAACAAGCATACTTATGGATCTTCACACCTTTTTGACTATACTATTTTCAGAAAATATCGGATTTTCTGGCGGTTTTCAAAAGACACGAAACGTTTTTTTTTAAATACAACTTATGAACTCACCAACATTTCATATGTTGACGTTTTTCAAAATACTTGTATTCTCAGGGAACCAGTGAATCAAAGGAAATCGTATTTCAGTGATGGCTTGCAGTTTATTTATGTACGAATCGAACAATTTATTGTGGAATGTAATGTTTAAACAATGTATTTCATGTAAACTCTACTGGTTGTACAATACTAATGCATGGTGACGAATGTTGTTATGTTTCATATATATTCAATGTTATGGTATTCAATTGAGTCACGACAGCCCCCGGACGTTTCCGCCGTGTGGTTCGGGGGTGTGACACCCGAGGCACGGGAAAAATTTATGCCTAATGCAGACAGGACAGATATATCCAGGGTTAGCCATCGTCTCTCATTATCATGTACTCCTTTCCATGTAGGAAAAACCATGCCTCCGAAAAAGCGTAACCAGTCCACAAGCAAGAAACCTCCTGTCTTATTCTTTGAAGCTACGTTCCAAGCTGCGGTCTCGACAGCCGTAGCAGCTGTCATGGCTCACCTGAATGCTAACAACGCCAATGTTAGCAAGGGCCCTATCGGGAATTTCGATCCTAGAAATGGACAGCAGCAACCAACCCCTGCATACCTAGCCACCCAAGAACCTCAACCGATTCCACTAAAGAGAAAACTCAAGATCGAGGAGGGAGGTACCTCGGCTCAAGGACCTTCCGTAGGGCAACGAGCTGAGGCAGTCAATACCCCTGTCCATCCTTCCCTCATGACTTCTAAAAGACCATACCTAGGAAACCTTCCCCACTGCAGCAAGTGTAGCTACCATCATCATGGTATATGTCGGGAACTCCTATGTGCTAGGTGCAACATGAAGGGGCATACTGCTTGCGTATGCAGAACTCCGGTGGAGCGTATTGCATCAATCACCAACGTGACGACCAATCCAGTTTGCCATTTATGTGGTGAGATTGGACACTTCAAGAAGGATTGCCCAACAGAAGGAAACAACAAAGAAACAGGAGGAGCCTAACTCTACTGCTTAGGAGAAGCATGAAGGAACCCGGTAGATTTTGGTACGTCTCTCGATCTCAGATAACTAAACTGAAAACATTAAAAGACTAATTCAAATGTAAATACTTCCCCATTAAGGCGAAAGTCGCAGCACTGTTATAAAATTTAAAATTCATCAGGTAAAACTATAATGACTAAACATATACGTTACGGCCATGTATAGTTAAGATGGATAGACCTAGAGTGAGTGAATGCCACCTCATTTCCTGTTCCTCGTTTGGTTGTGGATTTAGGGCGGAGTTGCTAAGTCAATAGTCCTCCCCACCTTAATTATACATGACTAGTATATGTTAGGCGATTATAGAAATGCCTCGTGAGAATCCATTCATGAAAAGGTACTCCACTCGGAAACACTTAGGACTCTCTATAGTTCCGCGTCGATTCTATCGGTCCAAGTATCCGCAGCAGTGATACACAGGACAAAACCATAGACACCTAGAAATTGTGTGCCTGATCGGCGCATGACTCTATTGACCCTCATTTTATGTCATGTCGAAGTATGCAAATTTCGACGACTCTATCGATCATTGTTTGACGTAGTGCAACCATGTGTACATCCCTAGTGCTGTGTAAAAAGAACTTTCTCCGTAGCCATGTCGGCAAATAAAGGTTCTTCCGAACCTAAAACATAATACAAATAATCAAATCGAATACGATCCGTCAGTCGTCCCTCTTTTCTCAAACCTTCCGAAGTACCCGAGAGAAGGGTACCACGCGCTGTTGACCAAGCCCTCTTAGTTAGATGGAAACCGAAGCGAAAGACACTGCAAGATACTCCAGAAGACAATGACCATCCGAAGCATACTTCGTAGATTCCCCAGAAAGATCTTTCGCACCCCGCACATCAGGTTCGTGAAACCAGAGGATAGAACTCATGGGACTGACCACTATAACTAGGTATATGCATAAAGGTGGTATATATTTGAGATCAAAAAGATTTAAGATGTGTGCTTCCTCCCTACTCCCTGTTCCTCGTTGGGTTGTGGGTCTGGGGTGGAGTCGCACAACTGAACATCGTACCGACCTCAATTATATACTGCTTGCATACACCAAGTATTAGTGGTTAAGCAAAGTATGAGCTCTACCACGAACCTCATAGTAAAGCCCTTTATCCTATTCCATAAAATAGGAGCTGGAGTCAAGAGAACCACTGCGGGTTGAGCTACTATAATGACCACAAATTCGAAATTTGTTGTCATCCCGGTTAAGCCCACATAGTAGCTAACACCCTCAGTTGGCAAAGGGATTAAAGTACCGAGTAATGGAACCCTATAATCACTAGATTTGACCTAGACCGAGAAAACTCAGAACCTTCGGAAGAATAGTGGTCGAAGATGTTCGCACTACTCAGTCACTCCGTCCACCCCGCATGGAGGAAGTCACCGTCACTCTGTAGACGATAGACTGCATTCTCCGAAGTGAACACTAGAATACCGAGAACCACAGGATAACCTCCGTAGCCAAGAATACTTGATCAATGTGCGAAAGTAGTGTGTAAAGTCTTATAACCCAGATCCCGAAGAGATTATGGACTTGACACCACTCTAGGTGTTAGTCGATGGGTTATACAAGAACACGTGCTTTCCGCACTAGAATAAACCAACGCCTTGGAAATTAGGGCACGTCTCGCGAGATTCATCGGACTGTCAGGTGTTCCACGAATACTATCTCACACAGAAATAATAGAACCACCTCCCAAGGTAGTCCAACACTCGTCTAGTGAAACCCTGTCTCCTCGACCCTAAGGGTTTCCGTTAGAAATATCTCAAGCATCAGAAGTGCAGGTTCATTTCGCACGAGCTCGAGATAGACACCCTATAACAAAAAGATACCGTAGACACACAACCCATCCGATGACATAGAAAGTCTCTAAAAGCCAATTGACAGGGAACACGAAACCAAAGATAACCCGAGCTTCCTAAGAACCAACCTGAAGGACTACACTACCAGTATGAGAGAGAACGTTAGGAACTTCGGAATGGCGATCACGCCAGTGATGATCTTTCCATAGAAGTACACTATGTTCTAAGTACTGAAAAGCTCTACCTTTCCGAGAGCTTAGGACCATCTGAGAATCCTCATGGAGATTTGGTCCAACCCTCGTCAGACCACTACTACTTTCGGATATTCCACAAGTTTCACACCAGATCAATCCACTTCTTAGACTTGATATGTGTTTACCCGACGTCACTCTTCATATCACACTCATCTGGATAGAAACCATTGAGAACCCTAACCTCGTAGATACACCAGTCGGAACTCGCTAACTACATGAGACGAAATCCGCATCTCGTAGGTGAAGGTTTGTTGGAATGACAAACACATACCAGATTTCACTTGGGAATGCAAGGATAAACCGAATAGGAAGTACCCTCCTACCTCTATCATTCATACCTACTTCCTTGCCTAGACCTGAATTTCGGGACGAAATTCCCTCTAACGGGGGGATGATGTGACAACCCAAAGTTTATTCCGTCACATTACCCCATTACCGTTAACGGCATATTCCATTTTATAAAAGTTCCGTTAATTAGAGGTCGCCAAATAAATAAATGTTTTATTTATTTATATTTATGTCGTTATAGTCGTAATAAGATAAGTAAAAAACAATTACTTTACATTTCCATCTCAATTTGGGAAAAAGTAAAATTGTATTACGACCACTAAATTGGGTGCGACCCAAAGCCCCGTTTAACGACAGTATCGGGTAGATTCCCACTGAGCTCCAACTCCAACCTGTATATAAGGGGGAATGGACTTCATTCCACCCCTTTTCACTCTCTCTATACTCTCTCTCATAAAAGCCCGATTTCGTCTCAAATCTGCAACCAAACGCTTCCAAATCGTAAGTCCCCTTACCCTAGCTTGTTCGACACACCGTGGATTGTTGTTGTACCCCAAAAATCGAACTTAGAAGCTGTTGAAAAGGAGTTTACGGCCTAAGAGCCTCCTTAGGCCGTAAACCCCTAAAAAGAGGCCAAAATGACCCAAATTTGTCCCTAAAAGCTTGGAAACTAATTGAGGATTTAGCCTAGGAATGTTTGCACCTCAAAACCATCATTTTTGGGACATAAAAGAGGGTTTACGGCCCAAGCACATGCTTAGGCCGTAAACACCCTCTAAACTTGTAAAATCATGTCCAAAACACTCCCAAACCATCCTTAGGCTTAATACATAAATTACGGGCTTGTTATTTCGGGTTTAGAACATTTATAATCAAAGTTTAAAGGGGTGGATGAGAGTTCACGGCCAAGCCAAGAGCTTACGGCCGTAAACTCCCAAGGAGTGGTCATTTGGACCATAAACTCCAAGGGAGTGCACTCTTGGAACCCCGAACACCCTATAGCCTTGAATAATTACTAGGATTGAAATAAGGGCCTTAAATTTCCATAAAATCCAGAGGGTAGGATTTTACGGCCGTGAACTCCCACAGGGGTGGTTCATGGGCCGTAAACTCCCATATGGTCCCTTTAAAAGCCCTAAACCCACTCATACAATTTAGATTTGGACCTAGCAAAATTCCTCGATGAAGATAAAGCCTTTAAGCATCCTAGAACACCCTCACCATGAGTTTACGGCCGTAAACTCATGGGGAGTTGTCCCAGGGCTGAGAACTCTATGTATAGGGTTTACTCTTGAAGAGTAAACTCCATTCCTAAGTCATTCAAGCCCTTAATTGTTACCCGGGACACCCCAAACAGTTAACCAAAGTGTTTTCCGCGCTTTAGGGTGCGTACACTTGTTTAATTAGTATTATATATATACTAATTGTATGTGAACATATGTTATCATATGTTAAATAGGTCACTAAGTGTGTCCAAGTCTTTACTTGACACCGAGCACCCAACCGGCACCTCCGTCGGATCCGCTTACATCAGGTGAGTTCATACCCCTGAATGAACCTTTTAAATGTTTTTACATGTTTTATAGGGGGGAATACAATTTAAACATGCCAGTTATCATATCAATCACATGTGTTTGATAACCCGCATGCACAAGAATTTACCACACTGTAAACTGTTTTACCAAGTAGGATACTATAAATGGTTTTCCAAAAGGTTTTCACTGGTTCAAAACTCTTACTTATACTGTTTTATCAAAGTTCATTTCAAACTGGTTTTTGAGAAGTTTCTAAGGAATTTCTAAAGGTTTTCAAACTTATTTTACCAAAGTTGTGATTTTCTCAAGTTTAAAGGTTTTCTTCCATGTTTTGATACTCCCTCTTAGTTTAAACTCCTACTTGATAACGCTTTCACTTTGTGATGCATTTATAACTGTTATTGCCCCTATTTCGCTTATACTTGTAGTCGCTTATGCCTATTAGACGCTCTTACTTCACTTGTTGCCGTTTCCACTTCGTGATAAACTTATATTTGGTAACGCTTATACTTCACGATTCGGTTATTCCACACGATTCGGTTATTCACACTGTTTGGTTATACATAACGATTCGGTTATTCACACTGTTCGGTTATACATCACGATTCGGTTATTCACACTGTTCGGTTATACATCACGATTCGGTTATTCACACTGTTCGCTTATACATCATGATTCGGTTAGTCACACTGTTCTCTTATACTTCACAATTTGGTTATTCCACACGATTTGGTTATATATCACAATTCGGTTATACTTCATGTTATGGTTCCACTTGTTACACACTCGAACATAGTTAGATGTATGCCTGTGCTTGTATAGATGCATATAAATAATGATTGAAGGACTTAGGAAGGCTTGTCCGCCCTATTTCCTTTTCTTCGTTGAGATGTGGTCTGGTGGTATCGGATGTCCATACGAAGGTCATTTGATCATTAGTTATATATTATATACACAAGCATAGACATATAGGTTTACTCTAGTCAGTTCGGTTATGAGTCTCAACCTCTAGTCCAACACTTACATTGGAAACACACTACTCACTATTTGGGATGCATGCGTCTTCGGGACACGGCCTTCTCCGTCGTCTAGTTGGTAACCAGAGTCTCCTGTAGGGAGAGCAGACATTGTGTGTATAGATCTATACGGGATTGACACCCCCGCACCCTGACTGCTAGCTACAGTCCACGGCCTACCAAGCCAAGGGGTGACAAATGTCACAATTTATAGACGCTTGTAAGGCGTCAGGTACTCTAGTGTCGGTTAGTATGGTTACGAGTATCCCAGGTTACCTTATAATTCATGGCCTTAAGGTAATGGTATTTCACCAGCAATTTACACTGTATGCTGGGAACCCACTCTCAGAGTCACACTGTTTTTAGACCTTGCTAGCTGTATCTTTCATTTGATACTGTCTGGGGTCTATATTCACTGTTTTTAGACCTTGCTAGTTGTATCTTTCATTTGATACTTTTTGTGGTCTGTATTCACTGTTTTTAGACCTTACTAGCCGTACCTTTCATTTGGTACCATCTGGGGTCTGTGTCTCCCTTTGTTAGTGTTGGATTAATGTCTAAGTCCATAACTATAATTGGTAAGACTTGACCCGACCCGACATGGTCCATTTGGGTTGCATACCATCATGCACTTGGATAGACTATAATGAGAGAAATAAGACACTTATGGTTATTAATATATTATAAGTTCTAGTATATTAATAATAAGAATAATAAGATTATTTAATTAGTATTGATCAAGAATTAATCTAGGATTAATTAAGTGATCAAAAGAAGACTAATTAAATATATGGGTTGATTGTGTAAATCATCTATACTTGTATAGTGGGCTAATGCTCCATGGATAATCAAGTTGGGCTAAAACCCATAGGATGGTCCATGGATGCTCCATGGTGTATTTGTACCCATGGATCATGGAAATGAAAGGCCATGTCAATTAGTGAAAGGGCTAGCCGATTTCATGAGTTGTAGAATTCTCTCAAGCTATTCTAAGTGTTTTGGTGATTGTGATTCCATTTGAGGCTTCCACACTATTGGGGCTAGGCACTCAAGCTTCATGAAGACTTTCTACATCAAAGAGGTATGTATTCTATCTTGTTACACTCATTGTTTTTGTATGCTAGATTAGGATAATACCTTGGATGTTCTTATTTGCATGTATAATAGAGAAAACATAGATCCAAGGTATTTAGGGTTGCATGTACACTTAGGAGTGTTAGAATGCTCTAAACCCAACAGTGGTATCAGAGCCTAGGCTTGCTTTCTCTTATACTTGATGCAAATTGCTGAAAAATGCTGAAAAACTCAATTTTCTGGCTTTCTGGGCACTGGACTCGCCGAGTCCACTGATGAACTCGCCGAGTCCATGAGTAAAATCATCCTACTCGCCGAGTAGGTTCATGCACTCGCCGAGTAGGAGCCCCAGACAGCATATATTCGACGTTTTTGGCTAGAAATGGACTAGGAACATTACCCTAAGTTGTTTTTGAACTTATAAACTTGTTTTTGATGTGGTAATGTTCATGCTAATCCATTTTCAAAGATAATTGTCAATAGATTCATGTTTTGTATTAGTTTAAGGTTTAGACTAATTACATGAAAAAGTTTGATTTGAATTATCTTGTTCTTATGAGTTGCTTAGATTAATAGAAAAGTTAATTGAAATAGTTGTTTTCAATCCATTTTAATCTAAGAGTTGAGTATAAAATGTGTTTGTGTAACTTGTCCTCAAGTTACATGAAGAGTCACATTAAAGACTCATAAAATTCATAAAAGTTGGCAATGGTTACAAAATGAAGAGTCTTGTGTCATTGAATATTTTTTTTTATGACTCCATAACTTGTCCTCAAGTTATGGAAGTTCAAGAGTCACTTCATTAAAGAAAAATATGTAACCATAATTAAATCCATAAGTTATAAAATAAAGAAAAAGTTAGTTCTTTTATTAGTTTAAAGTCTTCCATAACTTGTCCTCAAGTTATGGAACTTGAAGAGTTTTTGGATTAAAACTACTTTAAACACATAAGTTATGGAATTAATTAGTTTTGAATAGTTTCAAAACTTGCCCTCAAGTTTTGGAATTTGAAAAATTTTCCTTATGAATACTTTAATTCCAAGTTAGCCCTTAGAATTTTAAAAGTTAAAATTCAACCCTTATACTTTATAATATTATAAGTTAATAATATATATATGTATAAGAGTAAAGTCAGTCTTACCGCTAGTACGCCTCATTCACGAAGCCGGTCTATAAGGTGGGTATAAGGTTGTTGCCTATAAAATGGCAACTTAATGGGTGTCCACTCTCACCCACCGCTTGCTTGACCGGTGGAGGGTCGTTAGCCGAACGGGTTTGACAGGACTATAATTCTCCCTTCATTAAAAGTATTAATGATAAATACTAAGTAACTAAACTCTTAATAATACCCAATCTTAGTTACTTAGGAAAAATGTGAATAAGGTGCTAATCCATGAAATTACACTTTGCACTTTGTTTAAGTCGGTTAGTGGAGCGTGTGTGGTTAACCGGCACACTAACGCGTATTTAACAAGGTAAGCAAAGGGTAACTTAATGTTTATCATAGTATCGATGGAGCGTGTGCGCTTAACCTGCACATCGATTAAGGGGTAAACACTTAATGGTACCAAGTAATTTGCATGGTTACTTCACACCTTGTTTTGTGATCCTCGGCATCCCAGTCACAAAACCTGAAGGGCACACTCGAGATTGAAACATGCCTTTGAACAGTTCAATGAATCTCAAAGATCTAGGAGTTTCAAAACCAATTAAAACCTAATAATACATTTCGTTTATCTTGGTGGAAATTGGTGAATCGTCATTCACCTACCTTCAAATATTTTATAGCTTGGATTACGGCATACCTCTTCTAAGTTATAAAATATTTTGTTGGGTCCTAGCCTTAATATTTCATATTGGGTGTCATATTAAGGACTTTAAATCAACTATCTTGAATATCTCCCAAAAGATGTCTAGTTTAGACATCTATGATCTTCCCAAATCTCTTGAAACAAGGTTTCCTAATGAAGATGATGTCCCATGGATATCATACTTCTTTCACCTCCTCCAACTATTCACCCTAACCCACATGTTCTTGAAAAATTTAAGGTCACTCAAGCCCTATTGGCAAGGCAAGGTCTAGGTGTGATCACATCTTGGAGAGGTAGTCACATATTGACAAGCCGGGAGAGTTGGGTGTCAAAGTCTTGAGAAAGTTGGTGATTCAATCACTTTCTAAGTCACATAGTGAGTTCCTTTGGGACACCTATGAAACAGACTATGACAAGACCCTTAATGATCTTATCTATTTGCTAAGATCAACTTCCTAAAACTTCATGGACATTGACAATGATGACATTGGACATCTAGTAAAGCTCTCTCTTCCCAGTCGAAAGGGATCGGCCATAGTCAACTCGGTTGACCAAATGGTAAAGAGAAAAGCTAAGTCTGTGATAGTCTCCTGTACCATTATCAAAGGGTCCATATGTTTATATTGCCAAAGGAAGGAGCATTGGTTGCGAAGCTGCCAAATTTACCTAAGGATGTTAAAGTCAATAAGTTTGACTCTACTTCAGGTAAAGTCCACTATCTAACTCTGTTAAGTTTCTATTCTGAGATTCTTGATACATGATGTGACTGGGTCACATGGTGATGTTTTAAGAATCAAAGAAAAGTGAAGAAACTTAAAGAAAGAATATGCTGAATCTGATGGCGTAGATGGATTTCTATCGCATAGTTTGAAGATCGGATTCTTGAGCTACTTCTTAGGAGTTATGAGATATTGCTTAGGAATAGGTAACAACAAGTTTTCATATGGATTGTAAGGATAAGTTTTCCGCAAAGTTTAAAATAAAAGAAATTTTTTTATTTTATTTATTTTAAATATCCTTACAATGGCATTTGAGGAAAAATTTTTGCTTATGTGATTCCATTAAGAGCAAGAGTGGAAATATGAAATTCATTCTTTCATTTGTGGTAATGTCTAAATTTACCAAATAAGGAAAGATTCTCGTCACCCAAGTTTCAATTGGACCGGAACTTGGAATCATGCAAGTTGTATAGCATGATGAATGAGAACTTTCAAGTTTTGGAAAAATTAAGACTAATTTCTTGTTCACATGGATGTGTGAGTCAAGTAAAGGACTAAAGGATCGAGTACACATTCTTGTGCACTGATTAAGTCCACCATAAAAGTTTGATAAGACTATTCGTCATAGTTTACTAGAGCTCAGTAAATATGATTATACTTACATGCTTAAGTGTAACTCTGAGACATTGAAAAAAAAAAGGTTCCAATGTAAGGCAGAGCGAATAAGAAGAATCAAATTAGGCAGAAGGATAAAAGTTTCTCAAAATCTGAAAAGATGGGAGAGTACTTTAGTATCAGTTTTGTGATCATCTTAATGATTAAGAAACCATATCACAATTAGTTCTCTAAGGAAATCTTAGTGCATTCTTATGACTAAGAAGAGGGATCTTGAATTGTTGAAATGGTTAAATCAAGAAGATGAGTCATACTTCGTTCCAATACAAGTCTTAGAGTCATACTCCAAGATTGTAATTTGAGTGACATGTCTTAAAGAAGGTTTAAAACACTTGTCAAATGTAAGAGTAAAAGTTTTCTACTCTTGTACATTTGAAATTGGTAAGTTGTGATGTTTTGGATAAAACAAAGACCAACTTAAGCCAATTGTGTGAAGTGTTTGTCTTGATAAGAATCCACACTATCTCTTGGTTGTTTGACAAGGGTGTCTTATAGGTCAAGAGGACAGTGGGAGTCTTAAAAGTCTTGAAAGTCTCAAGAACTAATCAAGAATAAAACCTGAAGTTCTTCACTAGCACACGACTTGAGGTTTATAACCTATCGTGTTGACTTTTTCTATGCCCATTCCAGTTAAAGTTGGCTTTGCATATGAGTTCTTAGAGTTCTCAATTTGTTGCACAACAACTTGGAAGCAATGGTAGGCTCTTGAGCTGCCAGGTGGCAAGAAATTAAGATTGAGTACAATCCATATGAGTTTGGATTTGTCATTATCCTTGTCTTGTGATTTTGGTTTTGACAATTCACATGGATAAGAACACATACACCATTAAATCTAAGTGTCATAAGGTTTCTCTCCGATTCATGAAAATGATGGTGAGGAAACACTTTCACTAAGTAGATTTTATCTAGATAGAAATTGTGATATTTGCATTCTCAAAGTCGTTAGTGGAGCGTGTGTGGTTTACCGGCACACTAACCTGGACTTGTGAGAAATGGCAAAAAGGTCTAACCATTATGATTACGGCATACCTCTTCATAATTGTTTAGACACACAAGTGTGCCATCTAAGGGAAGGTGTATGATTTTGATAAAGTTTTATCAAAACAATCTAGTATCAGAAATATGAACTTTGGTAAGGAAGTCAGTTGATTTCTGAGTACATGTCAAAGCTAGTGGGAGCATAAGTGTTATGCTAATAATCATCATGTTAGTGGGAGCATGATAATTATGATAAGTATTGCAAGTTAGCAATGTTAATTATAGAAAACAAAAGGTTTCAATTGGGAAAAGTTGTTTTGCTATAATTAAGGGAGAGGAAATTATACTTCGTCTCAAATCTATAAGCTTAGATCGTGAGGTTTTAATCATTTAGTCAAGGATATATATATGAATTTCATGTTGGAATGGCTCAACATAAGGAAATTCTGTATATGGGTCCATTATTTGCGTTCTAAAATTCGATTATGATTACGGCATCCCTTTTCATAATCTGAATTATGAGAACTTGGCAAATTGAAATGGACATATTATAGCAAAAGACTGGTTTAGTCTTTATGTGAGACATCATGAATCGTGTCCCATATGCTTCGGATATAGGATCGATTACATGTGCTATAATCATCCGTTCTAAAATTTTCCAAATGCCTGGGGCATTAAGAAGGGAAAATGCTTAGAACTGGATATGACTAAAAGGATAAAACAATTGTCGAGGACAATCTAAGGTTTACCAAAGATTGGTTGCTCAAGGACAGTTGGAAGTATAGTGATAATTCTGGAAGGACCATATCGACATAATCTGTAAGGAGGCAACTCTTGTTCAGAAGTGATAGTCAAAATGGAATCTGGAAATGTTTCGAAGTTAGAAATTTCAATATGTGTAAGATTAAGGAAACTTAATGCAAGAAGGATGTTTCCAAGGAGTTGATCTCCTTTGGAATTCTTTGTAATGATTGTTGCCAAGTCTTTGTGAGTTTGTGCATAATCGTTACAAGAGGATCAATGCATATAAGTTTAGAATCTAACAGATTACAGTAAATGGCATGAATTTGGAATTCTTGCATTTGCGGTAAGGATTTGGGATTGTGAAAAGAGAATCATTGAAGTTATGTTCAATTGATCTAGTTCACAAAGTAAAGATCATAGACAAACATAGTATGCATACTTGGTGTGTGGCATGACTAGTGTTTAAGAAAACATAGTGTACATGCTTGGAGCATGGGACAACTATTGTTTTAAATTCAAGAATAAAGTTGATAGCTGAAACAGTATACAATGAATAATGTGTAATCATATGGTGATAAATAAAAGGTGTTTTATTTATGTTCAAAGTGTTGATACCATATTGGATTCAATTATTATTGTGTTTCATTTTGCATGTTTTGACTTCCCGAATAAACTGGGTTATTCTTCCGGAGTGACTAAGTTATTCAAACCATCCACAGTCGGTCATATGTTGGAAGTAGATATGAATTAAGACTGTCATGATGGGTTGTAGAGGTCTAAGGTGTTGGACAAGGCTACAACAATCATGAGTGCTCATAAGTTCTGAGTATTGGATTCAACCCGCGCTCATTGGAATCACTTCATGGATTTTATCACGAGTGATCATGAGACGATAATATCTTATATTCTTCAAACCTAGAGATACGAGTTGTTACTATGAGTTGATAGTACATTGATTGCACGTAAACGCATACGGTAACTCGGTGTTATAAAACGTGCCTTTGTGTATGATTCAACAAGTAGTAGAACAAGCCATATGAGTCGAAGTTTATCCATTCCTTTTACCTTCGAGATAAAAGCGATATCTGTGGGCCCCTCGATGATTTGATGATGACAAATGGAAGTGCTCGGCCGAGCCAGGACTGATTTGATTTGTTTAATTAGTCAGTCGTCATAAATCGCAAATCGGGAAACAACAAATGGACAGAGAGAATGATTATAATCCATGTCTCAGTCCATATGATATCTAGAATGGAGGAATATATGATCCCTTATCTAATGGACAAGTCACTGACAAAGGTCAGAGTTCATCTACAAGGTCAGAGTTCGACAGAAGCTTTTGAGAGCTACGATTGCCAGTTGGTTCCTGAAGTCATACGCAATAATAGTTTTAGACTTATCCAAGTGGGAGACTGTTGGATTAATGTCTAAGTCCATAACTATAATTGGTAAGACTTGACCCGACCCGGCATGGTCCATTTGGGTTGCATACCATCATGCACTTGGATAGACTATAATGAGAGAAATAAGACACTTATGGTTATTAATATATTATAAGTTCTAGTATATTAATAATAAGAATAATAAGATTATTTAATTAGTATTGATCAAGAATTAATCTAGGATTAATTAAGTGATCAAAAGAAGACTAATTAAATATATGGGTTGATTGTGTAAATCATCCATACTTGTATAGTGGGCTAATGCTCCATGGATAATCAAGTTGGGCTAAAACCCATAGGATGGTCCATGGATGCTCCATGGTGTATTTGTACCCATGGATCATGGAAATGAAAGGCCATGTCAATTAGGGTTTACATGGTGTAACCTTAACTATATAAGCATCTTATTCTTGACCAAAATCGGCTACTAGTGTGTGAAGTGAAAGGGCTAGCCGATTTCATGAGTTGTAGAATTCTCTCAAGCTATTCTAAGTGTTTTGGTGATTGTGATTCCATTTGAGGCTTCCACACTATTGGGGCTAGGCACTCAAGCTTCATGAAGACTTTCTACATCAAAGAGGTATGTATTCTATCTTGTTACACTCATTGTTTTTGCTAGATTAGGATAATACCTTGGATGTTCTTATTTGCATGTATAATAGAGAAAACATAGATCCAAGGTATTTAGGGTTGCATGTACACTTAGGAGTGTTAGAATGCTCAAAACCCAACAGTTAGACTGGGCCAGGCATGTCGTTTGTTCGATACTCTCATGGAGTCTATGATTCCTTCTGCCTTAGTCAGCAGTCCTCACTGCTGAGGCATATGTTATTTTCCCTGACTCCTCTTGCTTTCTTTAATAATCAAATTCTGTATTTTGATAATGATAGCGATTAAGAGAAAAACTACTTTTTACCACATAACTCCGTCCAGTCTTGGTAGAAGACTGCTTTTATTAAAGAAAATATAGGATTTTCTGGAAAAGACACTAATGTAATGGATACACTGAAACTACCACTTTTATTAAGTTAATTGGATAAAATGCCACTAAATACTTATGAACTCACCAGCATTTGTAAAAATGTTGATACTCGCTTTCAAATAACTTGTATTCTCAGGTCAGCATTAGACAGGTACATCCCCGGAGCTGTTGATGAAGATAGCTTAGTACCATGCTGTACTTATTATATTTACTTGTATTACTTTGATGTATTGTAATGTAAACCATGTAAAACTATTACTATTAATGAAATGTTTTGTTGTACTTTGATTACTATAATGCATGTGTTGTGATACTTGAAATGACGTCATCCACCCCATAACGTTTCTGCCGTTCCGGTTTTGGGGTGTGACAATAGGGCAGCTTCGTCTCCAATGCCCCTTCTCTTGGCAATAAAAGCAAATTGACTCTTTTGGAACAGGACATGGAACTAGTTCATACATTGCCTTTCTCTTATGATCAAACTTTTCGATCATAGCATGTCTTTCGTTGCCATTGTCTATATCTATAGAGGTCTTGAAGGTAGATTCACCAATCAACTTTACTGTTCTTTTGCGCCAAACCATTGCTGATTCAGCAGCAATAAGCATATAGGTGAGATCTATAAGGGTCACGTCGCAGTTCATCATATAGTACTCTCTTACGAACTCACTATATGAGTTAGGAAGTGACTGAAGAACCCAGTCAACAGCCATCTCCTCACAGACAATGGATCCCAACATTCTTAACCTTTCAATGTTTGACTTCATCCCTAGGACGTGTGCACACACAGACTTTCCTTCTTTATGTTTACTTGCCAAAAGGGCTTGAGTGAGCTTGAACTTTTCAAGCCTTCGAACTTGTGGGTTAGGGAGAATAATTGGAGGAGGTGGAGGAAGAGAAGCATGATCTCTTGTTCCTCGATCGAATCGTGGAATATCATCTTCATGCGGAATGCTTGTTCCACGGGATTTGGGAAGACCATAGTTGTCGCACTTTGACATCTACAAAACGGGAGAAAACGAATTCAAGTTAGTTGATTGATTGAGTCCTTAGTAAATCACCCAAATGAGATACTAAGGCTAGGACCCAACACAATACGCTACAACCTAGAAAAGGGATGCCATAATCTAGTTGCAGAATATTTGAAGGTAAGTGAATGACGATTCACTAATTTCCACCATGAAAAACGAAAAGGAAATTTAAGTTTTAAAAATATGAAAACTCCTAGATCCTTTGAGATTCATTGAACATTTCAATGGCATGTTTAAATCTCGATATGCCCCTCTAGTTTGTGACTGGGATGCCGAGGATCACAAAGCGGGTGTGAATAATCATGCAAACTTACATGGTGCCCTCACATGTTACAGTCACCTATTCGATGTGCCGGTAAACCACACACGCTCCACCGAACTATGACAAACATTGAGTCACCCTTTTCCACCTTTGCTCAGAACCATTTAGTGTGCCGGTAAACCACACACGCTCCACTAACGTCTTTGCTAGGGTACAAAGTGTAATTTCATGGAATTGCATCAATTCACTTCTGCCTAAGTAACTAAGATTGGGAATTTGTAAAACATTTAGTTACTTTTTGTACTTCATTATACTTATAATGGAAGGTTTTTTCTTGTCCTACCAGTTTGGCTAACGACCCTCCACTAGTCAAGAGTGCAGTGGGTAAGAGTGGATACCCATTCAATCACCATTTTGTAGGCAATTTCCTTAAACACCCCTTATAGACTATAAACCCTAGATCTAGCATATGATAATCAATAAAACATATAATTAGGGTTTAAATCATACCTTGATTGTTATGTAGCAATAACAAACTCAAATCCTTCTTGTATTGACTTTAGAAAGCTTAGAGTCACAAATGTCACTCCTCTAATGGTTCACAAACACCAAGAGCAAGAGGATGAAATGGAGAAGAGAAGGAGGCTCTCAAAATCGTGTGGAAACCCTAGAGAACTAGTTCACCACGTTTTTAGAGCATAAGGGTTCTATATATAGTGAGGCTATTAGGGTTATCTGACAAGGAAACCCTAATTTGGATGCTTAAGCCCTAAGCAACCCATGGACTCCTTTCCTTAACGGCCTTGGACGATTTCTAATGGGTTTCCCCATAGAATTCGTCCAACCTTATAATATAAGGCAATCCATAGCTCAATTGCAATTATCTTATAATTACAATTCCAGCCCCTTAAGTTTAATTAATCTCTTTTAGTCACAAACTTATTAATTCTTGACTAATACTAATTAAAAAATATGATATCTCCTTTAATATATTATTCTCATAATATATTAATAAATCATATTTAATCCTTTCTCTCCATAATTCATCCTATCAAGTTGCTTTGGTGAAGGTAACCCAAAATGACCATGCACCATCGGGTCAAGTACATACCAAAATAGTTATGGACTTAGACACTAATCCAACACAACTTCCTAAAACTTTATGGACATTGACAATGATGACATTGGATATCCAGTAAAGCTCTCTCTTCCCAATGGAAAGGGATCGGCCATAGTAAACTAAGTTGACCAAATGGTAAAGAGAAAGGCTAAGTCTATGATAGTCCCATGTTTCATTACCAAAGCATCCATATGTTGAATTTCCAAAGAAAGGGACATTGGTTACGAAGCTGCAAATTTGCCTAAGGATGTTAAAGTCAATAAGTTTGACTCTACTTCACGTAAAAATTCCACTATCTAACTCTGCTAAGTTTCTACTCTGAGATTCTTGATACATGATGTGACTGGGTCACATGGTGATGTTTTAAGAATCAAAGAAAAGTGAAGAAACTTAAAGAAAGAATATGCGGAATCAGATCGCGTAGATGGATTTCTATCGCGTAGTTTGAAGATCGGATTCTTGAGCTACTTCTTAGGAGTTATGAGATATTGCTTAGGAATAGATAACAACAACTTTTCATATGGATTGTAAGGATAAGTTTTTCAGCAAAGTTTTAAAATAATTTTTTTTTCATTTTATTTATTTTAAAATATCCTTACAATGGCATTTAAGGAAAAATTGTTGCTTATATGGTTCCATTAATAGCAAGAGTGGAAATATGAAATTGAATCTTTCATTTGTGGTAATGTCTAAATTTACCAAATAAGGAAAGATTCTCATCACCCAAGTTTCAATTGGACCGGGACTTGGAATCATGCAAGGTGTATAGCATGATGAATGAGAACTTTCAAGTATTGGAAAATTAAAACTAATTACTTGTTCACATGGATGTGTGAGTCAAGTAAAGGACTAAGGGATCGAGTACACATTCTTGTGCACTGGTCAAGTCCACCACAAAAGATCGATAAGATTATTCGTCATAATTTACTAAAGCTCAGTAAAGATGGTTATACTTACAAGCTTAAGTGTAATTTTGAAACATTGGAAAAGGTTCCAATGTAAGGCAGAGTGAATAAGAAGAATCAAATTAGGCAGAAAGATAAAAGTTTCTCAAATCTGAAAATATGGGAGAGTACTTTAGTATCAGGTTTTTTTGATCATCTTAATGATTAAGAAACCATATCAAAATTAGTTCTCTAAGGAAATCTTAGTGCATTCTTATGACTAAGAAGAGGAACTTGAATTGTTGAAATGGTTAAATCAAGGAGATGAGTCATACTTCGTTCCAAAAACAATTCTTAGAGTTATACTCTAAGATTGAACTTGAGTGACAAGTCTTAAAGAAGGTTTAAAAACACTTGTCAAATGTAAGAGTAAAAGTGTCCTACTCTTGTACATTTGAAGTTGGTAGGTTGTGATGTTTTGGATAAAACAAAGACCAACTTAGGCCAATTGTGTAAAGTGTTTGTCTTGATTAGAATCCACACTATCTCTTGAATATCTGACAAGAAAATCTTATATGTCAAGAGGACAGTGGGAGTCTTAAAGGTCTTGAAAGTCTCAAGAACTAATCAAGAATAAAACCTGAAGTTCTTCACTAGCACACGACTTGAGGTTTATAACCTATCATGTTGACATATTTTGTGCCCATTCCAGTTAAAGTTGGCTTTGCATATGAGTTCTTAGAGTTCTCAATTGGTTGCACAACATCTTGGAAGCAATGGCAGACCCTTGAGCTGCCAGGTGGCAAGAAATTAAGATTGAGTTCAATCCATATAAGTTTGGATTTGTCATTATCCTTGTCTTGTGAATATGGTTTTGACAAATTCATATGGGTAGGAACTCATACACCATAAAAATATAAGTGTCATAAGGTTTCTCTCCGATTCATGAAAATGATGGTGAGGAAACACTTTCATTAAGTAGATTTTAGCTAGATAGCAATTGTGATATTTGCATTCTCAAAGTCGTTAGTGGAGCGTGTGTGGTTTACCGGCACACTAACCTGGACTTGTGAGAAGTGGCAAAAAGGTCTAACCATTATGATTACGGCATCCCTCTTCATAATTGTTTAGATACACGAGTGTGCTATCTAAGGGAAGGTGTATGATTTTGATAAAGTTTTATAGAAAACAATCTAGTATCAGAAATCTGAACTTTGGTAAGAAAGTCAATGAAGTATTGATTTCTAGAAGTCCAGCTGATTTCTGAGTACATGTCAAAGCTAATGGGAGCATAAGTGTTATGCTAATAATCATCATGTTAGTGGGAGCATGATAATTATGATTGATGAGTTATTAAATAAACTTGAAGATCGATTAGATCTTTGTAACAGGTAGTACGAAGAACATAAAACAATAAACAAGACAAGATTGAATCACAATGTGTCGAATGATTAATTCAAACAATCCTCAGCAGAGCTCGACTAAGAACTTCCGCTGTAGAGGATTTAGGGTTACAAGAACGATAATTAAAACTTCTCTGATCAATCTATTCTATCGTTACTATCGTTTTTCTAAGATGCATGCAAGCACTTATATTTATAATAAAACCTACTATACTCACGGATGGACAGGCCCATACCGAAGATACAAAAACGGACTAACAAACGAGCCCAATAGACGCAACATTCAAAACACGACCCAACAATCTCCCTCTTTGCGTCAAATTGGAGCGAGACTACTTCTTCTTCTTGCTTGGGCCAGCAGCGGGAACTTTCTTTGTGGTATCAAACAGACGAGTCATTAGCGAAAGGATCGTCTGTCTAAACCGAATGTACCAGTGTATCATGTCATCGAAGTACTTGACATCATCCGCTGAGTTTTGCTTGCATCTGTCGATGATCCCCAAAACATGCTCTAAGCAAGCAGTAGTGTACAGATGTTTGTCAGCCAAGGCAAAAAGACATTTCTGTCCTTCGTTCCTGGTGAACATGACCGAATTCCTTCTCGAGTCAATTTTGCCCATCTGCATTTGGTTCAGATCACTGGCAGAGCCAACAGGAGATATTGTTGGTTTCTTCTTAAATATGCTTGCTATCTCCTGATCCATCAGCGCAACTTCCATGATGTAGCACACGAGCATCCTCTTGAAATGGTCGATGATCGGACCGTATTCAGCTTCATTGGTTAGAAGGATGCTGTGCAAGATTATCCAATCATGGAGATTGAGGTTCGGAAGATCTGCAAGAGAAATAGCATGTTCGGTTTTGGCAGATCCTCGAAGTACCTTGAACCGAATGTTTATGAAGTTCCCTTCACTGTACGGCTTCAAGACCCGAACGTTTACAATTTTCTGAGCGCTCCAAGTCTGATATTGAGGATGAGCGGCCTTCAGATAAAAATTGATCAAGTCCCGATCAACCTGTGGATGAGGATGAGGGAACTCTGAAACGTTGGCGAAGGCGTGAAAGATGAACGCCTTTCGGGTCAGAGGCATGTCGAATTGAGAGTCGACAGTGTTGGAACAATCAAGTGATATTACAGGTTCCAGCCACAAGATACTTGGAGTGTCGATGGCTTCTTTTATCATCCTCTCGAGAATCCAAGCAGGAAAAAGAGTTTTCCTACTCTCAAGAAGGTCGTGGGCTTCCTTCTGTTTTCTTTCTGCTTCTTCAGCTTCTCTAGCCACATGATCACTGATATCAGCATCATCATTTCGACGTTTTCGCTTTAAAAGATCAGCGATAGTCTCTTCATCTTCATATTCTTCCTCAGCAATGTTCTTGCCTTTATCTTTCACACCAGAACCGGAGGCTTGGCCTACTGGAGGAGGTTCAGTTGTGTGAGTTGCCTTTGAGGATGGAGGTGGTTGAGACATGGACTCCTTCTCTCCCCCTTGTTTCGGAATGGACACGAAATCAAGTAACCCTTCAAGTTTGCTTAGCAGGGCAAGGGCTGGAGCGAGTTTCTCTGCAAGGTCACGCCTCACAGTGTAGTTAAGGATGGGATCATGTGCTTCAAGGATGTTGGAGATGGCAGAGTGGACATCCGAAACACACGATTTTATCACCTCCCTTTCGGACCGAAGAGAGTCAATCTCCTGCTGAGAGTGAGAGAGTTGAACACTCTTGACCTTCAGAGCAGTGGTCTTCTTGGATAAAACATCCATCAAAGAATTCTCAGCAGCCAAATCTTCTTGTAGCTTCGAGAGACGCTCGTCAATGGTTGCACGAAATGCTGAGTTGTCGTCAGAAAGCGTTTGACGAAATGAAGCGAAGGACTTTAACTCAGTTGAGACAGACGTTGTCAACTGTTGAACAATTGGTTCCAACGTAGTCTTAGCAACATTTGCACTCTCCTGTAAAGACTGTAACAGGACGGAGGCATCAGAAAATAGTTTATCGACTTTTTCGGTCGCATCCTGACAAGCTTTCGTTGAGGCGTCGATGACCGAGGTTGCAGAAGCAATGGAATCTTGCTGAGCCTTTGAGAAAGCGTCAACAATCTTCTGAATTGCATCTTCAGAAAGGGATGACTGAGTAGTGGAAGAGGAGGCGATGAGCAAGTCAATCTTATCATGAAGCTCCTTGAGATGTCGCTTGGTTACGGGAGCATCGTCATCGTCATCACTCTGAACTTGAAACGGAATGTAGTAGACCGATTCAAACTTCATATCCTCTCCTCTCCTTCTGAAGCATGATCAGGAGAGGGTGGGGGTGGTGAAGCTGGTGGAGCTAAAGTATGGGTAGGTTCGGGTTGGGTTGTTTCGGGCGTTGGTGTAGGTTCGGGTGCTTTGTGGTTTCAGGTGCTGGAGTGGGTTTGGGTGCAGCAGTATGAACCCCCGTATCAGATACGTTGGCTCTAACATCTGCAGTGGATGTTGTGGTTGCTTCGGTGAATATTGGTGTTGGTATGGGGATCGAAGTGGATGGTATTGAAGTAGTGGAGGTTATGGGGGGAATAGAAAAAGGAATGGTTCTAGGTGGAGAATTAATGGGAGAAGTAGAGACATGAATCTCTGGGGTAGGAGATCTGGGTGGAGTGTTGCCTCGTGGAGATTCGTCGGAATCCGAACTCTTACCCTCAGACTCGCTTGAGGAGGAAGCGATGATCAGCTTTCGCTTGGGCTGAGTTTTTCGGCGCTTTTGTTGCGGAGACTGAGCAGCCTTGGTTGGTTTCCTCTTCTTTGGAGAAGGGCCTTTAGCCCCTTTCGCCACCTGTTTCCCTTTATCAGCCTTCTTGCCTCTTGGAGCAGGCTTGTCGGCGTCATGAATGGACTTCAACATCTCCGGAGTGAGATCCCTCGGACCAGAACGCTTGAATTCTTTGTATGTTCTGATAATCCGGCTATCAGCAGGAACGTCGCCATACATAGTTTCCGGAATGGAACCGTTGAATGGAAACTTGGAAGCGTCCGAGACAATGATCTTCGTGGTATCGAATGTACCAATCGAAGACATTGGAGCACCAGCGACAATGGGGACGTGGTACTTGTCCATCACCCATTTCGTGATCAAGGTCCAGAACCTAGCGTAAGAAACCTCTGAATGCCTGGAAGTGGAGGAGAGACTCTGGATAAGCTGTTGCCATAGAACAGACCCATAATCTACATTGATGCCATTTTAGATTCCATACATTATTGATAAAAATAACCGACTGGCACCATCAGATCCAACACTTCATTCAGAAATCCCTTTGAATAGAACAGTAAACATTCCGTTCCACTGTGGAGGTAGGCACGACTTCTTGAACTTCGCGATTGAAGTAAGCAGCTCCGTATAACCCATGTTGTAAAACATGTTGAACAAGTGCCCTAGTGGAATCGTCTCAGGGTTAACCCTCGTAGAATCAAGTTCACACCCTAACAGGGAGCAAAACCTTTGCTTTGAAATTGAGGCTTTGTGCTGAAAAACATCAAAGAAGAGTCTGTCAACAGCCTTGTCATAATGAGCAGTCGCAAAGATTTGCGACAAGAACTCCATCGGAACAGATTCAGCTCTTGTAAGTGCAGGAGCGATCGGAGAAAACTTCAAGCACTCGATAATGGGGAACATGAAGGCATCGTAAGCTTGGGGAGTTAAATCAATGATGAGGCTTTGTTGTGGGCGAATGGGTAGTATGTGGGATGTTGCGTGAACAGAAGAAGAATCTGTCATTGCTTGAATAGAGTGGAGAAGATGATGAACAGGCAAGTATTAAGGAATTTTTGCTCTCTTGGAATTTTAATTGCGGTAAAGAGGTAAATGAAGGATTATGTTGCCTTTTATACTGGGGATCTAGGAGAGAGAAAGATCTTCCCAAATCTTCAATTGAAAATCGAAGGGTTTTCCGGAATTGACTGATGCGTGACAGTTGGGGTAGCCGATGATCACACATGAGAGAGAGTGTCAGACCCCTAAAAACACGCCTCCCATCAAGCGCCGTTTGGATATGAACCGTTTCAGATTCACACGCGCCCCTTCTGCGCCATTTGGAGATGAGACGGTTCCAATTCGCACGCTTTCCCTTTTGCGCCGTTTGAAATCAAATCGATTAAACTCCCGCCTAAGTCAGCAAGGCTTCATCTTATCCCTTTAAATTGTAACAGCTTCTTTTGAAAAATCCCCCACGTGGATTAAAATCAACCACAACCTTTAATCAACCATTAATCCAATGAAAATGCCTGTATTTATTAGAACATGAATTTTGGAAAATCAAAGATTTTCGTGCTAAGGGTGTAAAAGAAAAGAAATAAAGCAATACTTTTTAGGGAAAAAATGTGATGTCAATAAAGACACGAAACAAATGATCCCGGGCACGAATCTCTTCCTCCAAAGTCAAGAGAGACCTTAAAGTGTTTGTGTGGTTTCCCGTTGAATAACGATCAAACACTTATTAAGAAGTGTTGAAAGGCTCCTTTTAACTAGGCTCATTAGGGTGGCTTTCGCTTCGATTCAACATTCCTAATCTTGATATAAGATAGAAAGTGAAAGAAGTACTTGTGAGACCGGTGTAGTCTGTTGAACAAGTAGGTAGGGAATAATTTAAACTGGCTGTGAATATAAAATCTCAAAAAAAAATTAAAACTGGATCCCAAGGGAAGAAATGTTATTGGTTGTAACAATTTCATAGGAATCACACAAAAGAAAAAAACTTGAGATAGCATTAAGATACATCCGTCAATTCAATGGTGAAAACTAGAGCAAATTAATTGTTCACCGTCAAGTCGTATTGGGTATTGAATTTTGGGTTTCACTTAGCTCGTAGTGGCACGAAACTAAGATCATGAACACAGTTATTGTGTAACCATAAACCTCAGTGGTAATTTCTGAGAGTCTCAAGGGTTACGTTTGTGAAACGATTGTGATGGAGAAATGAAATGTAGATGGTGTAAGAAATCAAAGTACCTCTGCTGCAAAAAATAGGACCAAGCAGAAAACTCTTATCTCATGTGAGAAGAGAGTTAGGTAGCTCATGATTAGAATAAATGTGATAGCCTAATTGGGAATACAAGGTTTGTGTATACCAAGTCATTAAGGCTATTATTCAGAATCAGGTGAGGCTTTGTACACATACAGCAGCATGCTTCTAGGGACACTTAGCTAATTTCCACAATTTCCCCATACACGAACACACAAATAAAATTAAAGCCAAAAAGAAAACAAAGAATAAAATATTTTTGGAGTTTTTGTAAACAAAAAAAACAAAGAAAAAATAATTTTGGAACCGAACCCGAGCGTTCGGTCTATTTCGGTTGTGAAAAACTTTGGAACCGAACCCGAGCGTTCGGTCTATTTCGGGTGAGAAAATTTTTGAAACCAAACCCGAACGTTCGGTCTATTTCAGTTACCAAAGAAAATAGATTTTCAAAAAGAGAATAGTTTCGACAATAAGAGAAATGCATTTGGAACAATTATACAAAAGATTTACAACCAAGAAAACTACCTTTGATTGAGGAGCGAAAACCAGATGATTCAACCGAACCCGAGCATTCGGTTCATTTCGGTACATTAGTGCAAGACCCGAACCCGAACGTTCGGTCTATTTCGCTTTTTACGTTTGAGTATGAGAGGTAATTTTTGGTACGGACTCCGATTCCATCATGCCTAGCCCTTGTAGAATTTTGTTAAACGACGCTTCAGGAAGAGCTTTGGTGAAGATGTCAGCCAGTTGATCAGTGGTTCGAACAAAATGAATTTCAACGTTCCCATCTTCCACATGATCTTTAATGAAGTGATACCTCAGTGCTATGTGCTTGGTCTTGGAGTGTTGCAATGGGTTATGACAGATCCTAATTGCACTCTCAGAGTCACAATATAGTGGGATCTTTTTCATATTGAGTCCATAGTCCCGGAGTTGACTTTGGATCCAAATCACTTGAGAAGTACACGAGGCAGCTGCAATGTATTCCGCTTCAGCCATAGACAAAGACATACAAGTTTGTTTCTTTGATTGCCAGCTAACCAACTTCCCGTCAAGGAATTGGCAGCCTCCCGTGGTGCTTTTCCTGTCTAGTCCACAACCTCCAAGGTCTGCATCTGAGTAGGCTTGAACGAAGAAGCCTGAGTTGGATGGATACCATAGGCCTAAAGAGGTAGTTCGCTTGAGATAACGGAGTATGTTCTTCACTGAAAGCATATGAGGTTCACGTGGATTCGCCTGAAATCTAGCACAGTAGCATACAAAGAACATTATATCAGGCCTGCTAGCAGTAAGATACATCAGAGAGCCGATTATCTGGCGATATAGCGTAATATCAACTGCTGGCTTATCCAAGGATGGAGTGAGCTTGGTGCCGAACGCCATTGGAACTTTAACCTTCGAATCTCCCATCATGCAAATTTTGCAAGGAGAGTCTTAGTGTAAGCCTCCTGATTAATAAAGATGCCTTCGGGTCCCTATGTAATATTTAAACCAAGGAAAAACTTAATTGGACCCATTGAGCTCATTTCAAATTTACTCTCCATCAGCTTTCTGAATTCAGCCGTTAAGCTAGGATTCGTTGAGCCAAAGATGATATCATCGACGTAAATTTGAACAATCATAAGGTGGTTACCTTCCTTCTTACGAAAGAAGGTTGGGTCAACCGAACCTTGTTTGAATTTGGACATCTTTAAAAACTTGGTAAGCGTTTCATACCATGCTCTCGGAGCTTGTTTCAGTCCATATACAGCTTTGTCCAAAATGTAACAATGATTGGGGTACCTTTCATTGATGAATCCAGGAGGTTGCTCCACGTACACGGTTTCTTCGAGTTCTCTATTTAGAAATGCACACTTGACATCCATTTGGTAGACTTTAAAGTTTTTGTGTGCAGCATAGGCAAGAAATATTCTAACAGATTCCAGCCTAGCTACAGGAGCAAAAGTTTCTTCATAGTCAATTCCTTCCTCCTGAAAGTATCCTTTCACCACCAAACGCGCTTTGTTTCGTATCACGTTGCCTTCCTTGTCCATTTTATTTCTGAAGACCCATTTGAGACCAACAACTGAGACATCTTGAGGAGTTGGAATGAGGCGCCAAACTTTATTCCTTTCGAATTCATTCAATTCATCTTGCATAGCTTGAACCCAATCGGAGTGATCAAGATCAGTGTTAACTGTCTTTGGTTCAACTTTTGAGACGAAGGAGTTAAACATACAGAATTCTACTTTTGAAAATAAGGAAGTTTGTTTTGCCTTAAGTTGTGATCGGGTCAGAACCTTTTCAGAGATATTACCGACAACCTAGGAGACAGGATGATCTCTGGTCCATTTGACAAGAGGAGGGTAATTTGGATCATAGGATGGATCCAATTCAGCGTTTACCATCTCTTCTAGTTCAAATTGACTGTCATCGTCATAAAGCATATCGACATTCTCCTCCTCGACAGATAAACTTTCAGATATGTCTTGAGTTTCTTGAGCTACAGGGGTTTCGGGAGGTATCGAGTTTTCGGGTGTTGACGCACCTTCAGGTGGTGTAGCACTTTCGGGTGTTATAGCACCTTCGGGTGGTGTACCACTTTCGGGTGTTGTAGTACCTTCGGGTGGTGTAACACTTTCAGGTGTTGAAGCACCTTCGGGTACTGCTGATCGTTCGGGAGTAGCTTGAGAACTGTCCTCCCCCTCAACATGTGAACTCTTCTGTAATGAAGAAGATGGATCCTCCCCCTCGATTGAAGCATTGTGCTGTAGAGGTTCTTTGGAACAAGATCCTCCTTCATTCATTTGTTTGGCAGCATCTTCGATGAGTTGCTTCAAATGATCTACTTTATTGTCTGCTGCACTGACTTCCGAGAGAGTAGCCTTTTCTGGTTCATCAAATAACTCGACAAACTTCTCAAATAGATTTGTGATCGAGGCTGTGACTTGGCCTGTTTGAGGAAAGATTTCTCCAACTGTGTCTTCGTTGGCCTTTAGCTTTTTGACATAGCTATCATCAAAAGTCACGTAATAAGTGATGGGTTTTGAGCATTCTAACACTTCCTAAGTGTACATGCAACCCTAATAACCTTGGATCTATGTTTGTCTAATTATCATGCAAAGTTGAATTCCAAGGTTATATTCCTATCTAGCATACATGGGGAACAATTTTAACTTGAATCATAGATAGAATAACTTACCTTGTTGTTGATTGTGTTCCTTGAAACCTTGTGAGCCTAGCACCCCAAGTGTGATGCCTCAAATGCTTCACACAACACCAAATGCTCTTGGAAAGACTCTTGAGATAACACACACTTCTCAAAATCGGCCAAGCCCTCTAGTTTCTTAGTGTTCAACTTGTGTTGCACTTGTGTAGCCAATTTTGTGGAGAATGGGACTCTTATATAGTGTTGGCACATCTAGGGTTACACCATGTAAACCCTAATGTGTCATGACTCTTCATTTCCATGACCCATGGGTTTGTAACTCCCATGGAGCATCCATGGAGCATCCTATGGGTAGAACCCAACTTGATAATCCATGGAGCCTCTTAGCCCACTATACAATATATGAACCCATATATTTAATTAGTTATCCTTTGATCACTTAATTAATTCTAAATTAATTCTTTGATCAACTAATCAAATAATATTATTAATATATTAGAACTTATAATATATTAATAATCTCCAAGTGTTATTTCTCTCATTTAGTCTATCCAATTGCATGGTGCCATGCAACCCAAATGGACCATGCCGGGTCGGGTCAAGTACAAGCCCGAAATAGTTATGGACTTAGACACCTTATCCAACAGTCTCCCACTTGGATAAGTCTAATAACTATATCTCTAGTACTTCAGGAACCGACCGGCAATCGTAGCTCTTTCAAGGTCTCTCAGAACTGAGAAGATGATGATACGCCATTTAAGATAAGTGATCATATAATCCTCTGTTCTAGATATCAGCCGGACAAATACATGGAACACGTCTTGCTTATTGTCCAACATTTGTTTCCCGATTTCCGATTTGTTTGACATAGAACTTAATTGAACACATCAACTTAGTTATGACCGGGCCCGGTACATGGGTCAAAACAAAATCATCGAGGGGCCCAGATATCAGCTTCTAATCCAAGAAGGAACAGATAAACTTCGACTCATATGTTTGTTCTACCACTTATTGAATTACACACAAAAGTACGTTTTATAACATCGAGTTACCAATGCGGTTTCGTACAGTCAATGCATAACCAACTTGTAAGTAACAAATCATATCTCTAGGTTTGAAGACTTATATGATATTACCGTCTCACGATCACTCGAGATAGAATTCCATGAAGTGATTCCAGTGAGCGTGGGTTGAATCCAATGCTCAGAACTTATGAGCACTCATGATTGTTGTAGCCTTGTCCAAGACCTCTACAACCAAACATGACAGTCTTGATTCATATCTACTTCCAACATATGACCGACTGTGGAGGTTTGAATAATATGTTATACCAAACAAAATTATTCTGGAAGTCAAAACATGCAAAAGAAATATAGTAAACGATTGACAAGAGATAGCAACACTTTACTCATAAATAAAACATGTTTTATTCATCATCTAATGTCAATTACACTTTACAAATTTCGAGATTATCTAACTACTAAATCTAATATCATCCTTCAGCCCTATGCTCCGAGCATGCTGAAGATGCTTAACCCGAGTCAATCCCTTTGTGAGGGGATCTGCCGGATTCTCATCTGATGATACCCTCTTTGCCACGAGGTGTCCTTCTTCGATCCGATGTCTAATGAAATGGTATTTTCTGTCGATGTGTCTGGATCTCCCATGATCCCTTGGTTCCTTGGCTAAGGCAACAGCACTTTCACTATCACAGAATATTTCCATTGGCTCTTTAATAGCTGGTACAACTCCAAGGTCTCCAATGAAGTTCTTCAGCCATATCGCCTCCTTTGCTGCTTCACTAGCTGCAATATACTCTGATTCACAAGTAGAATCTGTCACTGTCTCTTGCTTGGAACTCTTCCAAGAAATTGCTCCTCCGTTTAGGGTAAAGACCCAGCCCGACTGAGAGAGGAAATTATCCCTATCAGTCTAGAAGCTAGCATCACTATACCCTACAACTCTCAAGTCACCACTCCCACCGAGGGTAAGAACCCAGTCCTTAGTCCTCCGCAGGTACTTGAGGATATTCTTTACCACAGTCCAGTGTGCCTTGCCAGGGTTCGCCTGAAATCTGCTAACCATGCTCAAGGCAAAAGCTACATCGGGTCGAGTACACGTCATAGCATACATGATCGATCCTACAGCCGAAGCATAAGGTGTTCGACTCATTTCTGCTATCTCAGCCTCAGTGCTAGGGCTTTGTGTCTTACTCAACCTGGTGTTACTCTGGATGGGTAACTCTCCTTTCTTGGAGTCCTGCATGCTGAATCTCTTCAGCACCTTATCCAAGTAGGTACTCTGACTAAGTCCAATTAGTCTTTTACTCCGATCTCTCAAGATTCTTATCCCTAGAATATAGGCAGCTTCACCAAGGTCCTTCATAGCGAAACACTTCCCAAGCCAGGACTTTACTTCCTGCAGGGTTGGAATGTCGTTTCCTATGAGTAGTATGTCATCCACATACAATACCAAAAAGCTAACTATACTCCCACTAGCCTTGACATACACACAAGATTCATCTTCACTCCTAGAAAAGCCAAATTCCTTGACCTTTTCATCAAAGCAAAGATTCCATCTGCGAGGTGCTTGCTTCAAACCATAAATGGATTTCTCAAGCTTACACACTCTATTAGGGTACTCGTTGCTGACAAAACCCTCTGGCTGACTCATGTAAACATCTTCAGCCAACTTTCCATTAAGGAAAGCGGTTTTGACATCCATCTGCCATATTTCATAGTCATGAAATGTAGCTATGGCTAACAGAACCCGAATAGACTTAATCTTGGCTACCGGAGAAAAGGTCTCATCATAATCCACTCCAGGAATTTGAGAGAAGCCCTTTGCAACCAGTCTAGCCTTATAAGTGTGTACTTTACCATCCATGTCGGTCTTCTTCTTGAAGACCCATTTGCACCCTACTGTCTTACGACCTGGTACATTTTCAACCAAGTTCCAAACTTGATTGTCATACATGGATTGTATCTCGCTATCCATAGCCTCTTTCCATTTAGCAGACTCGGGGCCTGCCATGGCTTCCTCGTAGCTGTTAGGGTCATCTTGACTTACTAGTGTCTCATCACTAATAAGTGTCTCACCTTCTGCAGTAATATGGAATCCATAGTAATGCTCAGGTGCACTCCTAACTCTCGTGGAACGTCTCAGAGGTACAGATTTGTCAATTGGCTCAACAGGAGTTTCCTCCTCAAGTTGAGGGCTAGAGTTTGAAGTTCCTTCACCGCTTGATTCTCGAATTTCTTCAAGATCAATTTGTCTCCCACTGTCTCCTTGGCTTATAAATTCTCTCTCTCGAAAGACTCCTCTTCTTGCTACAAAGACCACATTGTCACTAGGTCTGTAGAAGAGGTAACCAAAGGATCGCCGTGGGTAACCGATGAAAATACACCTCTCGCTTCGAGGTTCGAGCTTATCATGAGTCTCGCGTCTCACGAAAGCCTCGCAACCCCAAATCTTGATGTGGTCTAGTTTAGGTACTTTACCAGTCCACATCTCGTGAGGAGTTTTGGTAACTTTCTTAGTAGGGACTAGATTAAGAATATGGGCGGCAGTCTCTAAGGCATACCCCCAGAACGAGATTGGTAGCGTAGCTCGACTCATCATGGAACGAACCATATCTAACAAGGTTCGATTACGCCTCTCAGCCACACCATTCAACTGTGGTGTCCTGGGAGGTGTCAATTGTGAGACTATCCCACATTCCCTTAGATAGTCGAGGAACTCTGAACTAAGATACTCACCACCACGATCGGATCGAAGCATCTTAATGTTCCTGCCCAATTGATTCTCGACTTCCTGTTTAAATTCCTTAAACCTCTCGAAAGTCTCTGACTTATGCTTGATCAAGTAGACATATCCATATCTACTATAATCATCAGTAAAAGTCAAATAATAACGATTAGCATCCCTTGTGGCACGTTTGAATGGTCCACACACATCCGTGTGTATAAGGTCCAACAAACCTTTACCCCTCTCACACGAACCTGTGAAGGGTGACTTTGTCATTTTTCCAAGTAAGCATGATTCGCAACTATCATTTGACTTTAGGTCAAACGACTCCAAGACTCCATCCTTTTGGAGTTGGCCTATGCGTTTCTTGCTTGTATGTCCAAGACGACAATGCCATAAGGATGCTTTATCCAAGTTATTATTAGTAGAATCAATACACAAAACATTATTTCCTAAGTTATCAACAACAGATACAGCTTCATACACACCATCACAAGGTAATGCTTTAAAATAAAGAATATTATTAAAGAAAGCATCAATAGAACCAACTTCATTATTAAATGAAATGGTAAACCCTTGTTTGTACAAAGCATGAAAGGAAATAATATTTCTTGCCATTCCTGGCGAATAACAACACTTATTCAAATCTAAACTAAACCCACTACTTAGCGATAAAGTATAAACTCCAATGTTGGTAATAGGTATAGCTTTCCTATTCCCCATGATCAAGTTTATCCTTCCTTGCTCCACATCCTCACTTCTTCTTAGTCCCTGCAAGTCACAACAAATATGAATACCACAACCGGTATCAAGGACCCAAGAAGTAGAATGGGGTGAGTTATTAGAAATGATAGTGTAAATACCTGCATGGTTGGGTTTAACTTTCCCATCCTTCACATCTTGCTGGTATTTTGGGCAGTTCCGCTTCCAATGAGCTTTTTCATGGCAATAGAAGCATTCAGCCTCTTTTGGGTCAGAAGAAGGAGTAATGAAACCTTTCTTGGTTCCACTTGAAGAAGAGCCATCAAGGGTCCGAGCCTTGGTACCCTTAGAAGAGCTCTTTCTCTTCCTCCCTCGACTTTTCCCGATTGCCAAAACCGGAGTAGAGTTTTGAGTAGGAGTGATAGCAACCGACTTCCCCTGAAGACCTGATTCTGCGGTCTTGAGAAGTCCCTGAAGTTTGCTGAGGGTGACTTCTTCCTTGTTCATGTGATATGTCATGCGGAATTGATCATAGCACGATGGTAAGGAATGCAAAATAATATCTATTGCAAGATCCTCCGGGAAGTTCACATTAAGCTTCAGCAAACGATCCACATACCTTTGCATTTTCTGCATGTGGCTCGTGACGGATTCCCCGTCCTTCATCATGGTTGTTATCATGGAGCAGATGATTTCATACCTCTCTTGTCTTGCACTTTGATGGTATCTTTCCATCAAATCTTGGTGCATGTCATAAGGGTAGAAATCCTCATAAGACTTTTGGAGTTCTGCTGTCATCGTGGCCATCATGATGCAAGCTACTTTCGTAGCATCCGTTTCATGTGCCCGAAATTCAGCGATCTCCTGAGGAGTTGCAGTGGACTCATCAATCTCCTTAAGCTCCTTGTCAAGGACATATTCTTTGTCCTCGTAGCGGGTAATCATCCTGATGTTTCTGATCCACTCATTGAAGTTGGATCCATCAAAGGTGACTTTCCCACACAAGTTCATAAGGGTAAAGGAGCCATTAGGATTAGAGCCAGAAGCATTGTTGAAAGACATCTGAAGGAAAGAGGACAAGATTAGTTTAGATAAGAGAGTCCTTAATAAAACACCCAAATGTAATATTAAGGCTAGGATCTAATCACAATATAATATAACTTAGAAGAGGTATGCCGTAATCTAAGCTATATCATATTTGAAAGGTAGGTGAATGACGATTCACCAATTTCCACCACGAAAACCGCAATATTTTAGTATTAGGTTTTGAATGGTTCTTAGAAATTCCTAGATTCTTTGAGATTCAATGAACTTTTCAAAGGCATGTTTCAATCTCGAGTGTGCCCTCCAAGTTTTGTGACTGGGATACCGAGGATCACAAAACGAGGTGTGAAGTAACCATGCAAATCACTTGGTACCCTTAAAGTTTATCACTCAATCGATGTGCCGGTTAACCACACACGCTCCATCGATACTATAATAAACCCTAAGTCACCCTTTACCTACCTTGTTAAGTCCAAGTTAGTGTTCCGGTTAACCACACACGCTCCACCAACGACTTAATCAAAGTGTAAAGTGTAATTTCATGGAATAGCACCTTATTCACATTTTTCCTAAAGTAACTAAGATTGGGAATTTAATAAAACATTTAGTTACTTTATAATATTCATCATACTTTGAATGAGAATTAATAAGTCCTTGTCTTACCCGTTCGGCTAACGACCCTCCACCGATCAAGCAAGTGGTGGGTGAGAGTGGACACCCATTAAGTCACCATTTTATAGGCAACAACCTTATACCCACCTTATAGACCGGCTTCGTGAATGAGGCGTACTAGCGGTAAGACGACTTTGTTCTTATACATATATATAATTATTAAATCATAATAATATAAGTATAAGGGTTGAATTTTAACTTTTAAAATTCTAGGGGTTGGAACTAAAGTTTTAACTTAACTTTACTTGTTCCAAAACTTGAGGGCAAGTTTTGTAAACTTTCAAAACTTTTCATTTCTTGTAACTTATGAGTTTATTAGAGTAATAAAATGAGGACTTTTCATTTTTCCTAACTCTTGTGTTCTTTTAATGGTTTTTAATCCAAGAGACTTTTGGTTTTCCATAACTTGAGGACAAGTTATGGACTCCATTAAAACACATTATGATCATGAATTAATCTACCACATAGGTTACAAATAATTCCTATGATCATCTAAACATCATAAGAACAAGAATATGAATATGAACACTTTCAAGAATCAAAATCACATTTAATCTTTGTAATTTTGATAACTAGTTGTTGTAAATGAGTTAGAAAAGACATTACACCTTCTAAAATAAGTTTTCAAGTACCAAAACATTTTAGGGTAATGATTCTAATTCATTTCCAGCAACTCAAGTCGAAATTCTGCACTCTGTCGACCCTACTCGCCGAGTGCATAAACCTACTCGCCGAGTAGGTTGAAGATACACATGAACTCGACGAGTCCTCCCCATGGACTCGCCGAGTCCATCAGTCAGACAGCAGAATTTTCGACTTTCTTCAACTTTTAAGCACAAATAACAAACAAACAAGCCTAGGCTCTGATACCACTGATGGGTTTTGAGCATTCTAACACTTCCTAAGTGTACATGCAACCCTAATAACCTTGGATCTATGTTTGTCTAATTATCATGCAAAGTTGAATTCCAAGGTTATATTCCTATCTAGCATACATGGGGAACAATTTTAACTTGAATCATAGATAGAATAACTTACCTTGTTGTTGATTGTGTTCCTTGAAACCTTGTGAGCCTAGCACCCCAAGTGTGATGCCTCAAATGCTTCACACAACACCAAATGCTCTTGGAAAGACTCTTGAGATAACACACACTTCTCAAAATCGGCCAAGCCCTCTAGTTTCTTAGTGTTCAACTTGTGTTGCACTTGTGTAGCCAATTTTGTGGAGAATGGGACTCTTATATAGTGTTGGCACATCTAGGGTTACACCATGTAAACCCTAATGTGTCATGACTCTTCATTTCCATGACCCATGGGTTTGTAACTCCCATGGAGAATCCATGGAGCATCCTATGGGTAGAACCCAACTTGATAATCCATGGAGCCTCTTAGCCCACTATACAAGATATGAACCCATATATTTAATTAGTTATCCTTTGATCACTTAATTAATTCTAAATTAATTCTTTGATCAACTAATCAAATAATATTATTAATATATTAGAACTTATAATATATTAATAATCTCCAAGTGTTATTTCTCTCATTTAGTCTATCCAATTGCATGGTGCCATGCAACCCAAATGGACCATGCCGGGTCGGGTCAAGTACAAGCCCGAAATAGTTATGGACTTAGAAACCTTATCCAACAATAAGTCTCTTCTATTTTTCTTGATCGCTTGTTTAATACCCTGTACGCTTTAGAAGTGAGAGAATAGCCCAGAAATATCCCTTCATCGGCTTTGACATCGAACTTGTTACGGTGTTCTTTAGAATTGAAGACGAAGCACCGTGAGCCGAACACGTGGAAAAATTTGACATTTGGCTTCGTGTTGTTGATGATCTCATAAGGAGTGAGAGTGAATCTCTTATTGAGATATGACCTGTTCTGCGTAAAACAAGCTGCAGCAATAGCATCAGCCCAAAAATATAAAGGTAAAGAAGCAAAACTTAGCATGGTTCGGGCCCCCTCACACAAAGATCGGTTTCGTCTTTCGACAATCCCGTTTTGTTGAGGAGTGTAGGGAGCTGAGAAGTTATGACTGGTTCCTTTGTCGGTCAAGAATTCTTCGAATTCTTTGTTTTTGAACTCCAGTCCATTGTCGCTCCGGATGTTGTGTACGACTTTCTTCAGCTGCACTTCAACCTGCTTGATGAACACCATTAGCTTGAGAGTCACTTCAGATTTATGCTTTAGAAAGAACACCCATGTAAAACGCGAGAAGTCATCAACAATGACAAGAATGTACTTGCTACCGCCGATGCTTTCGATAGATGATGGACCACACAGATCAATGTGAATTAACTTTAGTGGTTCAACAACTTTAGTGTTTATAATAGATGGATAACTTTGACGACTCTGCTTCCCCATTTCACATGCAGCACACAAATGTTCTCTATCGAACTTGAGTAATGGAAGACCTCGAACATGACCTCCAGTGACAAGTTTGTTGATGTCCTTAAAGTTGAGATAAGAGAGCCTTCGATGCCACAGCCAGCTTTCGTCAGATTGTGCTTTGGATAACAGGCAGATAGCTGGATTCCCTTTGATGGGTTTGAGGTTCAGGGGAAACATTTCGCCTTTGCGCTCCGATTTGAGAATGACTCTTTTCGTTTTCTTCTCAATTATTTCCGAACCCTCATCATCGAATGAAACCTTGAGACCGGTACCTCCAACAAGCTGAGATACACTGATGAGGTTGTGTTGTAGTCCTTCAACGTATGCAACCTTCCTAATCGTAAAATCACCATTTGTGATCATTCCATAGGCTTTTATGGTGTCGATGGAGTTGTTCCCGAACTAGACATTTCCACCGTTTGAAAGAGACCGAAATTCCCTCAGCTCTTCCTTCCTTCCTGTCATGTGACGTGAGCAGCCACTGTCAATGTACCATTCTTTGTCAAACTGCTCGTCACTAATAACCTGCAAAAATTAAGCAGATTTAGGAACCCAAAGTTTCTTGGGTCCACGTGAGCCTTTCACAGGAACAGGAATAGTAAGAGAGATGTCAACAAGATATGTTCTTTTTACTAACGTTGTTTCATCTTTCCTTTTAATGGTGAACACCTTAATTTTATTGGGATTTGTGTCTTTCGGTTTGGATTCGGGTTTAGGTATTTGGACTCTGGGATTATTTTGATTTGTTTCAGCTGATGAAAACTTTGATTTTCCTTTCATATCTGTTGATGATTTAGGTTTTTGAGTGTGAACAGAGTTGAATTTAGAAAGAGGTTGAGAGGAATTAGAAGAATTAGAAGAAGAAGAACGAGAGAAGTTAGACTGAGATGATTTCTTGGCTTGAGATTCTAAGTGACCCTTTTGTTTTTGATCATTAGTGGGACCGAACCTAGATCTTTGGTCTCTTTTGCTCTCGGAACCAAACCTCTGCTTTCGGTAGATAGTGTTTTCTGAACCGAACCTTTGCTTTCGGTTGTCAAATTTTTCAGAGCCGAACGTATCCTTTCGGTTGTTTTGACTTTCAGAACCGAACCTCTCTCTTCGGTTGTTATGACTCTCTTGTGACCTAACAGTGTTTTTCTCTTACTTTAAATTTCTTTCATGATAAGAGAAATGGGCATTTTGAGATTGCCAGAACTGTTTTCTTTCAGAGAGATTCTTCTTGTATCTCTGATTCCTTTGCTGTTTTTGATTTCTCACCTGCTTCGGCTGACGATGGATATTCGGTTTTTGTTTTTGCTTTCTGTCAGCAGGTTCACTTTGAACTGATGATGTGTCGCTTGAAGGGGTGACTTCTTTTGCAGAAACCCCTTTTCTTCAGGAACATCTTTTGTACCACTAGTACTTGGCACGTCGAAGCTATCAGGTTTGTTCAAAGGTTCTGGCACATATCTGCCTTTAGTATTCCATGAAGTCCATTCTGACAGACCAACTGTTTCGTCAACATTGTCAATAGGAGCAGACCAGAAGAACTCATCGCAACCATCAGCATTATCTTTGTTTACAATAGCTGTGAGTTTGGCTGTCTGATGTTCTGTTATGCCTGTGACTTTATACACCTGATTTGGTATACAACAACCTTTTCTTCAAGGATCGGGGACTTTTGTTGGGACAGACGAGCAAACTCCACAGAATTTTCTGAAATAAGATTTTTGTGGTTTTTGGGTTCTCTCTTGACAAACTCTGAACAGTCAACTGTGTCTTCAACAGAAATTTCACTCATATCATCGTCCTCATTGAGCTGAGATGCATTTTCAACATCAATTTTAATTTCTGAGCTCAGGTTGGCATTCAATGAGTCAAACTTTTGTATGGTTTCGGTTCTTAGTTTTAGTTTATCATTTTCATCCAAAAGATTTTTCAGCATGTCTTTATGGTCCTTGGACTTTATGAAAGATTCGATTTTGTCTAGACCATACATATATGTCGGATTAACATCCTCAGACAAAACAACACTTTCACAGTTATATGCTTCAGCGTCAATTTCATCCTCCTTAAACTCAAGGAAGGGCAAAATCATGCAATGAATTTTCTGTCCTATTTCACAGTTTAAATGAAGTTGAGTGATATTAGTGTAAAGACGCTTAGCAATTAAACAAAAGACATTTCTCTGTTTTAAAAGTTTTAAATTGTCTCTTTGTAAATAAATGTTTTCATCCTTGGATTTGATTAACTCCGACTCCTTTAGCTCGATCCACATCCTCCGTTCCTCACTTTTTGAAGATACCCTGCTTATTTGGTCAGTTAGGTTAGAATTGGTGACCCGTGTTTGAGTTAAACTGCTGTCTAGATGAGAGATTCTTGAATTAACATTTTTTAGTTCTTTTTCATATGAACTTTGTGGGACTTTAAATGAAACAAAAACTGATTGTACCTTCTTGATTAATTCATCAAGCTCGTTAAACTGCACGCTGAGAGGTTTTGCTGTGAAGCACAAGTCCTCTCGCTCCTTTGTGTCTTCATTCCCACCATCTGTGTTGTATCCCCTCATCTGAGACACGTCTGACACCATTAAACACTTTCCACCGCTCCCTTCACCTTTTGCAACATAGGCCTTTCCATGAGATGGCTTCCTGACTTCATCGTCCTCAGAATCGGTTGACCAGACCTCCACGCCACCGAACTCATCATCCGCTACCGAACCCTGCACAATTAAAGCATTCATAGAAGGGTTAGCAGTGGATTTCTTTCTTTTGATCTCTTCCAGCTTTTTCAACAGCACAGTTTCTTCGTCTTTCTCCTCATCCTTGTCTGCCATTTTCTTGAGAACACAATCTTTGGCATAGTGGTTCTTTCCTCCACAATAATAGCAGCTCACACCCGAATCTCCTTCAGCTTTCGGTTCCTTCTTTGGTTCTTCTGCCTTCGGTTCTTCCCTAACCTTTTCAGAACTGTAACTTCCCTGCCAATTTCGATTCTTATTTGTAGGGAACCTTTTCTTGATGAACCTCTTTGGGTTTGACACCATCATTGCATAGTCTTCAGAGGTAAGGTCATAATCCTCTAGGTTGAGGTCTTCATCTTCCATCACAGCTTTGCTTTTGGACAGAAGGGCCAGTGATCCCAAGCTTGAAACCACATTTTTCTCCTGTAGCACAATCTTTTCTTGGGATTTCAAAATCCCTACCAGTTTCGCCAAAGAGTAACATTTGAATTGCTCATGCGCTTTAACAGTGGACACAACCGCTCTCCACTCAGATCTGAGACCGTTTAAAAATGTAACCTTTTTTTCAATCAACTTCCTTTCAATATCATGTTTAATCATCTTACTAAGAAGATGATTGAAGCGATCGAACGTCTGAGTTACAGTTTCTTCAGGACTCTGCTTGAATTCACCAAATTCGGACAAAAGCAAGGTTTGAATGGAATGCTCGAGATCTTCGTCCGTAGAATATAACTCTCGCAGCCTATCCCATATTTCTTTGGCAGTGCTGCATGAACTCACCAGCCTGAAAGTGTTAGATTGAAGAGCGAATCTGATTAGTCTCAATGCTTTAATATTGCACTGAAATTTATCTTTTTCGTCTTGAGCAATATCTTTAACGTCTTTCAAAAGATCATTATACTCCTTATGAGTTTGAATAATTCTTGAAGTTGCTGAATGAGCGAATGGTCCAGATACGATTGCTTCCCATATGAGATATCCATTGTCCTCAGATCCGATGACATAATCTTCAAAGTGATGTGCCCAGACTTCGTAATCCTGGGTGTAAAGGATGGGAATCTTTGTCGTTGATCCAATGCTGTTGGAGATGTTGATGGGATTGGATTGTGACTCGTCCATGCTTGATCGAATAACCTGTTTAAAAGATCAGACTTGTAATATATTAAATTAGGGCAACACAAATAAATGTTGAGTTACGTCAATTATGGGATGACGGCTCAATAAATATCAGTAAATGCGGAATAACCCTAATCGCAACCTTTTTCATAGAAAAGAAGTGTATGAATTACACAGCCTCCTGCTCTGATACCAATTGATGAGTTATTAAATAAACTTGAAGATCGATTAGATCTTTGTAACAGGTAGTACGAAGAACATAAAACAATAAACAAGACAAGATTGAATCACAATGTGTCGAATGATTAATTCAAACAATCCTCAGCAGAGCTCGACTAAGAACTTCCGCTGTAGAGGATTTAGGGTTACAAGAACGATAATTAAAACTTCTCTGATCAATCTATTCTATCGTTACTATCGTTTTTCTAAGATGCATGCAAGCACCTATATTTATAATAAACCCTACTATACTCACGGATGGACAGGCCCATACCAGAGATACAAAAACGGACTAACAAACGAGTCCAATAGACGCAACATTCAAAACACGACCCAACAATGATAAGTATTGCAAGTTAGCAATGTTAATTATAGAAAACAAAAGGTTTCAATTGGGAAAAAGTTGTTTTGCTATAATTAAGGAGAGGAAATTATACTTCATCTCAAATCTATAAGCTTAGATTGAGGTTTTAATCATTTAGTCAAGGATATATATATTAATTTCATGTTGGAATGGCTCAACATAAGGAAATTCTATATATGGGTCCATTATTTGCGTTCTAAAATTCAATTATGATTACGACATCCCTTTTCATAATCTGAATTATGAGAACTTGGCAAATATAAATGGAAATTTTATAGCAAAAGACTAGTTTAATCTTTATGTGAGACATCATGAATCGTGTCCCATATGCTTCGGATATAGGATCGATTACATGTGCTATATTCATCCTTTCTAAAATTTTCCAAATGCCTGGGGCATTAAGAAGGGAAAAGGTCTAGAATTGGATATGACTAAAAGGATTAAACAATTATCGAGGACAATCTAAGGTTTACCAAAGATTGGCTGCTCAAGGACAGTTGGAAGTATAGTGATAATTCTGGAAGGACCATATTGACATAATCTAAAAGGAGATAACTCTTGTTCAGAAGTGATAGTCAAAATGGAATCTGGAAATGTTTCAAAGATAGAAATTATTTAATCTGTGTAAGATTAGGAAACTTAATGCAAGAAGGATGTTCCCAAGGAGCTGATCTCCTTTGGAATGCTCTGTAATGATTGTTGTCAAGTCTTTCGAACTTTGTGCATAATCATTACAAGAGGATCAATCCATATAAGTTTAGGATCTAATAGATTTCAGTAAATGGCATGAATTTGGAATTCTTGCATTTGCAGTAAGATTTGGAACTGTGAAATGAGAATTATTAGAGTTATGTTCAATTGATCTAATTCACAAAGTAAAGATCATAGACAAACATAGTATGCATACTTGGTGTATGGCATGACTAGTGTTTAGAAAACATAGTGTACATGCTTGGAGCATGGGACAACTATTGTTTTAAATTCAAGAATAAAGTTGATATTTGAAACAGTATACAATGAATAATGTGTAATCATATGGTGATAAATAAAAGGTGTTTTATTTATATTCATAAGTTCTAAGACCTTATTAGATTCGATTATTATTGTGTTTCATTATGCATGTTTTGACTTCCAGAATAAACTAGTTTATTCTTCCGGAATGACTAAGTTATTCAAACCGTCCACAGTCGGTCATATGTTGGAAGTAGATATGAATTAAGATTGTCATGGGTTGGTTTGTAGAGGTCTAAGATGTTGGACAAAGGGCTACAATACTCATGAGTGCTCATAAGTTCTGAGTATTGGATTCAACCCGTGCTCATTGGAATCACTTCATGGATTTTATCACGAGTGATCATGAGACGATAATATCTTATATTCTTCAAACCTAGAGATATGAGTTGTTCATATGAGTTGGTTGTACATTGATTGCACGAAAACACATTCGGTAACTCGGTGTTATAAAACGTGTCTTTGTGTATGATTCAACAAGTAGTAGAACAAGCCATATGAGTCGAAGTTTATCCATTCCTTTTACCTTTGGGATAAAAGCGATATCTGTGGGCCCCTCGATGATTTGATGATGACAAATGGAAGTGCTTGGCCGGGCCAGGACTGATTTGATATGTTCAATTAGTCAGTCGTCATAAATCGGAAACCGGGAAACAACAAATGGATAGAGAGATTGATTGTAATCCATGTCTCAGTCCATATGATATCTAGAATGGAGGACTATATGATCCCTTATCTAATGGACAAGTCATTGACAGAGTTCATCTACAAGGTCAGAGTTCGACAAAAGCTTTTGAGAGCTACGATTGCCAGTCGGTTCTTGAAGTCATACGTAATAATAGTTTTAGACTTATCCAAGTGGGAGACTGTTGGATTAATGTCTAAGTCCATAACTATAATTGGTAAGACTTGACCCGGCCCGATATGGTCCATTTGGGCTGCATGGCATCATGCATTTGGATAGACTAGAATGAGAGAAATAACACTTAAGGTTTGTTAATATATTATAAGGTTATTTAATTAGTATTGATCAAGAATTAATTTGGAATTAATTAAGTGATCAAAAGGAGACTAATTAAATATATGGGTTGATTGTGTAAATCATTCATTCTTATATATGTGGGCTTGTGATCCAAGATTCCTTATGTTGGACTAAGTCCATGGGGTGACCCATGGATACTCCATGGAGGTTAAAATCCATGGAGTATAAGGAATGGGTAAAGTCATGAGTTACATGGTGTAACCCTAATATCCACCAAATAAAAGAATCCCATGGCTCAAGAAATCGTGCACTATGCGTGCGTGTGTGTGAGGGCTAAACGATTTCATGGAGTGTTCAAGTTTATCTCAAGTTATTCCAAGTGTATTTGGTGTTGTGTGAACCATTTGAGGTGTCACACTTGGGGCACTAGGCACTCAATCTTCATGAAGACATTATACATCAAAGAGGTATGTATTCTATCTTGTTATATTCATTATTTTGTATGATAGATTAGGATAATACCTTGGATGTTCATAATTGCATGTATAATAGAGAAAACATAGATCCAAGTTATTTAGGGTTGCATGTACACTTAGGAGTGTTAGAATGCTCAAAACCTAACAATTTATCCATTCCTTTTACCCAATGAGAGATAAAAGCGATATTTTTGGGTCCCTCGATGATTTAGTGATGACACCCTAAGCGTGTGGCCAAGCCTGGAGTGATTTGATTTGTTAAGATGGTCAATCGTCATAAATCAGAAATCGGGAAACAACAGATGGATAGAGAGAATGATTATAATCCATGTCTCAGTCCATATGGTATCTTGTAGAACATAGGAATATCTGATCTCTTATCTAATGGACGTGTCATTTACTAGTTCAGAGTTCGACAACGGCTTTTAAGAGCTACGATTGCTAGTCAGGTTGTGGAGTCGTACTTGCAATAATAGTTAGTAGACTTATCCAAGCGGGAGACTATTGGATTAGGTGTCTAAGCCCATAACTATAGTTGGTATGTACTTCACCCAAAAGTAGCATGGTCCATTTGCGTTGCCTTAACCAGAGCAATTTAATAGGATAGACTTTTGAGAAGAGGTTATTTATGATTTATTAATATATTATAAGTTCTAATATATTAATATGAAATCATGTTATTTAATTAGTATTGATCAAGAATTAATTTGGAATTAATTTAGTGATCAAAAGAGACTAATTAGATTACTGGGGACTAATTGAGTAAATTATATATATATATATATATATATATATATATATATATATATATATATATATATTGTTTGGGCTTCTGATGCATGATAAACTAAGTTTATGAAATAATCCATAAAGAGTTAGTCCATATGGATCATGGATTATGGATAATAAGCCCAAGCGTATGGATTAGGGTTTAACCATGACTCTTAGAATCCCACAATATATATATATATATATATATATATATATATATATATATATATATATATATATATATATATGTCACCCTATAGCTAAAATCAGTTACTACATATGTTCTAAGAGTTCATTTCAGCCAATTTTATGAAACAATATGCTGTCTCAAAAGTCCTACTTTGTTCATGGTGTTTGTGAACCATTTGAGGCATCACACTTGAGGTGCTAAGTTCTTAAAGCCAAAACTAGAAGCTACAACAAAGAGGTAATTCTATACCTCAGTTCTATATTGTTTATGTCAATTGTATGCTAGTTGTAGGTTTCATGCTTTGGAAACAATATTGCATGTATAATTAGAGAAAACATAGATCCAAAGAATTTAGGGTTGTATGTGCACCATAGGATGATGTAGTATACAAAACCCAGCACATACATGTTGGATTTGGTGTCTAAGCCCATAATTATAACTGGGATGTACTTGACTCGATTGTAGCATGGTCTTTTTTGGGTTGCCTTCACCGGTGCAATTTAATAGGATGGATTTTGAGAATAAGGTTAGTTATGGTTTATTAATATATTACAAGTATAATCTATCAATATTATTTAATTAGTATTGATCAAGAATTAATTTGGAATTAATTTTGTGATCAAAAGAGGCCAATTAAATATATGACGATTTATAATGTAAATCAATGATTCTTGTAATGTGGGCTAATGATCCATGACTATATAGTTGGGCTAAACCAATAAGATAATCCATGGATAGTGTTGGATTTGGTGTCTAACCCCATAACTATAATTGGTATGTACTTGACCCGATTGTAGCATGGTCCTTTTGGGTTGCCTTCACCAGTGCAATTTGATAGGATGAATTTTGAGAATAAGGTGATTTATGGTATATTAATATATTACAAGTATATTACATTAATATGGAATTATTTAATTAGTATTGATCAAGAATTAATTTATTAATTTTGTGATCAAAAGAGACAAATTAAATATATGGGGATCGATTATATAAATCAATCATTCTTGTAGTGTGGGCTAATGATCCATGATTATGGGCTAAACTAATCCATGGATAGTCCATGTAGGTTAAACCCATGGAGCATGAGAATGTGGAAAGTCATGGGTTATTAGGGTTTACCAAGTGTAACCCTAGCATGTCCAACACTATAAATAAAACCCTCCATTAACCAAAATCGGTTGCCTCTTCTTTTGGAGATAAATAGATTATTCTCTTAAATCTTCCTCTTGCATATTGGTGTTTGTGAACCATTAGAGGCGTCACACTTGAGGTGCTCAAACTTTCAAGGGTCAAGAACTAAAATTCCTTCAAAAGGTATATCATCTATCTAGATGTTTTATTCGATTGGCAATTTGTATGCTAGTTAGGACAATGCTTTGGTAAAATTGAAAATATGCATCTATAATAGAGAAAACACAGATCCAAAGCATTTAGGGTTGTATGTGCACCATAGGAGTGTTATAGTGCTCAAAACGCAATAATGGTATCAGAGCCTAGGGTTGTTTTCAATTATATTTTTTGCTTGCTATTTTTCAAAGCTGAAAAAGCCAAAATTTTTGCCTCTTACTGGTGAACTCGCCGAGTACATGAACAGACACGACGAGTCTACTCAGTAACAGTGAAACTCGCCGAGTCCAATTCATGTGCTCGACGAGTTGGAGGCTCTGTGTGCAGAATTTCGAGTTTTTTTTTGGCCTGTTTGGATTTCGAACACTACCACAAACTGTTTTGGATCATTGGAAATGCTTTTTATGATATGGTAGTGCTTGTACTTATCCAACCACAAGATAATTGTCAAAGTTTTAAAATAATGGTTGTTTTTTTATATGATAACAAAATTGCTTTCAAATTGTTGACTAGAAATTATCTTGATTATGAGTTTAGTTAGATCATAGATTATGTGATAATTTTAGTTATTAGAATAATGATCTAAATGCATTTTAATGACCTCCATAATTTGTCATCAAGTTATGGAAAATGAAAGGTCTCTTCATTAAAATCAAATTAAACTCATAGGTTATGAATGTGAAGAGTTTTGACAAGTTTCAAAACTTGCCCTTAAGTTTTGGAATTTGCAAAGTCTCATAAAATGAAACTTTAATTCCAAACCCTAGAGTTTTAAAAGTTAAAATTCAATCCTTATACTTTATAATATTATAAGTTTATATATATATATATATATATATATATATATATATATATATATATATATATATATATATATACACATATATCATACATACTTATAAAGCTAGCATTTTTTCTTGAATTTCATGAATTTGAAACCCCCTTTTTTAACTTCCTCAAACCACATTCATTTGAAACCCCTTTTTTTAGCTAATGTAACTCAAAAGGTTTCTAAATTATGATTTAACACTAAAAAGTTTTATAACTTATATTATGTTTAATTAGCGTTTAGTGAAAAGTTTACTATAAAAATGCATATATTTTGGGAAGACATGCATACAAATCATATACAAATTTAAAAAAGAAAACAAACTTAAAGGTTTTTGTGTTGGGTTGAGGTCTTGTGACCACTTTTGAAGATATGTTATTATATTAGAGCTTTTAATTTGTAAGTTTGTTATACTAATTCGTTTTTCAATTTTATTCGTTTTTGGATTATTGTAATACACTTTTGGAGATATGTTATTATATTAGAGCTTTTAATTTTTAATTTTGTTATACTAATTCATTTTTATATTTTCTTCATTTTTGGATTATTGTAATACAATCGTTGTATATTATGGTTTAACCATTAATATATTGATCATATGTTATATAGGGTGATGTCGAAAATATTTAATTAAATATTTTAATCATGTTTTTTTTGTTTTGTAACTGTACCGTTTCAAAAAGATAATTAATTAAAACTCATACATATGTTATACTTTCCATATCTCTCTCTCTCTCTCTCTCTCTCTCTCTCTATATATATATATATATATATATATATATATATATATATATATATTATAACAGTGGTCAAAACACTTCAACCAAAATTCATTTAAAATCTAATATTTCAAATGCTTTTTAATGATGATTGTAAAAATTTGAACATGTGTTACTTAATTGATTGATTAACAAAAATATTAATGTTTTGAAACTCCTAACTCTTAAACATATACTATTTAATTTTTTAGTTAACTAAAATATTTTTCCTACATAAAGATAACATTTTTATGTTTGGTTACTCGTATTTGTTTATGTAATTAGAAAACAAGGTGTACATAGAATGACTACTTCAATTTCACATAGGAATCGATACCACTAGAGAGATATGTTGTCTTTAACTGGTGGTAGGAGATCCACATATCCTTTTTAATTATTTATATTAATGCTTAGTAATATCTATTTTATATTCCTATTCACTTTAATTTTTTTGGTACAAATTAAGGAAGAGGATTCTCGGCGCACCAACATAAAGTCAAGCATACGCCTTGCAAAATATGTAATTAAAATTAAATATCATATTTACTAATTGACTTATTTGAAAACTCTTGATGACATTTATGTATAATGATATATTTTGTATGACTTCATTCTTAATTTCAATGTTTAATATTTGAAAGTTCATATATGAAACCTTGGATGTTTTGGTGTAATATATATAGTGTGATACAAAGTTTATTAGTTCAATATTGTTTATTAATAGTTCATTCAAAACTTATTTCTTATTTTATCCAAAAAAAATATTATCGGACATAAGAAAAGTAGATTGTATTAATGTTATACAAAAACTTATAATATATATTGGATATTATAAAAGTAAAAGTAAAGTTTATGAGGTATGGACTATATTAGATAGTATCAAAATATAAGTTGATGGATTTTTATGTTATCTGATAATTCTCTTAATGCCCAAAACATGACTAAAAACGTAAATTTCAAGATAGTTCTATTTTTTCCCATAATTATTTTAACCATTTAAATGCATTCTTGCGCAACGCGCAAGGTTACACCTAGTATATATGTAAGATAAAGTCGGTCTTACTGTTAGTAGGCCTCATTCACGAAGTTGGTCTATAAGTGGGGTATAAGGTTACTGCCTATAAAATGGTAGTTTAATGGTGTTCACTCTCACCCACCGCTTCCTTGACTGGTGGAGGGTTGTTAGACGAACGGGTAGAATAGGACATTAATTCTCCCTCATTAAAAGTATAATGATAAAAAATATAAAGTAGCTAAAGTTTTATTAAATTCTCAATCTTAGTTACTTTAGGAAAAATGTGAAATTGAGCTAATCGATGAAATTACACTTTTCACCTTGTTAAGTCGTTAGTGGAGCGTGTGGTTAACCAGCACACTAATCTAGGACTGACAATGTGTGGCAAAGGGTAACTTGGTGTTAATCATAGATCAATGGAGCGTGTGTGGTTAATCGGCACATTGATTAGGTGATCTGCAACATTGGGTGTACAAATCTAATTTGCATGGTCATTCACTCATTGTTTGTGATCCTCGGCGTCCCAGTCACAAACTTGAAGGGAACAATCGAGATTTAAACATGCCATTGAAAAGATTCAATGAATCTCAAAGATCTAGGAATTTCAAATCCAATTAAAAATTAATAATCTATTTTGTTTTTCATGTGGAAATTGGTAAATCGTCATATACCTACCTTCAAATATTTTGCAATTGAATTACAGCATCCCTCTTCGCAATTGTAGAATATTGTGTTACTTAATTGATTGATTAACAAAAATATTAATGTTTTGAAACTCCTAACTCTTAAACTTATACTATTTAATTTTTTAGTTAACTAAAATATTTTTCCTACATAAAGATAACATTTTTATGTTTGGTTACTCGTATTTGTTTATGTAATTAGAAAACAAGGTGTACATAGAATGACTACTTCAATTTCACATAGGAATCGATACCACTAGAGAGATATGTTGTCTTTAACTGGTGGTAGGAGATCCACATATCCTTTTTAATTATTTATATTAATGCTTAGTAATATCTATTTTATATTCCTATTCACTTTAATTTTTTTGGTACAAATTAAGGAAGAGGATTCTCGGCGCACCAACATAAAGTCAAGCATACGCCTTGCAAAATATGTAATTAAAATTAAATATCATATTTACTAATTGACTTATTTGAAAACTCTTGATGACATTTATGTATAATGATATATTTTGTATGACTTCATTCTTAATTTCAATGTTTAATATTTGAAAGTTCATATATGAAACCTTGGATGTTTTGGTGTAATATATATAGTGTGATACAAAGTTTATTAGTTCAATATTGTTTATTAATAGTTCATTCAAAACTTATTTCTTATTTTATCCAAAAAAAATATTATCGGACATAAGAAAAGTAGATTGTATTAATGTTATACAAAAACTTATAATATATATTGGATATTATAAAAGTAAAAGTAAAGTTTATGAGGTATGGACTATATTAGATAGTATCAAAATATAAGTTGATGGATTTTTATGTTATCTGATAATTCTCTTAATGCCCAAAACATGACTAAAAACGTAAATTTCAAGATAGTTCTATTTTTTCCCATAATTATTTTAACCATTTAAATGCATTCTTGCGCAACGCGCAAGGTTACACCTAGTATATATGTAAGATAAAGTCGGTCTTACTGTTAGTAGGCCTCATTCACGAAGTTGGTCTATAAGTGGGGTATAAGGTTACTGCCTATAAAATGGTAGTTTAATGGTGTTCACTCTCACCCACCGCTTCCTTGACTGGTGGAGGGTTGTTAGACGAACGGGTAGAATAGGACATTAATTCTCCCTCATTAAAAGTATAATGATAAAAAATATAAAGTAGCTAAAGTTTTATTAAATTCTCAATCTTAGTTACTTTAGGAAAAATGTGAAATTGAGCTAATCGATGAAATTACACTTTTCACCTTGTTAAGTCGTTAGTGGAGCGTGTGGTTAACCAGCACACTAATCTAGGACTGACAATGTGTGGCAAAGGGTAACTTGGTGTTAATCATAGATCAATGGAGCGTGTGTGGTTAATCGGCACATTGATTAGGTGATCTGCAACATTGGGTGTACAAATCTAATTTGCATGGTCATTCACTCATTGTTTGTGATCCTCGGCGTCCCAGTCACAAACTTGAAGGGAACAATCGAGATTTAAACATGCCATTGAAAAGATTCAATGAATCTCAAAGATCTAGGAATTTCAAATCCAATTAAAAATTAATAATCTATTTTGTTTTTCATGTGGAAATTGGTAAATCGTCATATACCTACCTTCAAATATTTTGCAATTGAATTACAGCATCCCTCTTCGCAATTGTAGAATATTGTGTTACTTAATTGATTGATTAACAAAAATATTAATGTTTTGAAACTCCTAACTCTTAAACTTATACTATTTAATTTTTTAGTTAACTAAAATATTTTTCCTACATAAAGATAACATTTTTATTTTTGGTTACTCGTATTTGTTTATGTAATTAGAAAACAAGGTATACATAGAATGACTACTTCAATTTCACATAAGAATCGATACCACTAGAGAGATATGTTGTCTTTAACTGGTGGTAGGAGATCCACATACCCTTTTTAATTATTTATATTAATGCTTAGTAATATATATTTTAGATTCCTGTTCACTTTAATTTTTTTGGTACAAATTAAGGAAGTGGATTCTCGGCGCACCAACATAAAGTCAAACATACGCCTTGCAAAATATGTAATTAAAATTAAATATCATATTTACTAATCGACTTATTTGAAAACTCTTGATGACATTTATGTATAATGATATATTTTGTATGACTTCATTCTTAATTTCAATGTTTAGTATTTGAAAGTTCATATATGAAATCTTGGATGTTTTGGTGTAATATATATAGTGTGATACAAAGTTTATTAGTTCAATATTGTTTATTAATAGTTCATTCAAAACTTATTTCCTATTTTATCCAAAAAAATATTATCGGACATAAGAAAAGTGGATTGTATTAATGTTATACAAAAACTTATAATATATATTAGATATTATAAAAGTAAAAGTAAAGTTTATGAGGTATGGACTATATTAGATAGTATCAAAATATAAGTTGATGGATTTTTATGTTATCTGATAATTCTCTTAATGCCCAAAACATGACTAAAAACGTAAATTTCAAGATAGTTCTATTTTTTCCCATAATTATTTTAACCATTTAAATGCATTCTTGCGCAACGCGCGAGGTTACGCCTAGTATATATGTAAGATAAAGTCGGTCTTACCGTTAGTAGGCCTCATTCACGAAGTTGGTCTATAAGTGGGGTATAAGGTTACTGCCTATAAAATGGTAGTTTAATGTGGCCACTCTCACCCACGTCTTCCTTGACTGGTGGAGGGTTGTTAGTCGAACGAGTAGGATAGGACATTAATTCTCCCTCATTAAAAGTATAATGATAAAAAATATAAAGTAGCTAAAGTTTTATTAAATTCTCAATCTTAGTTACTTTAGGAAAAATGTGAAATTGAGCTAATCCATGAAATTACACTTTTCACCTTGTTAAGTCGTTAGTGGAGCATGTGGTTAACCAGCACACTAATGTAGGACTGACAATGTGTGGCAAAGGGTAACTTGGTGTTAATCATAGATCAATGGAGCGTGTGTGGTTAATCGGCACATTGATTAGGTGATCTGCAACATTGGGTGTACAAAGCTAATTTGCATGGTCATTCACTCATTGTTTGTGATCCTCGGCGTCCCAGTCACAAACTTGAAGGGAACAATCGAGATTTAAACATGCCATTGAAAAGATTCACTGAATCTCAAAGATCTAGGAATTTCAAATCCAATTAAAAATTAATAATCTATTTTGTTTTTCATGTGGAAATTGGTAAATCGTCATATACCTACCTTTAAATATTTTGCAATTGAATTACAACATCCCTCTTCGCAATTGTAGAATATTGTGTTGGGTCTTAGCTTTAATATTTCATATTGGGTGTAATATTAAGGATTATCATCTAATCTAAACTTTGTTCTTCTTCTTTTACAGATGTCTAACCCAAACAATGATTCCAACCCAATCCCTTTAGGCTCTTTCGCCCTCATGAACCTATGTGGGAGGGTCATTTTTGATGGCTCAAACTTCAATGATTGGATTAGAAACATCAGAATGGCTATTCGTTATGAGGACAAATAAAATGTCCTATATAGAGAGCTCAAGGAGGCTGATGTCACCACTGCTACTCCTAAACAAATCGTTTAACACACTACTCATGAGAGGGATGCGACTAAGGTGTCGTGTCTAATGATTGCAACCATGACTGTTGAGCTGAAGAAATCCTATGAGGACTACTACCCCTACGAAATGCATCATGATTTGATGGAAAGATACCAACAAAGTGCTCGGCGGGACTCGGGAGAGGTATGAGACCATTGACTCCATAAGCACAACCAAAATGAACGATGGTGACGTTAGATTAGTGTCTAAGCTCGTAACTATATCTGGTAAGTACTTGATTCAGTTGTGCATGATCCTTTTGGGTTGCCTTCACCATAGAAACTTGACAGGGTGATTTACGGAGAGAGAGAGAGAGAGAGAGAGAGAGAGGATATTATGGTTTATTAATATATTATAAGAATAATATATTAAAAGAGAAATCAAATTATTTAATTAATATTAGTCATAAATTAATTAGGAATTAATTTGGTGACTAAAAGAGATTAATTGAACAAAGGGGACTTAAACTGTCAAATGTGTGATAGTGGAATTTTAGGCTGGGAAACCTAATTGATTAAAGGGGTGAACGAAATTATGATGGGAGCCCATCATATTTTCGTCCATAACGTGTATTCCAGAAGGTTCCATGGGCTGCTTAGGGTTTAAGTTGTCCATTAGGGTTTTGACTGAAACCCTAGTTGCCCACAGTATAAATAGGACCCTATGTATGCAATTTTCGGCCACTGGTGTTCTTAGAACCCTAGAGCCAACTTTGTGTGCCTCCTCCCTTTCTAAAATACTACCCTCTTGCTTGTTGGTGTTTGTAAGCCATTAGAGGAGTTACACTTGTGACTCTAAGCTCAAGGAAGAAGAAAGATCAAGAGTTCTTAAAGAGGTAATCATCTAGATCTCATTAATTACATTAGTTTTGTAATATGTATGCTAGATCTAGGGTTATAAATCTTGGATAAATTTCATGTACCATAGAGAAACCTAGATCCAAGTATTAGGGTTTGCATGTGCACATAGGAATGTTCTTTTGTTTAAAACCCATCAGTGGTATCAGAGCCCTAATTGGTTTCTGTTGTATTTGATGGAATGCTTGTTTATTTGCTGAAAATCAAGTTTCTGGCCTTTACCCAACCCGACTCGGTGAGTCTAGAGAGTGACTCGGCGGGTCCGGGAGTCAGGCAGAGGATATTTCGGGATTTATTGCTATTTTGATGAAGAATAATTGCTAAAATCGTTTTCTTATAATAAAATCCGCATTTTATTGTTTCTATGTGATTATCCTTCCCAAAACAAAAGATAATTTCTAATTATTTGAATAATAATTTCCTTATATGATAAAAGTTGATTATTTAAATTATTTGGTAAATTATCATGTAAATAAAATGGATTAGGTAAAATTTAGATAATCAGTAAAATTAATTGTTTAATTTAAAATTATTTGCTATTTGATCCTTTGTGTTTTGAAAAGTTCAAAACTTGTCCTCAAGTTTTGAAATTTAAATTTGTGATTAAAATGTTTAATTTGAACTATTTAAATTTCAAACCCTAGAATTTTACAAGTTTAAAATTCAACCTTATACTTTATAATATTATAGGATTAATATATATATATATATATATATATATATATATATATATATATATATATTTATATATATAACCTAAAATGCTAGTCTTACCGTTAGTAGGCCTCATTCATGAAGCCAATCTCTAAGGGGGTATAAGGTTATGGCCTATAAAATGGCCATTTAATGGGTGTCCACTCTCACCCACCGCTTCCTTGATTGGTGGAGGATCGTTAGCGGAACGGGTAGGATAGGGAAACCCTTTCTCGTTAATAAGTATAATGAATTATAAAAGTAACTAAACTCTTTTTTTAAAAATTCCGAATCTTAGTTACTTTAGGAAAAGTGAATTGATGTAATTCCATGAAATTACACTTTGTACGTTTGCTAAGATGTTAGTAAAGCGTGTGTGGTTAACCGGCACACTAATTGAGTTCTAAGAAAAGGTTGCAAAGGTTGACTCAATGTTTATCATAGTTCGATGGAGCGTGTGTGGTTAACCGGCACATCAAATAGGTGACTATGACAATGAGGGCACCATGTACTTTTGCATGGTTATTCACACCCGCTTTGTGAGCTTTGGCATCCCAGTCACAAACTTGAGGAGCATATCAAGATTTCAAAATGCCGTTGAAAAGTTCAATGAATCTCAAAAAGATCTAGGAGTTTTTCAATACATTTAAAACTTAATCTTCTTTTCCTTTTTCATGGTGGAGAATTAGTGAATCATCATTCACTTACCTTCAACTTATTTGCATGTTAGATTATGGAATCCCTCTTATAATATGTAAATAATGTTGTTGGATTCTAGCCCTAATTTCTCATTTGGGTGTTTAATTAGGGATTCATTTCTAATCAAACTTTGTTCTTTTCCTTTTCAGATGTCGAACATGAACAACAACAATATTTCTAATCAATGCATTTTATACAATTTTAAGAGGGGGAAGTACAAGTAAACACACGGTTATTATCGTGTGTAACATAAAGTTTCATTATACAATCTTCTTATCAAGTGAATCATATGTGATTTATAACTACTACATAGGAACTTTCGTATGTTATATATATTCAGGATAACATCTTGTCTTTTGGAAATAAGACATGTTTATATACATATATACGAATCAAACAATTTATTTATACTCTAAGTATATGTAATCATTTATGTCACTTTAAATGTTATACTTTACATAACAAGTGAGCATTACACTAGGCTTTACTATACGAACGAAACACACATTTTGAAAAACTATAGTAGGTATAGTTTACGAGAAAATCATGAACATTTACATACTAGAAACACTATATCAAAGAGATACTTTCATATACAAGAACAAATGGACATTTTCATAAGTAAATATGTTTTATACTAAGTTTTGTGAGGCATTTCACATACTTTCGAGTATGCATTTTAAGTCATGTATTATATACCATAATCCCTTGTAGGGGGAGCGTGATACTTGTGTATAGATCTATACGGGATTGACAATCCCACACTTAAGTTGTTAGGTACAGTTAGGCCGGCAAGCCTGGGGTGACAAATGTCATAACTTTCCAATGCCAGAAGAACGTTCTTATAGGCATCCTAGTCAAATAATATGGTTATAAGACTCACATGGAGTAATAAAAACACATTGATTTACGGGGTTTTTTTTAAATGCCTTAATGATTTATACATAAACCTACTATTTTAATAAAGAAAAGCACTATTGCATCATAGTTTTGGAACAATTAAACTACCATCTACTATAGTAGAAAATATGGGATTTTCTTGGAACATTTAAACATGTAAAAACGTTTTCATTCTATTTCATACAAACATTGTCACTAAATACTTATGAACTCACCAACTTAAATGCTGACCTACTCGTTAAAAACTACTTGTATTTCTCAGGGATTCAGTAATATAGGTAAACTACTGCTTTTGAAGAAGGGACGTTGCGGCATTAGTTTAATTTCATTTTGACATCATATTGTAATTTCTTTTGAAACAAGTACTTTTCTACAATTTAAACTCTCAAATTATATATATGATGGTTGTGTTACTTTCTTTACTATGTATTCAACTGTTTCGATACTACATGAAGTCAACCGCCCTCGAACGATTCCGCCGTTCTGGTTTGGGGGTGTGACAGATTGGTATCAGAGCGTTGTTTATAGTGAACTAAGTATATCGAACCACATAAGATATACAAACTATAAATGCATAAGGGACTAAAACTCTCTGACAAAACATTTTTACACCTAAAACCTCGTTTCATTTAATCTAGATTATTTTGGGTCGTAAAAGTACAAATACATGCATACAACAATATATTTTCTTGGTTAGAACTATACAAGAAGTATTAAGACAAGTTGGACACTACGATTAGGCCTCGAAATATGTAATCAGAATTGGGACGAATATAGCCAGATAAACTATATTTATCTGAGACTAGACTAACGTATGTCGAGGAATGGTCGTAGTGAGCAACAAGTCAAAACTTACCAAAATAAACACTAGTATCAAACATACAAATTTAAATACTATAGGAGTATTTGGTACATGCAATAGTTTAATCGACATGCTTAGTTTTACATGTTTCAAGTTTTGTTCAATTCCTGTAACCCTATTCTCGTTTAGTCAAATGGTTGGATTCATTCCACACGGAGACCCCTACTATCACAACCAAGGTAACAGGGGATGAGTCGAAGAAGATCCCAAAGAGGATGAAGAACCTATCGAGTTGGATGAAGGGGATGACTCTGGGACAGACTCAGAACCAGAGGTAATCAACCCACCAGCCGCTCAACCTCCTGCTCTTAGGAGAAACTTTCACGGACCAACTCCCGTTTGGGGAAGTCACCTCCACCATTGGAGTCAACAGCAAGGAGTGCGTCCTCCCTATGGCATGTGTCGAGACTTCTACGATGTCTGCGGCGGAGGTTCAGCTAATCGAGCACTCCCAGTCATGGTGGGAAAACTAGCCAACCAGTCCTATCAATCCGGTGTTCAAGCTAACCGGATTCATGAAGTCAATGTGGAAGTACAGGTTCACACTTCTGACATCCGCTGACTGGATAGGTTGCAGGATGACACCCAACTCCGCATCGACGTATTCCAAGCACAAATGATTGCAGCCCTCTCTGAGATGAAGGAACAACAAGCTGCCTTCGATAGGCGTCTTATGGAAGCAAAAGAATCGGATGTGGAGTCAAGCTCCAAGCGAAACCTACGTCGCAAGTAGTTCTTGCCGAATCCCAGATTTTGATATAGAATAGGACCATCGGCTAAAAGTCTTACCTTCTTTAACTTCCTATAATCAGAGACCTTTAGAAAGGTCAAAAATTTTCTAACTTCGGATGTAACGCAACCATATGTTTTGATGGGTTTTGAGCATTCTAACACTTCCTAAATGTACATGCAACCCTAATAACCTTGGATCTATGTTTGTCTAATTATCATGCAAAGTTGATTTCCAAGGCTATGATCCTATCTAGCATACATGGGGATCAATTTTAACTTGAATAAAAGATAGAACTATATACCTTGTTGTTGATTTTGATCCTTGAAAGCTTGTGAGCCTAGCAACCCAAGTGTGATGCCTCAAATGCTTCACACAACACCAAATGCTATGGAGTAAACTTGGAGAGAAAGTATAACACTCTAAAAATCGGCTCTAGCCCTCAATCATGCATGTGTGTAACCGATTTTGGGGCGAAACATGAGCTATATATAGTGTTGACACATTTAGGGTTATACCATGTAAGCCCTAATGTGTCATGACTCTTCATTTCCATCACCCATGGGTTTGTAACTCCCATGGAGCCTCCATGGAGCATCCAATGGGTTCAACCCAACTTGATTATCCATGGAGCCTCTTAGCCCACTATATAAGTTATGTATGATTTACACAATCAACCCATATGTTTAATTAGTTATCTTTTGATCACTTAATTAATTCTTGATCAAACTAATTAAATAATATTATTAATATATTAGAACTTATAATATATTAATAACCACAAGTGTTATTTCTCTCATTTAGTCTATCCAATTGCATGGTGCCATGCAACCCAAATGGACCATGCCGGGTCGGGTCAAGTACATACCAAAAATAGTTATGGACTTAGACACCTTATCCAACTGTCTCCCACTTGGATAAGTCTAATAACTATAATTGCAAGTATGACTTCAGGAACCGATAGGCAATCGTAGCTCTTTTGAAGGTTTCTCGGAACTGAGAAGATGATGGTACGCCATTTCAGATAAGGGATCATATAATGCTCTGTTCTTAGATATCAGCCAGACAAACACATGGAACATAGTCTTGCTTATTTTCCAGCAGTTTGTTTCCCGATTTCCGATTTGTTTGAAAAAGAACTTAATTGAACACATCAACTTAGTTCTGACCGGGCCCGGTACATAGGTCAAAACAAAATCACCAAGGGGCCCAGATATCAGCTTCTAATCCAAGAAGGAATAGATAAACTTCGACTCATATGCTTGTTCTACTACTTGTTAAATTACACACAAACGCACGTTTTATAACATCGAGTTACCATTGTGGTTTCGTACGTTCAATGCATAACTAACTCATAGTTAACAAGTAATATCTCTAGGTTTGAAGACTTATATGATATTACCGTCTCGCGATCACTCGAGATAAATTCCATGAAGTGATACCAGCGAGCGTGGGTTGAATCCAATACTCAGAACTTATGAGCACTCATGAGTGTTGAGGCCATGTCCAACATCTTAGACCTCTACAACCAACTCATGACAGTCTTACTTCATCTCTACTTCCGACATATGACCGACTGTGGAGGTTTGAATAATATGATACACCAAACATAATTATTCTGGAAGTCGAAACATGCAAAATAAATATAGTAAACGATCGACAAGAGATAGCAACACTTTACTCATAAATAAACACAGCTTTTATTCATCCTCAAATGTCAATTACATTTTACAAATTTCAAAATTATCTAACTACTAAAACTAATATCATCCTTCAGCCTTATGGTCCTAGCATGCTGGAGATGCTTAACCCTACCCAGTCCCTTCGTGAGGGGATCTGCCGGGGTCTCATCTGATGATACCCTCTTTGCCATGAGGAGTCCTTCTTCTATACGATGTCTGATGAAATAATATTTTCTGTCAATGTGTCTGGATCTCCCATGATCCCTTGGTTCCTTAGCTAAGGCAACTGCACTTTCACTATCACAGAAAATCTTTATAGGCTTCGATATAGCTGGTACAACTTCAAGGTCTCCAATGAAGTTCTTTAGCCATATAGCCTCTTTTACCGCCCCGCTTGTCGCTATATACTCTGATTCGCAAGTTGAATCAGCCACTGTCTCCTTCTTGGAACTTTTCCAAGAGATTGCTCCTCCGTTTAAGGTTAAGACCCAGCCCGACTGAGAGCGTAAATTATCCATATCAGTCTGGAAGCTAGCATCACTATACCCTACAACTCTCAAGTCATCACTCCCACCGAGGGTAAGGACCCAGTCCTTAGTCCTCCGTAGGTACTTAAGGATATTCTTTACCGCTGTCCAGTGACCCTTACCAGGATTCCCCTGATACCTGCTAACCATGCTTAAAGCAAAGGCTACATCAGGACGAGTATAGGTCATAGCATACATGATCGAGCCTACTGCCGAAGCATAAGGTATCCGACTCATTTATGCTATCTCAACCTCAGTACTCGGGTTCTGAGTCTTACTGAGTCTAGTGTTACTCTAGATGGGTAGCTCTCCTTTCTTGGAATCTTGTATGCTGAATCTCTTCAGCACCTTATCCAAGTATGTACTCTGACTAAGTCCAATTAGTCTATTACTCCGGTTTCTCAAGATCCTTATCCCTAGAATATAGGCAGCTTCTCTTAGGTCCTTCATAGAAAAACACTTCCCAATCCAAGACTTAACTTCCTGCAAAGTCCAGATGTCATTTCCTATGAGTAGTATGTCATCCACATACAGTACCAAAAAGCTAACTACACTCCCACTAGCCTTGACGTATACACAAGATTCATCTTCACTCCTAGAGAAGCCAAACTCTTTGACCTTCTCAACAAAGGAAAGATTCCATCTGCGAGGTTCTTGCTTTAATCCATAGATGGATTTCTCAAGCTTACACACTCTATTAGAGTACTCTGTGCTGACAAAACCCTCTGGTTGATTCATGTAAACATCCTCAGCCAACTTTCCGTTAAGGAAAGCGGTTTTGACATCCATTTGCCATATTTCATAGTCATGAAATGCAGCTATGGCTAGCAATACCCTAATGGACTTGATCTTGGCTACTGGAGAAAAGGTCTCATCATAATCCACTCCAGGAGTTTGAGAGAAGCCCTTTGCTACCAGTCGAGCCTTATAAGTGTGTACATTACCATCCATATCAGTCTTCTTCTTGAAGATCCATTTGCACCCTACAGTCTTACGACCTGGTACATTCTCAACCAAGTTCCATACTTGATTGTCATACATGGATTGTATCTCGCTATCCATTGCCTCTTTCCATTTAGCAAACTCAGGGCCTGCCATGGCTTCCGCATAGCTGTTAGGTTCATCTAGACCTACTAGTGTCTCAGCACTAATAAGTGTCTCACCTTCCGCAGTAATATGGAAACCATAGTAATGCTCAGGTACATTCCTAACCCTTGTGGAATGCCTCAGAGGTACAACTGGAGGTATAATTGGATCAACAGGAGGTTCCTCCTCAAGTTGACTGCTAGGGTTTGAGGTTCCTTCACCACTTGACTCTTGAAGTTCTTCAAGGTCAATTAGCCTCCCACTGTCTCCTTGGCTTATGAACTCTCTCTCTCTCTCTCTCTCTCTCTCTCTCTCAAGACACCCCTCCTTGCTACAAAGACCACACTCTCACTAGGTCTGTAGAAGAGGTAACCAAAGGATTTTTGTGGGTATCCGATGAAAATATACTTCTCGCTATGAGGTTCGAGCTTGTCATGAGTCTCGCGTTCATGAAAGCCTCGCAGCCCCAAACCTTGATGTGGGCTAGACTAGGAACTTTTCCACTCCACATCTCATGAGGTGTTTTGGCAACCTTCTTTGTAGGGACCAGATTAAGGATATGGGTGGCAGTCTCTAAGGCATACCCCCAAAATGAGATTGGTAGCATAGCTCGACTCATCATGGAACGAACCATGTCCAACAAGGTTCGATTACGCCTCTCAGCTACAGCATTCAACTGTGGTGTCCTGGGAGGTGTCAATTGTGAGACAATCCCACATTCCCTTAGATAATCGAGGAACTCAGTACTAAGATACTCACCACCACGATCGGATCGAAGCATCTTAATCTTCCTGCCCAATTGATTCTCGACTTCTTGTTTAAACTTTATAAACTTTTCAAAAGTATCTGACTTATGCTTGATTAAGTAGACATATCCATATATACTATAATCATCCGTAAAAGTCACATAATAACGATTAGCATCCCTTGTGGCATGTTTGAAGGGTCCACACACATCCATGTGTACAAGATCCAACAAGCCTTCACCCCTCTCACAAGAACCAGTGAAGGGTAACTTTGTTATTTTTCCAAGTAAGCATGATTCGCAACTATCATCTGACTTTAGGTCAAATGACTCCAAGACTCCATCCTTTTGGAGTTGGCCAATGCGTTTCTTGCTTATATGTACAAGACGACAATGCCATAATGATGTTTTATCCAAGTTATTATCATTAGAAGAATCAATACACAATAAATTATTTCCTAAGTTATCTACAACAGACACAACTTCATACACACCATCACAAGGTAATGCTTTAAAATAAAACACATTATTAAAGAAAGTGTTTATTCCACCAGTTTGATTATCAAAAGAAAAGGTAAAACCTTGTTTATACAAAGCATGAAAGGAAATCACATTTCTTGCCATTTCTGGCGAATAACAACATTTATTCAAATCTAAAGTAAATCCAATACTAAGAAACATAGTATAAACTCCAATCTTGGTGACAGGTGAAACTTTCCTATTCGCCATGATCAAGTTTATGTTTCCATGCTCCACATTCTCACTTCTTCTTAGACCCTGCAATTCAGAACAAATATGAATACCATAACCGGTATCAAGGACCCAAGAGTTAGAATAGAGTGAATTATTAGATGAGATAGTGTAAATACCTGCATGGTTGGGTTTAACCTTCCCATCCTTCAAGTCTTGCTGGTACTTTGGGCAGTTACGCTTCCAGTGCGCCTTTTCGTGGCAGTAGAAGCATTCATCCTCTTTGGGATCAGAAGAAGGTGTAACGAAACCTTTCTTGGTTCCGTTAGAAGAGGAGCCATCAAGGGTCTTACCCTTGGTACCCTTCGGATGGTTCTTTCTCTTCTTCCCTCTACCTTTCCTGATTGCCAGGACAGGAGCTGAGTTTGGAGTAGTAGCAGGAGTGGTCACAACCGACTTACCTTTAAGACCTGATTCTGCAGTCTTTAGGAGTCCCTGAAGTTTGCTAAGTGTAACTTCCTCCTTATTCATGTGGTATGTTATGCGGAATTGATAATAACACGAAGGTAAGGAGTGCAAAATAATATCTATTGCTAGCTCCTCATGGAAGTTCACATTCAACTTCATCAATCGATCCACATACCTTTTCATTTTCTGTATGTGGCTTGTGATGGGTTCGCCATCTTTCATTCAGGTTGTGATCATAGAGGAGATGATTTCATATCGCTCTTGACGAGAACTCTGATGGTAGCGGTCCATCAAATCCTGGTGCATCTCAAAAGGATAGTAGTCCTCATAGCACTTTTGGAGCTCGGCTATCATGGTGGCCATCATGATGCATGCCACTTTGGTAGCATCTCTTTCATGTGCCTCATATTCAGCAAACTCCTCAGGAGTAGCAGTTGGCTCAGGCACCTTGAGCTCCTTGTCAAGAACATATTCCTTGTTCTCGTAACGAGTGACCATCCTGATGTTTCCGATCCTATCAGTAAAGTTGGATCCATCAAAGATAACTCTCCCACAAAGGTTCATGAGAGAGTAGGAGCCTGTTGGGTTTGAGCCAGGAGTAGCATTGTTGGAAGACATCTGAAAAGAAGGAAAAAGGTTTAATTTAGATATAGGGATAGTCCTTAATAAAACACCCAAATGTAATATGAAGGCTAGGATGCAATCAAAATATATTATAACCTAGAAGAGGGATTCCGTAATCCAAGTTATAACATATTTTAAAGGTAGGTGAATGACGATTCACCAATTTCCACCATGAAAACGAAATATAAATTATTAGGTTTTATTTGGCTTTTAGAAATTCCTCGATTCTTTGAGATTCATTGAACTTTTCAATGGCATGTTTCATTCTCGAGTGTGCCCTTCATGTTTTGTGATTGGGATACCGAGGATCACAAAACAAGGTGTGAAGTAACCATGCAAATTACTTGGTACCCTTAATGTTGTTCACTTAATCGTTGTGCCGGTAAACCACACGCGCTCCTTCCGACCTCATGAAAAACTTAAGTCACCCTTTTCCTTCCTTGTTAAGTCCAAGTTAGTGTGCCGGTAAACCACACACGCTCCACCAACGACTTAAACAAGGTGCAAAGTGTAATTTCATGGATTGGCACCTTATTCACATTTTTTCCTAATGTAACTAAGATTGGGAATTTATAAAACATTTAGTTACTTTGTAATAATCATTATACTTTTAATGAGAATTTATAAGTCCTTGTCTTACCCGTTCGGCTAACAACCCTCCACCATTCAAGCAAGCGGTGGGTGAGAGTGGACACCCATTAAGTTTCCATTTTATAGGCAGCAACCTTATACCCACCTTATAGACCGGCTTCGTGAATGAGGCGTACTAGCGGTAAGATGACTTTGATCTTATACATATATATATTATTAATAACTTTATAATATTATAAGTATAACGGTAGAATTTTAAGTTTTTTAAAAATCTAAGGGTTGGAACTAAAGTTTTAATAAAGACTTTACTTGTTCCAAAACTTGAGGGCAAGTTTTGTAAACTTTCAAAACTTTTCATTTCTTGTAACTTATGAGTTGATTAGACTATTAAAAATGAAGACTCTTCATTTTTCTAACTCTTGTGTTCTTTTAATGGTTTTAATTCAAGTGTGACTCTTGGTTTTTCCATCACTTGAGGACAAGTTATGGACTCCATTAAAACACATTATGATCAAGAATTAAACTACCAAGTAGGTTACAAGTAATTCCTATGATCATCCAAATTCATAAGATCAAGAACATGAATATCCATATCAAAGTTTCAAGACCATATGAACACATATAATCATGAAAAATTGATAGTTGCCATTGTAAATGGATTAGAACAAACATTACTCCATCTAAAACAACTTTTATAACACCAAAACAGTTTAGGGTAATGTTTCTAGTTCATTTCCAGCAGCAAAAGTCGAAAATCTGCATTCTGTGGCTCCTACTCGCCGAGTGCACGAACCTACTCGGCGAGTAGGTTGAAGATACACATGAACTCAGCGAGTCCCCCCATGGACTCGGCGAGTTCATCAGGCAGATTGCAAAAATATCGACTTTTTTTCAACTTTTTAGCACAAATAAAAACAAACAAGCCTAGTCTCTGATACCATTGATGGGTTTTGAGCATTCTAACACTTCCTAAGTGTACATGCAACACTAATAACCTTGGATCTATGTTTGTCTAATTATCATGCAAAGTTGATTTCCAAGGCTATGATCCTATCTAGCATACATGGGGAACAATTTTAACTTGAATAAAAGATAGAACTACATACCTTGTTGTTGATTTTGATCCTTGAAACCTTGTGAGCCTAGCAACCCAAGTGTGATGCCTCAAATGCTTCACACAACACCAAATGCTATGGAGTAAACTTGGAGAGAAAGTATAACACTCTAAAAATCGGCTCTAGCCCTCAAGCATGCATGTGTGTAACCGATTTTGGGGAGATACATGAGCTTTGTATAGTGTTGACACATTTAGGGTTATACCATATAAACCCTAATGTGTCATGACTCTTCATTTCCGTGATCCATGGGTTTGTAACTCCCATGGAGCCTCCATGGAGCATCCAATGGGTTCAACCTAACTTGATTATCCATGGAGCCTCTTAGCCCGCTATATAAGTTATGGATGATTTACACAATCAACCCATATATTTAATTAGTTATCTTTTGATCACTTAATTAATTCTAAAATTAATTCTTGATGAAACTAATTAAATAATATTATTAATATATTAGAACTTATAATATATTAATAACCACAAGTGTTATTTCTCTCATTTAGTCTATCCAATTGCATGGTGCCATGCAACCCAAATGGACCATGCCGGGTCGGGTCAAGTATATACCAGAAATGGTTATGGACTTAGACACCTTATCCAATAAGTTTAATATATATATAGGGCATACCTCTTAGTGTGTTAATTCTATGCATTTCATACGAGTTCATGAGTTTGTTTATTTATTTTTCAAACTCCATTGGTAAATCAAACTGAAAGCCCTGCGTTGGTCAAACCAAATTCTCGAACTATTAAAGATAGTTAACTCATTATCATTTAACTCTCAACCACCAAAACTTATAATCTTTTATTTGTATTTCTTGGCAGCGCGATGCCTCCTCGTCCAAACCTAAGACCCAGGTTGGGCATGATACCGCCACCACCACCGCCTCCATCGACAGAAAATGCCGCATTGATAGCTACTGTAACAACTGCAGTAACAGCGACAATGGCTCAAATGAGTAACAATGGTTCTGGTGGGGAGTAAATAGTTCTACGAATTGCCAACGTCCAGGTCGTGCAGGGGACTATACATACAAGGATTTCATGAATAGCAAACCCATTAATTTTAATGGGGTCGGGGGGATAATGGCTCTATCACAGTGGATAGAGAAAACTGAAGCGGTTTTCGAGATTTGTTCTTGTCTGGAAGGGAACAAAGTGATGTTCGCTGCCTGTAATTTCTCTGAGAGAGCTCTGACATGGTGGAATGGCCATGTCAAGTCACTAACACTAGTAGTGGCTAACTCTATGGGCTGGGAGAACCTAAAACAAAAATTACTGCAAGAGTACTGTCCACGGGGCGAATTACAAAAGCTCGAGCAGGAACATTGGGGCCTTACTATGGTAGGCTCGGACATCACGACCTATACCAATAGGTATAGTGATTTGGAAATCCTTTGCCCAGGGATGGTTGCTCTAGAGAGCAAGAAAATTGAAAGATACATCTGGGGACAGTCACCCTAGATTCGAGGAAGTGTACTAGCTTCCAAGCCGATCACTTTCGATAGCGCCAAACAGTTGGCGCACGCACTCATTAACCATGGAATCTGTCAAAGCTTCGCAACTGCTATCCTGGAGCAAACCATAGGAAACAGCAATGACATCAGTACCAACAAAAACAAGAAGAAGAAGTTCTGGAACAAGAGGAAGGGTCAGTCTTCACAGGAACCTTCCAAGAGGCAACAAATAGTGGCACTCCATGCCGCTACTGCCCTCACTGCTGCTCCAATTACTTCTGCACCAGTGAAGCAATACCCTGGGAACCTACCAAAGTGCAAAAAATGCAATTTCCATCACAACGGAAATTGTTGGGAGATGCACTGCAACAACTTCAACAAGAAGGGGCACACTGCCTGTTTCTGTAAGGCACCGACACGACCAATGTTGTGGGCCAGACGTGTTATGGTTATGGTGAGGCTGGACACTACAACAGAGACTTCCCTAAGGCAAGGAATGCGGGCGGCACGGGACGAGAGCTGGCAATAGGGCAGAACGAAGCGATAGCTGATCCCACGGTGGTTACGGGTACGTTTCTCCTCAATAACATTTATGCATACATACTCTTTGACTGTGGTGACGAGAGGAGCTTCGTGAGTCATAAATTCAAGCACGTACTAAAACAGAACCCTAAATCACTCTTTAAGATGTTTACAGTAGAAATGACAAACGGTAGAACAGAAAGCACAAATGATATGTACATAGGCTGCACACTAACTCTAAACGAACATTCATCTCAAATTGATCTAATGTCGATCACTATAAAGAGCTTTGATATCATCATTGATATGGATTGGTTAAGCCTACACCATGCTGATATACATTGTCATGAAAGGGCAGTTCACCTAAATCTACTAAACGGCGAAACTCTTGTCATTTATGGTGACAAACCCGGTACCAATTTACAAATCATCTCTTGCGTCAAAGCCCAGAAATACCTACGTAAGGGGTACGATGCCTTCTTAGCCCACGTGGTAGATAAGGAAAAAGAAACGAAAGGCATCAAAGATATTCCAGAAGTCTGCGATTTTCCCGATGTTTTCCCTAAAGATCTTCCCTGAGTTCCACCAGAACGTCAAGTCGAGTTCAGAATCGACTTAATTCCCGGAGCTACACCAGTAGCTAAGTCGCCATACCGTCTAGCACTGACAAAGATGCAGGAGTTATCTAGCCAACTAAACAAACTACTCAACAAAGGATTCATCAGGTCGAGCTTCTCACCTTGGGGAGCACCAGTCTTGTTCGTAAAGAAGAAGGATGGATCTTTCCGCATGTGCATCGATTACCGGGAACTCAACAAGCTCACTATAAAGAACCAATATCCCTTACCACGCATTGACGACTTGTTCGACCAACTCCAAGGAGCGACTTATTTCTAGAAGATCGACTTAAGATTTGGGTACCACTAACTACGAGTCTTGGAAGGAGATGTTCCGAAAACAGGTTTTCGAACTCGTTATGGTCACTAAGAGTTTGTAGTAATGCCCTTTGGATTAACAAACGCACCAGCGGTATTCATGGACTTAATGAACCTGGTGTGTCGTTCGTTTCTAGACAGGTTTGTGATCGTATTCATAGATGACATACTCATCTATTAGAAGACTAAAGAGGATCACAGTCAACACCTCCGACAAGTCTTGGAAATGCTAAGAAAAGAGAAGCTATACGCAAAATTCCCCAAGTGCGAATTTTGGATTCGGAAGGTAGATTTCCTAGGTCACGTCGTTAGCAAAGACGGAATACACGTGGACCCTTCCAAAATCAAAGCAATCGAGAACTAGTCAGCTCCAAGAACTCCAACGTAAATTCGACAATTCTTGGGCCTTGCTGGCTACCGAAAGTTTATATAGAACTTCTCGAAGATTGCGAAACCATTTACCACCCTGACCCAAAAGGGTGTTACTTTCAATTGGGAAGAAAGACAAGACGCTGCATTCCAAACACTGAAGCAAGCACTATGCAGTGCACCAATATTGTCATTGCCAGAAGGAACAGAAGATTCCGTGGTCTACTGTGATGCATCTAATCAAGGTCTTGGATGCGTACTAATGCAACGAGGTAAGGTCATCGCTTACGCCTCAAGACAACTCAAGACACACGAATTCAATTACACTACCCACGATCTTGAACTAGGAGCAGTCGTTTTCACACTAAAGCTCTGGAGACACTATCTTTATGGCACGAAATGCACGGTATTCACCGATCATAAGAGCCTTCAACACATTCTCAACCAAAAACAACTCAACATGAGGCAGAGACGATGGGTTGAACTAATTAATGACTACGAATGCGAGATTCGCTATCACCCAGGAAAAGCAAATATAGTAGTCGATGCTCTTAGTAGAAAAGAATACTCAGGTCGTCGAGTGAAATCCTTAACCATGACGATCTATTCACATCTGTCCACACAAATAAAGGAAGCTCAGAGGGAGGCCTTGAAAACAGAGAACGTGGCAGGTGAAGCCCTAAGAGGAATGGACAAAAATATTGAAGTCAATGGTCACGGAGTTCGTTACTTCATGGATCGTATTTGGACACCGAAGTTTGGTGGATTCAGAGACGGGGTCATGAATGAGGCGCATAAGAATCGATACTCCGTGCATCCAGGTTCAGACAAGATGTATCTGGACCTCAAGAAACTGTATTGGTGGCCGAACATGAAAAGCAGAGACCGCTACCTATGTGAGCAAGTGTCTGACTTGCGCCAAAGTCAAGGTAGAGTACCAAAAGCCATCAGGATTGCTTAAACAACCCGAAATACCCGAATGGAAGTGGGAACGAATAACCATGGAGTTCCTAACCAAGTTACCCAAGACAGCAGGTGGACTAGACACCATCTAGGTAATCGTAGATAGGTTAACAAAATCCACACACTTCTTGCCAATAAAAGAAACCGACAAGATGGAGAAGCTAACTCAAACTTACATCCAAGAGATTGTACGACTGCACGGTGTACCAATATCCATTATCTCCGACAAAGATAGTAGATTCACCTCGCGATTCTGGCAATCGTTACAAAAATCTCTAGGAACAAGGCTCGACATGAGTACCGCTTACCATCCACAAACCGATGGTCAAAGTGAGAGGACCATACAAACCTTGGAAGATATGCTAAGAGCTTGTGTAATTGATTTTGGTAAAGCATGGGATACCCATTTACCACTATTTGAATTTTCATACAACAATAGATATCACACCAGCATTAAAGTTGCTCAATTCGAAGCCCTCTATGGCCGGAAGTGCAGATCACCAATGTGTTGGGCTGAAGTGGGCGACACGCAACTAGCCAAGGGACAAGTACCCGATAGCACTCTCATAGGCCCGTAAATTATAAGAGAAACAACTGAGAATATTGTTCAGATTCGGGAACGACTAAAGGCTTCAAGAGGCCGACAAAGGAGTTATACGGACAAAAGATGGAAGCCCTTGGAATTTCAAGTTGGGGACCGAGTGCTATTAAAGGTCTCGCCCTGGAAAGGGTTAATACGTTTCGGAAAACGTGGAAAACTAAACCCAAGGTATATCGGACCATTCGAGATCCTTGCAAGGATCGGCCCGGTAGCCTACAAACTTCGTCTACCAAAGGAACTCAATAACATACACCCTACCTTTCATGTGTCGAACTTGAAGAAATGTTTGACAGATGAGACCCTCGTCGTCACTCTAGAAGAAATCGAAATCAACAAGAGTCTCCACTTTATAGAAGAACCAATTGAAATCATGGTTAGCGAAATTAAAAGAACAAAACAAAGTCGCATACCCATCGTGAAGGTCCGCTGGAATGCAAAGCGAGGACCTGAATACACCTGGGAACGCGAAGATCAGATGAAACACAAGTACCCAAATCTTTTTCCCTAATCAGCAAGTGGTTTTCTTACAATAAATTTCGGGACGAAATTCCCTCTAACGGGGCGATGATGTGACAACCCGATACTTCGACTCTATGTAATGACCAAAAAAGTCAAGTATTGTAACCACTTTTGATATAATGAAATTAACTTCGAAAAATAAAATGTGCAAAAGTCTCTATAGGGATATCTATTATGGTAGATATTGTGTCAAGGTTTATAGAAATACTAAGAACACTAAAATCCGTGTTATAACGAAGAAGTTATGACCATTCTAAGATTTCGGACAAAACCGGCAACACCGATTAATGAAAAACGTGAAGTTTTAATACAATATTCTTTAGCCTTAAGTATCTAAATGAAAGTTTTTTATATCATTAAACCGTAAACGTGCGTAAAAAGAACGTCCAGATCTGACTTCGTATGAGGAAGTTATGATTTTTCCAAGATCCGGATATAGCAGTAGACAACTAAAAACTCGAAATAGAGATCGATAGACTTTGGGCCGAAACAACCTAAATGAGAATCGAAGGTCTCAACAATAGTAGCGCAACGGTGAAAAGTTTGACGAAAATGGACAACGGATGAAGAAGTTATGGATTTTTAACGGACTTTTCGTATCCCGGCCCGTTAAAAATAAAGAATTCAAAATTTGCGCATGAAGTCTAAACAATAGTTGTAAAGCATATTTTCAGCTACGCATGCATATAAAGAACGTCGAAAACGGAGCTCGTACGCGAAAGTTATGGATTTTACAATTTCGGGGTCCAAAATCCGAGGCTATCAGGTCTGCCACGACATTGCACAGTTTGCCGCGACCCGGCAAGTCACTGAGGGCGTCCAATCAACGGAAGGAGATAATATTTTCTCCCCACGACGTGGCTATCCTCTGCCACGACGTGACACCCAAAAATCCACCCCTATAAATAGAACTCTTGGGGTGCCGGGTTTAGGTGCTCCATTCTTCCATCCCTTGTGCTGAAACTCCGCGGTTAAGCTCCCGAAGCCCCGGTTTTCACACTTAAGTTCCGAAGGAAGGTTCTACACTCCCGAGATTCCCAAGAATCCTGAGAAAATCAACTCTTCCAAGTCGAAGTTCTGCTCGATTATCATCTCGCTTTCTCCCATCAATCAAGTGAGTTCATACCCCTGTAAACTACACTTTCAAATGTTTATCAATGCATTTTATACAATTTTAAGGGTGGGAAATACAAGTAAACACACGGTTATTATCGTGTGTAACAAAAAGTTTCACTATATACTCTTCTTATCAAGTGAATCATATGTGATTCATAACTACTACATAGGAACTTTCGTATGTTATATATATTCAGGATAACATCTTGTCTTTTGGAAATAAGACATGTTTATATACATATATACGAATCAAACAATTTATTTATACTCTAAGTATATGTGATCATTTATGTCACTTTAAATGTTATACTTTACATAACAAGTGAGCATTACACTAGGATTTACTATACGAACGAAACACACACTTTGAAAAACTATAATAGGTATAGTTTACGAGAAAATCATGAACATTTACGTACTAGAAACACTATACCAAAGAGATAATTTCATATACAAGAACAAATGGATATTTTCATACGTAAATCTGTTTTATACTAAGTTTTGTGAGGCATTTCACGTATTTTAAGTCATGTATTATATACCATTATCCCTTGTAGGGGAGCGTGATACTTGTGTATAGATCTATACGGGATTAACAATCCCACACCTAAGTTGTTAGCTACAGTTAGGCTGGCAGGCCTAGGGTGACAAATGTCATAACTTTCCAACGCCTGAAGAACGTTGTTATAGGCATCCTGGTCAAATAGCATGGTTATAAGACTCACATGGAGTAATAAAAACACATTGATTTACGGGGTCTTTTTTAAATGCCTTAACGATTTATACATAAACCTACTATTTTAATAATGAAAAGCACTATTGCATCACAGTTTTGGAACAATTAAACTACCATCTACTATAGTAGAAAATATGGGATTTTCTAGGAACATTTAAACATGTACAAACCATTTTCATTCTATTTCATACAAACATTCTCACTAAATACTTATGAACTCACCAGCTTAAATGCTGACCTACTCCTTCAAAACAACTTGTATTTCTCAGGGATTCAGTAATACAGGTAAACTACTGCTTTTGAAGAAGGGACGCTGCGGCGTTAGTTTAATTTCATTTTGACATCATATTGTAATTTATTTTGAAACAAGGACTTTTCTATGATGTAAACTCTCAAATTATATATATGATGGTTGTGTTACTTTCTTTACTATGTATTCAACTGTTTCTATACTACATGAAGTCATCCGCCCTCGAACGATTCCGCCGTTCTGGTTTGGGGGTGTGACATTTTGCACTATAAGGATTGTTTTTCCGCAAAGTTTTTAAAATAAAAGGAAAAAAAATTGATTTTATTTATTTTAAAATATCCTTACAATGGCATTTGTGAAAAGGAAAAACATTGTTGCTTATATGATTCCATTAATAGCAAGAGTGGAAATATGAATTTGATTCTTTCATTTGTAGTAGTGTCAAAATTTTCCAAATAAGGACAGATTCTCCTCACCCAAGTTTCAGTTGGATAGAAACTTGGAATCATGCAAGTTGTATAGTATGATGAATGAGAACTTTCAAGCATTGGAAAATTAAGACTAATTACTTGTTCACATGGATGTGTGAGTCAAGTAAAGGACTAAGGGATCAAGTTCACATTCTTGTGCACTGATCAAGCCCACCACAAATCTAACTTGAGTGACACATCTTAAAGAAGGTTTATTAACACTAGTGAAATGTAAGAGTAAAAGGTTTTCTACTCTTGTACATTTGAATTTGGTAATTTGTGATGTTTTGGATAAAACAGAGACCAACTTAGGCCAATTGTGTTAAGTGTTTGTCTTGATTAGAATCCACACTATCTCTTTAATATTTGGCAAGAAAGTCTTATAGGTTAAGGAGACAGTGGGAGTCTAAAAGATCCTGAAAGGGTTTCAAGAAGTAATCAAGAATAAAACATGTATTTCATCACTAGCACACAACTAGAGGTTTATAACCTATCGTGTTGACATTTCTGTGCCCATTCCAGTTAAGTTGGTTATATATATATATATATATATATATATATATATATATATATATATATATATATTTGAGTTCTACATGATCTCAATTGTTTGCATAACTACTTGGAAGCAATGACAGGCCCTTGTGCTGCCAGGTGGCAACATGTTAAGATTCCACAAGTTGAATCCATATGAGTTAGGATTTGTCACTAACCTAGTCTTGTGATTATGGTTTGAAAAATTCACATGGCTAAGAACACATACACCATAAAATCTAAGTGTCATAAGGATTCTCTCCGATTCATGAAATTGATGGTGAGGAAATTGTTTCACTAAGTAGATTTTAAGTAGATACCAATTGTGATATTTGTAGTTCTCAAAGTCGTTAGTGGAGCGTGCGTGGTTAACCGACACACTAACATGGACTTATGAGAAATGGAAAAGGTCTAAACAATTGAGACTATGATTACGGCATCCCTTTTCATAGTTCTAAAATTGTTTAGACACACCTGTGAGCTATCTAAGATAAGGTGTATAATTTTAATAAAGCCTTATCAAAGCAATCTAGTATCAGAAATCTGAACTTTAGTAAGAATGTCAATAAAGTATTGACTTCTAGAGGTCCATCTGTTTTCTAGATACATGTCAAAGCTAGTGGGAGCATAAGTGTTATACTAGTAATCATCATGTTAGTGGGAGGATGATAATTATGATAAGTATTGCAAGTTAGCAATGTTAATTATTGAAAACAAAAGTTTCAATTCGTGAGGTTGCAGGGGTTGAAAAAGTTGTTTTACTATAATTAAGGGAGAGGAAATTATACTTCATTTCAATTCTAAAAAGCTTAGATTGAGTTTATAATCATTCTAAAGAGCTTATATTGAGATTTTAATCACCTTTAGTCAAGAATATATATATGAATTTCATGTTGGATTGGTTCAACTTAAGAAAATTCTATATATTGCATTCTCAAAATTTGATTATGATTACGACATCCCTTTTCATAGTCAAACTTTGAGAATATGGCAAAGAAAAAATTATTATGGCAAAAGACTGGTCTAGAACCATGTCTTTATGTGAAACATCATGAATCGTGTCCCATTTACTTTGGGTACAAGATCGATTACATGTGCTATAATATTTATTCCTTCTGAATTTTACAAATACCTTGGGGCATTAAGGAGGAAAATGTCTACAATTGGATATGACTAAAGTGATTAAGGAATTGTCGAGGACAATCTAAGGTTTACCAAAGATTGGTTGCTCAAGGACATTTGGAAGTATACTGTCAGTATTGAAAGGACCATATTGACATAGTCTGAAAAGAGGCAACTCTTGTTTAGAAGTGGTAGTCAAAATGGGAATATAGAGTTGTCTTCATAGGTGGAAGCAATCCGTGTAAGGTTAAAGAAACTTAATGCAAGAAGCATGTTCAAAGCAATGCGCTTTGAATTTGTGACATCGTTTCCATGGAATTTCTCTCCATTGGAATACTCTGTAATGATTGTTGCCAAGTCTTTGTGGATTTGTGCATAATCATTAACAGCGGAACAATGCATATAAGTTTAAAATCTAAACATATTTCGATAAGTGATAGGAATTTGGAATTCTTACATTTGAGACAAGGATTTGGGAGTGTGAAAAGAGAATCATTGAAATTATGTTCAATTGACCGAGTTCACAAAGAAAAGGATCATAGACAAACATAGAGTGCATACTTGGTGTATGGGACAACTAGTGTTTTTAATTGAGGTATAAAGTTGATAAAACCGAAACAATGAATAATGAGTAATTAGTATGGTGATAAATAAAAGTGGTCTATTTATATTCATAGGGTTTGATACCATATTTTTTCATTTATTCTTGTGTTTCACTTTGCATGTTTTGACTTCCATAATAACAAGGTTATTCTTCCGGAATGACTAAGTTATTCAAACCATCCATAGTCGGTCATATGTTGGAAGTACATATGAATCAAGACTGTCATGGGTTGGCGTGTAGAGGTCCAAGTTGGTGGACAAAGTTTTGCTAAAACACTCATGAGTGCTCATAAGTTCTGAGTATTGGAGTCAACCCGCTCTCATATGAATCACTTCATGGATTTTATCACGAGTGATCATGAGACAATAATATCTTATATTCTTCAAACCTAGAGATATGAGTTGTTACTATGAGTTGGTTGTACATTGATTGCACGAAAACGCATTCGGTAACTCGATGTTATAAAGTGTGCCTTTGTGTATGATTCAACAAGTAGTAGAACAAGCTATATGATTCAAAGTTTATCCATTCCTTTTACCTTCGGGATAAAAGCGATATCTGCGGGGCCCTCGATGATTTAGTGATGACACATGTGAGTGCTTGGCCAAACTAGGACTAATTTGATCTGTTCAATCAGTCAGTCGTCATAAACCGGAAATCGGGAACCAACAAATGGAAAGAGAGAATGATTGATAATCCATGTCTCAGTCCATATGATATCTAGAATGGAGGAATATATGATCCTATATCTAATGGACAAGTCAATGACAAAGGTCAGAGTTCGACAGCGGATTTAAGAGCTACGATTGCCAATTAGGTTTTCAAGTCATGCTCAATAATAGTTTTAGATTTATCCATGTGGGTGACTGTTGGATTAATGTCTAAGTCCATAACTATATTGGTATGTACTTGACCCGAACCGGCATGGTCCATTTGGGTTGCAGTTCACCCGAACAATTTATATGGATAATCTTGTAAGAATACTATAAGTTATGATTTATTAATATATTATAAGTTCTAATATATTAATATGAAATCATATTATTTAATTAGTATTGATATTAAATTAATTTGGAATTAATTTAGTGATCATAAGTATGACTAATTAAATATCGGCTCAAGTAGTTATATAGTGTATGCTAATGCTTATTTGGAATGGGCTAGGCTTGCATGGTAAGTCCATGGATAATCCATGGAGCTTAACCCACGGATCTCATGGAAATGAAAAGACATGGGTATTAGGGTTTACATGGATGTAACCCTAATCCAACCTAATCCACCAAACTATATAAAGGAGTACTTGGCACCTAAAATGGCACTAGTGTATGTGTAATACAAGGTGTGGCCAATTTCTACGTATGTGTTACTATTCTCTCAAGTTTCCAAGGTTTGTGGTGATTTGTGATTCCACTTGAGGCTTCCACTATAACAACGTAAATTTTCCAAACAATTTTACATTTTTAAATCACACTGTTAATCATCAAAACAATAGCAAAATATAATGTATCCAATGTTATCATAACAAAATAATTCCCAGAATCTCAAACATAATCTCTATGAGTGTGTACGGATCATGCCGACGCCTTCCCACGGTCCTCGCTAGTACCTGACACACATAACACAACAGTTGTAAGCATAAATGCTTAGTGACTTCCCCAAAATACCACATACACACATACGCCTTTCTAGGCCATAACTCAGTAGGATCTTCCGATCCATATGTCTCAGGGGACTTTTGTCCCAAATCCTGGTATACCTTCCGGTCATACCCATATCAACCTTCCGGCCCGTAACCTCTTGACCTTCCGGTCCATAACCTCTCGACCTTCTGGTCCATAACATACATAACATTCATAACACATACATATCACATAACGACATACAGCTCATACATCTCATAACATATAAGACCTTCTGGTCACACACAGGTACCCTTCCAGGTACAATATAGTGAGAAGACTCACCTCAATGAAGTCGGATAAACTCTCGTGCTCGACGTCCTGACTTAGCCTCCTCCTATTATTCAAAAAACATCCTGATCAGAATTCTCTCTTGATCTCATCTCTACAACAGGGTAGAAGGCCATTCTACCCGACCCTGAACTCTCCTGAATCAGTCTTCACCAAAACCCTAAAGTCAACGAAAGTCAATGGTCAAACTTTGACCCGACTCATCGAGTGCACATGGGCGACTCAGCGAGTCCATGAGGGTTCTTTGAATCCTTTCAGCCTCTCTTGACTCGTCGAGTCATCCTTCCACTCGACGGGTTACATCTGACACGAATCGCGGGGCAACCCCGACTCGACTCATCGAGTCCACTTATGGACTCGGCAAGTTTCCGCCATGCTCAAACTCAAATGACCTTCTGAGGTCAGATCTGTTCCTCTAATCCATAGATCTAACCTCCCCAAGCTCAATAAACATGTAAAGTTTCGAACTTGAACTCATGCAACGTCCAAATGACAATACTTGATGATTTAGTCCCAAATTCAACACTCTAAGTCCATTTCTTCCATAACCCAACATAAAGCAAGATGGATAACATCCTCTGGACCACTATGGGTCTAGATCTGAAGTCTAAACATGATAAGGGACCTTATTCTCAACAAATCAATCCAATAAAGGGTATAGGAAACCCTATATCCATGGATTCTTTAACAAAACAGAAACAGGGTCGATATGCTACCTCAAAGATGATGCCCTCTGCTTGAAATCCACAAATATGCAACCTCCTTGGCCTCCTCTAAGATGGAATCAACTTCTTGCTAAACAAACCCACAAAGGTCCAATAATGGCTTGTTCTCTCTCACAAACGCTCAAGCACTATTGTGGTTTCTCTCAAGGGTCTGGTAGCCACAAATGGTGGCTATAAGGGTCCTTAAATAGGTCCCAAACCCGAGAATTTAGGGTTTCATTAAACAGCGTGGACTCGCTGAGTCCACTCATGGACTCGCCGAGTCCTTTATTAAATCATACCAAAAATGCGCGATTCCACTCGACGAGTCAGAGCGCCTACTCGCTGAGTTCCCTAATAAATTCAATAAAAATACTTAACATTGGATACCTGGGAATCCGGATGTTACAATTCTCCCCCACTAGAATCATACTTCACCCTCGAAGTCTTGCTTGACAAATAACTCTGGATGCTTCTCCCGCATCTCCAACCCCGGCTCCCAGGTCAGCTCGGACCCTTTCCGATGTTGCCACTGGACCTACACTAATGACACCTCCTTGTTCCTCAGAACTTTGATCTTCCGATCCTGGATCGCGATTTGCCTTTCCGCATAATTCCGACTCGCATCCAAGTGAATATCCTCTAAAGATACCACCGTCGACTCGTCGGCTATACATTTCCTCAAATGCGACACGTGGAAGGTATCATGAATCTGGCTCAACTCTGCAGGTAGCTCTAACCGATATGCTACCTTGCCCACCCTTGCGGTCACCCTGAATGGACCGATGTACCGGGGCCCCAACTTGCCCTTCTTCCTGAATCGGATCAGTCCTTTCCTAGGAGATACTTTCAGGAGTACAAAGTCCCCCATCTCGAACTCCAGCTCGGACCACCATCGATCCATATAACTCTTCTGACAATTCTGAGTTGTCAGTAACCTCTGTCTAACCTACTATATCTACTCAGTCGTATGAAGCACTATCTCAGTGCTACCCATAACACGTTGCCCTACCTCTCCCCAACAAATGGGAGTCCGACACCTTCTCCCATACAACAGCTCGAAAGGAGGCATACCAATACTAGAATGGTTGCTGTTGTTGTATGAAAACTCAGCCAACGACAGATACATGTCCCAACTTCCTCTGAATTCCAACACACATGATCAGAGCATGTCCTCGAGCGTCTGAATCGTCCACTCACTCTGCTCGTCCGTCTGTGAGTGGTAGGCGGTACTGAAATGCACCCTCGTACCCAACTCCTCTTGGAACTTCTTCCAGAACCTGGAAGTGAAACGCACATCTCGATCAGACACAATCGATATCGGTACCCCATGACGCGATACCACCTCCATCACATACAATTCTACCAACATCTCGGCAGAAGAGCTCTCACTAATAGCAAGAAAATGTGCGCTCTTTGTCAGCCGGTCGACGATCACCTAAATTGCATCAACACCCCTCGCGATCCTCGGCAATTTGGTGATGAAATCCATGGAAATATGTTCCCACTTCCATTGGGGAACCTCAAGCTGCTGCAACTTGCCATGCGAACGCTGGTGCTCGGCCTTAACCTTGCAACAGGTCAAGCACCTCTCAACAAACCACGCGACATCCCTCTTCATACAGGGCTACCAATAATCTTTCTTCAGGTCCAAATACATCTTTGTGGCCCCGGGATGGATCGAGAATCTCGATCTATGCGCCTCCTCCATCAGAATGGTTTGTGCCCCGCCTGCATATGGCACCCAAATCCGACCTTGAAAGGTCATCAGCCCTCGACTATCGATAACAAACCCAGGTATCTGACCAATCACCCGCTCCCTCTTGCGGTTCTCCCGTCTCACGGCCTCAGCTGGGCCTCCCGTATGGTGTCTAACACTGGAGTCATCAGAAACAATCTCATACAAGTGCCTCGAATCGGGGCACTTTCCGCCTTTCGGCTCAGCGCATCAGCTACAACATTTTCTTTGCCCGGGTGGTACAGGATCTCACAATCGTAATCCTTTACCACGTCCAACCATCTCCTCTGACGCATATTCAGATTGGGCTGATCCATCAAATACCTCAGGCTCATGTTGTTTGTGTATATGGTACACCGAACCCCATATAGATAATGACGCCAAATCTTAAGGGCAAACACCAATGCCCCCAATTCCAGTTCGTGGGTGGGATACCTCATCTCAAGAGGCTTCATCTGCCTCGATGCATACGCTATCACATGCCCCCTCTGCATAAGCACCGCACCCAACCCCGATATCGATGCGTCACAATACACCAAAAAATCCTCCATCCCTTCCGGGATAGCTAACATTGGGGCTTCGCATAATCTCTGGTGAAGTGTCTCAAACGAGGTATGCTGCTCCGGACCCCATGAAAAGCAACACCCTTCTGGTTCAACCTGGTGAGTGGCACGGCGATCTTGGAGAAATCCCTGATAAATCTCCGATAATAGCCGGCCAATCCTAAAAAGCTCCTGATCTCGGTGGGAAATCTCGGCACCTCCCACCTCATGACTGCCTCAATCTTGGCCGGATCGACCAAAAATCCCATTCTAGTTGACGAGATGACACAAGAACTGGACCTCCCGTAACCAAAACTCTCACTTGGAGAATTTGGCATAAATTCTCTCCGATCTCATAACTCCGAGGCTCTCACCAAATTGCTCCTCATGCTGCTCTCTAGATCTCGAATACACCAAAATATCATCAATTAACACGATCACGGACCGATCCAGCATCGGCCTACACACCCAGTTCATGAGATCCATGAACGCTACTGGTGCATTGGTGAGCCCAAAAGGCATCACCATGAACTCGTAATGCCCATAATGAGTTCTGAACGCCGTCTTCTGGATATCTTCATCCCGAATCCTCATCTGATGATAACCCGGCCTCAAGTCTATCTTGGAGAATCAAGACGCCCCCTGCAACTGATCGAACAGATCGTCAATCCTCGGTAACGGATAACGGTTCTTGACCGTCAACTTGTTCAACTCCCGGTAATCAATACACATCCGGTGTGAACCATCCTTTTTCTTGACAAAAAGGATCGGCGCACCCCATGGCGAGCTACTCGGTCGAATAAACCCCTTCCCCATTAGCTCCTGAAGCTGTGAGGATAACTCATGCATCTCTGGCGGCGCGAGGCGATAAGGCGCTGCTCCCGGAACCAAATCGATACGAAACTCCACTTGCCACTCGGGAGGCACACCTGACAATTCCTCGGGAAAAACATCCAAGAACTCACACACTATCGGAACCTCATCAATCGAACTTGGCCTCCCAGCGGCCACTCGCGTGTCCATCACGTAGGCTACGAACCCGCTACAGCCTTGCTACAAACTCTGTCTCGCCCTGGCAGCCGAACAAAATGCTGACCCACATCGGGTACCCTCGCTGTACACCGTAAGTACTCCCCCACTAGTGTCTCGTATCGTCACCAACTGACGCTTGCAGTCTATAACAACTCCAAATCGGCTCAACCAATCCATGCCCACTATAAAACATACGTCCCCCATCGCAATCGGGACCGGATCTATCGGAAACTCCACACCGAAAATCTCAAGTGTACATCCTCGAGTCACAACCGTGGCATACACCACTCGCTCGTCAGCTATAGAAACTCGCAAAGGTCGACTCAACGCCTCTCGTCGGATACTAAAGTGCTGACTAAATGCCAAGGAAAGAAATGACCGACTCGCACCTGTTTCAAATAACACCAAAGCAGGTAAATAATTCACAAGAAAAGTACCTACGCATATCGTCATATAAGCACAACATCTCAACTCAATAAAATAAATAAAGAATACAACTAGCCACAACATCGGGTGTCGCGCGGACCTCCTCCGTTGTTAACTGGAAAGCTCTCCTATGAGCCTTCGGTGCCTCGGCCTTCACTGGCCGAACCTCAGTAACCCTAGCAGCAGGTGTAGATCCCTGTGATGATCCCTGATGTAACTGCGGGCACTCGGCCTTCCGATGGCCAGTCTGGTTGCAATGGAAGTAAACCATAAATCCTTTGGGGCAATCCTTGGCGATATGCCCCTCCTTACCACATTTGTAGAAAACACCCGATCGACAGACCCCATCATGACCCTTGCTACACTTCCCACAAGTGTGGCCCTTCTGGCCTCGAGATCTCGTATCAGCGGACTTGGCCCGCTTGGCTGCCGGCTGAGACTGTGCCGGCCGCTGATCCATCCTTTGAGACTCGGCCTCCTCCCTGGCCTGAGTCTCCAACTCAATCTCCCTCTTTCGGGCATTTTCCTAGAGCTCATCAAATGTCCGTTAAGTCGAGTTCGACACGAACTCCCGAATGTCTCTCCGGTCCATAACCTCTCAACCTTTTGGTCCATAACATACATAACACATACATATCACATAACGACATACAGCTCATACATCTCATAGCATATAAGACCTTCCGGTCACACACACGTACCCTTCCAGGTATAATATAGTGAGAAGACTCACCTCAATGAAGTCGGATAAACTCTCGTGCTCGACGTCCCGACTTAGCCTCCTCCTATAATTCAAAAAACATCCTGATCGGAATTCTCTCTTGATCTTATCTCTACAACCGGGTAGAAGGCCATTCTACCCTACCTTGAACTCTCCTAAATAATTCTTGACCAAAACCCTAAAGTCAAAGAAAGTCAATGGTCAAACTTTGACCCGACTCGTCGAGTGCACATGGGCGACTCGGGCGAGTCCATGCGGGTTCTCTAAATCCTTTCTGCCTCTCTTGACTCGTCGAGTCATCCTTCCACTCGACGGGTTACATATGACACGAATCGCGGGGCAACCCCGACTCGACTCGTCGAGTCCACTTATGGACTCGGCGAGTTTCCGCCATGCTCAAACTCAAATGACCTTCTGAGGTCAGATCTGTTCCTCTAATCCATAGATCTAACCTCCCCAAGCTCAATAAACACGTAAAGGTTCCAACTTGATACTCATGCAACGTCCAAATGACACTACTTGATGATTTAGTCCCAAATACAACACTCTAAGTCCATTTCTTCCATCTCCCAATATAAAGCAAGATGGATAACATCCTCTGGACCACTATGGGTCGTGATCTGAAGTCTAAACATGATAAGGGACCTTATTCTCAACAAATCAACCCAATAAATGGTATAAGAAACCCTAGATCCATGGATTCTTTAACAAAACAGAAACAAGGTCGATATGCTACCTTAAAGATGATGCCCTCTGCTTGAAATCCACAAATATGCAACCTCCTTGGCCTCCTCTAAGCCAGAATCAACTTCTTCTTGCAAAACAAACCCACAAAGGTCCAATAATGGCTTCTTCTCTCTCACAAACGCTCAGGCACTATTAGGGTTTCTCTCAAGGGTCTGGTAGCCGCAAATGGTGGCTATAAGGGTCCTTAAATATGTCCCAAACCCGAGAATTTAGGGTTTCATTAAACAGCGTGGACTCGCCGAGTCCACTCATGGACTCACCGAGTCCTTCATTAAATCTGACCAAAAATAGGCGATCCCACTCGGCGAGTCAGAGCACCCACTCGCCGAGTTCCCTTGAGAAATTCAATAAAAATACTTAACATTAGATACCTGGGAATCCGGATGTTACATCCACACTATTGGGGCTAAGCTCTTAAAGCACTAAGGAAACAACCACAATAAAAAGGTATGTCATCTAACTAGTACTTTGTAGTATAAGAGCTTCATAATATGCTAGTTAGGATTAAAGCCTTGGAAAGTTCTTATTTGCATGTATTATAGAGAGAACATAGATCCAAGGTTTATAGGTTTGCATGTACACCATAGGAATTTTATAATGCTCAAAACCCAACACACCCGTTATGATGACAAAGAGTATGTCCTTGACAAGGAGCTGAAGGAGATCGACATGAACACTGCCACTCCCAAAGAGATCACTGCCTTTGAGGCCCACGAGCGTGATGCCATGAAATTCCATTGAATCATGCTAGCGACAACGTCTTCCGAACTCCAAAGGTCCTATGAGGACATGTATCCCTATGAGATGCATCAAGACTTGCTGGACCGGTACCACCAAAGTGCGAGGCAAGAGAGGTATGAGATCATCACATCGATGATCACTACCCGAATGGGTAGTGGAGAGTCACTTACCGATCATCTGCAAAAGTTGCAGAGATATGTTGATCATCTACTAAAGTTGAATGTTAACTTTAATGAAGAGTTGGCGATTGACATCATCATTCACTCCCTGCCTCCCTGCTACAACCAGTTCCGCACGACCTACCATATAAATAAGGTAGAGGTCACCATGAGCAAGCTTCTAGGCTTGCTTAGGACTGCTGAGAGAAATCTCAAGGATAAGTTTGTTGCATCAACTCCCACTCCAACCGCTGCCCCTGTTTTGGCTATTGGGCAAGAGAAGTGTAAAAAGAGGAAGGTTCCCTCAAAGAGCCACCACAAGGAAAATCCCAAGATGGTACATCTTCTAGTGGAACCAAATTTGGTTTTGCTAAACCCAACTCTAACCCAAAGCATACAGAGTGCCACTACTGCCACAAAATAGGGCATTGGAGGAGAAGCTGCCTAGAATATCTGCAGGCCATCAAGGATGGAAAGATCAAGCCATCCTACGTAGGTATTTACAAAATTAAATCTAATGATTCATCACATTCCATTTCTTGGGTACTTGATACAGGATGTGGTTTTCACATTTTTTCTGATTTGCAGGGCCTAAGAAGAGATAGGGATGTGGAACATGGGAAGATAAATTTGATCATGGGGAACAGAAGATCGTCGCATGTCACCAAGATCGGAATTTACTCTTTAATGCTCAGTAGTGGATTAGGATTAGATTTAGACAATTGTTGCTATTCACCAGATACGGAAACAAACATCATTTCATTTCATGTTTTATATGGACAAGGTTTTAGATACTCATTGGATAATGAAAAGGGTTCTATTAATGCTTATCTTAATGGTGTATTTTATTTTGAAGCATTGCCTTGTAATGGAATATATGAAACTGTAATAGTTGTAGATAACTTAGGAAATGATGTGTTGTGTATTGATTCATCCAATGGTTTGGATAAAGCATGCTTGTGGCATTGTCTTCTTGGACATGTTAACAACAAACGCATAACCCAACCCCTAAAGGATAGAGTGTTGGAGTCATTCGACCTTAGGGACAGTGACATGTGCGAGTCTTGTTTTCTTGGAAAGATGACCAAGTCACCCTTCACTGGCACTTGTGAAAGGGGTGAGGATCTATTGGATCTCATACACACCGATGAGTGTGGGCCCTTTACATCAACCACAAGGGATGCGAGCTGCTTCTACGTGACTTTTACCGATGATTATAGTAGATACGGGTATATCTGCTGAATCAAGCACAAGTCAAAAACCTTTGAAAAGTTCAAAGAGTTTAAACAAGAAGTGGAGAATCAGTTGGGCAGGAAAATCAAGATGCTTCGATCCGATCAAGGAGGAGAGTACCTAAGTCTTGAATTCCACGACTATCTTAAGGAATGTAGAATCGTTTCGCAATTGACGCCACCTAGGACACCGCAATTGAACAGTGTGGCTGAGAGGCGTAATCGAACCTTGTTGGACATGGTTCGTTCCATGATGAGTCGTGCTTCACTACCTATCTCATTTTGGGGGTATGCCTTAGAGACTGCCGTCCATATCCTTAATTTAGTCCCTACGAAGAAGGTTGCCAAAATACCTCACGAGATGTGGAAAGGGAAGGCTCCTTCATTGGAACATATCAAGGTTTGGGGTTGCGAGGCTTTCGTAAGACGAGAGACTCAAGACAAACTCGAACCTCGTAGTGAGCAGAGTATTTTCATCGGCTACCCTCAGAAATCCTTTGGATATCTCTTCTATAGACCGAGTGACAATGTTGTCTTCATTGCAAGGAGAGGGGTTTTCTGAGAGCGAGAACTCATAAGCCAAGGGGACAGTGGAAGGAAAATCGATCTTGAATAGATTCAAGAGTCGAGCAATGAAGGAACCTCTAATGCTAGTGCTCAACCTGTGGAGGAAACTCTGGTTGAACCGATTGACGAGTCCTTACCTCTTAGACGTTCCGATAGAGTTAGGGTTCAACCCTAGTTTTATGGTTTTCATATTACTACCATAGGGGATACGTTCATTAGTGATAGTACACTAGTGAATCTGGACGACCCTAACAGCTATAAGGAAGCCATGTCAAGCTCGGAGTCTGCGAAGTGGAAAGAGGCGACAGACAGTGAGATTCAGTCCATGTATGACAACCAAGTTTGGAATTTGGTTGACCATGTGCCCGGACGTAAGACGGTCGGATACAAGTGGATCTTCAAGAAGACGACTGACATGGATGGGAATGTGCACACATATAAGCTGCGATTGGTCGCAAAGGGTTTCACTCAAACTCCCGGAGTTGACTATGATGAAACCTTCTCACCGGTTGCCAAGATAAAATCTATTAGGGTGATGTTGGCCAATACTGCATTTCATGATTAGGAAATATGGCAGATGGATGTCAAAACCGCTCTCCTTAATGGGAAGTTGGCTGAGGATGTTTACATGGCTCAGCCAGAGGGATTTGTCAATGTGAAGCATCCCAATAGAGTGTGCAAGATTGAGAAGTCCATTTATGGACTTAAGTAAGCGTCTCGCAGATGGAATCTTTGTTTTGACGAGAAAGTCAAAGAGTTTGGTTTTATACGAAGCGAGGATGAATCATGTGTATATGTCAAAGCCAGTGGGAGTATAGTTAGCTTCGTCGTATTGTATGTCGATGACATACTACTCATAGGAAATGACATCCCGACACTGTAGGAGGTTAAGTCGTGGCTCAAGAAGTGCTTCGCTATGAGGACCTCGGAGAGGCTTCCTATATTTTAGAAATAAGAATAGTGAGAGATAGAAGTAAGAGACTAATAGGACTTAGTCAGAATACCTACTTGGACAAGGTACTAAATCGTTTTAGTATGGAGATAGCAGAAATGAGCCGAGTACCATACGCTTCCGCAGTTGGCTCGATTATGTATGCTATGACATGTACTCTCCCTGATGTGGCCTTCTCTTTAAGCATGGTCAGCAGAAATCAAGGGAACCCTGGCAAAGCGCATTGGACCGCAGTCAAGAACATTCTTAAGTATCTTCGGAGGACCAATGAATGGTTTCTAGTCCTCAGTAGGAGTGATGACTTAAAGGTGCGAGGGTACAATGAAACCAGTTTTCAAACCGACAGGGATAACTATCATTCGCAGTCGGGCTGGGTCTTTACCCTTAATGGAGGAGTAGTGACTTGGAAAAGTTCCAAGCAAGAGACCGTGGTTGATTCAACATGCGAATCAGAGTACATTGTAGTGAGCGAAGCGTCAAAGGAGGCAATATGGTTGAAGAACTTCATTGGAGACCATGGAGTTGTGCCAGCCATAAAGGAGCCCATGGAAATTTTCTGTGATAATGAAGGAGCGCTTGCCTTGACCAAGGAACCAAGGGATCACGGTACATCTCGACATATCGACAGAAAATATCACTTTATTCGACATCGGGTGGAATAAGGACTTCTCGTAGTAAAAAGGGTATCGTCAGAGGATATTCCAGTGGATCCGCTTACGAAGGGACTGAGCAGGGCTAAGCACTTGCAGCACGCTAGGAGCATCAGGCTGAAGCACGATATTAGTTTAGATCAGATAGTTTAGAAACATGTAATAGATAAATTGTAATTAACATTTGATGATTAAATAAAAGAGTATTATTTATTAGTAATGTTACTATCTTATGTTAATTGTTTACCTATTTGTTTCAATTTGCATGTTTTGGCGTCCTGAATAATAAGAATTATTCGAACCGTCCACAGTCGTTCATATGTTGGAAGTAGGTATGAATGAAGACTGTCATGAATTGGTGTGTAGATTGTCTAAAATGTATAATACATAGCAAAATTTTGCTACAACGTTTATGAGTGCTTATGAGTTTGATCTTGAGCATTTAAATAAACCCACGCTTGTTGGAATCACTTCATGGAATTTATCTCGAGTGATCGCAAGACGATAATATCATATGGTCTTAAAACCTAGATGTATGGTTTATTGTTTGCTAATTGATTTTGCATTGATAATGTGTAAATGCATTAGTAACTTGATGTTATAAAACGCATTGTTGTGTATGATTTGGTTAGTGAATAATAAATGCATATAAGTCGAAGTTTATCTATTCCTTTTGTCCTAGGAGGGTAAAAGCGATACCAGGGCCCCTCGATGATTTGGTTTGACTTGTGTGTCGGTCCAGGTCAAGACTAAATTGATGTGTTCAATTAAGTTCTATGTCAAATGAATCATAGATCGAGAAACAAACTGCTAGACAACAAGTATGACTATGTTCCATGTAATTGTCTGCACGATATCTAGAATCGAGGACTATACGATCCCTTATCTAAAGGACAAGTTACTGATAAGATCATAGTGTGACAACATCTTTAAGAGCTACGATTGCTGATCGAATTGTGCTGACATTTGTAGTTACTAGACTTATCCAACTGGGAGACTGTTGGATTAGTGTCTAAGCCCGTTACTATATTTGGTAAGTACATGACCCGGCTGTGCATGGTCCTTTTGGGTTACCTTCACCATAGCAACTTGACAGGGTAAGTTATGGAGAGTGAGAAGATATTATGGTTTATTAGTATATTATAAGAATAATATATTAAAAGAGAAATGATAATATTTAATTAATATTAGTTATAAATTAATTAGGAATTAATTTGGTGACTAAAAGACATTAATTGAACAAAGGGGACTTAAACTGTCAAATGTATGATAGTGGAATTTTGGGCTGGGAAACCTAATGGATTAAAGGGGTGAACGAAATTATGTTGGGAGCCCATCATATTTTCATCTATGGCTTGTATTCCAGAAGGTTCCATGGGCTGCTTAGGTTTTAAGCTGTCCATTAGGATTTTCACTGAAACTCTAGCTGCCCACAGTATAAATAGGACCCTATGTATGCAATTTTCGGCCACTGGTTTTCTTAGATCCCTAGAGTCGACTTTGTGTGCCTCCTCCCTCTCTCCAATACTACCCTCTTTCTTGTTGGTCTTTGTAAGCCATTAGAGGAGTTACACTTGTGAGTCTAAGCTCAAGGAAGAAGAAAGATCAAGAGTTCTTAATGAGGTAATCATCTAGATCTCATTAATTACATTAGTTTTGTAATATGTATGCTAGATCTAGGGTTATTAATATTGGATAAATTACATGTATAATCGAGAAACCTAGATCAAAGTATTAGGGTTTGCATGTGCACATAGGAATGTTCTTTTGTGTAAAACCCATCAGATGAACCCATCACGGCCCACTTGCAGAATATGCAGAGATTCGTGGACCGCTTGCTTAAATTGAATGTCAATTTTGATGAAGAGTTGGACATAGATATCATTCTACACTCTTTACCTTATTGTTATGATCGGTTTCGTATGAATTATCATATGAACAAGGACGAGGTCACTCTTAGAAAGCTTCAAGGCCTTTCAAGGACAACAGAAAGCAACCTAAAAGGCAAGTTAGTTGTGTCTGCTCCTACTACTACTTTTTCCCCTGTTCTGGCAATCAGGCATGGAAAGGGAAAGAAGAGGAAGGCTCCCTACAAGAGTCACAAGGGAAAGTCTCTTGATGGATCCTCTTCTAGTGGGACCAAGCATGGTTCTATAAATCCCTCTTCCAATCTGAAGGAAGCAGAGTGCTTCCATTGTCATGAAAAAGGGCACTAGAAACGAAGTTGTCCTAATTACTTCCATGACATTAAGGATGGGAAGATCAAACCCTCCTTTGCAGGTATTTAAACTATTCAATCTAATAACTCATTACATGCTAATTCTTGGGTCCTTGATACAGGTTGTAGAATTCACATTTGTTCTGATTTTGTGGGGAGTAAAAAGAAGTAGGGATGTGGAGCACGGGAAGATAAACTTCATCATGGGAAATAGGAAAGTGTAACAGCCCGGAATTCCATGTATCTTTATTGTTTAATTATTTTGTGTTTTGAGAGGGGACTCGGCGAGTGGGAGCTCAGACTCGCCGAGTAGGGTCGCGATTCTGGACACGGGATTCGTCTGGACTCGGCGAGTCCAGGATATGGACTCGGCGAGTCTGTGCTGTTTAATGAAACCCTAATTACCCGGTCCTAAGCCCTATTTAAAGGACCTTATGGCCCTCATTTGCGGCCACCTTGAACCCTAAGAGCCCCCATACGACTGTGAGCCCTTGTGAGTGTATTTGGAGGCCATTTGTTCACCATTTTGTGTGATATTGCAAGAAGGGAGGGAGAGGATCAAACTTGAGGAGTTGGGGAGCTTGGATCTGTTACTAATTCTTCAAGGGAGTCTTCTTGAGGTAACTTTCAAAGCCAAACTTCGTGTTTTGTGTTGATGTGTTAAATCTAGGGTTTCTTCTTGCTTTTCTTGGCTTAAATCGGAAGTATGAAAGGTTCCATGGAGATATGGAACCTAGATATGGGCCTTAGCAGGTCCAGGAGACCCCATACGACTAGCTTTATGTCCATCCTTTTGAGTTAGAAGCTAAGGTGGTCATATTAGAGGTTGTTTCCCCAAAATAAGCCTTGTACGCATTGCATGGCAACCAAGACTGAGACTTTACGTGACAAATAAGCTTGGGAAGGCCAGATCTATGAATGGATGGAACGGATCTGACCGCAAAAGCCAATTTTAGCTGGTGCATGGCATGGACTCGCCGAGTCTGATGAACAGACTCGACGAGTCGCTTGAAGATTGTCCTTGAGAACACCCAGTGTGTAGTCCTGACCGAGTTACGGTTGACTCAGTGAGTCAGGACGAGGTAGAGAGGGTCGACAGGCGGACTGAGTCGAGCTGGGACTCGCCGAGTTGTTCTTGAGACTCGGCGAGTTGAGTCGGGGTGGCCCCACGACTCTCCCAGGTGGAACTCGTCGAGTCAGGGGAAGCACTCGACGAGTAAGAAGGGAATCCTAGGGAGTTGACGAATACGTCTAGACTCGCCGAGTTGTCCTTGTGCACTCGCCGAGTCTGGTCAAGTTGACCGTTGACCGTTGACCGTTGACTAGAGTTGACCTATGTTTGACTTCTTAGGGATAGTCAAACTTAGAAGATAAAAGTATTGACAAGATGTATGATGTTATAGGGAGATTGTAGCTCGGCGAATCGATCACGAGTGACTTCGGGATTTGCTAGTTTTCGATATTCGCGAGGTGAGTCTTCTCACTATACCATACCCGGAAGGGTTTGACTGTGTGACCGGAAGGTCGGATATGATATGTGATATATGTGCTATATGTGATAAGATAATTGTTATGCGTGCTATGTATGTTATGTGGGCCGGAAGGCATTATGTTATGGGCCGGAAGGCGTGTAATCTGGACCGTAAGGTTGGCGTGGGTAGGACCGGAAGGTTTACCCAGCAGGGACGGAAGTCCCCTGAGACACATGGGCCGGAAGGTCGGGGCCTGGAAAGGCGTATGTGCGTAAGTTGTATTTTGGGGAACTCACTAAGCATTTATGCTTACAGTTGTTATGTATGTGTTTCAGGTACTAGCGAGGACCGTGGGAAGGCGCCGGCGTGATCTGTACACACTGATAGATGTTTTGTGATCTTGGGATTCATATGATTTGTATTTTGACATGACACTTGAAATGTTTATGCCTTGATTGGATGAAAATGCTTTATTTTGAAATGAAAAATTTGTTTGAAAATTTACGTTGTTACAGAAAGTGTCGCATATTACCAAGATTGGAGTTTATTCTTTATTGCTTAGTATTGGTTTAAATTTAGATTTGAATAATTGTTGTTACTCCGATGATATGGCGAGAAATGTTATTTCCTTTCACAGTTTGTATAAACAAGGTTTTACCTTTTCTTTTAATAATGAAAATGGTGGTATTTATGCTTATTGTAATGGTGTTTTTTATTTTGAAGCATTACCTTGCAATGGTACATATGAAACTGTAATGACTGTAGATAGCTTAGGAAATAATGTGTTGAACATTGATTCTTCTAACGATTTGGATAAAGCATTCTTGTGGCATTGTCGTCTTAGACATGTCAACAAGAAGCACATAGCCCAAATCCAAAAGGATGGAGTTTTGGAGTCATTCGACTTAAATTCGGATGAAACTTGAGAATCTCGTTTACTTGGAAAGAGGACCAAATCACCCTTCACTGGTACTTGTGAAAGAGGTGAAGGTCTGTTGGATCTCATACACACTGTTGTGTGTGGACTATTCAGAACCGCCACAAGGGATGCTAATCGCTTCTATTTGACTTTTACTGATTATTATAGTACATATGGGTATATTTACTTAATCAATCATAAGTCAGAAATCTTTGAAAAGTTCAAAGAGTTTAAGCATGAAGTGGAGAATCAATTAGGCAGGAAGATAAAGATGTTGTGATCCGATCATGGAGGAGAGTATCTTAGTAACGAGTTCCTTGACTATCTTAAGGAATGTGGAATTGTTTCACAATTGACGCCACCTAGGACACCTCAACTTAATGGTGTGGCTAAGAGCCGCAATAGAACGTTGCTAGGCGTGGTTGGTTCCCTGATGAGTCGAGCTTTGTTACCTATCTCATTCTGGGGGTATGCCTTAGAGACTGCCACCCATATCCTTAATGTAGTCCTTACCAAAAAGGTTTCCAAAACACCTCACGAGATGTGGACAGGGAAAGTTCCCACATTAGACAAAATCAAAGTTTGGGGTTGCGAGGATTTTGTTAGAAAAAAAACTCACGACAAGCTCGAACCTCGGAGTGAGCGATGTATTTTCATCGGCTACCCACAGAAATCCTTTGGATATCTCTTCTAAAAATGTTTTTTGCGTTGCGAAGGGAGGAGTCTTTCAGGAGAGAAGAATGATAGGCCAAGGAAACAATAGGAGGCAAATTGACCTTGAAGAGCTTCAAGAGTCAAGCGGTGAAGGAACCTCAAACACTAGCAATCAACATAAGGAGGAAACTCCAGTTGATCCAATTGACGAGTCCTTACCTCTGAGGCGTTCCAGTAGAGTTATAAATACACCTGAGTTTCATGGTTTCCATATTACTATTGAAGGTGATACATTTATCAGTGATAGCACATTGATAAATTTGGATGAACCTAATAGCTATAAGGAAACCATGGCAGGCCCTGAGTCTGCAAAATGGAAAGAGGCTATGGACAGCGAGATTCAGTCCATGTGTGACAATCAAGTTTGGAACTTGGTTGATAATGTACCGGGTCGTAAGACAGTCAGATGAAAATGGATCTTCAAGAAGAAGACCGACATGGATGGGAAAGTACACACATATAAGGCATGACTGGTTGCGAAGGGCTTTACTCAAAACTCAGGGAGTTGACTATGATGAGACCTTCTCACCAGTATCGAAGATTAAATCTATAAGGGTTGTGTTGGCCATAACTGCATTTCATGATTATGAAATATGACAAATGGATGTTTAAACCGCTTTTCTTAATGGAAAGTTGGTTGAAGATGTTTACATGAGTCAGCCAGAGGGTTTTGTCAAAACAAAGTGCCCTAATAGAGTGTGTAAGCTTGAGAAATCCATTTATGGATTGAAACAAGCATCTCACAGATGTAATCTTTTTTTATGAGAAAGTCAAAGAGTTTGGAATTTCGAGAAGCGAGGATGAGTTTTATGTATATGTCAAAGCTAGTGGGAGTATAGTGAGCTTTCTGGTATTGTATGTAGATGACATACTACTCATAGAAACGACATCCCAGTCTTGTAGGAGGTTAAGACCTGGCTTGGGAAGTATTTCGCTATGAAGGACCTTGGAGAAGCTGTATATATCCTAGGGATAAGGATATTAAGAGACAGGAGTAAAAGGCTAATAGGACTTAGTCAAAGCACATACTTGGACAAGGTGTTGAAACGTTTCAGCATGACGAACTCCAAGAAAGGTGATTTACCTATCCTAAGCAATGCCAAACTGAGTAAAACTTAGAGTCCAAGCACAGAGGCTGAGATAGCAGAAATGAGTCATATACCATATGCTTCCGCAGTTGGTTCGATCATGTACGCTATGAATTACACTCGCCCTAATGTGGCCTTTGCTTTGAGCATGATCAACAAATATCAAGGAAATCCTGGAAAAGCTCATTGGATTGCAGCTAAGAACATTCTTATGTACCTGCGGAGGACTAAGGACTAGATCCTTACCCAGAAGTGATGACTTGAGAGTGACAGGGTATAACAATGCCAGCTTTCAAACCGACATAGATAATTTCCGCTCTCACTCGGGCTGTGTATTTACCCTGAATGTAGGAGCAGTGACATGGAAAAGTTCCAAGCAGGAAACTGTAGTTGATTCGACCTACGAATCAGAGTACATAATGGTATCATAGCCTAGGCTTGTTTTCTTGTTAAACTTCCAAAATCTTCTTAAAAATCGAAGTTATTTGTTGTCTAGACAACAGACTCGGCGAGTCCATCAGGTGACTCAACAAGTCCATGCCTTAAAAGTTTTCAAAATGATCCAACTCGTCGAGTTGGTTCATGCACTCGACGAGTTGGACCCCAGACAACATATCTTCGACTGTTTGGCTGGAAATGGACTAGGAACATTACCCTAAGCTGTTTTTCAACTTATCAACCTGTTTTTGATGTGGTAATGTTCATGCTAATCCAATTTCAAAGATAATTGTCAATAGATTCATGTTTTTTATTAGTTTAAGGTTTAGGCTAATTACATGAAAAAGTTTGATTTGAATTATCTTGTTCTTATGAGTTGCTTAGATTAGAAAAGTTATGAGAAATTGTTGTGTTCAATCCAAATTAATCTAAGAGTTTATTCTAAAATGTGTTTTTGTAACTTGACCTCAGGTTATATGAAAAGTCACATTTAAGATTCACAAAACTCATAAATATTTCCATAGGTTATGAATAAAGAAAAGTCACATTCTTTTAATAGTTTAAAGTCTTCCATAACTTGTCCTCAAGTTATGGAACTTGAAGAACTTTTGGATTAAAACTACTTTAAACACATAAGTTATGGAATTGAATAGTCTTGAATAGTTTCAAAACTTGCCCTCAAGTTTTGGAATTTGAAAAGTTTTCCCTTATGAATAGTTTAATTCCAAGTTAAGCCCTTAGAATTTTAAAAGTTAAAATTCAACCCTTATACTTTATAATATTATAAGTTAATAATATTATATATATATATATATATATATATATATATATATATATATATATTATTAACTCATTCACGAAGCCGGTCTATAAGTGGGTATAAGGTTACTGCCTATAAAATGGCAGTTTAATGGCTGTCCACTCTCACCCACCGCTTCCTTGACTAGTGGAGGGTCGTTAGCCGAACGGGTAGGACAAGGACTATAATTATCCCTTCATTAAAAGTATTAATGATAAATATAAACTAACCAAAATGCTTTTATAATTCCCAATTTTAGTTACTATAGGAAAATGTGAATGAGGTGCTAATCCATGAAATTACACTTTGCACTTTGTTTAAGTCGGTTAGTGGAGCGTGTGTGGTTAACCGGCACACTAGCTTGATTTAACAAGGTAGGCAAAGGGTAACTTAATATTTATAATAGTATCGGTGGAGTGCGTATGGTTAACCGGCACATCGATTAAGGGGTAAATATTATGGGTACCAAGTAATTTGCATGGTTACTTCACACCTTGTTTTGTGATCCTCGGCATACCAGACACAAACCCTGAAGGGCACACTCGAGATTGAAACATGCCATTGAACACTTCAATGAATCCGAAAAGATCTAGGAGTTTCAAATCCAAGTAAAACCTAATTAAATTATTTCGTTTTCATGGTGGAAATTGGTGAACCGTCGTTCGCCTACCTTCAAATATTCTATAGCTTGGTTTACGGCATCCCTCTTCTAAGTTATAAAATATTGTGTTGGGTACTGTTGAGAGAAAAACTTTGAGGAACACTTGAACAAAATGGTTAGAGCAAGTGTATAGCGGAATAGTTAATCTCGAGGGATCTATTAGCTCAATAATAATATTAATAGTTAGAAGTTAGTGAGATGCAGAAAGTAAAATAATGTAAATGACAGCAATTGTTATATCAAGAATACACATAAGTTGATTCATAACTTGGAATGCATTCAAACGAAGATTAATTAGTGAGATCAGACTTAGTGAATAAGTCACAAGGACTTGCTCCGAAGAAAGATTATGATCAGATATGATAGTAAGAAGTGAGAGAGGAGAGAATTTCTAAGATAAGTAGTAGAGATACTTGAAGATGCATATTTGATTCAGAACAAGTGAGCTCTATTTATAGAGACTCAAGCATTACAAAAGATAACTTCTAGAAGTAGCCATGCAAGGCATACTGGAAAATAGAAAGCGTAAAGAAAAGACAAAATAGACTAAGTACAAAATCTTTCTGTCTTCTGACTTCGGATGACTGCGGTAGAAGCTTTCATTGCGGTAGTGAGTTGGCTGTGGTTCCAGGAAAGTTCAAGAGGGTCACTTTTAGTGTTCTAACAATTTCCCCTAAGTGACCTCTTTAACTTTTATCACTTATCAAGATGGAGATGCTTGATTAGGATCCACCAAACTTTCCTGACACTTTCTAACCAAGTGATCCTCCTTAGAATTTCAAACTTTACTTCCGGAGTGGTATATTTTGACTTTTCAACTACGGTTCGATAGATGTCAAGCTGCTTCATTGTTAGACGATGTATAGCAGAGGTAGGGATGAAATATTTGACATTATCAGTTTTTCTTTTGAAGATGACACCGAGTTTAGGGAAGTTCGATGCACCTAAGGGTCTTTCTTCAAAGCCTTCAGAGGGCATCGGTGCTAGATCAAGTGGAGGTAATTCATGCTTCTTCGCAATGGTGGGATAGATATCTGCATCGATTTTAGCAAAATCGCATACAGTATCCATCAGAAAACCGTTGACTCTATCAAGTGCAATTTGCATCTTCGGATACTTCTTAGCCTTGCCCTGGAACACTCTTGCAATGAGGAAAATCTCCTCTGGATTCATGCAAGGAAAATCAGCTTGGTTCCGGACATAATCTTGTTCCCTTCGGGTCAGAGTGTACTGGAAAAACTCTGCCTTCAAAAATTTTCTGACTCTGTAGTTCACAACTGCGTATGGTTGATCATTTGACCATATGTGCTCAAAGGAAGAGGCATGCTTTGCATAGAATTGAGAAAGTCTCTCAAATTCCATATGCAATCGTTTGGCATCTGGAAGGCTTTGATCAAATGGCTCAAATACAGTGAAGTATTTGGCATTGGGTGAGATGGGGATATCCCAGTAACCATCGGTAGGAGGCTCAGCATATGTAAGATGAGGAACGTCATCTTCATCTAGCAGTCTTCGGTAGGGATTAACCCAAGAATTGATAAGAGTTTCATCCATGACTGTGTCAAATCCGCATAGCCTCCAAATCTCTTCACCAAGTTTGGCTGCCCTGTAGTCTTTCTTCCTTTGGACGGTGGTGGGAGAATCTGTTGAGCCGAAGTATGGGGGAGTTTCAGGTTTCTCCGGAATGTGAGGCACGGTGTGAGATGATGGTTGCAGTGAGGGAACTTTTCCAATGATGATGGGGGGGTTGGTGTGGTGAAATTGATTGTTGAGATTGATGAACGTGATCTGATTGATAAGATTGATGGTCTTGATCTTTTTCACTTCCCCCTCTTGAGGAAGTCCAAACCAGAGCTTCCTCAAGCCATGTCCGAAGGCCATCAATTTTGGAGAAGGCCTCCTGAAATTGAGCCTTGATAGCGTCTGTGAGTTGTTGATTTGTTGGAGAGGAGGATTTGAACAGAAGGCGATGAATCTCCTTAGTGAGTTGAAGGATTTCAGGGCCATGAAAGTTGGTTGTCAAGGATCGTTGAAGGCGGTTGATGGTAGAGTAAAGAACTGAGATGCTAGACTCATAAGTGGTATGAGTTTCATCTATTATCTTTTGAGACTGAGAGGCTTGATCTTTGATAGCGGTTTGAAGATCATTTTTTATTATGGTGACTTCTGAGATAAGACGTTCAGTGGCTTACATGAAATCTTTGTGGTCTGCTTTGCGATTGTTTTCGAGGGACCGGATTCCCATTTCGACTTTTAAAGATATGCGCTCCGCAGCTAGTCATTCTCTTGCTTCTAGTCTTTCAATCCTTTCTATCAACGATTGTGGTCCAGGAACATGCTCTGGTTGCGGTTGAGTTGGCTTGACCGCAGCCAGGATTTGATCGACTTTGGCCTGGAGAGATAGAAACTCTTTTCTTGTGACTGCGTTCTTTTTCTTCTTTTTGGGCTTGAAGGTGGAGTGGTGAGAACCACTTGATTCTTCACCTTCATCGAACATCATTAGATCGTTGTTAGAAGGAGAGCTTTTGTTTACCTCTTCTACCTTGTCATCATCAAGACCGAAGGTAGGAGTTGAGCTGATTGCGATCTCAGGACCTTCGTCTTGTGATGTTTCAAGAACCGTGGTGGGAGGAACTTGGGAGGTATGTTGGGCCGCAGATGCTGCTTGAGCTTTGAGGAATGAATCGGCCATCTGAGACATCCAGTCTTGAATATGAAGAATCACCGGTACAGTATAAGCATTGTTGATTACATCAGCCCAATACTTAGCAATCATCTGAAGTTCTCGTTCCTTCTGCTGTTGCTGTTTGATTTGTGTATCCTTTAGGGCTTGGAATGCCCTTCGAAAGGCAGCATATTTCTTGATTTCGACATCAGTAGTTGGTTGATACCGACTCCATGAATCACTTGAATCGACTCCGTCAATTCTTTGAGTGCGCACAAGGGGGCCCTTGGGTTCACGGATCCTTGCACATGTGTGCTCACCGTGCCTAAACCACCTGTAAATGATGGAAACAGAGTAGGATTTCAGGAGCTTCCTTGGTCTCCGTGACCTGTGGTCACATTTGGCCTCGACTCCGTTCTGGCATGAGCGAAAGAAGTGCCCTGCGGATGGTCAGGTGTTTGAAGTGTTTGGGATATGTTCAAGAGGATGGAGTCTAACTCCTCGGGAGAAAATAAATGCAGTCGGGAAGCCTTGGAGACCTTAAGGCGATGTCCAAATTTATCTGCTTGAGATATAACTGGGGGGCTATCTCCATGTTCGGATGATGATGATGATGAAACAGGCTCACATGATGAGCTTGAGTGGTATTGGATGGTGGTATTGAATGGAACTGCAGCAATCCCAAGGACTACCCTAGCCTGTGGAGAGGCTGAGGTATCAGTCCGGTCACGCATTTGGCTAGAGGTATTGGTGGTTTTTCTTTTCTTGAGGATCGATATTGGTTGCATGTCCTCTTCATAATCACTGGTTGATACAGTGGTTGGTTTGGTTTTGTGTTTCTTGGTGGGTGCGGTTGGTTTGGGAGCATCCTTCTGTGGTGTTCTTTGTTTCTTTTTGGATGCCAACTTCTTTCTTCTTTGAGAAATATTGGATAGAGTAGTGGCAGAGGGGACTGCGGTACCCTCAGGGATAATGGCTACGGGTGGAAGAGGCGGGGTAGAAGGGTATGGGGCAATACCCTCCGTAGCCTCAATCAGCAGTCTTAGGACCAAGAGTAGAGAGAATATGGGTGGAAAGCCTGTAGATTGGTCCAAAAAGAGTTTGATCGGATGAAGGATTGTACCTTTTGAGATCTTTTATAGCAAAAAGATTGGTGTCGTTGCCCATAGGGATGTCTGCATCGGCATGAAGATCCAAGATGCACAATGACCAGAACCTAACAAAGGTGAGTTCTGTTGGGTTTTCCTTGCAGTGTTCCTTAGGGATGTATTGAAGGAATTCATCCCATAGGATTTGCCCAAAATTCACATCATGCCCTGTGAATATGCTCCAAACCAACTCAAGGAGCTTAAGCCCCATATTATCGGTTCCTCCGGTTCTGCCGGATAGGCTTCATATGATGAAGTGGCACACATATTGCCACACGACGGGCAGTTGATTTTTCTTGAATTCTCTGATACCCTTGATTATTTTCTAGTATCCCACTTGGTATAGAGAAGCAGTGATATCCACCATTGATGGAGAGAAGAACTTGATCGACGGATGAACCAGTAGATTGATGGACCTTAGAAATTTCTCCTAAGTCAGAATGACCAATGCGTCATTCACAAGATTGAGATGCACTTCTTGAGGGTTTTGGAGAGGTCGATATGCCGACAATGCACATTTGAACAAGGTGGAAATTGGTACGATTTCTGTAAATGCATCAAAAAGTCCAAACAGAGGGTGATTCTTGAGGAACTTGATCATGAGCTTGATGGGAGCATTGTATGAATGATGATCTTCAAATACAGCTCAGAAATTACTTGAGGCGATTGATGGAGAGCCTGAACCTGTTGGATTCACAAAACCTGAAGCCTTAGATTGCTTCTTGGTTGCACCGGATTTCACCATTGTGAAAAAAGTTCTTGAGAGTTACGGAGGTTTGTAGAAGGTTTATGGAGACAATCGATATTCAGAAAGCGTAAAGGATTGATGGGGAAGAAGAAGGGTTTATAAACGGGGTGAAAAGGTTTTACCCTAGGTGAAAGGTAAAGGGAGGATAAAACGACGATTGGGTTTTTGGGGGGAATCGATGAATTATGGATTGAATCTCAGCCACAGATATTAAAAATGGGTTGGAAAAGATTTTGGGAGATTTCCAAAAAGGGTTTGCATTTAATGTAAAGACGGACGCATGTTTATACGTCAGGTAATCGTGGGGGTGATGGGAGATGAAGTGGTAACAGATGGGACGTGTTTGGGAGATGGGACGTGTTGGGGAGAGGAAAAGAAAAATTGAGGATGAGTTCGATGGAAATACTTTCTTTTTGTCATCATCCCTAAAATAGGTCTGATAAAAGGTTTTTTTTTAAAGAGAAGATGACAGTTTCAATGAGAATGTTTTATTTTATTTAATGAAGGATCATTAAATAGCACACAAAGTTTTTTTTTAAGCTTAAAACAGCAGTTAAGAAATTATCACGAAGATTACGGATGAAAACTTCATTGCGGTTGGAGATTTTATTTCGGATGAACAAAAGAAAGACTGCAGTGACAAACTGAGAGGAAAACACTTGAACAAAAATTAGTAACAACAGACCATTAGGACCCCTGAGTGATACGTATGACATATGGTTGCGGTACCTAGACTGCGGTATCAAAACCATCTATCATATGTAATTCTCAGTTAGAACTGCAACGGAGACCAAGGATGGTCTGCAGTAACTAACAATTCAAAAAGAATTACGGGTCTGGATTCATCATTCCCAACATTTGTAGGAATACATTGAGTTTTGTAGAGTCAAGTGCTTTTGTAAAAACATCAGCAATCTCTTCATGAGTATGAACAAATATGAGTTCAGTATTATCTTTCAGAATATGATCTTTGATGAAATGATATCGTAACTCAATATGTTTTGTCTTGGAGTGTTGAATAGGATTATGAGATATCATTATGGCACTTTCAGAGTCACAGTAAATTGGTATCCGTAGCATTCTGTACCCGTAGTCTAGCAATTATGTCTTCATCCAAAGGAGTTGGGAACAGCAGCTAGCTGCGGCCACATATTTTTCTTCTGCGGTAGATAAAGATAAACAACTTTGTTTTCTCGAGGACCAGCTGACAAGTCTTCCTCCTAAAAATTGGCATCCACCAGATGTACTTTTTCGATCAAGTTTGCATCTGGCATGATCTGCATCAGTAAATGCTTGAAGACTGAATTCATTGCTTGCGGGATACCATAGACCCAGAGATTTGCTTCCTTTTAGGTACCGAAGAATTTGTTTGGCTGCGGTCATGTGTGACACTTTTGGATCAGCCTGGTACCTTGCACACACACCAGTTGCAAAGACAATGTCAGGTCTACTTGCGGTGAGGTACATTAGCGAACCAATGATACCTCTATAAGTCTTGTGATCCACATATTCACCAGAGGGATCAGCAGAGATCTTATATCCGAAGGCCATAGGGACCTTAGCAGAAGAACAGTTGTCCATAGAGTATTTCTTTAGAAGTTCAGTGGTGTATTTCTCTTGATGAATGAATATTCCTTGTTGAATTTGTTTGACTTGGAGACCTAGAAAGAAGTTAATCTCTCTATTCATGCTCATTTGAAATTTGTTTGTCATTAGCTTAGCAAATTCATCCACTATTCCTTGATCAGATGACCCGAAGATGATATCATCCACATATATTTGTACAAGCATAAGGTGAGTCCCGTTTGCTTTTCTAAATAGTGTGGGATCAATCATCCTCTTTTGTATCCTGAAGAGACTAAGAATTCAGAAAGAGTTTCATACCAAGCTCTAGGGGCTTGTTTCAGACCGTAGACAGCTTTCTGAAGCTTGTAGCAGTGATCAAGGAACTCGATATTCTCAAATTCGGGATGTTGTTGAAGATAAACTTCTTCTTTTAATTACCCATTAAGAAAAGCACTCTTAACGTCCATTTGGTGCACTATGATGTTTTTGTGAGAGGCATATGCTAAGAATATTCTGATTGCTTCCATTCTAGCTACCGGAGCGTATGTCTCATCGTAGTTAACACCTTCTAGTTGGCTATAACCTTTAGCAACTAGCCTTGCCTTATTTCTGATGACTGCACCAGATTCATCTAGTTTCTTCTTGAAAACCCATCTTGTACCAACAATAGTATGACCTTGTGGGATGGGAACAAGTTTCCACACTTTGTTTCTTTCAAATTCTTCCAGTTCTTCTTGTATTGTAGAAATCCAATCTGGTTCCAATAAGGCTTCTTTGATAGATCGAGGCTCGACTGCAGACATAAATGTTGCATAGTGACAATGATCAGATTAATCTTTGGCAGATCGAGTTTGTATCCCTGCGGACGGATTGCTAATAATTTGACCTGGTGGGTGATCCTTCGTCCATACATGTAGGTGAGGCATCAGATGATCAGTAGTTGCGGTAGAAGGAATGTTTTCAATATCAGAGGTTGCTTCGGATGGGGAAGGAAGTTCCCCCTGGATTTGAGAACACCCTGCTGAGTCATCCTGACTAGTTGGAGTGAGAGAGACATTTTCTTTGATACGTTCCCCCTGCATTGCTGAAGGGAGTCTATCTGGAACCTGAGAGGGTTCCCCCTGGACTGCGTATGGGAGATTGACAATTCTTGGGTCGGTTTGAGTATCAATATTCTCTATGAGTTCATCATCTGAATCCGAAGATACATTTGATGGAAATGCTTCTTTCCGGGCAGGAACATGAACAACATCAAGTACTGGAACCTCGATGGTTGCAGCTAGATCGGGAGTAGAGCTTTCCCCCTCAATAGGAGAGGTGGAAGTATTAAGAGATACTGCTTCGGATGGAGATGGTCCAAAAATGTCAGCATGTTGTTGTTGAGCTGTGGGAGACACAAGAACTTCTGATAGTTTTTCTATTTCAACAGGTTCAAAGAGATCATCATAATTGACTTCTACTAGATTTAAAGGACTTGAAGATGCAGGAATGTCACATTCCATGATTACGGTGGTTTCAGTGGATGAAGGGGCATCGCGGATGTGAGAATCATTAAATTTCACATCGAAGCTTTCAATGATCAGCCTTATACGTCTGATAAGCACTCGATAAGCAACCTTGTTAGTGGAATAACCAAGGAAGATGCCTTCATCAGACATAGGTGCAAATTTATTAAGCTGATCTCTGTTGTTGATCACGAAACATCTACACCCAAAGATATGAAAGAAACGAACATTCGTCTTGCGGTTGTTAAGACCTTCGTAAGGTGTTTTGTTGAGACGTTTGCACACAATGCTTCGGTTTTTGACAAATCATGCAGTTGCTACAGCTTCAGCCCAGAAGTAGAGAGGAAGATGCGCGAAGTTAAGCATGGATCTGGCTGTTTCTACTAATGTGCGGTTTCTTCGTTCGATGACACCATCTTGTTGCGGAGTGTAGGGTGCTGAGAAGTTGTGAGAAATACCCTTGGACACCAAGAAACTGTTGAGAAGATGATTAGTGAACTCAGTTCCAATATCACTGCGGATGCGTATGACTGGAATCTTGATCTGAAGTTCTATCTCTATGATGAAGTTTATAAGAATCTGCGGTGTTTCTGATTTGAGTTTGAGAAAGAAGACCCATGTGAAGCGAGTGACGTCATCAACAACAACCAGTATGTATTTCTTGTGGTGGAGACTGGCTATAGTTGAAGGACCGCAGAGATTCATGTGTAATAATTCCAAAGGTTCTGAAATAGACGAATCCATTATCAGAGGGTGACTTGCTTTGACTTGTTTTCCACATTCACAAGCTGGACAGAGAGTATCGTTGCTGAATTTGAGAATAGGGAGACCGCGGACAAGTTCTCCAATGACTAGATTGTTGATGTATCTGAAGTTGAGATGAGCTAGCTCGCGGTCCCATATCCAGCTGACTTTGGATACATCTTTAGAAAGAAAACACAGATGCGGTTTACCAATGATGAGAGAGATATCCAGAGGATACATTGTGCCTTCGGAGCGAGACTTAATTAAGCAAGTGCTTCGGTCACCCGTCATTATGTTATAGAATTGATCATCAAATTCCACTCGATGACCTGCTTTACATAGTTGGCCAACATTGATTAGATTGTGTTTAAGACTTTCTACATAAGCAACCTTCTGAATGGAAAAGTTCCCCGTGGTGAGAACACCGTAGCCTCGTATGACGCCATTTGCATTGTTTCCAAAGGTGACATTTCCATCATTGCATATAGGCCTGAAATCCCGAAGGTATTCTAACCTTCCAGTCATGTGCAAGGAGCAGGCACTGTTGATCAACCATTCTTCTTCTTGATCCTCCTTGCACAATGCCTACAAAATTTAAGTGGTTAATTTGGGCACCCAAGTGAGTTTGGAGCCCGAGGTCACATACGATGTGTTAATCGATGCATGATGCGAGGTGGCAGGGAAGGTTTTAAGTCAACTTTCAAACCTGGTCCTGGGTGTTTGAAGATCCTTGGAGTTTTGTGAGATTGTGAGTAATTATGAGTACTTGTGAAGAGATTAGGATTGACCCTGAAATCCTGGGTGTTGGAAGTTCTTTGAATTCTTTTACATTGACATTGACAAGAGAACTTTTTGTCATTTTTTTTGACATTTGACCTGTTCTGATTTTTTGAAGAAAAAGTATGTTTTTGTCCATTCCGAGGATTGTCAGATTTGACCTTTTTGTTTGTGTGTTTTGAAAAGGTGTTTTGTGCAGGTTTGGCAGGTGTGAAGGCACGTGCAGAGCTTTTGTGATGTGATTTCTTAAACATTTGAGATGACCATTTTGGTGTCAGAGTTGGCAAAATTCCTTTCCATTTTTGAGACTTTGATACCGAAAAGGTTGGAATAGGTAAGATACCTTTCCATTTTTGATCATTGATAGAATATATTTGAAATCCATTTGAGCAAAAACACTTATCCTCATGTTTGGATATTTTTTGAGTATTGTCAGAAACAGTGAACTCCTTTTTGTTTGTTTTCTTGGAAACAGTTTTCTTGTGATGATAATTTGAAAAAGTAAGCTTCTCAGGACTTTTTGATTTAGGACATTTCACAGATTTCTTGACTTTTGAGCAAAGTTCTCGTTTCTTGCCACGAGAGCGAAATTCTTCTTTAAAAACTCTTTTTGCTTCGGTCTTAGGAGAACCACAGTCAATGATATTTAATTGTGGTTTCCTAGAATCTTTAGAAGATTTTAAAAAATAGTGACTCGATTCATCTGAACTTGAGAAGTTGGGACTTTGATAACATTGACCAAATTTAAAGTTTTCAATTGGTAATTCATGATTAATTGGCTCAATGGTCACAGAACTCTTGACTTCGATCAGTGGAGTAGTGCTTTGGACTACCACAGAGTATGTCTTGGTAAATACTTCTTTGGGACAACTGATATTAGGTAATGAGACAGATTGCGGTATGTGATTGCAGTCAGAGACACTACGGTCAGACTATAAGGATGGGAAGTCTAAAGAGACTTCAGGACTTTCAATAACAATTTCCGCATCAACTACGGATGATGTCTGAGAATCTGTGTTGTTGACATGAGTAAAAGATTCAGGGAGAATTTCTTCTATAACACAATTATTACTCAGATCATGGAGTTTTCCAAAGTGGGCTTGGATATCCTCAGGAAATGTTTTGTTATTGACTGGAAATAAGAAGTTGAGGTCTGGTGGGACATAGGGACGTTCCGGTGTGAACCGAGATGATGAGTCCGTTGTAGTTGGGTAACCATTGGACCAACCCCAGTTAAAAGTTTTATTAACATTCCCATTATTGACAAGATTCTCAATGGCCTCAGTTTCATTAAACAGCTTTTCAATTAAAAGATTTAAACGTACAATTTCATTTTGTGCTAGATCTCTTTGATTTAAGGCTATTTCTAATTGAGTTTCACTAAGCATTCTAGCATCTTTTTCTAACATTTAATCCTTCTCTAACATTGCCATTTTGAGTCTCTTATTGTCCAAACGTCTTCTAACATGGAACATCTCCTGCGAAGCGATGTTCTTCTCATCTAGGGCTTTATTGTAGTCTGTAAGGACGGCAACACAAGTGTCATTGAGTGTGTCTATGAAAGGTTGACAATCATGTATGTTGCAATTTAAAGTTTGAATCATGAGTTTTACCTGTTCCACAATGTTGAGAGTTCCATCTTTATCCATATAGCAATGGTTCCTTTTTAGATTGGTCAAGCCATCTTCATCAGCAGTTGCTACCATACAGATCTTGCCTTTCCCTTTGCTAAGGACTTCTTCATCTTCATCTCCTGATGACCACACTTGATGATTCCTTTTCACTTGAGCAACGTAGGCCTTTCCCTTTTCTTTATCTTCCAGTTCTTGAGCCATTCGAAGATAAAAAGCTCTATCTTTCACTACATTTGTCTTGCAATCTTTGGCAAAATGGTTTTCCTTATTGCATTTGTGACATATGATGACATCATTCTTGTCTTCTATAGAGGTACCGGAGTCAGTTGATTGGGACTGCGGTGATACTTCTTTTGACTGAGTCTGCTGAGACTGCGGTGGAAGGAGAGGGTTTTTGGTGGAACGAAAGTCATTGTTCTGTAAGTTACGGTTGAAAGGTGGTCGATTGAATTGTTGGTTTTTGCGAAATGAAGGTTGTAAGCAATTGAATTTCTGACTGATAAGAGAAATGGCATTCTGAAATTCTTCTTCGTCGTCATATTCTGAGTCAGCTTCATATAACTGCGATGGCGAGTCATATGAGGTGGGATAGGTTTGAGTGAGAGGTGATTGGGCTACTAATGCGAGTGGTCCTCCGAAGTCTGAGCAGTCCTTGAGTAGAGTGGAATCTTCCTGTCACCTTGTACAATCATTTTGGTTGTTGTCCAGTGTATTCCTAAGCCATTAAGAAACTACAGATTTGTTTCATGATTGTTGCGGATGGTACCCGCATTGGACAGTTTTGTGACAATTAAGTTGAACCTTTTAAATGAATCTTCCAAACTTTCACCGGAGTGGGCTTCGAAATTATTGAATTCATTGAGTGTTGTAGTGAGCTTCTTGTCTTGAGCCTGCTCTGAACCTTCATACAAGTTTTTGAGAACATCCCAAATCTCCTTTGCTGATTTGCAATTTACGATGATGTCAAATTTGTCAGGAGCAACTCCACAAGAGATTTCACAAAAGGAAATAGCATCAATTTCCATTTTTTCTAGATCATCTTTTGTGGGATGCTTCAAAGCTGGTTAACCTCCTCCAAGTCTTGTTGTGGCTCCATCAGTTTGAACAGGGGTAAGGACTGGAACGTGGGGTCCTTCTTCTACAGATCTCTAGATATCTCTACCAAGTCGTCTGAGATATTTCTCCATCCTTTGAGACCAGTGGTGATACTCATTTGCAACCAATATTGGGGCTCGATTGGAACCACCAACACTATTGGAAACATTTAGTGATAGTGATTGTGCCATTTGAAAAAAAATTGTTTATGGATGAGCTTTAGTGGTATAGAGGGCTCTTTGAAAAATCAGAGTTCCGATTTTCAAAAAGCAACCACTCTGGCTCTGATACCAATTGTTGAGAGAAAAACTTTGAGAAACACTTGAACAAAATGGTTAGAACAAGTATATAGCGGAATAGTTAATCTCGAGGGATCTGTTAGCTCAACAATAATAATAATAGTTAGAAGTTAGTGAGTTAGATGTAGAAAGTAAAGTAATGTAAATGACAGCAATTGTTATATCAAGAATACACATAAGTTGATTCATAACTTGGTATAGATTCAAACCAATATTAGTTAGTAAGATCAGACTTAGTGAATAAGTCACAAGGACTTGCTCCGAAGAGAGATTATGATCAGATATGATAGTAAGAAGTGAAAGAGGAGATAATTTTTTTAGATAAGTAGTAGAGATACTTGAAGATGCGTATTTGATTCAGAACAAGTGAGCTCTATTTATAGAGACTCAAACATTACAAAAGATAACTTCTAGAAGTAGCCATGCAAGGCATACTGGAAAATAGAAAGCGTAAAGAAAAGACAAAATAGACTAAATACAAAAGCTTGTTGTCTTATGACTTCGGATGACTGCGGTCGAAGCCTTCATTGCGGTAGTAAGTTGGCTGCGGTTCTAGGAAAGTTCAAGAGGGTCACTTTCAGTGTTCTAACAGGTCCTAGCCTTAATATTTAATATTGGGTGTTATATTAAGGACTTTAGATCAACTATCTTGAATATCTCCCAAAAGATGTCTAGTTCATACATCTATGATCTTCCCAAATCTCTTGGAACTTCACTTCCTCCACCTCCCCAATTAATTCTCCCTAACCCACAAGTTCAAGGTCACTCTATCCCTATTGGCAAGCCAGGTCTATTTGTGCTCACATCTTGGAGATAAAGTTACATATTGACAAGCCGGGAGAGTTGGGTGTCAAAGTCTTAAGAAAGTTGGATGTTCAATCACTTTCTACATCACATAGTAAGTTACCTTTAGGAATACTATGAAATAGACTATGACATAACCCTTAATGATCTTATCTATTTGCTTGGTACTGCTGAATCAGAAATGATTTGGAGATTTAGTAAAGCAAATTCGATTAGTAGATCAACTTCCCAATGGACATTGGCAATGGAAACATTGGATATCTAGAAAAGCCTTATCTTCCCAAGTATAGGGATTGACCATAGTCAACTCAGTTGACCAAACGATAAAGAGAAAGGCAAGTCTGTGATAGTCTTATGTACCATTTCCAAAGATTCCATATGTTTCTCTTGCCAGAGGAGGGGCATTGGTTGCGAAGCTGCCAATTTTACCTGAAAGATCATAAGGCTGGTAAAGTCAATAATTTTGACTCTACTTCAAGTAAAGTCCACTATCTAACTCGGTTAAGTTTCTATTCTGAGATTTTTATTATATGATTTTACTGGGTCACATGTTGATGTTTTAAGAATCAAAGGAAAAGTGAAGGAACTTAAAGAAAGAGTATGATGAATCTGACCGCGAAGATGGATTTCTATCGCTTGATTGAAGATCGGATTCTTGAGCAACTCTTAGGAGTTATGATAGATTGCTAGGAAACATGTAATAGCATAGTTTTCATTTAAAGTTGCATTGTAAGTAAAAGTTTTTTCTGCATTTTATAAATAAATAAAAGTTTGTTATACGTTGTTTTATATCTCCTTGCAATGGCATTTTTGAAAACTTGATGTTTCTATGTTTCTAACAATATTGAAAATATGAATTTGATTCTTTCATTTGTGGTACTGTCTAAGTTTACCAAATAAGGTAAGCTTCTCTTCACCCAAGTTTTCAATTGGATAGAAACTTGGAGTCATACAAGTTGTACAGTATAATGAATAAAAACTCTCAACTTTGGCAAATTAAGACTAATTCCTTGTTCACATGTATATGTGAGTCAAGTGAACGGCTAAGGGATCGAGTACACATTCTTGTGCACTGATCAAGTGCACCACAAAAGATCTGTAAGACTATTCGTCATGATTTACTAAAGTTTAGTAAATATGGTTACACTTATAAGTTTAAGTGTAATTCTGATACATTAGAAAATTTTCGATGTATGGCAGAACGAATGAGAAGAATCAAATTAGGCAGAAGGATAAAAGGTTCTCAAATCTGAAAAGATGGGAGAATCCTTTAGTATCATGTTATATGATCATCTTAATGATTAAGATACCTTATCACAATTCATCCTCTAAATGCATTTTGATAGCTAAGAAGAGGAGCTATGAATTGTTGAAGTAGTCAAATCAAGAAGATGATTCATACCTCGTTCCAAAAACAATTCTTAGAGTCATACTCCAAGATTGTAACTTGAGTGACATATCCTAAAGGAAGGTTTCTTAACACTAGTCAAATGTAAGAGTAAAATTATCCTACTCTTGTACATTTGAAATTGGTAAGTTGTGATGTTTTGGATAAAACAAAGACCAACTAAGACCAATTGTGTGAAGTGTTTGTCTTGATAAAGAATCCAAACTATCTCTTGAATATTTGGCAATATAGTCTTATATGTCAAGAGAACAGTGGGAGTCTTAAAGATCCTGGAAGAATTTCAAGATCTAATCAAGAATAAAAACTTGTAGTTTAACACTAGCACACGACGTGAGGTTTATAACCTATCGTGTTGACATATTTCTATTTCCGTGCCCATTCCAGTTAAAGTTGGCTTTGCATATGAGTCTTAGAGTTCTCAATTGGTTGCATAACAACTTGAAAGCAATGGCAAGCCCTTGAGCTGCCAGGTGGCAAGAAATTAAGATTAAGTTCAGTCCATATGATTTTGGATTTGTCATTATCCTTGTCTTGTGACTATGGTTTTAACAAGTCACATGGATAAGAACACAAACACCATAAAGTCTAAGGGTCATAATCTTTCTCTTCGATTCATGAAAATTATGGAGAGGAAACACTTCCACCAAGTAGATTTGAACCAGATGGCAAAAGGTCTAAACAATTGAGACTATGATTACGACATCCTTTTTCATAGTTCTAAAATTGCTTAGACACACATGCATGCTATCTAAGGAAAGGTGTATGATTTTGATAAAGTCTTATCAAGGAAATCTTGTCTCAGAAATCTGAACTTTGGTAAGAAAGTCAGCAAAGTATTGACTTCTAGAATTCCAACTTCTTTCTAAGTACACTTCAAAGCTAGTGGGAGCATAAGTGTTATGCTAATAATCATCATGTTAGTGGGAGCATGATAATTATAATTAGTATTGCAAGATAGCAATGTTAATTATAGAAAACAAAAGTTTCAATTCGTGAAGTCACATGGGTTGAAAAAGTTGTTTTGCTATAATTAAGGGAGAGGAAATTATACTTCATCTCAAATCTATAAGCTTAGAACGTGAGATTTTAATCATATTTGGTCAAGTGTATATATATATATATATATATATATATATATATATATATATATATATATATATATCAATTTTATGTTGGAATGGCTCAACCAAAGGAAATTCTATATATGGGTACATTATTTGCGTTCTAAAATTCGATTATGATTACGGCATCACTATTCATAATCTGAATTATGAGAACTTGGTAGAGAGAAATATTGTAGCAAAAGGACTAGTCTAGTATCATGTCTTTATGTGAGACATAATGAATCATGTCCCATATGCTTCGGATATAGGATCGATTGCATGTCCTATAATATTCATCCTTTCTAAAATTTTCCAAATGTATGGGGCATTAAGAAGGGAAAAGGTCTAGAACTGGATATGACTAAATAGATTAAGCAATTGTCGAGGACAATCTAAGGTTTGCCAAAGATTGGTTGCTCAGGGACAGTTGGAAGTATAATGTTAATTTTGGAAGGACCATATTGACATATACTGAAAAGAGGCAACTCTTGTTCAGAAGTGATAGTGAAAATGATAATATGGAAATATTCCCATAGGTGGAAGTTATTCATCAAATCTGTGTAAGATTAGGAAACTTAATGCAAGAAGGATGTTCAAAGAAATGAACTTTGAATATGAGACGTCGGTTCAATGGAGTGGGTCTCCACTGGAATACTTTGTAATGTATGTTGACAAGTCTTTGTAACTTTGTGCATAGTCACTACAAGAGCACCAATGCCTATAAGTTAGAATCTAACAGATTTAGGTAATGGCAGTAATTTGGAATTCTTGCATTTGCGGTAAGGAATTGGGATTGTGAAATGAGAATTATTAGAATTATTTTCAATCGATCTATTTCACAAAGTAAAAGATCATAGACAAACTTAGTATGCATACTTGGTGTATGGCATGACTAGTGTTTAGAAAAACATAGTGTACATGCTTGGAGCATGGGACAACTATTGTTTTAATTCAAGTATAAAGTTGATAGTTTGAAACAATATGCAATGAATGATGGGTAATCAATATGGTGATAAATAAAAGATGTTTTATTTATATTCATAAGTTTTGAGACCATATTGGATTCGATTATTCTTGTGTTTCACTATGCATGTTTTGACTTCCAGAATAACTAGGTCGTTCTTGCTGATTAACTAAGTTATTCAAACCATCCACAGTCAGTCATATGTTGGAAGTAGATATGAATCAAGATTGTCATGGGTTGGCTTGTGGAGGTCTAAGATGTTGGAAAAGGTGGTGCTACAATACTCATGAGTGATCATAAGTTCTGAGTATTGGATTCAACCCACACTCATTTGAATCACTTCATGAATTTTATCACGAGTGATCATGAGACAATAATATCTTATATTCTTCAAACCTAGAAATATGAGTTGTTACTATGAGTTAGTTATACACTGATTGCACAAAAACACATTGGTAACTCGATGTTATAAAATGTGCCTTTGTGTATGATTCAACAAGTAGTAGAACAAGCCATATGAGTCGAAGTTTATCCATTCCTTTTACCTTCGAGATAAAAGCGATATATGTGGGACCCTTGATGATTTAATGATGATATATGTGAGTGCTTGGCCAAGACAAGACTGATTTGATCTGTTTAATCAGTCAGTCATCATGAATCGGAAATCTGGAAACAACAAATGGATAGAGAGAATGATTTATAATCCATGTCTCTGTCCATATGATATCTAGAATGGAGGAATATGTGATCGCTTATATAATGGACGAGTTCGTCGACAAGGTCAGAGTTCGACAGCGGCTTTTGAGAGCTACGATTGCAAGTTGGTTTTAGAAGTCATACTAAAATATTAGTTTTAGACTTATCCAAGTGGGAGACTGTTGGATTAGTTTCTAAGTCAATAACTATAATTGGTATGTACTTGACCCGACCCGGCATGGTCTATTTGGGTTACATGGCTTCATGCATTTGCATAGACTAAAATGAGAGAAATAACACTTTAGGTTTGGTAATATATTATAAGTACTAATATATTAATCAGATTATTTAATTAGTATTTATCAAGAATTAATTTGGAATTAATTAAGTGATCAAAAGGAGACTAATTAAATATATTGGTTGATTGTGTAAATCATCCATACTTGTATTGTGGGATAATACTCCATGGATTATCAAGTTGAGCTAAAACCCATAGGATGATCCATGGATGCTCCATGGTGTTTTTGTACCCATGGATCATGGAAATGAAAGGCCATGACAATTAGGGTTTACATGGTGTAAACCTAATTGTGTCACACTATATAAGCATCTTATTCTTGTCAAAATGGGCGACCAAGAGATACTATGAAGGAATGGTGAGGGCTAGTCGATTTCATGAAGTGAATCATTTCTCTCAAAGTTATTCCATGTGTATTTGATGTTGTCTGAACCATTTGAGGTGTCACACTTGGGGAACTAGGCTCTCGAGCTTCATGGAGTTAAGCTACATCAACAAGGTATGTATTTCTATCTAGTTTATTAATCAAGTATCAAAAGATTGTATACTAGTTAGGGTAACACCTTCGAATATTCATATTTGCATGTATATTAGAGAAAACATAGATCCATGGTATTTAGGGTTGCATGTACACTTACGAGTGTTAGAATGCTCATAACCCAACACATAGTAGCAAGAAAAGAATTGAAGAAGGCGATATGGTTGAAAAACTTCATCGGAGACCTTGGAGTCATTCCATCCATAAAGGAGCCTATGGAGATTTTCTGCAATAATAAAGATGTGGTTGCCTTAACCAAGGAACCGATAGATCATAGTAGATTAAGGCATATCGACAGAAAATACCACTTCATAAGACATCAAATAGAAGAAGGGCACCTCGTGGTAAAGGGGATATCGTTAGAGGACAACCCAACAGATCCTCTTACAAAAGGACTGAATAGGGTTAAGCACTTGCAGCAAGCGAGGAGCATTGGGATAAAAGACGATATTAGTTTTAGTAATTAGATAAATTGAAACTTGTAATAGCTTAATTGTAATTGACATTTGATGATGAATAAAATGTCACACACTTCAGTCAAACTCTCTCAAAAGAAACTCTCGCCACTCCTCTCCAAGTGTTCGAAAATTTGGAAGCTTTCAAGGAGGTTTTTCCCACAAACACATCATCTAAGGTAAGTTGATGTTAGATCCATAAACTAGTTATTTCATCCCATTCAAGTATCATCTCTTAAACCATTCAAACTTATGATTTCGCACCTTAGAAGCATCCAAGTTCGAGATCTTCCAAGGAAGGTTGCTAGGGCCGAATTTTTCTCATTTTTCCTTCCAAAACCGAAACCACACCCAAGGTGAGCTTCATACCCCCTCTTTTTCGGTTTTTATGAGTTTTTGTGGGGGAGAATACAAGCAAATGTGTAGATCTATGAGTAAATGTATGCCTTGTGATATTTTTATGCTTGTATGTATGATCTTATGTGTTTTGTGATGAATATGTTAGCCAAAAAGAACCTAAAAACCGAGATCTACAATATGAGGAATGAACTAAACATAACTTATACCATTTTACACTAATCAAGTCTAGAAAAATAGTTTATTTGGTTAGAATGAACATTTTCAGACTTAGAACCCATTTTTGGGCTTAAATTGTCAAAAATACAAAACTAAGGGCCCAAAACGACAAATGATAATTTCTGGAGGTTGAAAAGAGTCCAAACAGTTTCTAATATAAATTTTCTGAATATCAACACTTTTCAGGGGCTTAAAATGTAAATTTTGAACATAATGGGCTAAATTGGGCTTTTCTGCCCAATAAGCCCCAAATTGCGAGATTTTTGAAATTAAGGGGCTGAAAATGCAAATTTCTGTAAAACAGGGGATTACAAGTGTAATAAAACTATTTCAAGGGTCATAAATGTTTTTCAAAGTCAAAAGGGATCAAAATGCAAAAAATTTCCATTTTGGGCCAAAACTGTAAAGTTGCGAAAATGAGGGTTCCAACCGAGAAAATTTCACTTTTAAAGGACTTAAGCTGTTTATGAAGTAAATCTGGGCTGAAAATGTCTTTTCAATAGGTTTTGATACTAAAGTGTCAAGAAAAAATGGTTTAAGGACAAAAATGGAAATTCTTTTATATAAAGGGTTAAAAGTGTAAATTTTATCCAAGAAGGGTCATAAAAAGGTAAACTCTTATTTTTAAACAATAAATCCCTTAAGATAAAATACGTGCACCACGGCTACCGGCGAAACATATTAACAAATTCACTCTCAACACCAATATTGTTACCAAACGAATTGATTTGGTCTCGAATCAATAACGAATCAAAAATCAATAAACAATAGTACTTCAATAAACACGCGAAATTTACGAGAAGTCAATATTCAATCTTCGGGCTTGAAAGTTTCAAATCGTGCTTGTTGGGCCTAGCTAGCCCAATAACATGATCTTTAGGCCCGAAGGGAACACGCTTACATGTTATTGGGCCTTCTATGACCTAATTCCATGCAAAAGGACTTTCAATAGCTTTATTGTGTTGTTGGGCCCCAAGGGCCCATTGGTACTGCTAGCAAAGTCGAGAAGTCAAATGCGAGTCGGGCCAAGTGCCTTTCGCATTCCCAATAGCCTTGAACGACTTATGGAAATAATGGGGGCTTCGTACCTTCCTTTCTCCTCAGTTGTGGGGCTATGAGAAGTCAGGGTGGTTGGATTAAGTGAGTAGTATGGAGGAAGCCTAAGGGATCGTTTGTATTTGATAGTTATAAACTAGTCATTTTCATTAATGCGTGATTATAACGACTCACAACCCATAATTAATCCAATGTCACCTAGAATTATCGGAAACAATCGTCGTATCGATATAACAATAAACAAGATATGAAATGTTATGTATGAGGAAAACATCGGGTTTTCCCGGGAAGTTCAACACTCTTACCTAAGTGATGTATACAAGGTTTAACAATTATACACGTTTACAAAAATCGACAAGCATACTACGGATCTCCACCCTTTTTCTTATATACAATATTCGTTTTAGAAAATATCGGATTTTCTGGGTTTTCAAACTACACAAAAATCATTATTTTTCAAACATGACTTATGAACTCACCAACATTTCATATGTTGACGTTTTTCCAAAATACTTGTATTCTCAGGTAACAGGTAAATTAAAGAATATGTATCCAGTGATGTCACAGTGTTTTGTTTAAATTAGTATCGAACGGTTTAAGTTATGGAAATGTAATGTTTAAAACAATATACTGAATCTAAACAATATCAGTTGTAATATTACTATGCATGGTGATGAATGATGTTATGATTCATGTATAATCATTGTGATGGTATTCAATTGAGTCACAATAGCCCTCGGACGTTTCCGCCGTCTGGTTCGGGGGTGTGACAGGTTGGTATCAGAGCTCTGTTTATAGTGAACTAGCATATCTAACCACACATTGATATGAAACTATAAACCAAAAGAGGGACTAACACAACTCTGAACAAAACAAGTAAAACATAACAACAAAAACACCTTTGCTTGTATTAGGAAAAAGAACATAACACCGAACCAAACAAGATAAGGCTAGTATCTCGGTTAAGCCAGGACTGTTCTTAGTTGTATCAAGGAATGGATGTAGCCTGATCAACTACATTCCCTCCAAGGTACAACCATCACATGTCTTGAAGAAATCGTGATAGCTAGGGAATCTAAAAACATACCCCTTAATCTCCAAGAAGGGAACCTCAACTAAATCTATGCAATAGTCGTAGAGTTATAGGAGTAATTGGTATGCTATTTGTTGCTGGTATTCATAGCCCTTCGTGCAATACGCTATAGACAAGTATCATTAGCCAGGCAACCCTATCTCCCTAGTCAAGGAATAATAGGGTGGCTCGACCCAGAGGAAGAACCACAGGAGGAACTTGAAGTAGAACTCACAGGTGAACCCGCCGAGTCAATAGTGGAGCTCGAAGAGGAATAGCCCAAGGGCACTGATGATGATGACTCGGATGTAGAATCCGATGTCATCAATCCTCCATGAAAAGCCAGAAAACCGACTTATCGTGTGGGCCCCGGTGGCCCCATGCCCCCATGGGCACACGATATTTGGAGATAGAGTCACTAGCAGGGGATACGACCACATTACGGTAGGAACCGAGGTCTCTTCGATCTTAGTCATAGAGGACCAGCTGACCGGGCCCTCCCAGTCATGGTCCGGCGCACCTGAGGTATTGATAACCAAGCTCAGGACACCCCTAATCGAACAGAACAAATGTGGTTTTCTATTAAGAAAGATGAGGGTCAAACATAGGAAGTGAATGGAGACTCTCGAGCGAGACAATTAGTTTGGGAAGTACGACTATGAGATACCGAGCAACAAGTAGCTCGTCTCTGAGGTGCATCCACTTCATCATCACCACCACCAGATATTTTCCGCCACAATTAGAACCAGCCCTTTTCTTTTCACCCCTACTATCCGATATGACTCTCTTTCGTGTACTAATGAAATGATTATGTGCTATCTTGATTTCGTGTTATTGCATGAATTCGATTATATGCACGAGCAAACCCTCAAAACCGCTCGATACTTAAGGATCTCGAAACCAAAACAACCTATATACTCTAAGGATAGACGTGACGATCATGCCAAATCTGTGATTACCTATTATCGCAAATACATCATAGGGATGTAGATGGAAGAAGTATGAATTATACAACAAGATGCAAAATTTATAGGGTACAACCAGGAATGACGATCATTACTTACGATCTGGATTATCAACGTACGGCAAGAAAATGCCATCCCACAAGAATAACAAGCGCACCCGCGAGACACCGCTCCTGTAGATGCACTCTGCTACATTTCAAGCTGCTGTAATGGCGGCAGTAACCACTGCTATGGCACAGATCAATGCAAACAACCCCGATGGAGGCGGGAATAGCATTTACGACTCCAGCCAAAGGAACGAACATGGAAACCAACAAGTGACGACCTATCAAGGAACTCCAAACCCAAGGCTTAAGAGCAGGAAGCTGAGGTCTGGAAGTAAGAGAAAGGGGCAACACACTCAAGGGATCTCAAGGAAGCAACATGTTGATGTTGTTCATGCGACCATGACCCCTATTACACCAACAACCAGGAGACCATATGTTGGAATCCTTCCAAAATGTAACCAGTGCAAATTCCATCATAATGGAGCATGCCAGGAGATGCATTGTAACAAATGCAACCGAAAGAATCACACCGCCAAATTCTGTAGAACTTATCCATGCCAGAATCCTCAGCCAAATGAAGACGACAACAATCGCAACAACCCTAACAACAACACCAATGATGAGACCAGTCACACTTGTTGTGGGCATGGAGGAATTGGTCACTTCAGGTGTAGTTTCCCCAAGGGTAACAATCAAGGAGCAGAAAGATCAGAAATGGTTCTGACCTTAGGTCAAGGCGAACCAGACCAAGACCCGGCAGTTGTTACCGGTATGATCCCACCTAACAACTCTTTCGATTACCTCTTATTCAATAGTGAAGCTGAGTGAAGCTTCGTTAGTAACATATTCAAACACTTACTAAAACAACAACCCCAAAGCTAAGCTAAGCCTTTACGGTGGACATGGCCAATGGGGAAAACCGTTTTAACCAAAGATATTCATGTACAGTGCACCTTAACACTAAACAATCATTCATTTCAATAGACTTGATGCCAGTAAATATTAGGAGTTTTGACGTGATAATCGTCATGGATGGGTTAAGCCCCCACCATGCTGATATTATGTGTCGCGAGAAGGCCGTTTTCCTTCACTTTCCCAATCACAAAACTCTAATAATCCATGATGATAAACCTGGCGCCAATCCTCTTCCTATCTCGTACATCAAGGCACAGAAGTGTCTGCACCAGAAAAACTACATTTTCCTCACTCACATAGTGGATAATACCAAGGAAGAGGTTAACATTCAAGACATTCCAGTAGCACATGAATTCCCAGACGTATTTCCTGAAGATCTTCCTGGAGTACCCCCAGAGAGACAAGTTGAGTTCCGAATTGACCTCGTTCCAGGAGCAACCCCACTCGCTAAATCGCCTTACCGGCTAGCTCCTGCTGAAATGCAGGAATTGTCCAGCCAACTCAGCGAACTCAAGGGCAAAGGATTCATCCGACCCAGCTACTCGCCATGGGGAGCTCCGGTCCTCTTTGTCAAAAAGAAGGACGGAACTTTTAGAATGTGCATCGATTACAGAGAGTTAAACAAACTCACCATCAAAAATCGCTATCCACTCCCACGAATCGACGATCTATTTGACCAGCTCCAAGGGGCTAGTTACTTTTCTAAGATAGATCTACGGTCCAGGTACCATCAGCTCAAGGTCCGGGAAGAGGATATTCCCAAAACCGCTTTCTGAACTCATTACGAACATTATGAATTTTTCGTAATGCCCCTCGGTCTAACAAATGCCCCTGCCGCATTTATGGACCTGATGAACCGAATCTGTAGACCATTCCTCGACAACTTTTTCATTGTCTTCATTGACGACATTCTAGTCTATTCCCGAAGCGAAGAAGAGTATGGTCAACATCTCCGACAAATCCTAGAAACCCTGCGAATGGAAAAGCTATACGCAAAACTCTCTAAGTATGAGTTCTGGCTCCGTAGCATGAACTTCTTAGGTCATGTTGTTAGTCGGGAAGGAATTCATGTGGATCCTTCTAAGGTCAAAGCCGTCGAAGGATGGGCAGTCCCGACGACACCCACAGAAATCCGCCAATTCTTAGGCCTAGCAGGCTACTATAGGAGGTTCATTCAAAACTTCTCGAAGATCGCCAAGACACTTACCTCGCTTACACAAAAGGGTGTACCATTCAAATGGACGGACAAACAAGAAGTTGCATTCCGAACCCTGAAGCAAGCCCTCTGCAGTGCCCCGGTACTATCTCTACCAGAGGGAACAGAAGATTCCATGGTCTACTGTGACGCGTCGAATCAGGGTTTAGGTTGCGTTCTCATGCAGCGTGGAACAGTGATAGCTTACGCATCCCGCCAACTAAAAACACACGAAGTAAATTATACAACCCATGATCTGGAATTGGGAGCAGTGGTCTTTGCTCTGAAAATTCGGAGGCATTACCTTTATGGTACGAAGTGCACCATCTTCACGGACCACAAAAGTCTCCAGCACATCTTGAATCAGAAAGAGCTGAATATGAGGCAACGAAGATGGGTTGAACTATTAAATGATTACGAGTGTGAAATCAAGTACCACCCGGGCAAGGCCAACGTGGTAGCTGATGCCTTGAGCCGGAAGGAGTACTCTAATCGTCATGCGAAAACTCTCTCAATAACCATCCAATCTCACCTAACCACTCAGATCGGGGTAGCCCAGTCAGATACCATGAAGACGGAAAACAGAGAAAGCGAAGCATTACGCGGGATGGAGAAGAATCTAGAGGTAAAGGAGAACGGAGTATACTATTTCAAGAACCGTATTTGGGTCCCTAAACTCGCAGGATTTAGGGAGGTAGTCATGAACGAAGCTCACAAGACGCGATACTCCATCCAACCCGGTTCGGACAAGATGTACTTGGATATTAAACAACATTATTGGTGGCCTAACATGAAGGCAGAAATTGCTAGCTATGTCAGCAAATGCCTTACCTATGCCAAAGTAAAGGTGGAGTACCAGAAGCCCTCGAGGTTATTACCGCAACCGGTGATCCCCGAGTGGAAATGGGAAGGGATTTCTATGGACTTTGTGACCAAGCTACCCAAGACGTCAGATGGATTAGACACCATATGGGTAATAGTTGACCGACTGAAGAAATCCACCCATTTCCTGCCAATAAAAGAATCCTACAAAATGGAGAGACTGACACGATTATACATTCGAGAAATCGTGAGACTTCACGGAGTACCAGTGTCTATTATCTCAGATAGAGACAGTAGATTCACTTCACGTTTTTGGCAATCACTTCAGAAAGCACTTGGAACCCATCTCGACATGAGCACCGCTTATCACCCACAAACGGACGGTCAAAGCGAACGAACCATCCAGACGCTCGAAGACATGCTTCACGCATGTGTGATAGACTTTGGGAAATCTTGGGATACCCACTTACCCTTATTTGAATTCTCCTATAACAACAGTTATCATTCGAGCATCAAAGTCGCTCCTTTCGAAGCACTATATGGACGTAAGTGTAGATCACCGTTTTGTTGGGCTGAGGTGGGCGACACCCAGCTAGCAAAGAAACTGGCATCGGTCAAGGCAATAACGGGACCGGAGATCATTCGTGAAATCGCAGAAAAGATAGTTCAAATCAGAGCTCGACTACAAGCATCGCGCGACCGACAAAAGAGCTACGCTGATAGACGGCGAAAGCCCTTAGAGTTTCAGGTCGGGGATCGAGTGATGTTAAAAGTTTCACCTTGGAAGGGGGTCATTCGTTTCGGAAAACGGGGAAAACAGAACCCACGATACATTGGACCTTTCGAGATCGTTGCCCGAATAGGTCCAGTGGCGTACAAACTACAGCTACCTACTGAGCTAAGTAGTGTACACCCTGTGTTCCATGTTTCCAATCTAAAGAAGTGCCTATCAGATGAAACTCTCGTCATTCCCCTTAACGAGATTGAAATCAACGAGAATCTCCTGTTCGTCGAAGCACCAGTCGAAGTCATGGACAGGGAGGTGAAGCGTACTAAGCAAAGTCGCATCACGATCATGAAAGTACGGTGGAACGCGAAGCGTGGGCCAAAATTCATGTGGGAACGCGAAGACTAAATGAAGAAAAAGTACCCTCACCTATTCTAGCATTCTCAAATCTAGCTTTCAAAAGAATTAATTAAGTGATCAAAAGGAGACTAATTAAATATATGGGTTGATTGTGTAAATCATCCATACTTTTATAGTTGGCTAATACTCCATCGATTATCAAGTTGAGCTAAAACCCATAGGATGATCCATGGATGCTCCATGGTGTTTTTGTACCCATGGATCATGGAAATGAAAGGCCATGACAATTAGGGTTTACATGGTGTAAACCTAATTGTGTCACACTATATAAGCATCTTATTCTTGTCAAAATGGGCGACCAAGAGATACTATGAAGGAATGGTGAGGGCTAGCCGATTTCATGAAGTGAATCATTTCTCTCAAAGTTATTCCATGTGTATTTAATGTTGTGTGAACCATTTTAGGTGTCACACTTGGGGAACTAGGCTCTCGAGCTTCATGGAGTTAAGCTACATCAACAAGGTATGTATTTCTATCTAGTTTATTAATCAAGTATCAAAAGATTGTATGCTAGTTAGGGTAACACCTTGGAATATTCATATTTGTATGTATATTAGAGAAAACATAGATCCAAGGTATTTAGGGTTGCATGTACACTTACGAGTGTTAGAATGCTAATAACCCAACACATAGTAGCAAGAAAAGCATTGAAGAAGGCGATATGGTTGAAAAACTTCATCGGAGACCTTGGAGTCATTCCATCCATAAAGTAGCCTATGGAGATTTTCTGCAATAATAAAGGTGTGGTTGCCTTAAACAAGGAACCGATAGATCATAGTAGATCAAGGCATCTCGACAGAAAATACCACTTCATAAAACATCAAGTAGAAGAAGGGAACATCGTGGCAAAGGGGATATCGTTAGAGGACAACCCAACAGATCCTCTTACAAAAGGACTGAACAGGGTTAAGCACTTGCAGCAAGCGAGGAGCATTAGGATAAAAGACGATATTAGTTTTAGTAATTAGATAAATTGAAACTTGTAATAGCTTAATTGTAATTGACATTTGATGATGAATAAAATGTCACAACTAGAAATTTTTTTGCCTTGTAACTACAACACTTAAGCCAAATTATGAATCAAAGACATAAGAGCATGTATGATGCATACTCTATGACAATAAAATTTCAAACAAACACCCCATGCAAGCATTTCAAGTACTCAATAAGCAATTGGAAACCCTAGGAGTTCTTGTTTAAGTCCATTTTGGACTAGGAATTCCTTATTGGGCCCAATGGACCAATAAGCTTCCAATTTGACCATCTTGGGCTTAGAACTCTTAAATGGGCTCTAGTTGGACCCACTTCCATGTATTTCAATATTTTGGGCCATATTGGGCCTAAAGTGAAATAAATTAATTACATGAACCATTTTGGGGCATAATTTACCTAATTTAGCCCTAATAGGTCATAAAAATTATACTTTGATTTATTTGAGTCAAGCATCATCTAGCTTAACTATAATATGGGCTTAAGGGAAAAAAGCCCAAAAATCTCCTCTTTCCCTCTCCATTCTCGACCCAAGCCCAAAGGAAGGAAGAGTTGACTTTGTGTGTGCCACCTCACAATTATTCAAGGGACTTCCATGCAAGAGGACTCATACTTCCATGCACCATCCTTTCACACATCTCTCTTCTCTCCTTTCTTCTTGATTCTCGGCCGAACCCAAACACACACACACACACACTTCACTCAAACTCTCTCAAAAGAAACTCTCTCCACTCCTCTCCAAGTGTTCGAAAATTTGGAAGCTTTCAAGGAGGTTTTTCCCACAAACACATCATCTAAGGTAAGTTGATGTTAGATCCATAAGCTAGTTATTTCATCCCATTCAGAATCATCTCTTAATCCATTCAAACTTATGATTTAGCACCTTAGAAGCATCCAAGTTCAAGATCTTCCAAGGTAGGTTGCTAGGGCCGAATTTTTCTTATTTTTCCTTCCAAAACCGAAACCAGACCCAAGATAAGCTTCATACCCCCTCTTTTTCGGTTTTTATGAGTTTTTGTGGGGGAGAATACAAGCAAATGTGTAGATCTATGAGTAAATGTATGCCTTGTGTGATTTTTATGCTTGCATGTATGATCTTATGTGTTTTGTGATGAATATGTTAGCCAAAAAGAACCTAAAAACCGAGATCTACAATATGAGGAATAAACTAAACATAATGATAATTTCTGGACTTAAAACCCATTTTTGGGCTCAAATTGTCAAAAATACAAAACTAAGGGCCCAAAACGACAAATGATAATTTCTGGAGGTTGAAAAGAGTCCAAACAGTTTCTAATATAAATTTTTTGAATATCAACACTTTTGAGGGGCTTAAAATGTAAATTTTGAACATAATGGGTTAAATTGGGCTTTTCGGCCCAATAAGCCCCAAATTGCGAGATTTTTGAAATTGAGGGGCTGAAAATGCAAGTTTCTGTAAAACAGGGGATTACAAGTGTAATAAAACTATTTCAAGGGTCAAAAATGTTTTTCAAAGTCAAAAGGGATCAAAAATGCAAAAATTTTCCATTTTGGGCCAAAACTGTAAAGTTGTGAAAATGAGGGTTCCAACCGAGAAAATTTCACTTTTGAAGGACTTAAGCTGTTTATGAAGTAAATCTAGGCTGAAAATGTCTTTTCAATAAGTTTTGATACTAAAGTGTCAAGAAAAAATGTTTTAAGGACAAAAATGGAAATTCTTTTATATAAAGGGTTAAAAGTGTAAATTTTATCCAAGAAGGGTCATAAAAAGGTAAACTCTTATTTTTAAACAATAAATCCCTTAAGATAAAATACGTGCACCACAGCTACCGGCAAAACGTAATAACAAATTCACTTTCAACACCAATATCGTTACCAAACGAATTGATTCGGTCTCGAATCAATAACGAATCAAAAATCAATAAACAATAGTACTTCAATAAACACGCGAAATTTACGAGAAGCCAATATTCAATCCTTGGGCTTGAAAGTTTCAAATCGTGCTTGTTGGGCCTAGCTAGCCCAATAACATGATCTTTAGGCCCGAAGGGAACGCGCTTACATGTTATTGGGCCTTCTATGACCTAATTCCATGCAAAAGGACTTTCAATAGCATTATTGTGCTGTTGGGCCCCAAGGGCCCATTGGTACTGCTAGCAAAGTCGAGAAGTCAAATGCGAGTCGGGCCAAGTGCCTTTCGCATTCCCGATAGCCTTGAACGACTTATGGAAATAATGGGGGCTTCGTACCTTCCTTTCTCCTCGGTTGTGGGGCTATGAGAAGTCGGGGTGGTTGGATTAAGTGAGTAGTATGGACGAAGCCTAAGGGATCGTTTGTATTTGATAGTTATAAACTAGTCATCTTCATTAATGCGTGATTATAACGACTCACAACCCATAATTAATCCAATATCACCTGGAATTATCGGAAACAATCGTCGTATCGATATAACAATAAACAAGACACGAAATTTTATGTATGAGGAAAACATCGGGTTTTCCCGGGAAGTTCAACACTCTTACCTAAGTGATGTATAAAAGGTTTAAAAATTATACACGTTTACAAAAATCGACAAGCATACTACGGATCTCCACACTTTTTCTTATATACAATATTCGTTTCATAAAATATCGGATTTTCTGGGTTTTCAAACTACACAACAAATAGAAGTGTTATAATTCTCAAAACCCAACAAATAGTCCATGGAGGTTAACTCATGGAGCATAAGAATGTGAAAACTCATGGAGCATTAGGGTTTACAAAGTGTATCCCTAGCATTTCCACATTATAAATAGTGAAATCATAAGCCAAAATTGGCTACAAACTCTATAGAGTCAAGTATCTTATTCTCTTAAAGCCTCCTCTTGCGTACTGGTGTTTGTGAACCAATAGAGGCATCACACTTGAGGTGCTCAAGCTTTCAAAGTTCAAGAACTCTATCCTACTCAAGAGGTATGCATCCAAACTATGTTTTATATAATATAGCTTCAATTTTATGCTGGCTAGGGAGAATGCTTTGGAAAATTGAAAAATGCACATATAATTAGAGAAAACATAGATCCAAAGAATTTAGGGTTGCATGTGCACCATAGGAGTGTTACAATGCTCAAAACTCAATAGTGGTATCAAAGCCAGGTTTGTTTTCTATTATATTTGATGCTTACTAGTTTTTCAAAGCTGAAAAAGTCTAAATTTTGGCACCTGACTGATCAACTCGTCGGGTACATGAACAGACTCGACGAGTCCACTCAGTAAACAAGGCAACTCGGCGAGTCAGTTCATGCACTCGATGAGTTGAAGGCCCTGTTTGCAGAATTTCGAGTTTCTTGGGCTGGTTTGGATTAGGAACACTACCACAAATTGTTTTGGATCATTGGAAATGTTTTTATGATATGGTAGTGCTTGTACTTATCCAACCACAAGATAATTGTCAATGTTTTACAACAATAGTTGTTTTTATATGATAAACAAAATTGCTTTCAGATTGTTGACTTGAAATTATCTTGATTATGAGTTTAGTTATATCATACATTATGTGATAATTTTAGTTGTTAAAAAATGATCTAGATGAATTTTAATGAACTCCATAACTTGTCCTCAAGTTATGGAAAATGAAAAGTCTCATACATTAAAATGGCATTAAACTCATACGCTATGAAAATGAAAGGACAATTGTCAAATATTAAGATAATATGTTAATTATTTGTAGTATTTGATATGAATTGCCTTGCTACATGAGTTAGATTAGATCAATATAATATTATGTGATAATTTTTCCTTGTTAGAATTGATCTAAATATTCTTTAATGAGTTCCATAACTTGACCTCAAGTTATGGACTATCAAAAGCCTTTTCATAAAACACACATTAAACTCATAAGTTATAGATATGAAGATTTTTGACAAGTTTCAAAACCTGCCCTCAAGTTTTGGAATTTTTAAAGTCTCACTTATAAAAGTTAATACTTATATATATATATATATATATATATATATATATATATATATATATATATATATATATATATATATAAGACAAGTCGGTCTTACCGTTAGTAGGCCTCATTCACGAGGATACTACCTATAAAATGGTGGTTTAATGGGTGTCCAGTCTCACCCACCGCTTCCTTGACTGGTGGAGGGTCGTTAGCCGAACGGGTAGGATAGGACATTAATTATTCCTCATTAAAAGTATAATGATAAATATAAAGTAACTAAACTTTTATTAAATTCCCAATCTTAGTTACTTTAGGAAAAATGTGAAAATGGTGTTATTCCATGAAATTACACTTTGCACCTTGTTAAGTCGTTAGTGGAGTGTGTGTGGTTAACCGGCACACTAATCCAAAACTGAAAATGTGTTGAAAAGGGTAACCTTGTGTTAATCATAGATCAATCGAGCGTGTGTGGTTAACCGGCACATTGATTAGGTGATCTGTAATATTAGGTGTACTAAGCTAGTTTGCATGGTTATTCACAACTTGTTTGTGATCCTCGGCATCCCAGTCACAAACTTAAAGGGCACAATCGAGATTTAAATATGCCATTGAAAAGTTCAATTAATCTCAAAGATCTAGGAATTTCAAACCAATTAAAACTTAATAATCTATTTCGTTTTTCATGGTGGAAATTGGTAAATCGTCATTTACCTACCTTCAAAAATTTTACAATTGGACTACGGCATCCCTCTTCGCAATTGTAAAATATTGTGTTGGGTCCTAGCCTTAATATTTCGTTTTGGGTGTTATATTAAGGACTTAAATAAACTAACTTGAATTTCTCCCTTTATAGATGTCTAGGTGAGACAACTATGGTCTTCCCGAGTCTGTTAGAAAAGCCTCTCCACATGAAGATGATATTCCACAATATCATACTTCACTTCCTCCACCTCCTCCAATTATTCTCCCAAACCCACAAGTTCAAATACTTGAAAAGTTCAAGATCACTCAATACGTATTGGCTAGCAAACATGAAGATGGAAGATCTATATTTGCTAATGTCTTGGACATGAAGCTACATATTGACAGGCTAGGAATGTTAAGAGTCGATGTCTCAAGGAAGTTGGTTGTTGACTTGGTTCTTCAGTCACTTTTTGATTCGTATAGTCAGTTTGTTAAAAACTACTATATGACAGACCGCGACATGTCCATTATCGATCTTACATATTTGCTTATTGTTGCTGAATCGACAATGATTTGGGGCACTGGTAATGCAAATTTGATTGGAAGATCTACTTCCCAAACTTCCATGGACATTGACAATGGAAACATTGGAAGTCTAGAAAAGATTTCTCTTTCCAAGGGAAAGGGAAAGGCTAAGTCTGAGATTGTCCCGTGTACCATTCCAAAAGAAGTCCATATGTTTCTATTGCCAAGAGAAGAGGCATTGGTTACGAAGCTGTCGTATCTACCTGAAGGATCATAAGAATGGTGAGATCAAAAAGTATGACTCTGCTTCAGGTAAGTCCACCATCGACCTCTATTAAGTTCCTATCTGTAGATTCTTATTAGTTGATGTAAAGTTACATTTTGATGTTTTGCAGAATCAAATAGAAAGAAGGAAACTTAAAGGAAAAAAGTAAAAGTGAATTTGATCGCAAAGAGATGGATTTCGATCGCATAGTTCAATGATCAGATTTTTGAGCTGCTGCTTAAGAGATATGATAAATTGCTTACAAATTTGTAATAACATAGTTTTCATTTGTAATTGCATTGTAAGGAAAAGTTTTTCCATGCATTTTTTATATAAATAAAGAAAAAATTTTGATTTTATCTTATTTTATATTTCCATGCAATGACATATGTGAAAATTGATGTTTGTATTTTTAGCAATATAGACTTGATTCTTTCATTTGTGATAGTGTCAAATTTACCAAATAAGGGAAGATTCTCATCACCTAAGTTTCATTTGGACAGAAACTTGGATCATGCAACTTGTATTGTATGATGAATAAGAACCTTCGTCTTTGGGAAATTAAGACTAATTCCTTGTTCACATGTATATGTGAGTCAAGTGAAGGACTAGGGGATCAGGTACACTTGGTTGTGCGTTGGTCAAGTCCATCACAAAGAACGATAAGAATATTCGTTATGGTTGACTAAAGTTAGTAAATATGGTTATGCTTACAAGATTAAGTATAATTCTAAATCAATGGAAAAGTTTCAATGTGTAGCAGAACAAATAAGAAGAATCAAATTAGGCAGAAAGATAAAAGTTTCTCCAATCTGAAAAGATGGGAGAGTACTTGAGTATCGTGTTTTATGATCATCTTAATGATTATGAAAACCATATCACAATTGATTCTCTAAAGTCCACTTGTATTGCCAAGAAGAGGAATCAGGGATTGTTGAAATGGTTAAATAAAAAAGGTGAATCATACTTCGTTCCAAAATCAAGTCTTAGTGTCATACTCCAATATTGTACATTGAGTGACATAATCTTAAGAAAGATTTATAAATCTTATCAAATGTAGAGTAAAATGTTTCTTACTCTTGTACATTTGTCACACCCACAAACTGGAACGGTGGAAATGTTTAGGGGCGGAGGACGTCATGTATAGTATCACAATAATTGTATAATAGTAATCAAAGCAACAAAAACCATTGTATTGATAATATAGTGTTTACATTGTATTCGAATCACATATGTTTCACTGCAAAAGTAATTAGTAAAGTAAAGACTTGAAGCAACTATGCTCCGTCTTCTAGAACCCGCATGAGTACATGTCTATTAGTGCCCTGAGAATACAAGTGGTTTTGAAAGAGTGTCAACATTAAAGTTGGGGAGTTCATAAGCATTTGTTTTGAGAAAGTAGTTCCTCTGTTCCTTGAAAACCTTAGTATGTTCTTACAGAAATTCTTATGTTTTCTGATGTGTTGTAAAGTAATAAATGTATCCCATGATAGTTCCATCTATGAGTACTTAGTGTACATGATTTATATATAATTTGGAACGAACAGACAGTCGACTATGTAATTCTGCCCTAAGCCCACAACCAAACAAGGAATAGGAAATAAGGCAGAACTTACACATCCCACTTTCTATCAGATCTTTATTGTATATAACCCTATCGCATTCACTAAGTACATACCGAATTTACTATGATGGTCCCTTTTGAAATGTAAGTGTATCCTTCCATAAAATCCTATATTTTCTGATGATATGTAAGTTCTATTGACATGTTCTTGGAAAAGTAGTGTAATGTGACTGTATTTGTACTTAGAAAGTACTAGTATGATTGTCAAAAAAATCCAATATTTTCTATAGTGAGTGTAATAAAGTCATGCGTATTTCTTGAAAATGTATGTTCTATTGATGCACATATTACTAACATATAGTGTATTGTATCTATGTTTGTATGAATACCCTTGTATGTATGTATGTTACCGTTTGTTATAGTGTAGAGTAGTGTGTCCTTCTAGTGTTTGTATGAAAACTTGTTTGAATATTTGGATACCCCAGTTGTAGTGTAAGATAGTGTACCATAGAGTACTAGAGTTTTATTTAATTACATAAAACCAATGAAGTTATATTATTTCCGTAAACATACGTGTTAGAATATTGTTGTGAGTTTCATATAACCATGCTTGATATGACCTAGTGACCTTTGCGATCTTCTTCAGGCGACCGAAAGAAATGACAATTGTTACCCCTAAACTTCCGTTCTAACTGTAGCTAGTAGTCGGGGCATGGGATTGTCAGTTCCCGTATAGATCTATACACAAATCACACGCTCTCCCTCCAGGAGACTCTGGTTATACTTTATAGGATTTAGGAACCATACCCTAAAGGGTACAACAAAGTAGTGCCCCACAACCCTCTATTTAACTATGATTACGTATAGCGTAGTGTAGTGTCCTTTTCTATTATTTGAGTATGTATGTAGAACCTTGTAGTAATGTACTTGTAATAATAAATAATTATATTCAAATAATTATTTAGTAGTTTGTTCTTGTAACAATGTAATAGTGTAGTGTTTCTTAAACTATACCTATTATAGTTTGAATAAATGTTTTGATTCTGTGTATTGTACTTAGCAAAATAGTGTATAGAATTCCAAACTATATCAATTATAGTTTAATTGTATGTCTAGTATACAATGAAAGTCTTAGTACTTAACAGTTGAATAACACGATAAAACGATGAGATGGGTACCCTTTTGCTCTACTTGTTACAAAAAGGGTTGAAACTTTATTTAGATAAAATTTTATGCACATATGCAGAAGGCATATATAGGTATAAAGATGTAATCCAAGAAATAAAAGTATAAAAACATTTGCAGTAATTTGAAATATACTTTAAAATAGTTTGAATCAGTTGAAACGACTTGTTATGCTTTAAAACAGTTTGAAATCTTTTGAAGTTTAACACAAAATTATTTTGTGTTATACTTGTATTCCCCCCCTAAAACCTTGGAAAAGTAGTGAAAACATAGGGGTATGAACTCACCTCGAATGTGCGTTAACTGGAAGTAGCGATTTGTAGAGACAATCCCCGAGTAAACGTACGCGCTAATAACGTTATCCTAAAAATAATTGTATTCGTCGTCATATTTAAATTAATAATAAAATAATTTAAATAATGAGTTAAATAATTGATTAATTAAGTAAGAATTACTTACAAAAATAATTGGAATACTTGGTAATGTTGAAGTGTAAATTCGGTGTGAAAATGGTTTCTCTGTGGGGGATGGGGTGAATTCGATGTGTTCTTGTGTTCTTGAGAGGATGCCTGAAGATTTGAAGAATGTTATGAATATTTGAAGATGGGATGAATGTTCTTGAGGAATTCGGTTGAAAATATGAAGATTCTGGGTAAAATTCGTATGACTTTTGAGAGGAAATTTGGCAAGAGTTAGGAGTGAAAAAGTAGGAAATGAAGTTGAATTCGGCTGAACACATATATATAGGAATAGGAATCGGTCTTAATGGGTTTGGGCATTAGGGAATTCTGTCCTTAATGGGCTTTATATGGTGAATTCGGTCACACCATGACCGAATACACCTTCTTGGATTGATAATGGACCAAAAACTCATTTGAAAAAGATTCTAGAAACCGATTTCCTTCTCAATTTCACTTCCATGACCGAATTCATGATTTTAAGGTCATTTCCATGACCGAATTCATTAATGAATGGAGAATATTTATTTTTTAACCCCTAAACCTTGATTTATTCTACTCTGTATTAACTTAGGCTTTAATCCATACTTAGTTTCTAATTTATAAATAAGCCCTTAAGGCTATAGAGGATATAATGCAACAAGGGCTGCAATGTAGATTCACTTGTGCTAGATTAGGGTTTGGACTTTGCTAGGTTTAAAATTTCGAGTTGTGGCAACATTTGAAATTGGTAAGTTGTGATGTCTTGGATAATACAAAGACCAACTAAGACCAATTGTGTGAAGTGTATTGTCTTGATAAGAAACCGCGCTAACTCTTGAATATTTGTTTGTCAAGTAATGTTCCTTGAAAAAGTAAATCTTATATGTCAGGAGGTGAGTGGGAGTCTTAAAAATCTTGACAAGTTTCAAGAACTAATCAATAATAAACCTATTGTTAATCACTAGCACACGACTTGAGGTTTATAACCTATCGTATTAACATATTCTTGTTTCTGTGGCCATTTCAGTTAGTTGTATTCATATGAGTTCTATGAGTTCTTAATTGTTTGCATAACAACCTGGAAGCAATGGTAGGCCCTTGTTCTGCCAGTTGGCAAAAAATTAAGATTGAACAGGTTCAATCCATATGAGTTTGGATTTGTCATTAACCTTGTCTTAAGATTATGGTTATGACAAATTCACATGGATAGGAACACATACACCATTAAAAGTCTAAGTGTCATAAGGTTTCTCTCCAATTCATGAAAATGATTGTGAGGAAACGCTTTCACTATGTAGATTTTAAGGATATGGCATTTGTGATATTTGCATTCTCAAATTCAATTATGATTACTGCATCTCTCTTCATAGTTCGAATGCTAAGAAATAGAAAAAGGTCTAAACATTCAGAACTTATTTTTGTAAGTTCTGAAATAGTTTAGACACACATGTGAGCTAACTAAGGAAAGGTGTATGACTTTGAGAAGCTTAGATAAAGGCTTATCGAAGCATCTCGTTTCAGAAATCTGAACTTTGGTAAGAAAGTCAATAAGTATTGATTTCTAGAAGTCCAACTGATTTTGGATACATGTCAAAGCTAGTGGGAGCATAAGTATTATGCCAGTAAGATAATTATTATTATGCTAGTGGGAGCATAATAATTATGGTAAGTGTTGCAAGTTATCAATGTTAATTATAGAAAACAAAATTTTCAATTCACAAAGTGGTAGGGTTTGAAAAATTGTTTAGCAATAATTAAGGGAGATGAACTTATACTTCATTTTTCAATTCTAAAAGCTTAGATTGAGATTTTTAATCAAATTTAGTCAAAGACATATATGAAAGTTATATTGAAAAGATTTGACATAAGGAAATTCTATATATGGAAATGTTAATTGCATTCTCAAAATTCAATTATGATTACGGAATCCCTCTTCATAGTTCGAATTGTGAGAACATGACAAATAGAAATATTATAGCAAAAGACTAATCAAGTATCATGTCCTATATGCTTCAAATATAGGGTCGATGCATATGCTATAATATTCATGTGTTCTAATTTCCAAATGCCTAGGGCATTATGAGGGAAAAACGACTAGAACTAAATATAAATAAAGTGGTTAAACAATTGTTAAGGGAAATCTAAGGTTCGCTAAGGATTGGTTGCTTATGGATAGTTGGAAGTATAGTAATAAATGGACCATATTGATATAATTCTGAATAGATAGGATTCTGTTAAGAATGGATAGTCATATGGCATATATGGAAAAGTTTCCATAATGGGAGTTGGATATCAAGAATATATGAGTAAGTTAGAAACTTTTTATGCAAAGAAGGATGTTCAAAGGAATGTACTTTGAATATGAGACTTCATCTCCATGGAATTGTCTTGTAACAATCTCCAAAGGAATGTACAAAGGAATATTTGCATAATAGTTTAGAACTAACACATTCTAATAGTGGCAAGAATTTGGTATTCTTACACTTAAAGATTTGGAATTGTGAAATGAGTTTAATTGCAAATCAAATTGATTTATTTCACAAAGTAAGGACCATAGGTAAACATAGCGTGCATGCTTGGAGCATGGGATAACTATAGTTTTAATTCAAGTATTAAGTTGATCAATCGAAACATTATACAATGAATAATGTTTAATCAATATGGTGATTAAATAAAAGGTGTTTTATATACGCTCACAAGTTTTGGGGCCATATAGGATTACTATTATTATGGTGTTTCACTTTGCATGGGTTGACTTCCCGGAAAATAAGATTATTCAAACCATCAATAGTCGATCATACGTTGGAAGTAAGTATGAAAGAAGACTGTCATGAGTTGGCTTGTAGATTGTCTAAGGCGTTAGGCATAGCAACAGTTTCCTACACCATTAATGAGTACTTCTGAAATAAGATTTCAGTATTGGATCAACCCGCACTCATTTGAATCACTTCATGTAATTTATCACGAGTGATCGTGATACGATAATATCATATAAGTCTTCAAACCTAGATATATGATTTCTTGACTATGAATTGGTTGTGCATTGATGATACACAAACGCATCAGTAAGTCGATGTTATAAAACGTATCGTTGTGCATGATTTAATGAGTAGTTAGTAAAAGTATATAATGTTGAAGTTTATATGTTCCCTTTTATCCTAAGAGGATTAAAAGCGACATCTTGGGCCCCTCGATGATTTTGTTTTGACTATGTGTCGGGCCCAGTCAGAACAAAATTGATGTGTTCAGTTATGTTCTATGTCAGATGAATCAAAAATCAGGAAACAAACTATTGTACAATAAGTATGATATTGTTCCATGTATTTGTCCGAATGATATCTTGAGAACAGAGGAGTATATGATCCCTTATCTAAAGGATGTGTCACTGACTGGACCAGAGTTGACAGCGGCTTTTGAAAGCTTACGATTTCTAAGTTGGATCCTCAAGTCAAATTGGCAATTATAGTTATTAGACTTATTCAAGTGGGAGACTGTTGGATTTGGTGTCTAAGCCCATAACTATAACTGGGATGTACTTGACCCAATTGTAGCATGGTCCTTTTTGGGTTGCCTTCATCAGTGCAATTGGATAGGATGGATTTTGAGAATAAGGTTATTTATGATTTATTAATATATTACAAGTATAATATATCAATATTATTTAAATAGTATTGATCAAGAATTAATTTAGAATTAATTTTGTGATCAAAAGAGACTAATTAAATAAATGGGGATTGATTATGTAAATCAATGATTCTTGTAATGTGGGCTAATGATCCATGACTATATAGTTGGGCTAAACCAATAAGATAGTCCATGGATAGTCCATGGAGGTTAACCCATGGAACATAAGAATGTGAAAAGTCATGGAGCATTAGGGTTTACAAAGTGTAACCCTAGCATTTTCCACATTATAAATAGTGACCCCATAAGAAAAAAATTGGCTACACACTCTTTGGGGCCAAGTATCTTATTCTCTTATAGCCTCCTCTTGCATATTGGTGTTTTTGAACCAATAGAGGCATCACACTTGAGGTGCTCAAGATTTCAAAGGTCAAGAACTCTACCCTACTAAATAGGTATGCATTCAAACTAAGTTTTATATTATATAACTTCAATTGTATGGTAGCTAGGGGGAATGCTTTGGAAAATCGAAAAATACATGTATAATTATAGAAAACATAGATCTAAAGCATTTAGGGTTGCATGTGCACCATAGGAGTGTTATAGTGCTCATAACTCAACAATACATCCCTCTTTTTTGCCTGTGTTTCTTTGTCTTTGGAATTAATGATCACGTGGAATTAACAAAGAAAAAATGGTGAAAAGCGCGTGTGGATGTGTCCTCATAATAAGAATGTCTTCCACTCCATACAACCCTGGAAGACCCTTTTATGCTTGCCCCACTATAGTGTGTTACTTTCTTTAATTGTCCACTATAGCCCTAATTTATTACTTTCTTCCATTCTTAGTCTCTCACTTGTAAATTCTTTTTGTTAGGGACCTCGTAATGGTTTTATTTGTTAGGTAGATGAAGCAAACACTAAGAATATGAGTATTGAAGCAGTTATGATTGTAGTTTTTGCTAGGTCAAAAAAGAAGCTTGAATCAACGATTTGGAAGTTGAAGATGTGTTTAGTTGTTAGTTGGGTTGTTTTCTTTGGCATAATTGTTTACAAGTTGTAATGGTTTGTTGATGTCAATTTTCTTGTAATGGAAAGTACTTTATTGTCCATGTATCTTTATTTTAATCTAATAAAAAAAACAATGGTTATGTTATATTGGTACTTTATTTGTTGTTAGTGACATTGGAAATAGCTTCAAATTGGACAAATGGGATCATATGCAGTTAAACGAATGTATAAAATGGACCCTAATAACATGCATGTCCATAACTAACATACAATCCTTCCCCATCTTTACCACCTTTTTCCTTCTTACCACTGCTTCCCTCACAATATTTACCATTCGTTCTCTTCCTTTTCTTTACCTAGATTTTTTTTGGCTTTTCATCTTGATAACATGTAACCTTGTTATTGTTGGATTAGTGTCTAAGTCCATAACTAAAATTGGTATGTACTTCTCCCGATTTGGCATGGTCCATTTGGGTTGCACTTCACCGGAACAATTTATATGGATAGTCTTTTGAGAATAGTATGTTTATGATTTATATTAATATATTATAAGTTCTAATATATTAGTATGCAATCATATTATTTAATTATTATTGATCAAGAGTTAATTTAGAATTAATATAGTGATCAAAAAGGAACAAATTAAATATGGACTCTTATATATATATATATATATATATATATATATATATATATATATATATATGTATATATAGCATGGGCCAAGTTCATTTAGGTTGGGCTAAGCTTGCATAGATAGTCCATGGAGTTTTTAACCCATGGATCCTATGGAAATGAAAGGTCATCGGTATTAGGGTTTACATGAATGTAACCCTAATCCCCCATACTATATCAAGAGGGCTTTGGCACATGAAATGGCACTAGTGTGTGAGGATACAAGGGTGGGCTGATTTCTAGTGTGTATTCTATTCTCTCAAGTTTTCCAAGGTCTTTTTGGTGATTTGTGATTCCACTTAAGGCTTCCACACTATTGGGGCTATGCTCTTAAAGTTCAAGTCTTCAAGCTACATCAAAAGGTATGTCATCTAACTAGGCTTTTGTAGTATAGTAGCTTCATATTATGCTGGTTAGGATGAAACCTTGGAATATTGAATATTTTCATGTATAATAGAGAAAACATAGATCCAAGGTTTATAAGGTTGCGTGTACACCATAGGAGTGTTACAATGCTCAAAACCAATCATTGGTATCAGAGCCTAGGCTTGTTTTCATTTATACTTGATTTAAATTGCTGAAAAATGCTGAAAAAATTGATTTTTTGTTGTTCCGGACAGTGGATTCGCTGAGTCTACAGATGGATTCGCCGAGTCCACGCATAAATTCATCCAACTCGTCGAGTTGGTTATTGTACTCGACGAGTTGGACCCCCAGACAACACATCTTCGAGTTCTAAGGTTGGAATTGGTCTAGAATCATTACCTTAAACTGTTTTAGACTTATAAAACATGTTTTTGATGTGGTAATGATTATGGTAAACCAATTTCAAGGTTATTATCAAAATTTCATGTTTTGTATGTGTTTATGTAACTCTTGAAATTGTTGATATGATTGTTCATACACTTATGAGTTTTGGGATCATAGGAATTATTTGCGAAATTGTTTGTTAGTTAATTCTTGATCTGAATGTTTTAATGTATTCCAATTTGTCTTCAATTTATGGATTATCAAAAGTCATTTCTTTTAAAGATCCATTAAAATTCATAGGTTACACAATTGAAGAGTCTTTTTCATCATAAATTGTTTTATGAACTCCATAACTTGTCCTCAATTTATGGATGTTCAAGAGTCTCTTCATTAAAGTTTTTAAAACCTTAATTAAACTCATAAGTTATGAAAATCCAAAGGTTTTCTGAATTAAACTCACACACACTTTAATTCCAAACCCTAGAGTTTTAAAAGTTAAAATTCAACCCTTATACTTTATAGTATTATATATATATATATATATATATATATATATATATATATATATATATATATATGTATAAGATCAAGTCGGTCTTACCATTAGTCGGCCTCATTCACGAAGCCGTTCTATAAGGGGGTATAAGGTTGTTGTCTATGAAATGGCAGCTTAATGGGTGCCCACTCTCACCCACCGCTTCCTTGACTGGTGGAGGGTCGTTAGCCGAACGGGTAGGACAAGGACTATAATGTTTATTATAAGTATAATGATCAATATAAAGTAACTAAACCTTTTATAAATTATCAATCTTAGTTACTTTAGGAAAATGTGAATTTGGTGCTAACCCATGAAATTACACTTTGCACTTTGCTTAAGGCGTTAGTGGAGCGTGTGTGGTTAACCGGCACACTAACTTAGATTTAACAAGGTAGGCAAAGGGTAAATTAATGTTTATCATAGGATTGGTGTGATGGGTTTGAGCAACAAGAACTTTCCTATGTGCACATGCAAACCCTAATTACTTGGATCTAGGTTTCTCTAATTGAACATGCATTGAATCCAAGACTTGCAATACTAGATCTAATGTAAACAAGTGATTCTAATCATATGAATTAGGATCTAGAATAATACCTTGGATTACTTGCTTGATACTTCTTCTTCTTGGAGCTTAGAGTCACAATTGTCACTCCTCTAATGGCTTGCAAACACCAACTATCAAGAAGATGATTTGAGAAAGAGAGAGAGAGAGAGAGAGAGAGAGAGAGAGAGTGAGAAATCGGCCCTAGGGTTCCTTGCCTTGCATGAGTGCCGATTTCCCTCACCCTAGGGTCCTATTTATACTATGAGCAACTATGGTTTCACCTTAAACCCTAACTGAATAACTTAGGCCCTAAGCAACCCAAGATCTTCCTAGATACTAGGCTTGGACGAATTTAAGGTTCCCAAACCCTAAATTTCGTCCACCCTCATATCCATAAGGATACATAGCCCAAAAATACATCTATCACACATTTGACAGTTTATGCCCCTTTATTCAATTAACCTCTTTAAGTCACCAAATTAATTCTTAATTAATATATGACTTATACTAATCAAATAACATTATTAATCCTTTAATATATTATTCTCATAATATATTAACAATAATATTTCTTCTCTCTTAACAAATCATCTTGTCAAGTTGCTATGGTGAAGGCAACCCAAAAGGATCATGCACAACCGGGTTAAGTACTTACCAAATATAGTTACAGCCTTAGACACTAATCCAACAGTCTCCCACTTGGATAAGTCTAGTAACTATATATGCAAATACTAACCGATTAGCAATCATAGCTCTCAAAGACGCTGTCAACTCTGATCTTATCAATTTTCTGTCCTTTAGATAAGGGATCGTACAGTCCTCTGTTTAGATATTATGCGAACAATCTTATGGAACTTATTTTCCAACATTTTGGTTTCTCGATCTCAGATTCATTTGACATAGGACTTAATTGAACACATCAATTCAGTCCTGACCGGGCCCGGAACATAAGTCAAATCAAATCATCGAGCGGCCGTGATATCGCTTTTAATCTCTTAGGATAAAAGTAACAGATAAACTTCGACTTATATGCATTTGCTATCTACTAATCAACTATACACAACAATGCGTTTTATAACATCAATTTGCTGATGTGGTTTCGCATTACCAATGCACAACCAATTAATAAAAAATAAACCATATATCTTGGTTTTAAGACCATATGATATTATCGTCTTGCTATCACTTGTGTCACATTCCATAAAGTGATTCTAGCAAGCGCAGGTTTATTCCAATGCTCAAAACTTGTTCATAAGCACTCACGAACGTTGTAGCAAACCTTTGCTATGTCCAATACCCTTTTAGACAATCTACACACCAATTCATGACAATCTTCATTCATACCTACTTCAAACATATGAACGATTGTGGACCATTCGAATAATTCAAATATTCTTAATAACTTAATTATTCAGGAAGTCAAAACACGCAAAGTGAAACAATAATTAAACTATTAACATAAGACAGTATATTTACTCATAAATAATACTCTTTTATTTAATCATCAAATGTCAATTACATTTATCTATTACATGCCTCAAAACTATCTAATCTAAACAAATATCATCTTTCAGCCCAATGCTCCAAGCATGCTGCAAATGCTTAACCATACTCAGTCCCTTCGTAAGCGGATCTGCTGGGTTATCTTCTGACGATACCCTCTTCACTACGAGGTGTCCTTCTTCTACTCAATGTCTAATAAAATGATATTTTCTGTCGATATGTCGAGATCTACCATGATCCCTCAATTCCTTGGTCAAGGCAACCGTTCCCTCATTATCACAGAAAATTTCCATAGGCTCTTTTATGGAAGGCACAACTCCAAGATCACCAATGAATTTCTTCAACCACATCGCCTCCTTTGACGCTTCGCTCGCTGCAATGTACTCTGATTCGCACGTTGAATCAGCTACGGTTTCTTGTTTGGAACTTTTCCAAGTCATTACTCCTCCATTAAGGGTAAAGACCCAGCCCGACTGCGAATGATAGTTGTCCGTGTCGGTCTGGAAGCTGGCGTCACTGTACCCTCGCACCTTAAAGTCATCACTCCCTCCAAGGACTAAGAACCATTATTTGGTCCTCCGAAGGTACTTAAGTATATTCTTGACCGCAATCCAATTAGCTTTGCCCGGGTTCCCTTGATATCTACTGACCATGCTCAAAGCAAAGGCCACATCAGGGCGAGTACAAGTCATAGCGTACATGATTGAGCCAACTGCGGAAGCGTAGGGTACTAGGCTCTTCTAAGCTATCTCGGCTTTGGTACTCGAACTTTGAGTCTTACTCAACTTGGCATTACTTTGTATCGGTAGTTCTCCCTTCTTCGAGTTTTCCATACTAAAACGTTTTAGTACCTTATCCAAGTAAGTATTCTGACTAAGTCCTATTAGTCTCTTACTTCTTTCTCTCACTATCCTTATTCCCAAAATATAGCAAGCCTCTCTGAGGTCCTCCATAGCGAAGCACTTCCCGAGCTAGGACTTAACCTCCTGCAAATAGGGCCACAAACGATTCGAGTCGAGCTCGAGCCTAACCAGGCTCAGGCTCGGCTCGTTTAACAATTTATAGGCTCGAGCTCGAGCTCGGCTCATTCGAGCCTTATGGTACAAAGCTTGAGATCGGCTCGTTAAGAATTGTATGGGCTCGGGCTCGGTTTGGGCTCGGCTCGTATACGGTATACTCTAATTTCCTAAAATGGTATTTATTAAATTATTATTTATTTTAATATATAAAAATAAAAAAAAAATTATTATATATATGTAGGCTCGTTTAGGCTCGCGAGCCTAATCGAGCCAAGTAACAGAGGCTCGAGCTCGAGCTTGTTTAATAAACAAGCCTAATATTAAGCTCGAGCTTGGCTCGGGCTCGTTTAAAATCAATCTCGAGTCGAGCTTTTAACGATTCGATCTCGAGTAGCTTACGAGTAGCTTGGCTCGTTTGCACCCCTACCTGCAAAGTCGGGACGTCGTTTCCTATGAGCAGTATGTCATCGACATACAAAACAAGGAAGCTAACTATACTCCCACTGGCCTTGACATATACACATGATTCATCTTCACTTCGTACAAATCCAAACTCTTTGACTTTCTCATCGAAGCAAAGATTCCATCTGCGAGACGCTTGCTTAAGTCCATAAATGGAATTCTCAAGCTTGCACACTCTATTAGGATGCTTCAAATCGACGAAACCCTCTGGCTGAGCCATGTAAACATCCTCAGCCAACTTCCCATTAAGGAAAGCGGTCTTGACATCCATTTGCCATATCTCATAATCATGAAATGCAGCAATGGATAGCATCACCCTAATAGATTTTATTTTAGCAACTGGTGACAAGGTCTCATCATAGTCAACTCTGGGAGTTTGATTAAAGCCCTTCGCCACTAGTCGTGCTTTATACGTGTGCACTTTCCCATCCACGTCGGTCTTCTTCTTGAAGATCCATTTGCACCCAACCTTCTTATGTTCGAGCACATTGTTAACCAAATTCCAAACTTGGTTGTCATACATGGACTGAATCCCGCTGTCCATTGCCTCTTTCCATTTTACAGACTCTGGGCCTGCCATGGCTTCCTTATAGCTATTCGGTTCATCTATATTTATTAGTGTACCATCACTAATATACGTATCCCCTTCGGTAGTAATATGAAAACCATAAAACTGGGGTTGAACTCTAACTCTTTCGGAACGTCTAAGAGGTAAGGACTCGGGTTGAGCGTCAGCATTAACGGTTCTTTCATCGCTCGACTCTTGAATCTCTTCAAGATCGATTTGCCTCCCACTGTCTCCTTGGCTTATGAGTTCTCGCTCTCGGAAAACCCCTCTCCTCGCAACGAAGACAACATTGTCACTCGGTCTATAAAAGAGATATCCAAAGGATTTTTGCGGGTAGCCGATGAAAATACATCGCTCACTTCGAGGTTCGAGCTTGTCGTGAGTCTGTCGTCTTACGAAAACCTCACACCCCCAAACCTTGATATGAGCAAATGAAGGAGCTTTCCCTGTCCACATCTCATCAGGTGTTTTGGCAACCTTCTTTGTAGGGACTCGATTAAGGATATGGGCGGCAGTCTATAAGGCATACCCCCAGAATGAGATAGGTAGTGAAGCACGACTCATCATAGAACGAACCATGTCTAACAGAGTTCGATTACGCCTTTCTGCCACACCATTCAATTGCAGTGTCCTAGGTGGCGTCAATTGCGAAACTATTCTGCATTCCTTGAGATAGTCATGGAATTCAAGACTTTGGTACTCTCCTCCTCGATCGGATCGAAACATCTTGATTTTCCTGCCCAATTGATTTTCCTTAGCCAACTTTCCATTAAGGAAGGCGGTTTTGACATCCATTTGCCAAATCTCATAATCATGAAATGCGGCAATAGCTAGCATCACTCTAATAGACTTTATCCTCGCAACTGGTGAGAAGGTCTCATCATAGTCAACTCCGGGAGTTTGAGTAAAGCCCTTCGCAACCAATCGCGCCTTATATGTGTGTACGTTTCCATCCACGTCGGTCTTCTTCTTGAAGATCCATTTGTACCCAATGGTCTTACATCCGAGCACATGACCAACCAAATTCCAAACGTGGTTGTCATACATGGACTGGATCTCGCTGTCCATTGCCTCTTTCCATTTCGCAGACTCCGGGCCTGCCATGGCTTCCTTATAGCTATTAGGTTCATCTAGATTTATTAGTGTACCATCACTAATATACGTATCCCCTTCGGTAGTAATATGAAAACCATAAAACTAGGGTTGAACTCTAACTCTTTCGAAACGTCTAAGAGGTAATGACTCGTCAATTGGTTCAACCGGAGTTTCCTCCTCGGGGTGAGTGCCAGCGGTAGAGGTTCCTTCATCTATCGACTCTTGAATCTCTTCAAGCTCGATTTGCCTCCCACTGTCTCCTTGGCTTATGAGTTCTCGCTCTCGGAAAACTCCTCTCCTCGCAACAAAGACAACATTGTCCTACGGTCTATAGAAGAGATATCCAAAGGATTTCTATGGGTAGCCGATGAAAATACATCGCTCACTACGAGGTTCGAGATTGTCGTGAGAATCTCGTCTTACGAAAGCCTCACAACCCCAAACCTTGATATGTGCTAATGAGGGAGCTTTCCCTGTCAACATCTCGTGAGGTGTTTTGGCAACCTTCTTAGTAGGGACTCGGTTAAGGATATGGGCAGCAGTCTCTAAGGCATACCCCCAAAAAGAGATAGGTAGCGAAGCACGACTCATCATAGAGCGAACAATGACCAACAAGGTTCGATTACGCCTTTCTGCCACACCATTCAACTGCGGTGTCCTAGGTGGCGTCAATTATGAAACTATTCCACACTCCTTGAGATAGTCGTGGAATTCAAGACTTAGGTACACTCCTCCTCGATCGGATCGAAGCATCTTGATTTTCCTACCCAATTGATTCTCCACTTCATGTTTGAATTCTTTGAACTTTTCAAACGTTTCTGACTTTTGCTTGATTAAGTAGATATACCCATATCTACTATAATCATCGGTGAAAGTCACGTAGAAGCGGTTCCCATCCTTTGTGGTGGATCTAAAGGGCCCACATACATCGGTATGTATAAGATCCAATAAACCCTCACGCCTCTCACAAATGCCGATGAAGGGTGACTTGGTCATCTTTCCAAGCAAACAAGATTCGCACGTGTCATCTTCCTTAAGGTCAAATGACTCCTACACTCCATCCTTTTGGAGTTTGGCTATGCGCTTCTTGTTGACATGTCCAAGACGACAATGCCACAAGGATGCTTTATCAATACTATTGGAAGAATCCAAACACAACACATCATTTCCTAGGTTATCTACAACCATAACAGTTTCATAAATTCCATTACAAGGCATTGCTTCAAAATATAAAACACCATTTAGATAAGCATAAATCGAACCATTCTCATTATTAAACGAATATCTAAATCCTTGTTTAAACAAACCATGAAAAGAAATGATGTTTCTTGCCATATCTGGCGAGTAGCAACAATTATTTAAATCTAAATTCAATCCATTACTAAGCACTAAAGAATACACTCCAATCTTGGTAACAGGCAACAATCTTCTGTTCCTCATGATTAGATTTATTCTTCCAAGCTCCACATCCCTATTTCTTCCTAGTTCCTGCAGATTAGAACAAATGTGGTAACCACACCCTGTATCAAGAACCCAAGAAATAACATGGGATGAATCATTTGATTTAATTGTGTATATACCTGCAAAAGACGGCTTGATCTTTCCATCCTTGATGGCTTGCAGATATTCCGGGCAGCTTCTCTTCCAATGCCCTATTTTGTGGCAATGATGGCACTCTGCCTCTTTTGGGTTAGGGTTGGGCTTAGCAGGATCAACCATGGTCGCAATAGAAGAGGAACCATCTTGGGACTTTCCCTTGCGGTGGTTCTTTGAAGAAGCCTTCCTCTTCTTGCCCCTTCCCTGCCCTATAGCCAAAACAGGAGCAACAGACGGATTGGGAGTTGGTGCAACAGACTTGTCCTTTAGGTTGCTCTCAGCAGTCCTTAGGAGACCTTGGAGTTTGCTTAGGGTGACCTCTTCCTAGTTCATGTGGTAGGTCATCATAAATTGATTGTAGCATGAGGGCAAGGAATGAAGATAAATGTCGATAGCCAAATCTTCCCCAAAGTTGACATTCAACTTGCGAAGACGATCGACATACCTTTGCATCTTTTGCAAGTGTACGGTAAGAGATTCTCCACTTCCCATTTTAGCAGTGATCATATTCATTATGATCTCATAGCGCTCTTGCCTCGCGCTTTGGTGGTATCGCTCCATCAAGTCTAGATGCATCTCGTAAGGATACATGTCCTCATAGCACTTTTGGAATTCGGAGTTCATAGTGGCTATCATGATGCAATGGACTTTCGTTGCATCACGCTCATGCGTCTCAAACATAGCCATTTCTTCGGGAGTAGCAGTTTCTGGATTGATCTTTTCAAGTTTCTCATAGAGAACATACTCCTTGTCCTCTTAACGAGCGATCGTGCGAATGTATCTTATCCATTTGCTAAAGTTTGATCCATCGAAAGTTACTTTTTGACAAAGGCTCATTGGCGTGAATGAGCTTGCAGCAGCGTTGTTTGCGTTAGACATCTACAATTAGAAAGGAACAAAGTTGATTAGAGTTAAGTCCCTAATTAACACCCAAAATGGAAATTTAGGGCTAGGACCCAACAACATTATTTACACATTAGAAAAGGGATACCGTAATCCAACATGCAAATAATTTGGAGGTAAGTGAATGACGATTCACTAATTCTTCACCACAAAAAACATAATCTTTAAGTTTTAAAGGTATTGAGAATTCCTAGATTTTGAGATTCATTGAACTTTTCAATTGTGACATCCCCATTTTCACGGCCATAAAAGACCGATTTTGTTTATGCTTTATAAAAATCAGAGTACTTCTTTTAATAAAAATGTTGCGGAATTTGTTCCCAGAAAAACATGATAAAAACATTTTCGAAGAAACGTATCTTATTCATTTTAAAACGTTTTGGATTTCATCGTTAATACAGAAACATAAGCATAAACAGAACTTACATTTATTTACACTAGTGATCTACATCTCTTTAAATCTCTTAGTGTAATGTGACTTCATATCAACACCTGTGATATAAATAAACTGAGTGGGTCAGGTTGGGAAACCTGGTGAGTACATAGGGTTTTCAACCCACAATAATATAGTTATTATGTTCAAACAATCAAACAATCAACCCAATTACCCATCCCCATTATCTTCTTTATTCTTAAGGATCTACCCTAACAATCAACCATTCCTCGTTCATACATTCCTAAGGATCATCCTAAGGAATCGGCACGAAGTCCATCGTCACCGGGGTTTAGGCACTAAGTCCGTATAGTCGCCAGAATTTATACAATAGGCACTAAGTCTGCATAGTTTCTAGGGTTTTGGCACCAAGTCTGCATGATCACCAAGGTCTAGGCATCAAGTCTACATGATCACCAAGGTTTAGAGTACACCGAGTGAACACATCGTTCTCAACACCTACAGTTTGCGAGCCTACTAGTGTTCCACTGGACTATCTAGAATAGTTTGTGGTTGTCATCCATACTCTGCTGAATGACGGGGACATCGTTTGGGAAAAAGGCTTCTCACCTCGTACACCTCTCACCCATACCTCATAGTCTATATCACCTCTCAACTCATCGTCCAACTCATATTTCATCTATTATATCTACCCATGTTTTACCCCCACATTTTTGTAGATATAAAATACATATATAGTTTAAATCATTTAAAAAATGTATAAAATCTTTCACCGAGCATAGACAGCAAGTAAACAGACAATATGCACACATAGCACGTACTAAATACTTCATATCTATGTGTAAGTTGAAGGGGACCATGCACTCACTTGAAGGGTGATGACTCAGCACTCGGACAGTGCTTCGATACACTCAAAAGAATTTCCTTCGATAAAACCTAGTACCAATACCACTAGGGTTTAGTCTAACGATAACCGCAACAAATTAATTAGTCTGACTATTATTATTATTATATAAGCGTTAATAACACTCAATATAACTAATAATAATAGTCCAAATAATTATTTTTGGGACCTAATAACATTCCTATAATTATTTGAAGGCTATATTAAAAATTGCGTAAGCGTAGCACACTTACAGCGAATTTTATCGAAAACCGGAACTTAATTGGAGCAGCGTTTCGAAACCGAAAGGCTCTTTTTCTCGGGACTCCGGGAGCCTTGGGGCTTCCCTCGGGAGCTAGGGGGTTTGTCTAGGGTTTAGGAGGGTTTAGAGGAGCTAGAGAGAGAAACTAGTGAGAGAAAAAATGAATTTTGGTGTGAAAAACTCGAAAAGGCTCGCACCCTATTTATAGCCCGGAGGACCTCGGATTACGTTGGGCGTAACGAGGGTACGCTGGGCGTATTCCTCGGATAAGACCACCAGCTCGGACCCAGCTGTCTTGCACTCCATCGGACGGATAAGAACCGAAGTACGCGGGGCGTACTTGGCCTCGGACGCAGGGAGTAATGCGAGACGACGTGTCAAGATCCGAAGCGAGGCTTTCTTCAGCGATGGACGGTTCAGAACGCGCCACGTCATCGATTTCGTTCCAGACTTTGCAAATTGCACACTCAACTTTAAAAATTCGTAACTTTCACATACGAGCTCCGTTTTTTGACGTTCTTTATATCCACGTGAAGGCGGGAACGTACTCTATAACTTTCGTTTAGACTTCGTCGGCTAATTTTGACTCGAATTTAAATTTTATATTATTAACAGGCCGGGAGAGGATTGGTCCGTTAAATTCTCATAACTTCTTCATCCGTCGTCCGTTTTCGCCCATCTTTTTCTCGTTACGCTACTCTTAACGAGATCTTCGATTCCCGTTTAGGTCGTGTCGGCCAAAACCGTTCGATCTAATATTCGAATTTCGGGTTGTACACTACTAGTCTGAAACTTCGAAAAATCATAACTTCTTCATACGAAGTCAGATTTGGGCGTTCTTTTTATCGATGTGCTTAGTTTAACATATTCTACGACTCTCGTTTAGATCGCTAAGGCTAAATCTCGCTCTATCGTAAATTCACTATTTACGCTTCCCGGTGTCGTGCCGGTTCCGTCGCGAAACTTCGACGGGTCATAACTTCTTCGTTATAACTCGGATTTCGGCGTTCTTTATATGTACAAAAACCTTGTGACATATAATACAACTTGGTTCAAATTATTTTTTCTAAATAATTTTTTGTCAAAAAGTCGTTTTCGACCCCTATTGCCTCTAAATTCACTAGCCCGGATATACGGGCGTTACAATTATCTCCCCCTTAGGATGATTACGTCCCGGAATCATCAACGAAACAGGGCTCACATGATGACTCCATTCATTATCTATTCATCCTAATTCGTAACTTCGATGTTTCTTCAAACGAGTATCTAACTCTTAGACTCCTTGACTACATGCGATGCTCGATCCTGCATCCGCTCTCTATATCACATAAGACTCCAAATTATGACCTTCAAGTCATAATGTCAATCCTCAGTTGATATGAACTTAAGATAAGTTCTTTTATTACTATAATGGAACGATGTGTCATATTCTAATGACCTATCATCGTATGTTGCAACGCTTAGACTTAGGTCTCTTAGAGTCAAATTCCGGAAAGGAATATGCCTTCCTTCATGTTCTAATCACATCTTAAAAGGTAGCACATCGTGATACTTCTACTGATCGCTTTGATCAATTCTTCTAGCTTAAGTCGGTGCTACATTGAACTTGGTTCTCTGTACCACGTAACATACTTATCGTAGTCGGACTCAATTCGATATGACTACTCGGGTTGGAATATCAACAATCTTTTTAGTCATTACCGAAACAATGGTAACAACATACTTGAATGAAACGAAATCATTTACTAGTTTCTTGGTAACCTTGTGACTTTCCCTGATCCAAGCGTGAGTCCTGTGCTTCCGGTAGTATATGCATCTACTACCTTTCACACCTACTCATACTCGTCCCAAGTATTGTCTCGCAGTTTTCCCAAGTCACCATACAAGAAAATCACATAACAGTTGAACACATCTGATAACAAAACGAAGGTTTTATTATTTCTTGAAACTATTACATAGGTGTTCAAGTTCACCCTAGACTATGCCTCTAATAGGCTACATCATACGACACTATGGCTACTGCATAACTTGATCCCCGGATATGAAGTCCTCATCCTTGATTCCTCGCACGGTTTTCTGCTTCGTCGAGGATCATGTGGAATGCCCTTGGCCTCGACGACGTTTCTGGTCTTGCTGCTTTATTTTTCCCCGGGCAGTCCCTAGAAATATGCCCTTCTTTGTTACATCCATAACACACCTTCTTGTTGGACGCACACTTGCTGGCGTAATGCCCTGTCTTTCCACATTTGTAGCAAGTCACCTCCTCGCTACATTTCCCGAAGTGCTTCTTTTTACACTTCTCGCACCACTTGGATTCACCTCATCCTTCTTCCGTTTTTGACAATTTCTTTTCCTTGTTGGATTTTGAAGATCCTTCATGCTTCCTTTTCTCACCAACTTTAGCTCTCTCCAGACCTTTTTCCCTAATCTGGGTCTCAACATTCCTGGCTGCGCAGATGGCTCCTTTCAAGGTGGTTGCTTGCTTGACCATTAGTCCAATGTCTGCTGGTAATCCATGGGCAAACTTATTGACCTTGGAGAGCTCAGTTGGAACTAGATAAGGAACAAGCTTCATTTTCTCCGTAAAATTTGCAGCATACTCGATGACACTCATCTTTCCCTTCTTAAGATTCTGAAACTCGTTGTTGATCTCCAGAAGATCCTGTTCAGAGCAGTACTTCATTTTTAGCTGCACCAGAAATCCTCCCATGACATCTTGCTCGCTTCTCCTTTGGGCATCGAATCAGCTAGAAGCTTCCACCAGCTTAGTACTCCAGATTTCAACAAAGGAACCGCGAGAGTGGTCTTTTGCCTGTTGCTACACTCACAACTCTCAAACATCGTCTCCATCTCAGAGATCCAGTTCATGACTTCCACCGGCGTCGGGCTTCCAGATAGACTCGGTGGTTTGGACGCCATAAAATCCTTGTATTTGCATCCACGTCCATCATTTCCTCCATCCTGGTGGTTTTGCCTAACTATCGGTGGGTTGGCTTGACCAACAGTCCTACTGTAGTTTCCCTCCTCAGTCTGGCCATCGTTTAACTCGGGCTGTTCAATCTGTATGGTCGCTTCCTCTCTATTTTGCTGGAGCAAACGTCTGGTTTCCTCCATTTGACGATCCAACATTGCCTGGATCATTGCTTGCACTCTGGCCATCGTTATTGGCTCAGCAGCGGCCACTACAACCGGTATTTGCTCAATTACTGGGGGTTGGTTTCGGTTCCCATTTGCATTCACGTTTCCGCTACGGGTTCTTGCCATCTTGATCTATACACCGAATAAGGTGAATCTAGACCTTTACTTAGGATTGACGTTTAAATCATCCTTATCACTCCGAAACCTTTACATGCTAGTTCTAATATCGTATTCGTACGTTTAGAATCCTAAACACATAAGGTTTCCAAATCCGGTCGGCAACAGACCATAGATCCGATCATACTATAGCATAACAAATCATTTAGCACATAAAAGCGATTTAGGCATCATTCCTAAAATATGCTAGTGCTCACACCTCACAATCATTTCTTAGCATTCGAAGTTTAAGTCTAGAAATAAAACTAATGCTTTGATACCAACTGTGACATCCCCATTTTCACGGCCAGAAAAGACCGATTTTGTTTATGCTTTATAAAAATCAAAGTACTTCTTTTAATAAAAATGTTGCGGAATTTGTTCCCAGAAAAACATGATAAAAACATTTTCGAAGAAACGTATTTTATTCATTTTAAAACATTTGGGATGTCATTGTTAATACAGAAACATAAGCATAAACAGAACTTACATTTATTTACACTAGTGATCTACATCTCTTTAAATCTCTCAATGTAATGTGACTTCATATCAACACCTGTGATATAAATAAACTGAGTGGGTCAGGTTGGGAAACCTGGTGAGTACATAGGGTTTTCAACCCACAATAATATAATTATTATGCTCAAACAATCAAACAATCAACCCAATTACCCATCCCCATTATCTTCTTTATTCTTAAGGATCTACCCTAAGAATCAACCATTCCTTATTCATACATTCCTAAGGATCATCCTAAGGAATCGGCACGAAGTCCATCGTCACCGGGGTTTAGGCACTAAGTCTGTATAGTCGCCAGAATTTATACGATAGGCACTAAGTCTGCATAGTCGCCAGGGTTTTGGCACCAAGTCTGCATGATCACCAGGGTCTAGGCATCAAGTCTGCATGATCACCAAGGTTTAGAGTACACCGAGTGAACACATCGTTCTCAACACCTACAGGTTGCGAGCCTGCTAGTGTTCCACTGGACTATCTAGAATAGTCTGTCGTTGTCATCCATACTCTGCTGAATGACGGGGACATCGTTTGGGAAAAAGGCTTCTCACCTCGTACACCTCTCACCCATACCTCATAGTCTATATCACCTCTCAACTCATCGTCCAACTCATATTTCATCTATTATATCTACCCATGTATAAAATCTTTAAAACATGTATAAAATCTTTCACCGAGCATAGACAGCAAGTAAACAGACAATATGCACACATAGCATGTACTAAATACTTCATATCTATGTGTAAGTTGAAGGGGACCATGCACTCACTTGAAAGGTGATGACTTAGCACTCGGACAGTGCTTCGATACTCTCAAAACAATTTCCTTCGATAAAACCTAGTACCAATACCACTAGGGTTTAGTCTAACGATAACTGCGACAAATTAATTAGTCTGACTATTATTATTATTATTATATAAGCGTTAATAACACTCAATATAACTCATAATAATAGTCCAAATAATTATTTTTGGGACCTAATAACATTCCTATAATTATTTGAAGGCTATATTAAAAATTACGTAAGCGTAGCACACTTACAGCGAATTTTATCGAAAACCAGAACTTAATTGGAGCAGCGTTTCGAAACCAAAAGGCTCTTTTTCTCGGGACTCCAGGAGCGTCGGGGCTTCCCTCGGGAGCTAGGGGGTTTATCTAGGGTTTAGGGGGGTTTAGAGGAGCTAGAGAGAGAAACTAGTGAGAGAAAGAATGAATTTTCATGTGAAAAACTCGAAAAGGCTCGCACCCTATTTATTTTATTCTAAATAATCTTTTGTCGAAAAGTCGTTTTCGACCCCTATTGCCTCTAAATTCACTAGCCCGGATCTACGGGCGTTACATCAATGGCATGTTTAAATCTCGATATGCCCCTCTAGTTTGTGACTGGGATACCGAGGATCACAAAGCGGGTGTAAATAACCATGCAAATCTACATGGTGCCTTCATTGTTACAATCACCTATTCGATGTGCTGGTAAACAAGACACGCTCCATCAAACTATGACAAAAAACGAATCACCCTTTTCCACCTTTGCTTAGAACCAATTAGTGTTCCGGTTAGCCGTACACGCTCCACTAACATCTAAACAAGGGTGCAGACTGTAATTTCATAGGATTGCATCAATTCATTTTTCCTAAAGTAACTAAGATTGGGAATTTTATAAAATAGTTTAGTTACTTTAAAATAGATTCATTATACTTATTAATGAGAAGAGGTTTTCCCTATCCTACCCATTCGGCTAACGACCCTCCATCAGTCAAGCAAGCGGTGGGTGTGAGTGTACACCCATTAAGCGCCATTTTATAGGCAACAACCTTATACTCACCTTATAGACTGGTTTCGTGAATGGGGCCTACTAACGGTAAGACTAGCATCTTTAATCATACATATATATATATATATATATATATATATATATATATATATATATATATATATATTAATCTTGTAATAATATATTAGTATAGGTTGAATTTTAAACTTGTAAAATTCTAGGGTTTGAAATTTAAATTATTAAACTTTTAATCACAAACTTAAATTTCAAAACTTGAGGACAAGTTTTAAACTTTTCAAAACATAAGGATCAAATAGCAAATAATGTAAATCAACAGTTAAATTATCTCAATTTGATCTTATTCAATATTACTTGCAAGACAATTCACCAATACAATTCAAATAATCAATTATTAACATTATCTTTTGTTTGGTCAAGAATATACTCATATATATGGTTAAAATCGGATTTTAATGACCCAAAACAATTAAGGCAAGTTTCTGTTGGATAAGGTGTCTAAGTCCATAACTATTTCTGGTATGTACTTGACCCGATCTGGCATGGTCCATTTGGGTTGCATGGCACCATGCAAATGGATAGACTAAATGAGAGAAATAACACTTATGGTTTATTAATATATTATAAGTTCTAATATATTAATAATATTATTTAATTAGTTTGATCAAGAATTAATTTTAGAATTAATTAAGTGATCAAAAGATAACTAATTAAATATATGGGTTGATTATGTAAATCATCCATAACTTATATATTGGGATAAGAGGCTCCATGGATAATCAAGTTGGGTTGAACCCATTGGATGCTCCATGGAGGCTCCATGGGAGTTACAAACCTATGGGTCATGGAAATGAAGAGTCATGACACATTAGGGTTTACATGGTGTAACCCTAAATGTGTCAACACTATATAAAGCTCATGTTTCTCCCAAAATCGGTTACACATGCATGCTTGAAGGCTAGAGCCGATTTTTAGAGTGTTATACTTTCTCTCCAAGTCTACTCCATAGCATTTGGAGTTGTGTGAAGCATTTGAGGCATCACACTTAGGGTGCTAGGCCCACAAGGTTTCAAGGATCAAAATCAACAACAAGGTATGTAGTTCTATCTTTTATTCAAGTTAAAATTGTTCCCCAAGTATGCTAGATAGGATCATAGCCTTGGAAATCAACTTTGCATGATAATTAGACAAACATAGATCCAAGGTTATTAGGGTTGCATGTACACTTAGGAAGTGTTAGAATGCTCAAAACCCATCAGTGGTATCAGAGCCTAGGCTTGTTTGTTAGTTATTTGTGCTAAATTGTTGAAAAAAGTCGATTTTTTGCAATCTGCCTGATGAACTCGCCGAGTTCATGTGTATCTTCATCCTACTCGCCGAGTAGGTTCATGCACTCGGCGAGAAGGAGCCTCAGAATGCATATTTTCGACTTTGGTTGCTGGAAATGGACTAGAAACATTACCCAAAACTGTTTTGGTACTTGAAAACTTGTTTTAGATGGTGTAATGTCTTTGCTAATCCATTTACAACAACAAGTTATCAAAATTACAGAGTTTTAAGTGTAGTTTTGATTCATGAAAGTGTTCATATTCATGTTCTTGATCTTATGATGTCTAGATGATCATAGGAATTGTTTCTAACCTATGTGGTAGATTAATTCATGATCATTATGTGTTTTAATGGAGTCCATAACATGTCCTCAAGTTATGGAAAACCAAAAGTCACTTTGTTTTAAAACCATTAAAAGAACACATGGGTTATAAAATGAAGAGTCTTCATTTTTAAATACTCTAATTAACTCATAAGTTACAAGAAATGAAAAGTCTTGAAAGTTTACAAAACTTGCCCTCAAGTTTTGGAACAAGTAAAGTCTTGATAATGTGTTTTATTTTCAATCATTACCTTGTGATGGTGTGTATGAAGTTGTGTCTGTTGTAGATAACTTAGGAAATAATGTATTGTGTATTGATTCTACTAATGATAATAACTTGGATAAAGCATCATTATGGCATTATCGTCTTGGACACATAAGCAAGAAACGCATAGCCCAACTCCAAAAGGATGGAGTCTTGGAGTCATTTGACCTAAAGTCAGATGATAGTTGCGAATCATGCTTACTTGGAAAAATGACAAAGTCACCCTTCACAGGTTCGTGTGAGAGGGGTGAAGGTTTGTTGGATCTTGTACACACGGATGTATGTGGACACTTCAAAACTGCCACAAGGGATGCTAATCGTTATTATGTGACTTTTACAAATGATTATAGTAGATATGGATATGTCTACTTAATCAAGCATAAGTTAGTGACTTTTGAAAGGTTTAAAGAGTTTAAACAAGAAGTCGAGAATCAATTGGGCAGGAACATTAAGATGCTTCGATCCGATCATGGTGGTGAGTATCTTAGTACTGAGTTCCTCGACTATCTAAGGGAATGTGGGATTGTCTCACGATTGACACCTCCCAGGACACCACAGTTCAATGGTGTAGCTGAGAGGCATAATTGAACCTTGTTGGACATGGTTCGTTCCATGATGAGTCGAGCTATGCTACCAATCTCATTTTGGGGGTATGCCTTAATGACTGCCACCCATATCCTTAATCTGGTCCCTACAAAAAAGGTTGCCAAAACACCTCATGAGATGTCGATTGGAAAAGTTCCTAGTCTAGCCCACATCAAATTTTGGGGTTGCGAGGCTTTTGTGAGACGCAAGACTCATGACAAACTCGAACCTCGGAGCGAGAGGTGTATTTTCATCGGCTACCCACAAAAATCCTTTAGTTACCTCTTCTACAGACCTAGTGAGAATGTGGTCTTTGTAGCAAGGAGGGCTGTCTTGAGAGAGAGAGAGAGAGAGAGTTCATAAGCCAAGGAGACAGTGGGAGGCTAATTGACCTTGAAGAACTTCAAGAGTCAAGTGGTGAAGGAACCTCAAACCCTAGCAGTCAACTTGAGGAGGAACCTCCTGTTAATCCAATTATACCTCCAATTGTACCTCTGAGGTGTTCCACAAGGGTTAGGAATGTACCTGAGCATTACTATGGTTTCCATATTACTGCGGAAGGTGAGACACTTATTAGTGATGAGACACTAGTAGGTCTGGATGAACCTAACAGCTATGCGGAAGCCATGGCAGGCCCTGAGTCTGCTAAATGGAAAGAGGTAATGGATAGCAAGATACAATCCATGTATGACAATCAGGTCTGGGACTTGGTTGGCATTGTGCAAGGTCGTAAGCCAGTTGGGTGCAAATGGATCTTCAAGAAGAAGACCGACATGGATGGTAATGTACACACTTATAAGTCAAGACTGCTTGCAAAGGGCTTTTCTCAAACTCCAGGAGTTGATTATGATGAGACCTTTTCGCCTATAGCCAAGATTAAGTCTATTAGGGTATTGTTAGACATAGCTGCATTTCATGACTATGAAATACGGCAAATGGATGTCAAAACCGCTTTCCTTAATGGAAAGTTGGTTGAGGATGTTTACATGAATCAGCCAGAGGGTTTTTTCAGCACAGAGTACCCTAATAGAGTGTGTAAGCTTGAGAAATCCATCTATGGATTAAAGCAAGCACCTCGCAGATGGAATCTTTTCTTTGATGAGAAAGTAAAAGAGTTTGGCTTTTCTAGGAGTGAAGATGAATCTTGTGTATATGTCAAGGCTAGTGGGAGTATAGTTAGCTTTTTGGTTTTGTATGTGGATGACATACTACTCATAGGAAATGACATGCCAACTCTGCAGGAAGTTAAGTCTTGGCTTGGGAAGTGTTTTGCTATGAAGGACCTAGGAGAAGCTGCATATATTCTAGGAATAAGGATTTTGAGAAACCGGAGTAAAAGACTAATTGGACTTAGTCAGAGTACATACTAGGACAAGGTGCTGAAGAGATTCAGCACGCAAGATTCCAAGAAAGGAGAGTTACCCATCCAGAGTAACACTAGACTGAGTAAGACTCAGAGCCCGAGTATTGAGGATGAGATAGCAGAAATGAGTCGGGTACCTTATGCTTCGGCAGTAGGCTCGGTCATGTATGCTATAACCTGTACTCGTCCAGATGTAGCCTTAACTTTAAGCATGGTTAGCAGGTATCAGGGGAATCCTGGTAAGGCTCACTGGACAGCGGTAAAGAGCATTCTCAAGTACCTGTGGAGGACTAAGGACTGGGTCCTTACCCTCGGTGGGAGTGATGACTTGAGAGTTGTAGGGTATAGTGATGCTAGCTTCCAGACCGATAGGGATAATTTCCGCTCTCAGTCGGGCTGGGTCTTTACCTTAAACGGAGGAGGAATCTCTTGGAAAAGTTCCAAGCAGGAGACAATGGTTGATTCAACTTGCGAATCAGAGTATATAGCGGCAAGCGAGGCGGCAAAAGAGGCTATGTGGCTAAAGAACTTCATCGGAGACCTTGGAGTTGTACCAGCTATATCGAAGCCTATAGAGATTTTCTGTGATAGTGAAAGTGTTGTTGCCTTAGCCAAGGAACCAAGGGATCACGGGAGATCCAGACACATTGTCAGAAAATATCATTTCATCAGACATCGTATAGAAGAAGGACTTCTCGTGGTAAAGAGGGTATCATCGGATGAGAACCCGACAGATCCCCTCACAAAGGGACTGGGTAGGGTTAAGCATCTCCAGCATGCTAGGAGCATAAGGCTGAAGGATGATATTAATCTTAGTAGTTAGATAATTTTGAAATTTGTAAAATGTAATTGACATTTGATGATGAATAAAAGTTGTGTTTATTTATGAGTAAAGTGGTTCTATCCCGTGTCAATCGTTTACTATTATTTCTTTTGCATGTTTTGACTTCCAAAATATTTATGTTGTTTTACATATTATTCAAATTATCCACAGTCAGTCATATGTTGGAAGTAGATATGAAGTAAGACTGTCATGAGTTGGTTGTAGAGGTCTAAAATGTTGGACATGGCCTCAACACTCATGAGTGCTCATAAGTTCTGAGTATTGGATTTAACCCACGCTCGCTCGTATCACTTCATGGAATTTTATCTCGGGTGATCGCGAGACGATAATATCATATAAGTCTTCAAACCTAGAGATATGACTTGTTAACTATGAGTTAGTTATGCATTGAACATGCGAAATCGCATTGGTAACTCGATGTTATAAAACGTGTGTTTGTGTGTAATTTAACAAGTAGTAGAACAAGCATATGAGTCGAAGTTTATCTGTTCCTTCTTGGATTAGAAGTTGATATCTGGTCCCGGTCAGAACTAAGTTGATGTGTTCAATTAAGTTCTATGTCAAACAAATCGGAAATCGGGAAACAAACTGCTGAACAATAAGCTAGACCATGTTCCATGTGTTTGTCCGGCTAATATCTAAGAACAGAGGATTATATGATCCCTTATCTGAAATGGCGTACCATCATCTTCTCAGTTCCGAGAAACCTTGAAAAGAGCTACGATTGCCGATCGGTTCCTAAAGTCATACTTGCAGTTATAGTTATTAGACTTATCCAAGTGGGAGACTGTTGGATAAGGTGTCTAAGTCCATAACTATTTCTGGTATGTACTTGACCCGAGCCGACATGGTCCATTTGGGTTGCATGGCACCATGCAATTGGATAGACTAAATGAGAGAAATAACACTTGTGGTTTATTAATATATTATAAGTTCTAATATATTAATAATATTATTTAATTATTTTGATCAAGAATTAATTTTAGAATTAATTAAGTGATCAAAAGATAACTAATTAAATATATGGGTTGATTATGTAAATCATCCATAACTTATATAGTGGGATAAGAGGCTCCATGGATAATCAAGTTGGGTTAAACCCATTGGATGCTCCATGGAGGCTCCATGGGAGTTACAAACCCATGGGTCATGGAAATGAAGAGTCATGACACATTAGGGTTTACATGGTGTAACCCTAAATGTGTCAACACTATATAAAGCTCATGTTTCTCCCAAAATCGGTTACACATGCATGCTTGAGGGCTAGAGCCGATTTTTAGAGTGTAATACTTTCTCTCCAAGTCTACTCCATAGCATTTGGTGTTGTGTGAAGCATTTGAGGCATCACACTTGGGGTGCTAGGCCCACAAGGTTTCAAGGATCAAAATCAACAACAAGGTATGTAGTTCTATCTTTTATTCAAGTTAAAATTTTTCCCCATGTATGCTAGATAGGATCATAGCCTTGGAAATCAACTTTGCATGATAATTAGACAAACATAGATCCAAGGTTATTAGGGTTGCATGTACACTTAGGAAGTGTTAGAATGCTCAAAACCCATCAGTTTCCTCAAGAAAAACAGCAATAAATCCTGAAACTACCTCTTTCTGACGCTCGAACTCGCCGAGTTCCCATTATGGAATCGCCGAGTCCACAGTGGAACTTGCCGAGTTCATCAGGCTGAAGCATAAAAATCGAATTTTTTAAGCAACAAGCAATCAATCAATGCATCAATTCAATCGAAATCAATCAAAGCTCTGATACCACTGATGGGTTTGAGCAACAAGAACTTTCCTATGTGCACATGCAAACCCTAATTGCTTGGATCTAGGTTTCTCTAATTGAACATGCATTGAATCCAAGACTTGCAATACTAGATCTAATGTAAACAAGTGATTCTAATCATATGAATTAGGATCTAGAATAATACCTTGGATTACTTGCTTGATACTTCTTCTTCTTGGAGCTTAGAGTCACAATTGTCACTCCTCTAATGGCTTGCAAACACCAACTAGCAATAAGATGATTTTAGAAAAAGACAGAGAGAGAGAGAGAGAGTGTGAGTGAGAAATCGGCCCTAGGGTTCCTTCCCTTGCATGAGTGCCGATTTCCCTCACCCTAGGGTCCTATTTATACTATGAGCTACTAGGGTTTCACCTTAAACCCTAATTGAATAACTTAGGCCCTAAGCAATCCAAGATCCTCCTAGATACTAGTCTTGGACAAATTTAAGGTTCCCAAACCCTAAATTTCGTCCACTCTCATATCCATAAGGATACATAGCCCAAAAACACATCTATCACACATTTGACAGTTTATGCCCCTTTATTCAATTCACCTCTTTAAGTCACCAAATTAATTCTTAATTAATACATGACTTATACTAATCAAATAACATTATTAATCCTTTAATATATTATTCTCATAATATATTAACAATAATATTTCTTCTCTCTTAACAAATCATCCTGTCAAGTTGCTATGGTGAAGGCAACCCAAAAGGATCATGCACAACCGGGTCAAGTACTTACCAAATATAGTTACAGACTTAGACACTAATCCAACACGGTGGAGCGCGTGTGGTTAACCGGCACATCAATTAAGTGATAAATATTAAGGGTATGATGAATCAGAATTTTCGTCACCCAAGTTTCAATTGGACCGAAACTTGGAATCATGCAAGTTGTATGATGAATGAGAATTTTCATCTTTGGAAAATTAAGACTAATTCCATGTTCACATGTATATGTGAGTCAAGTGAAGGACTAAGGGATCGAGTAGACGTTCTTATGCACTGGTCAAGTCCACCACAAAAGATCGATAAGACTATTCGTCATGATTTATTAAAGTTTAGTAAATATGGTTATACTTATACGTTTAAGTATAATTATGAAACATTGGAAAATTTTCGACGTATGGCAAAACGAATGAGAAGAATCAAATTAGGCAGAAAGATACAAGGTTCTCAAATCTGAAAACTTGGGAGAGTACTTTATTATCATGTTTTGTGATCATCTTAATGATTAAGAAACCATATCACAATTGGTCCTCTAAGGACATCTTAGTGCATTCCTATGGCTAAGAAGAGGAATCATGAATTGTTGAAATGGTTAAATCAAGAAGATGAATCATACTTCATTCCAAAACAATTCTTAGAGTCATACTCCAAGATTGTTACTTGAGTGGCATATCTTAAAGAAGGTTTATAACACTTGTCAAATTTAAGAGTAAAATGTGTTCTACTCTTGTACATTTGAAATTGGTAAGTTGTGATGTTTTGGATAAAACAGAGACCAACTAAGGCCAATTATGTAAAGTGTTTGTCTTCATAAGAATTCGCACTATCTCTTGAATATTTGTGTAACGACCCAAATTTCACGTCCAAAAATTTCATTTAAATTAAGTAGTTTGTAAAACATTTGTAGTAAAACATCGTACGATCATATCGTTTCATTAAACATATCTCGTGTCTAAATACCCAACACATGAAAATAGTAATAGTGTCAGAGTATAATCCCAGAATATATCATAATGCGGAAAACCAAGTGTGTGCATGATGTGCCGCTACCACGTCGGCTCCTTCCCCTTCGCGGAAGAGGTACCTGAAACAAAACTGAAAACTGTAAGCACGAAGCTTAGTGAGTTCCCCCATCGTACCACATACCATACTATCATATCACATACATTCTGCCAGGCATTTCTGGGGTGCCTGACCTACCCGTGTCAAGCCATTCTGGGGTGCTGACCTACCCGTGTCGAGCCATTATGGGGTGCTGACTACCCATCGGTCCGAACAACCGAACCTCGGGGACTGGTCCCCTCCTACTACCTCTATCGCATATAACATACAAGCCAACATGTAAACGTATCATCACATACTGTCAGACGTATCTGGGGTGTTTGACTACACTTCGGTCCTATCAACCGAACTCTACACATACAACATATCATGCTTGCATACAACATATCAGGTAGTAGCAAACCTAGATGATATCACAAAGACAATCACCTAACTTACGAACCCTACTGGTGGGCCGGCATTGTGGCTGTAGACCCACCGCTACTAGAAAGTAACACACCTCGAAGTAGCTGCTGATCTGCACGGAAACTATCTGACTGCTGCTGCTGCTCCGGAAATCCTCCGACTGCAATTCCCACGAAACACTCAATCAAACACTGCTCACCGCCCTTAGGGTAAATGACCACTTTACCCCTAGCCAAGTCAAAAGTCAAAGTCAAAGTCAACTTCCAGTTGACTTGACTCGTCGAGTCCCTATCCAGTCGATTGTCCCTACTCCCACTCCTACTTGTTGAGTTAGGCATAGACTCGAAGAGTTCTCTTTCTAAACTGATATCCAATTGTCCTTCATCCGACTCGTCGAGTTGTATGAACAAATTGTCGAGTTGTCTGAACAACTTGTCGAGTTCATCTTCATCTGATGAACACTTTGGTCTGTGACTCGCCGAGTTGCATGAACAACTCGTCGAGTCTGTTCTTGAGGCAAGCAGGTTGCCTAGGACCTCGTCGAGTCAGGGCATTGACTCGCCGAGTCCCTCCATCACTGATTCTGGCTTCCGATTCATTGATTCCACCTAAAGCTCACTGGTCCCACTCGGCATAACTCAAAAGGGAAAATCGGGGACTCGCAACTCGACTCGCCGAGTCCGAAGAACAACTCGCCAAGTCGCATGCATGCAACTTCTATATACTCGATTCTGCTTGAATCCAGTGCATTCCATTCATGGATCTGGGTTCTTAGGGCTTGATTATAACGTAAAGTTTCCAACTTTACGTATAAATAATCACCAATGAAGGTTTTAGGGCTCAAAATGCACTAAAAGAGTAGATCTAGGGCTTCCATGCAATATGGCTCCAAAAAGGCAATAGATCCGAGCTCCTAGAGCCCAATCATGCCTAGATCTGAAGTCCCTTAACACTATAAGCTCATTACTCAAAGATCAAGACTAGAAGAGGCCTTAAAATGACTACCATAAGCTCTTAATGAGATAATAATGAAGGAACATAGAGGGTTTCGAGTCTAATACCTCTAGAAGCTCAGAAATGGCACAAAGATTCAGGATCTTCTTCCTCTCCTCTTGATCTACCTTCTTCTTCTCTCCAAAACATCAAGGAATTGCACCAAAAGCAACCAAAATACCAAAAGAGGGGTTAGGGATTCGAGAGGGAGTGTTCAGGATACAATGGGGGTTGTTTTATGAGGAACAAAACGATGTTTAAATAGGGTGCAACCCTTTGAAATTAGGGTTTCTTCCAGACTGGCGGACTCGCCGAGTCCAGGATATGGACTCGTCGAGTCGCCAACTTAAACGTGCTCGGAATCCCGAGCCTACTCAGCGAGTCGGGCCTACAACTTGCCGAGTTCCAGCTAAAAATGCAAAATTGCTTAGTTTAAATTACATACCAGGAACCGGGTGCTACAAATCTCCCCCACTTATTTAAGACTTCGTCCTCGAAGTCTGTCGCTCGCTCCTGGAAAAGCTCGGGATAGTGCTCCCTTATCTCTTCTACCGGTTCCCAAGTCCACTCTGAACCCTTCCGGTGCTGCCATTGCACCTTTACTAGCTCCACCCTCTTGTTCCTCAGATCCTTCGACTTCCGGTCGAGGATCGCTACTGGCCGCTCAATGTAATTCAGGCTGTCATCAACCTGAATATCCTCTAAAGGCACCATTATTCAGTCGTCCACTAGGCACTTCCGCAGCTGAGAGACGTGGAAAGTGTTGTGGATCTGACTGAATTTGGCTGGCAGATCCAGCCGGTACGCCACCTTACCCACCCGAGTTACAACCCTGAACGGTCCGATAAACCTTGGCCCAACATTCCCCGCTTCCTGAATCGGATGACGCCCTTCCATGGTGACACCTTCAGGAGGAATCTGAGCGGTCTGAAGCCTACTCCACACCTGTTGAATCCTCTCGGTCATTTTGAGAACCACTTCGGTGCTCCCCATGACCCTATGGCCAACTTCGCCCCAACATATAGGGGTCCTGCACCTTCTCCCGTACAACATCTCGAAGGGAGGACGTTCAATACTCGCGTGATAGCTGTTGTTGTATGAGAACTTATCTAGAGGAAGATATGTATCCCAACTACCACCGAAGTCTAGCACGCATGCCCGCAACATATCCTCAAGAGTCTGGATGGTCCGCTCACTCTGACCATCTGTCCGCGGGTGAAAGGGGGTGCTAAAATGCAGACGAGTACCCAACTCGTCATGAAACTTCTTCCAAAACCTGGAAGTGAAACGCACATCCCTATCTGAAATCACTGATACCGGCACCCCGTGCTGCACCTCTATCTCCCGGATATAGATGTCGGCCAACTTTTCGACCGATATGCTCTCCTGAATCGGAATAAAATGGTCACTCTTGGTCAATCGATCCACGATGACCCATATCAAATCCACTCCTTGAGCGGTCCCTGGAAGCTTTGTGATAAAATCCAACGTAATATCTTCCCATTTCCACAACGGGATATCCAACGGCTGCATCTTGCCGTGCGGTCTCTGATGCTCGGCCTTGGCCTTCCTGCAAGTCAGACACCGCTCCACATACCAAGCCACATCCCGCTTCATGCAGGGCCACCAATAGTCTAAACGAAGATCCCTATACATCTTCGTTGCCCCGGGATGAATGGAGAATCGGGATTTGTGCGCCTCCTCCATCAAGACCTGGCGCACGCCTCTGTGATACGACACCCACACCCTACGGTGTAGTGTCAATAATCCTCGGCTATCATAATCAAAGGAGGAAACCTGACCCACTATGCGTTCACTCTTCCGGTGTTCCTCCTTCATGGCCTCCTGTTGGGCTTCCCGAATCGGCTCCAATAGTGGAGTCACCACTTTCATCCACGCACAAATATCCCTGATCGGTGCCGCCTTGCGGCTAAGTGCATCAGCCACCACATTGGCCTTCCCCGGGTGGTAAAGGATCTCACAATCATAATCCTTTACCACATCGAGCTGCCGACGCTGCCTCATGTTCAGATTCGGCTGGTCCATGAGGTACCTCAGGCTCTTGTGGTCCGTGTAAATGGTATTAATTAAAAATGAAAAGGAATTATGTGAATTTTATGTGAATTATGTGTTTTATGCTTAATTATTAGGGTTTAATTAATTAAAAATAAAAATAAGCGTCAAAATTAAAGTGTGAGATAAGCCCGATATCTTTACATAAAGTTGTAGTGGTCGAAACAAGGATTCCGGGGATATAAAGAATACCAAAATCCGAGTTATAACGAAGAAGTTATGACCTATTGAAGTTTCGCGACAAAACCGGCACGGTGCTGAATGTCGTAAAAAGTGAGTTTTTGATAAACTACTTTTTAGCCTTAGTAATCTAAACAAAAGTCGTATTATTCGTTAAACCGAGAAGTTCGATAAAAAGAACGCCCAAATCTGACTTCGTATGAGGAAGTTATGATTTTTCGAAGTTTCAGCGTAGCAGTAGACAGCTAAAAACTCGAATTTTAGATCGAGCGATTTTTAGCCGACACAACCTAAACGAGAATTGAAGGTCTCGTCATTAGGAGCACAACGGTAAAAAGTCTGACGAAAACGGACGTCGGATGAAGAAGTTATGAATTTTTAACGGATTTCCTATCCCGGTCTGTTAAAAATAATAATATAAAATTTAAAGTCAAAATTAGCCGACGAAGTCTAAACGGAAGTTGTAGATCGTAATTTTAGCTACGCGTGCATATAAAGAACGTCAAAAACGGAGCTCGTATGCGAAAGTTATGGATTTTAGAAGTTTTGGCACGAAAACCGAGAAATTTCGCATAGTCACACAATTGCCACGTCACCCTCGCTTAGAAAGTGACACGTGTCCTGCTGAGTCACCTGGCTGCTGAGTCATTAGGCTGCTGAGTCACCGAGGCGGCTGAGTCATGCGAGCCACGTGTCCTCTTCTGATTCGACCGAGGAGGAGGCCCAATCCGAAGCAACCAGCTCCCCAGCCGAAGCTTCGCCCAGCTGCCGCGTGTGTCCGAGCCTCGCAGGTGCGCCAGCAAGCCGCGGTCCACTTAGAAGCCGACAGCGAGCCCTCGCATGTGCGAGCCAGGTGCGAGCCATGCGAGGCATGTGCGAGACCCTCTGCGAAGCCTCTTAGCCGTCGGATCCGGAGACTTCTCAGCCGTTGGATCAAACTTCGGACCCTATAAATAGAAGGGTACCTGCGAGGGTTTCCGGTTACTTTTGGAATTTAGCCATTTTTAGCCCCTCTCTCCATATTTTCTTCATCTTAACATCCCGCAAAGCCCCGATATCAATTGTAAAGCCCGGAATACCCCACGAAGAGCCCGAGAAGCCCGGAAAATTTATCTTTTCGGTTTCGAAGCCCGACCTTTCGCAGAGCCCTGTTTCTCAATAAAACTCCCGGTTTTATTAGAAACGATCGTTTTAGGAAACGAATTGCTGCCCGATTTTCACCAAAATAAGTGAGTGTGTAGTTACTTTCAATTTACACATAGATATGAAGTATTTACCTTGAAATACGTGTTATGTGTAAATATATTAATTGTTTGACTGAGGTGACTGTTGAATTGATGTTTTATACAAGTTTTAAACTGTATATGCTTTTTTATCTACAAAATATGTTGGGTAGAACATGGGTAGATGAAATAGTAGGTATGATGAAAGGTGAGTTGGATAAAGGAGATGATCAATAATATTGATCATGAGTTGAGGGTGAGTGGTGAAAATTTGAGAGAATCACTTACCCAAATTGTTGGCCCCCGTCATTCAGCAGAGTATGGATGACAACCATGGACTATTCTAGACAGTCTATGGAACACTAGCAGGCCCGCAACCTGTAGGTGTATTGAACTATATGTTCATTTGCTGTACTCTAAAACCCATTGACATGTATTGCAGGAGAGAACACCTGTAAATAATACTGTCGATAAATGAGAGCTATGGACTTAGCACATGTTGAATAAACTTTGGCAGCTATGGAATTAGTGCCCGTTGTATAAACCCGGTCACGAGGTGACTTTGTGTCTATTCCTTAGGATGAATCCTTAGGAAGGAGTGATAGTTGATTCTTAGGGTAAACCCTTAAGAAATAAATAAAATAATGGGGTTTAGGGTAGTTAGGTTGATTGATTGATGTATAGACATAATAAATTTATGTATTGTGGGTTGAAAACCCTATATGCTCACCAGGCTTCCAAGCCTGACCCACTCAGTTGTTTATATTACAGGTAGAGGACCCCGAGCATAGTCGGATGATGATGATGAGTGAATTTTGGATTATAGGCCAGTAGTTACAAATAATTGTCGTAAGGCTTATAATGTCTTGTTTATGCTTTTGATCTGTATTGGAACATGACATCCCGAGGTTTTGATATAAAAAGAAATGATATATTTCTTAAAGAAAGGTTTTGACAAACTTTTATCATATTTTGTTTTGGGGACCAACTCCGCAACATCTTTTATAAAGATTTCTCTGATTTGATTTTTAAAAAGCATAAATTAAATCGGTCTTTTCTGGCCGAGAAATTTGGGGATGTCACAGTTGGTATCAGAGCATTAGTTTAAGCGAACTAAGAAATTGTAGAATTTCTAGACTTGAACTTAGAATGCTAAGTGATGATTGTGAGATGAGTGTCTACCATATTTTAGACACGAGCACTAGTTTAGTTTAGGGAAGATGCCTAAAATGCCCTTATGTGCTAAATGTTTTGTGTTATAGCTATAATGATGCTATTATTTGTTTGGATCTATGGTCTGTTGCCGACCGGATCTGGAAACCTTATGTGTGTAGGATTCTAAACGTATGACTACGATATTGGAACTAACATATAAATGTTTCGAAGACTTAACATCTAACAAAAAAAAATGAAGATCTAAATTCACCTACGATTGGTGTATAGATCGAAATGCCGAGTACTCAAAGTGGGTTCGGAAGTGATAATCCACAGCCTGAGCCAATCACGATGACTGGAGTGCAGGAAATGGTACGTACGATGTTAGGTGAACAGATGGAAGAAACAAAACGTTTACTTCAACAAAGTAAGGATGAACTTATTGTGCCAGTACTTCAGGCATCTGTTCTTGAGGCAACTATTAGGGTTGCCAAGTCTATTGAGGAAATGATCAATGACACAACCGCCAACAAAGTTGAAGTTGGCAAGAAGAGGAAATTTGAGGGGTCTTCATGGCCCAACAAGAGCAACATATCCACAAAGTTTGGCAAAAGAAGAGATAAAGGAAAATGGTGCGGGAAGTGCAAAAATAAACACTCTGGGAATTGTGACGGGAAGGTGAAGTGCTTTAAGTGTGGAGAAATAGGGCATTACGCCAATAAGTGTACGATTCCCAAGGAGGTGTGCTACGGATGTAAAGAAGAAGGCCATATTTCTAAGAATTGTCAGAAGAACAATGAAGTAACAAGGCCAAGTGCACCATCAATGCCAAAGTAATTTCAGGATATCCTTGAAGAAGCGATTAATAACACTAGGAAGTAGAAGTCAAGACTTGATACCCGAAGATCAAGTTACGAAGTAGTAATGTGAATAGTAACAAGTAGTTTAGCCTATGAGAGGCATAGTATAGGGTAAACTTGAACCTTTGTGTAATCGTTTCAAGGAAATAAAATAAACCCTGGTTTTGTCGTCTGATGAATAGAATGGCTGGTGTAATTTTTGAAGTTGTCCCAATCATCTGAAATTTCCATCACCAACCAAGTTGAAGTAGAGTTGATCATTGAAGATACGCGTGAAAGAAGTCCTAGTAGAGTCTAGGAAAATTTTATGATTAATTGGACACATTTGTATGTGTTAAATTGTTTTGTGATTTTAGGACTTGGGGACTGCGAGACAGTACTTGGGACGAGCATGAGTAGGTGTGAATAGTAGTAGAGATCTATACTACTGGAAGCACAGGACTCGCACTTGGATCAGAGAAAGTCACAAGGTTACCAAGAAGCTATTATTTGATTCTGTCTTGTTCTAGTCTGTCGTTACCATCGTTTCGGTAATGACTAAGAAGATGATTGTTATTCCGACCTTAGAGGTCATATTGAATCGAGTCCGACTAAGATGAGTATGTTACGTGGTTCAGAGAACCAAGTTCGATGTAGCATTTGACTTAAGCCAGAAGATTGAAGTAAAAGATGATTAAAGCGATCAACAGAAGTATCGCACTCATTGTTAAAGAAGTTGATAATTAGGAATCATACATGTTGAACTGTGATTGTATCACATTAGAACATGAAGGAAGGTGTAGTTTGTTTTGGAAATTGTCCCAAGGAGATCTGAGTCTAAGTAGTGCAGTATACAATGAGAGATCATTAGAACATGACCCATCGGTCTATTATAATAAATGAAGGAAAGTACTTATTCCAAGAAGAAGAAGGAGTCCTCAATAAGGAATTATTTTGTAACTCGAAGGTTACGATTGAAGGTCCTATAAAGATCTGAAACTTTTTAGGATTAGCTGGATATTATTACTGAATTATCCAAGGCTTTTCTTCGATCGCGATTCCATTTTGACCCACAAAGGAGTTGTCTATACTTGGAATGAGAAGCATAGGAAGCTTTGAGAAGTTAAAGAAGAAGTTGTGTGAAGCATCGATTCTGTCGTTACCTAAAGGAGTTGATGACTTCACAGTTTATAGTAATGCCTCTGGAGTTGGGTTAGGATGTGTTCTGACCCAAATGGATAAGGTAATAGCATATTCATCGAGGCAATTGAAAGAGCATGAAAAGAACTACCCCACTCACGATTTGGAGTTGGCAGCGGTAGTATTCGCCCTAAAGATATGGAGGCATTATCTTTATGGCACAAAGTGTAAACTTTTCACTGATCATAAGAGTCTTCAATATCTCTTTAATCAGAAGGAATTGAACATGAGGCAACAACGCTGGCCAGAGTTACTCAAGGATTACGACTGCGAGGTACTTTACCACCCTGGTAAAGCAAATGTGGTTGCTGATGCTCTCAGTCGGAAGGTAAACCTTGAAAAGTAAAGGCTAAGAGCGTTGAGAATTGAAGTTGTCTCGACAATTGTGGAAAGTATAAAGAAAGCTCAAGAGGAAGCTTTAGAGAAAAATGACCGAAAGGAAGCACGTTTGGGCAAAATGTTAGTATTCGGTACAAACAACCAAGAGTTGAAGGTATTCCAAGATAGGATTTGGGTACCTAAGACGGGCGGAGTAAGAGATCTTCTGATGGAAGAAGCTCACAAGACCATGTACTCGATTCATCCCAGCAGTAGAAAAATGTATAGGGATTTAAAACCCTATTATTGGTGGCTGACGATGAAGCTCGATGTTGCTAGGTATGTGGCCGAGTGTGTAACTTGTGCTAGGGTTAAGGCACAACATCAGGAACCGTATGGGAGTTTAGAACCTTTACCCGTACCCATGGGTAAATGGGAAGACGTCACCATGGATTTTGTGACTAAACTGCCCAGAACAAGGAACGATCACGACATGATTTGGGTAGTCGTTGATCGCTTCACTAAGAGTGCGCATTTCATAGCAGCAATCGAGAAATGGTCTATGGATAAACTCGTGAATTCTTATGTGAAGGAAGTGTGAGGCTTCACGGTGTTTCGTTAACGATTGTATCCGATCGTGACAGCCGTTTTACCTCAATGTTTTGGAGGAGTCTATAAGAGGAAAAGCAGTTTATGGGACTTGAAATAGCCCATTAGATTGCTGAAAAGTTGTAAGTGATTAGGAAAAAGATGTTAGCTGCTCAAAAGAGCTATGCTGACAAGAAAAGACAACCGATATCATTCGAAGTTGGAGATTCGGTTTCACTTAAAGTCTCATCGTGGAAGGGACTTATAAGATTTGGTAGAATGGGAAAGTTGAGTCCAAGGTTTATTGGACCATTTAAAGTTCTTCAGAGAATCCGGAATCAAGCTTACAAGCTAGAGTTACCGGAAGAACTAGAGGGTATTCATAACACCTTTCATGTGTGTTATTTGAGAAAGTTCACGGGAGGTGTGCCCGACATAATTCCCATTTCTGAGTTAAGGTTGGACGAGAACAAGAGATTAATTGGAGAACTTGAGGCAATCGTTAACCGTAAGACTAAGAAGTTGTAACATAAGATAGTCGATTTAGTGCCTGTACGTTGGAAACTTATAAATGGGCCAAATCCCACCTGGGAAACGGAGAGTGACATAGTGAGTCGCTACCCGTAGTTGTTTGTCGTTGTATGATTCCGGGGACGGAATCATCCTAAGGGGGAGAGAGTTGTAACGCCCATGTTTCTAGGCTAGGCATTAATATTGACATAATGGTCTAGGTTAACCTTTGTAACTCATTTAGAAGAAATGAAAAGGAATTATGTGAATTTTATGTGAATTATGTGTTTTATGCTTAATTATTAGGGTTTAATTAATTAAAAATAAAAATAAGCGTCAAAATTAAAGTGTGAGATAAGCCCGATATCTTTACATAAAGTTGTAGTGGTCGAAACAAGGATTTCAGGGATATAAAGAATACCAAAATCCGAGTTATAACGAAGAAGTTATGACCTATTGAAGTTTCGCGACAAAACCGGCACGGTGCTGAATGTCGTAAAAAGTGAGTTTTTGATAAACTACTTTTTAGCCTTAGTAATCTAAACAAAAGTCGTATTATTCGTTAAACCGAGAAGTTCGATAAAAAGAACGCCCAAATCTGACTTCGTATGAGGAAGTTATGATTTTTCGAAGTTTCAGCGTAGCAGTAGACAGCTAAAAACTCGAATTTTAGATCGAGCGATTTTTAGCCGACACAACCTAAACGAGAATTGAAGGTCTCGTCATTAGGAGCACAACGGTAAAAAGTCTGACGAAAACGGACGTCGGATGAAGAAGTTATGAATTTTTAACGGATTTCCTATCCCTGTCTGTTAAAAATAATAATATAAAATTTAAAGTCAAAATTAGCCGACGAAGTCTAAACGGAAGTTGTAGATCGTAATTTTAGCTACGCGTGCATATAAAGAACGTCAAAAACGGAGCTCGTATGCGAAAGTTATGGATTTTAGAAGTTTTGGCACGAAAACCGAGAAATTTCGCATAGTCACACAATTGCCACGTCACCCTCGCTTAGAAAGTGACACGTGTCCTGCTGAGTCACCTGGCTGCTGAGTCATTAGGCTGCTGAGTCACCGAGGCTGCTGAGTCATGCGAGCCACGTGTCCTCTTCTAATTCGACCGAGGAGGAGGCCCAATCCGAAGCAGCCAGCTCCCCAGCCGAAGCTTCGCCCAGCTGCCGCGTGTGTCCGAGCCTCGCATAGCCTAGCTCCGAGCCTCGCAGGTGCGCCAGCAAGCCGCGGTCCACTTAGAAGCCGACAGCGAGCCCTCGCATGTGCGAGCCAGGTGCGAGCCATGCGAGGCATGTGCGAGACCCTCTGCGAAGCCTCTTAGCCGTCGGATCCGGAGACTTCTCAGCCGTTGGATCAAACTTCGGACCCTATAAATAGAAGGGTACCTGCGAGGGTTTCCGGTTACTTTTGGAATTTAGCCATTTTTAGCCCCTCTCTCCATATTTTCTTCATCTTAACATCCCGCAAAGCCCCGGTATCAATTGTAAAGCCCGGAATACCCCACGAAGAGCCCAAGAAGCCCGGAAAATTTATCTTTTCGGTTTCGAAGCCCGACCTTTCGCAGAGCCCGGTTTCTCAATAAAACTCCCGGTTTTATTAGAAACGATCGTTTTAGGAAACGAATTGTTGCCCGATTTTCACCAAAATAAGTGAGTGTGTAGTTACTTTCAATTTACACATAGATATGAAGTATTTACCTTGGAATACGTGTTATGTGTAAATATATTAATTGTTTGACTGAGGTGACTGTTGAATTGATGTTTTATACAAGTTTTAAACTGTATATGCTTTTTTATCTACAAAATATGTTTGGTAGAACATGGGTAGATGAAATAGTGGGTATGATGAAAGGTGAGTTGGATAAAGGAGATGATCAATAATATTGATCATGAGTTGAGGGTGAGTGGTGAAAATTTGAGAGAATCACTTACCCAAATTGTTGGCCCCCGTCATTCAGCAGAGTATGGATGACAACCATGGACTATTCTAGACAGTCTATGGAACACTAGCAGGCCCGCAACCTGTAGGTGTAATGAACTATATGTTCATTTGCTGTACTCTAAAACCCATTGACATGTATTGCAGGAGAGAACACCTGTAAATAATACTGTCGATAAATGAGAGCTATGGACTTAGCACATGTTGAATAAACTTTGGCAGCTATGGAATTAGTGCCCGTTGTATAAACCCGGTCACAAGGTGACTTTGTGTCTATTCCTTAGGATGAATCCTTAGGAAGGAGTGATAGTTGATTCTTAGGGTAAACCCTTAAGAAATAACTAAAATAATGGGGTTTGGGGTAGATAGGTTGATTGATTGATGTATAAACATAATAAATTTATGTATTGTGGGTTGAAAACCCTATATGCTCACCAGGCTTCCAAGCCTGACCCACTCAGTTGTTTATATTACAGGTAGAGGACCCCGAGCATAGTCGGATGATGATGATGAGTGAATTTTGGATTATAGGCCAGTAGTTACAAATAATTTTCGTAAGGCTTATAATGTCTTGTTTATGCTTTTGATCTGTATTGGAACATGACATCCCGAGGTTTTGATATAAAAAGAAATGATATATTTCTTAAAGAAAGGTTTTGACAAACTTTTATCATATTTTGTTTTGGGGACCAACTCCGCAACATCTTTTATAAAGATTTCTCTGATTTGATTTTTAAAAAGCATAAATTAAATCGGTCTTTTCTGGCCGAGAAATTTGGGGATGTCACATAGAAGATCTAATCAAGAATAAAAACTTGTAGTTATTACTAGCAAACGACTTGAGGTGTATAACCTATCGTGTTGACATATTTCTATTTATGTGCCCATTCCAGTTAAAGTTGACTATGCATCTGAGTTCTACATTCTCAGTTGTTTGCAAAACTACTTGGAAGCAATGGCAGGCCCTTGTGCTGCCAGGTGGCAAGAAATTAGGAATAAACAAGTTTAGTCCATATAAGTTTGGATTTGTCACTTACCTTGTCTTGTGATTATGGTTTTGACAAATTCACATGGATAGGAATACATACACCATAAAATCTAAGTGTCATAAGGTTTCTTTCCGATTCATGAAAATGATGGTGAGGAAATGTGACATCCCCAAAATCTCGGCCAGAAAAGACCGGTTTCATTTATGCTTTTAAAATAATTTCATAGTAAATCCTTTTGATTTAAAAGAGTTGCAGAATTTTTCCCAAAAACAAAATATGATAAAAATAATATTTACCAAAGCATTTCATAAAGAAATGTATTTTCATTATATAATCAAACTCGGGATGTCATGTTCCGATACAGACACAAAAGCATAAACAACAAAAGATAGACCATACAACAGTTACATATAACAACTGGTCTAATAAACATAATAACTTGATGATTCATCCATCTTATGCCCTCGCGCCACTACCTGTAATACAAATAAACTGAGTGGGTCAGGCTTGGGAGCCTGGTGAGCATATAGGGTTTTCAACCCGCAATAAATAATTATATTTAATTTCACCAACCAACAATAACCTGATTACCCATTCCCGTTATCCTCACTTTACGTCCCTAAAACAACATCTATCTCAAGGGACCTAATCTAGGATTTTACTGCAAAGGGGTTTCCTCAACAGTAGATGTCCTAAAGGCAACCATAAGGGGGATAGAGTACACCGATGAACACATCGTTCACAACACCTACAGGTTATGAGTCTGATGGCGTTCCACATGACTGTCTAGAAAGAGTATGTGGTCGCTATCCATACTCCGCTGAATAACTAGATCAACAACAACAACATCTAGGCCTCTCATTTGTTTATCACACATCAACTATCTACCCATGTTTTACCCAACATATTAGTAGATAAAAATATATATTTATATACATAGTTTATAACCTATATAGCATTCTCATTCAATACATATTCCAAACAATAGATGAGACACATACACATAACACGTATTTCATAGAGAATAAATCGTATCTATGAGATAGAAGAAAGTTAATATACATTCACACATATAACAACAAAATATACACATAACACGTATTTGGTATAAAATACTTCATAATTATGCGTTAGGAGAAAGTAACTAAACACTCACTTGATCAGAAGATGATCGGACAATACTACGACTTGTAGAAGTAGTATTCTTCGGTAGATCTGTAATATCTTCACAAAAATTGGCTTCTCGCGGGCAGAGCTTCGGCTCGGGAATTGCACTTCTCGGGATCTTCGGGGCTTCGGGACTTGCTTCGGGGCTCGAGATAAATATCGGGGCTTTGGGATATTTCTTGCACGTAAAACGGGGTAAAACGAGTGAGAGAAAAGAGTTTGAACAAAAGAAATCAGCAGCCATCGACATCTATTTATAGGGTGTTGAAACCTTGATTACGCTGGGCGTAAATCTAGGTATGTTGGGCGTACTAAGCCTTACGTTGGGCGTACGCGACGTCACTGCATGCGTATGGCATTCGAGTTCGATTAGGTGACGTAGCTGAGGCAGTTTCAGGTACGTTGGGCGTAGTTCATATCAGATCGATGACTCCCCCTGCCCTCCTTCGGATAATATCCGAATTAATATTAAAGTTAATATATTTTAATTATTTATAAAACTTCCGAAATTCATATCTTCCTCATACGAACTCCGTTTTCAATGTTCTTTATATCCACGCGTAGGTGAGATTATGCTCTACAATTTTCGTTTAAACTCCATCGGCTGATTTCGAATTTATTTTTTTATTGTTTATTTTTAGTAGGCCGGGACAGGAAAACTTCGTTATAAATTCATAACTTCTTCATCTGACGTCCGTTTTCGTCTGTCTTTTCACCATTGCACTACTATCAACGAGATCTTCGATTCTCATTTAGATTGTTTCGACCAACAATCACTCGATCTCAAATTCGAGTTTCGGGCTGCATACAGCTAAGCTGAAACTTAGAAAAATCATAACTTCCTCATACGAAGTCAGATTTGGGCATTCTTTTTATGCACGCTCTCGGTTTAATGAACTCTACAACATTTGTTTAGATCACTAGGACTAAATATCGCTCTATCTTAATTTTGTATTTTATGTCATTCAGCGTCGTGTCGGTTCTGTCGAGAAACTTCGATAGATCATAACTTCTTCGTTATAACTTGGATTTCGGCATTCTATATATATATTCGGAAACCTCGTTTCAACTACTACAACATTATCCATAGATATCGGCTTTATCTAACATTTCATTTTGACGCTTATTTTCATACTTAATTCAATTAAGACACATAATTAAGCACAAAACACATAATACTCAAATAATACACTTCTATTATTTCGAAACGAGTTACAAAGGTTAACCTAGACTGTTACAACAACATTAATGACAAGCCCAGAAACACAGGCATTACAGGAAATGCTTTCAATAAGCGGATTTTAAGTAGATAGTGATTGTGATATTTGCATTCTCAAAGTCGTTACTGGAGCGCATGTGGTTAACCGGCACACTAACATAGACTTGTGAGTAATGGCAAAGGTCTAAACAATTAAGACTATGATTACGGCATCCCTTTTCATAGTTCTAAAATTGTTTAAACACACATGTAAGCTATCTAAGGAAAGGTGTATGATTTTGATAAAGTTTTATCAAAACATCTCGTATCAGAAATTTGAACTTTGGAATGAAAGTCAATAAAGTATTGATTTCTAGAAGTCCAGTTGATTTCTGAGTACATGTCAAAGCTAGTGGGAGCATGAGTGCTATGCTAATAATCATCATGTCAGTGGGAGCATGATAATTATGATAAGTGTTGCAAGTTAGCAATGTTAATTATAGAAAACAAAAGTTTCAATTAGGAAAAGTTGTTTTTCTATAATTAAGGGAGAGGAAATTATACTTCATTTCAATTCTAAAATCTTAGATTGAGATTTTAATCATCTTTAGTCAACGACATATATATATATATATATATATATATATATATATATATATATATGTGTGTGTGTGTGTGTGTGTGTGTGTGTGTGTGAATTTTATGTCGGAATGGTTCAACTTAAGGAAATTCTATATATATATATATATATATATATATATATATATATATATATATATATATATATTGTGTTCTCAAATTAGATTATGATTACGACATCCCTCTTTATAGTCAAATTATGAAAACGTGGAAAATTAAAAATATTGTAGCAAAAGACTGATCAAGGATCATGTCTTTATGTGAGACATCATGAATCGTGTCCCATATGCTTCAAGTATAGGATCGATTACATGTGCTATAATATTTATCCTTTCTAAATTTTCCAAATGTCCAGGGCATTAAGAGGGGAAAGGTCTAGAATTGGATATGACTAAGATGATTAAGCAATTGTCGAGGACAATCTAAGGTTCACCAAAGATTGGTTGCTCATGGACAGTTGGAAGTATGATGTAAATTTTTGGAGAGGACCATATTGACATATTCTGAAAAGAGGCAACTCTTGTTCAGAAGTGATATTAAAAAATGTGAATATGGAAATGTTCCCATAGGTGGAAGTTATTCATTAAATCTGTGTAAGATTAGGAAACTTAATGCAAGAAGGATGTTCAAAGCAATGTAATTTGAATTTGAGACTTCGTTTCCATGGAATTGGTCTCCATTGGAATACTATATAATGTCTAATGACAAGTCTTTGTGACTCTTGTGCATAGTCATTACAGATGATCAATGCATATAAGTTTAGAATCTAACAGATTTCGGTAAATGGCAGGAATTTAGAATTCTTACATTTACGATAAGGATTTGGGATTGTGAAATTAGAATCATTTAAATTATGTTCAATTGGTCTATTTCACAAAGTAAGGATCATAGACAAACATAGTGTGCATAGTTGGTGTATGGCATAACTATTGTTTAGAAAACATAGTGTACATGTTTGGAGCATGGGACAACTATTTTTTTAATTCAAGTACTAAGTTGATAAATTCGAAACATTATACAATGAATAATGAGTAATCAATATGGTGTTTAAATAAAAGGTGTTCGATTTACCCTCAAAGGTGCTTGGGGCCATATTGAATTAGTATTATTCTTGTGTTTCACTTTGCATGTTTTGACTTCTAGAATAGCTAGTTCATTCTTCCCAAATGACTAAGTTATTCAAACCATCCATATTCGATAATAAGTTGGAAGTAGGTATTAAGGCAAGACTGTCATGAAGCTTTCTTGTAGATGTCTAAGGTGTTGGACATAGCAAGAGTTGCTACAAAATTCATGAGTGCTCATAAGTTCTGAGTATTGGATTAAACCCACGCTCATTTGAATCACTTCATGGATTTCATCACGAGTGATCATGAGATGATAATATCTTATATTCTTCAAACCTAGAGATTTGATTTGTTGACTATGAGTTGGTTATACATTGATTGTACAAAAACGCATTTGTGACTCGATGTTATAAAATGTACCTTTGTGTATGATTCAACAAGTAGTAGAACAAGCATCTGAGTCGAAGTTTATCCATTCCTTTTACCCTTCAAGGGATAAAAGCGATATATGTGGTCACCCCAATGATTTAGTGATGATACCCCTAAGTGCTTGGCCAAGCCTGGACTGATTTGATTTTTTCAATTAGTCAGTCGTCATAAATCGGAAATCGGGAAACAACAAATGGACAGAGAGAATGATTATAATCCATGCCTCAGTCCATATGATATCTAGAATGGAGGAACATATGATCCCTTATCTAATGGACAAGTCATTGACTAGGTCAGAGTTCGACAGCGGGTTTAAGAGCTACGATTGTAAGTCGGGTTTTGGAGTCGTACGTAATAATAGTTTTAGACTTATCCAATCAGAGTCAAAGTGGTTTCCTTTTGAAGCAAAACTCTGATTTTCAAAAATCCTTATATACCACTTGAAGCTCATTTCTTTTAAAAAAAAAACTTTTCAAAACAAGGAAATGTGGCACATGCATTATCTCTTAATGTATCAAACAGTGTTGGTGGTTCGAATATTGTGGCAAATGAATATCATCACTGCTCTCAAAGAATGGAAAGATATTTAAGGAGACTTGGAAGAGACATATGGAGATCTATAGAAGAAGGACCTCATGTTCCTGTTCTTACTCCAGTACAAATTGATGGAGCCATAGCCAGACTAGGAGGAGCTCAACCAGCGTTGAATGGTCCCACCAAGGATGATCTTGACAAAATGGAAAATGACACTATTTCCTTTTATGAGATTTCTTGTGGAGTTGCGCCTGACAACTTCGACATAATCATAAGTTGCTAATCTGAAAAGGAGATCTAGGATGTTCTCAAAAATCTGTATGAAGGAACTGAACAAGCTCAAGACAAAAAGCTTACTACTGCACTCAATGAGTTTAACAACTTTAAAGCTCATGCGAGTGAAAGTTTGGAGGATTCCTTTAAAAGGTTTAATCTGATAGTCACAAAGCTATCCAATGTTGGCACGATCGAAGCTACCATGAAACAAATCTTCAGTTTCTTAACGGTTTAGGAAGACACTGGACAACTGCCAAAATGATTGTTCAATAGAATAGAAAAATCCACTCTCTTTCTCTATTTAAGCTCTACGGTGAACAGCAAGCTCAAGAGTCTACGGTACTCAAAGACTGTGCAGACTTCGGTGGTCCACTTGCTCTCATGGCACAATCCTCTCACTCTTAGTCACACTCCACTGCGTATGACAACCCTCCATATTCATATGACGCAGACTCAGAGTATGATGACGAAGAAGAATTTCATAATGCAATTGCTCTTGTCAGCCAACAATTCAACCAATTACCACCTTCATTCCGAAAGAACCAGCAGTACAACAAGCCACCTTTCAACCACAATCTTAACTCTCAAAACAATCACTCTCGTTTCGCTAAAAAACCTTACCCACCACCGTAGTCTCAATATACTCAACCCAAGGAGGCACCGCAGTCCATCCAAACTACAGACTCTGGTACTCCTTCAGAAGATAAAAGTGATGTTGTGATATGTCACAAGTGCAACAAGAAAATCATTTTGCCAAAGACTGCAAGGCAAATGTTGTTAAAGATAGAGCATTCTATCTAAGGATAGATCAAGAGATGGAAGAAAGGGAAAAAGGAAGAGCATATGTTGCTCAAGTGAAAAGAGACCATCAAGTTTGGTCCTCGGGGAATGAAAACGAGGACATCAGCAGCATCAAAGGAAAGGGAAAGATTTGTATGATTGCAATTGCTGATGAGGATGGATCCATAGAGACGGAGAAGAATTACTGCTATATGGCTAAGGATGGGACACTTAGCATCGTCGAACAGGTAAAACTTATGATCCAAACTCTAAATTATAACATGCATGATTGTCAGCCCCACATAGACAACCTTAATGACACATGTGTTGCCATCCTTACATACTATAACAAAGCATTAGATGAGAAGAACATTGCGTCCCAAGAGATGTTTCACGTAAGAGGACGACTGGACAACAAAAGATTCAAAATAGCTATCTTAGAAAAGGACTTAATGTTAGAGAAAGATGCAAGAATTTTGAGTGAAACATAGTTACAAATAGCTTTGAATCAGAGAGATTTAGCTCAGAGTGAAATTGTACGCTTAAATCTTTTAATAGAAAAACTGTTTAATGAAAGAAGCCATCGAGAATCTTGTTAACAATGGGACTACTGATAATACTTACAATTGGGGTTGGTCCAATGGGTACTCTACCGCAACGGACTTATAACCCCGATTCAATAAGGATCGTCCCTACGTCCCTCCTGACCGTGATTTTATGTTTCCGGTCAATGACAAAATATTTCCTGGAGATATCAAAGTTCACTTTGGTAAACTTCATGATCTGAGTAACAATTGTGTTATCGAAGAAATTCTTCCTGAATTTTCTAATCCTATAGACAACACAACTATTCCCAGTTCTCAGACTTCATCAATCGCTAATGAGGAAATTGTCTTGGAAGGTCCCGAAGTCTCAATAGACTTCCCATCTCTGTCGTCAGACCGCAGTATCCCTTACTGCAATCATGAACCTCATTTTTTCTATCTACCTTCCATCAATTGTCACACCAATGTATCCACTCAGACTTATTATGCGGTTGTTCAAGGCTCCAAACCGTAGACCTTAGTCAAAAGTACTATGATCATCTAACCAATTCATCATGAATTACCAATCGAAAACTTTGAAGTTGGTCATTGTTCCCTGAATCCTGAACTCTCTAGTTCAGATGAATCAAGTCCTCGTTTTTCAAAATTACCAATTGTCTCAAGGAAACCGCAGCTAAATGTCACTGACTGCAGTTCTCCTAAAACAGAGGCGAGAAAGGCTTTCAAGGAAGAAATTCGATCCTGTGGGAAAAAGTAGGAAAATCTTTCAAAACAAAAGCAACTTGTCAAAATTCCTAAGTCTAGAAGTCCAGAAAAACTTGTTTTCTCAAATTATATGTCCAAAACCTTTGCGGTCAAGAAAACGAAGAAAAAGGAATGTACAGTTTCTAAATCCATTCCAAATCCATCTGACACAACCCAAAAGAAAGTAAAGTCTTTTCGAATTATTGGTTTTCAAATCTATTCCTTAGATAACCCAAAATGGAAGGGTATTTTGCCAACTCCAGCACTCTTAAAGTCACATCAAAGTTTTAAGAAATCACTTCATAAAAGGTCTACACGTGCTTTTACACCTGCGAAATCTGCTTTTTCAAATCCTACTGTTAGACCTCACAACCCTCGGACTGGTCACAAACATACTTCCTCACAAAGACCACTGACTAAACAAAATGGTCAAAACAAATGACAAAAGTCCATTTTGCAAATGTCAGTGTCAAAAGTTTTCTTCTCATATCAAATCACGCTCTTTTCAAAAACCTCGTATATTTTCTCAATCTCACAAAACTCCAAAAAATCTCAAACACCAAGGACTAGGTCTAAAAGTTGACACAAAATTTGTCCCTGCAACCGCGTATCATGCATCACTTAAGAATTATTATGTTACCCCAGGCTCCAAACTCGTTTGGGTGCCTAAACTGACCGTTTAATTCTCAGGCTTTGTGCAAGGAGGACCAAGAAGAAAAATGGTTGATCGACAGTGTCTGCTCCTTGCACATGACCGGAAGGTTCGAATAGCTTCGGGATTTCAGGCCAATTTGTAATGGGGGTAACGTCACATTCGGCAACAACACGAATGGGATCATCCGAGGTTATGGTGTTCTTACTACTGGAGACTTTTCTATTCAAAAAGTAGCCTAGGTAGAAGGTCTCAAACACAATCTCATTAGTGTTGGCCAACTATGCAAGGCAAGCCATCGGGTTGAATTTGATAACCAATTCTGCCACATAATGACAAGTGATAGGAGCACTTGCCTGATCAAATCCATATCTGAAGGTACTATGTATCCTCTGGATGTCTCTTTGATCATCAGCAAACCGCAGCTCTGTTTCCTATCAAAAGCCATATCCAAAGTTAGTTGGCTCTGGCATCGTAAGCATGCTCATCTCAACTTCCGGTATATCAACAACTTGGTCACATGGGAACTTGTCTGACGTCACCCTATTCTTAAGTATCACAATGACACTCTCTTCCCTACATGTGAGTGTGGTAAACAGTCCAAAGCAAGTCATCCTATGGTGATCGACTCCTCAATCTCAGAACCACTAGAACTTCTCCATATTGATCTCTGAGGTCCATCCACCGTATCCAGTCTTCACAATAAGAAATTCATACCGGTTATAGTAGATGACTTCACTCGTTTCACATAGGTCTTCTTTCTTAGACTCAAGTCAGAAACACCGCATGCACTCATCAATTTTATCAAGGAGATAGAACTTTAAATCAAACTACCAGTGCATCGCATCCGCAGTGACATTGGAACCGACTTCACTAATCATCATCTCAATAGTTTCCTAATTGCTAAGGGCATAACTCACAATTTCTCAACTCCATACACCCCACGCCAGAATGGAGTAGTAGAGCAAAGAAACCGCACTCTGGTGGAAGCAGCCAGATCTATGCTCAATTTTGCCAACCTTCCTCTCTACTTCTGGGCCGAAGCAGTGGCCACAGCCTGCTTTGTGCAGAACCGAAGCATCGTATGCAAACGTCTCAACAAAACACCATATGAGGGCCTCAACAATAGAAAGCCTAATGTTCGATTTTTCCATATATTTGGGTGCAGATGTTTTGTGATTAACAACAAGGATCATCTCAACAAGTTTGCACCAAAATCTGATGAAGGCATCTTCCTTGGCTACTCAACAAGCAAGGTAGCCTATAGGGTTCTCATAAGACGTACGAGACTAATAATCAAAAGCTTTGATGTGAATTTTGATGATTATTATGTCCGCAACACTGCTCCCTCCACCGAAACCAAAGCAATCCTGGAATGTGATGTTCCTGACTCTTCGGGTCCATTAAACATAGTTGAAGTTACTATGATGATATTTTCGATCCCTTCGAAAATTCTAAGCTATCTAAAGTTCTTGTATCTCTTGAAACTCAAATGCAGCATGCTGAAGTATTTGATCCTATGTCATCTGATGATGTATCACTTAATACTTCCACCTCACCGGTTGAGGGGGAAAACTCAACTCCAGATCATATTACGGATCGTATTACAACCATTGAGGTTCCAGTATTAAAAGAAGCAGCTCCAATCCCTCTCCGCAGAGGATTTCAACTATCAAACGTTTCTTCGGACTCGGATGAGGAAAACATAGAGAATATCGACACCAGAACTGACCCAAGAGTTCTCACAATTCCAACAATTCAGGGGGAACTTTCTTATGCTCAAGAGGATCTTCCATCAGCAATCCAGGGGGAACCTCTTCCAATCGCTCAAGAAAATGCTAATCTTGCTCCAACCATCCAAGATGATTCCATAGGATGTTCTCAAATCCAGGGGGAACTACTATCTCCAACCGCAGAATCTTCCGATATTAAAGATATTCCCTCCACCGCACTTGCTGATTATCTGCAACCCCGTCTTCACGTATGGACTAAGGACCACCCACCGGGTCAAATCATCGGCAACTCATCCGCAGGTATCCTGACTCGATCTTCCAAGGATTTATCTGATCATTGTCACTATGCAGCATTTATGTCCTCAGTCGAGCCCCAAACAATCAAAGAAGCATTACTAGAACCAGACTGGATATCCACAATGCAAGAAGAAATAAAAGAATTCAAAAGAAACAAAGTGTGGCAACTCGTTCCAAAGCCCAAGGTCACACTATTGTTGGTACTAGATGGGTGTACAAAAACAAGTTGGATGAATCTGGTGTGGTCGTCAGAAACAAAGCAAGGCTAGTTGCCAAGGGATATAGTCAACTTGAAGGTATTAACTATGATGAAACGTATGCTCTGGTGGCATGAATGGAAGCCATCTAAATCTTCTTAGAATACGCAACTCACAAGAACATCAAAGTACATCAAATGGATGTGAAAAGTGCTTTTCTCAACGGTGAATTAAAAGAGGGGGTTTACCTTCAGCAACCTCCGGGCTTCGAAATTCTTGAATTCCCAGACTACTTCTACAAGCTTGAGAAAGTTGTCTACGGTCTAAAGCAAGCTCCAAGAGCATGGTACGAGACACTCTCTGAATTTCTTGTCTCGTCCGGATAGAAAAGAGGGGTGATTGATCCCACTTTATTTAGAAAGGCTAATGGTAATCACCTTATGCTTGTACAAATATATGTGGACGATATCATCTTTGGATCAACTGATCAAGGGTTGGTGGATGAATCTGATAAGGTCATGACCAACAAGTTCAAAATGAGCATGAATAGAGAGATTGACTTCTTTTTAGGACTTCAAGTAAAGCAAATCCCTCAAGGGATATTCATCCATTAGGAGAAATACACCACAAAACTACTAAATAAATACTCGATGGACAATTGTTCTTCGGCTAAGGTCCCCATGGCTTTCAAATATAAGATATCTACCGATCCTTCCGGTGAATCAGTGGATCACAAGACTTATAAAGGAATAATTGGCTCATTGATGTACCCCACCGCAAGTCGACCAGATATTGTCTTCGCAACAGGTGTATGTGCAAGGTACCAGGCTGATCCAAAAATGTCACACATGACCGCAGCAAAGCAGATTCTACGATACTTAAAGGGTAGTAAGACCCTTGGTCTATGGTATCCCGCAGGAAATGACTTCAGCCTACAAGCATTCACAGATGCGGATCATGTTGGATGCAGACTAGATCGAAAAATCACTTTAGGTGGATGTCAATTTCTGGGTGGAAGACTCATCAGTTGGTCGTCAAGAAAAAAAGTTGTGTATCATTGTCTACCGTAGAAGCTGAATATGTGCCCGCAGCCAGCTGTTGTTCACAACTCTTATGGATGAAAACACAACTTATGGACTATGGATACAGAATGTTGCGGATACCAATTTATTGTGACTCTGAAAGTTCTATAGCAATTTCTCACAATCCTATTCATCACTCTAAGACAAAGCATATTGAACTACGGTATCACTTCATCAAAGACCACATCCTGAAAGGTAACATTAAACTAATTTTTGTTCATACTCATGAAGAGATTGCTGATGTATTCACAAAGGCACTTGACTCTACAAAATTCAACAGTTTCTTGCAAATGTTAGGAATGATGAATCTGGACCCACAATTCTTTTTGAATTGATAGGTACCGCGGACCATCCTTGGTCTCTGTTGCGGTCCTAATTAAATTTATTTATGATAGATAGTTTTGGTGTGTCCCAGCTACCACAATATATTCTATGTACCGCAGTATCCCTCTTTCACCGCAACTATATATCTTATCTATCTTTCAATGGTCCTTGTTGATTGTTATTACTAATTTTTGTTCAAGTGTTCTCCTCGGCTCTTCTACTACAGTCATCGAACCATCCATCCACAATGATAAAAGATTCATCCGCAATGAAGTCTCAATTTCTCATATACTTCATAAATTCTTGAAACGTTGTGTGTTATTTAATGATCCTTCATTAAATAAGAAAACCATTCTAAAAAAACATTCTTGGTGTAGCATATAATCGTTTCAATTCTACTTTTCAAATAAACCTTTTGTCAGACCTATTTTAGGTATGATGACAAAAAGAACAGTTTTCCATAAATATTTCTTTTTAAGAAATCCTTTTCCTCTAAACTGTCGCTTCCTATTACCCCAAAACGTCAAATTCGTTACATATTCCTCCTTTATACAACGGATTAACCCCCTCACCACACGTTCTTCAGAGGTGATGGTTTAGGGACTGACATTTCACTAAATGCAACTGCTTTTGGAAAATTTTAAAAAATAAAATAAATCTTTTAATGAATTGTGGCTGAGATTGCTTTCAAATAAAAAAAAACCCAAACGTTTTATTTTACCTGACTCTTCTTAGGGTAAAATCAATTAAGTTTTAATCCGCCACTATAAAACCCTCTTTTTCTTCCCAAGAAAGGTTTACATTTTCTAAAAACTCTTAAGACGAACTTCATCTTCTTCATCTTCTTGCACTCAGTTTTCCTGCAAGTTCTTCAAACCTTTTTCAAAATGGTGAAATCGGGTGTCTCAAAGAAGCAATCCAAAGCATTTGTCTCTATTCATCCAACTGGTTCAGACTCCGACTCAAGAAACCAAAATGCCATCGATTGCTTTAATCAATTTTAGGGCAGTGTTTGATGTGCATTCTTCTTACAATGATCCAATCAAGTTGATGATCAAGTTTTTGTCAAATCATCCATTGTTCGGTCCTTTTGACACTTTCACAGACGTATTTCCACTGTCCACACTCTACAAATGTGTTTTCTCTGCATATCGCCCCCTCAACAACCTTCAGGAGGTGCATCAGAATCTGGTGAATGATTCTTTGGTTATTCTGACCAAAGAAAAGTTTCTCAACCCCATTAATCTGTTAGTTCATCCTTCAACAAAGGTCTTCACCCCAAGCACGACCGATGTCTTATCTACACTCTACCAAATGGGATACCAAAAGAAGCTCAAAGGCGTAGGTGAATTCAAGAAGAATCAGTTGCCTGCGGTATGGCAGTTTGTTTGCCACTTCTTCATCTGCAGTCTGTCTGGCAGGACAGAAGGCACTGATAACATGGGCCTCAGACTGTTAGAGTTGGTATGGAGCATCTTCACTGTCCACGATGTCAACTACGGTCAGATTTTGTTAGATGAATTCCTGCAGTACATTCCCAAAGAAATTCCAAGAGAAAGTCCTATCGAACTCACATTTGCAAGATTCTGGTCTCTATGTATCTCCGATCTACATGTTGATGCAGGTCTGAGCATGGGCAACGATATCAACCTCTTTATCACTAGAGATCTTAAAAGGTACAACCCCTCTAAAGATCAATCTCTTTTTGGACCTATTAGACGACTTCCGGTCCACATTCTGTTCACACTTGGACTTGAAACCACTAATGTTTTAGATCACTTAAAGGCTACGGAAGGTATTGACCCATACCTTCCTACCCCGCCTCTACCTAGTTAGAACATACAAACCTAAACCCCACCCATCAATCCTGATAGTACCGCAGCCCCATCCTCTACTACTCTATCAAACATGCCTTTATCACAAAGGGTAAATAAATTTTCCTCAGCTAACCAAGGCCCCTGCAACATCTCCAAGAAACATGGAACCCCAAAGAAGAAGGATACTTCCAGGAACCCTGAACCCTACAAGAAAAGGAAACTCAAACCAATTGTGCCTTCAAATGACGAATCAAATGATGATTATGATGATGACGCACAACCCATTGCAATCCTCAAGAAACAAAAAACCCAATCCACAGACCAAATGCGTGACCGGACTGATACCGCGGTCTCTCAAAAGGGTCCGGTAGTCCTTGGGGTGGCCGCAGACCCATTCAACATCACAATCGAATTCCTCTCAGACACAGAAAGTGTGTTTGTTTCAACTATTCGTGGGGACTCACCCCCAGCTCAATCCCAAGGGGATGCAACTGGTTCTCGCCCTAAGGTCTCCAGGGCTTCCCGTCTACATTTCTTTTCTCCTGAGGAGTTGAACTCCATTCTTTTGTCTGTAACCCATACACTTCAAAAACCTTCCCAACCGCAGGGCACTTCTTTTGCCCTTGCCAGAACTGAGCCGAGGCCAAACTTGACCACGAGTCAAGGAGACCGAGGAAGCTCAGGATATCCTACTCCGCTTCAATCTTTTCCAGGTGGTTTAGGCACGGTGAGCACAATGGTGTAACGATCCGTGAACCCAAGGGACACCTCGGTGCAATTTCAAGGAATTGACGATATTGATCTCAATGACTCATGGAGTACTTACAAGCCATCAAAAGAAGTTGAAGTAAAGAAATATGCCGCTTTCCGTAGGGCATTTCAAGCAAGAAAGGATCGTCAAACCAAGCAGCTTCAACAAAAATAGCTAGAAATTCAAAAAGTGGCCAAGTACTAGGCAGACGCAATTAACATCGCCAACACCATAACCACTATTCTGAAAGTGCAGGAGTGGATGTCCAACATGGTTGAGACAGTCCGCAATGCTCAGACCACTCCCGGTGATCAAGGTACTTCAAGAATCCCTCCAACTACAAATGCTCAAACTTCTCAAGACGATGGCACCGCAATCGAAGTCAGCTCCGCACCTACATTTGGGTTCGATGACTTTGATCTCAATGAGGTAAATCAACCTGCTCCTTCTGATGACGATTTAATGATTTTTGATGAAGAAGAAGTTTCAAGTGGCTCTCAACACTCCACCTCCAAGCCCAAAGAGAAGAAGAAGAAAAAGAAGAAGAAGAAGAAGAAGAAGAAGAAGAAGATTGTTGTCTCAAGAAGAAGTAGATCAGATTCTTGCTTTGGTCAATCCCAATCAATCGCAACCTAAAAACATTCCAGGAACGTAGTCCTTAATTGAAAGAATCGAAAGACTGGAAACTCATGAACGACTGGTTGCTGAGCGAATTTCTCTGAAAGTTGAAATGGGGATTCGTTCTTTGGACACAAGTCGCAAGGTTGACCATCAGCAATTTATGGCTATTGCGGAGCACCTCATCTCTAAGGTATCTGCAATCAAAGCACACCTTCAAACTGACATTGCGGATCAATCAACACACTCAAATAAGCTGATAGATGAAATTCATACTGCCTATGATTCCACCATCTCGGTCCTTCAATCTATGATCAACAGTCTTTGACGTTCACTATCTTCAAACTTTCATTGTCTAGAGATCCTTCAACTTACCAAAGAGATTCATCTCTTACTTTTCAACACCACCATTCCCAACAATCAGCAACTGGCTGGTGCACTTAAAGATCAATTTGACAATGTGTGTGCTAAATTCGATGGTCTTAAGCAATGGCTTGAGGAATCCCCGGCTCTGCATTCCTCAAGAGGGGGAAGTGATGAAGACCATCATTCAGAGAGCATATCTCATCAACATAGAAGCTCTCCTGTTATTAATGAAAGAACTCCTTCATCGCAACATCAAACTCCACCGCAACAACAGTCACCACTGCAACAGGAAATCATTCAAGAATCTAATCATAAGCAACCAGAAACTCCTCCCCACTTCAAAGATTTAGCATCCAACATGTCATCCGAACACTCAAATGACTCTCCCACAACAAAACAAAAGAAAGAAGACTGGAAAGCATCCAAATTTGCTGAGCTTATTTGGAGAGAAAACGGATTCGACATCACCATGGATGAATCCTTAGTCAATTCTTGGATCAATCCTCACTGCAGATTGCTGGATGATGACTACAAACCCCACCTCACCTTTGTTGAACCCCCATCTGACGGTTACAAGGATGTTCCAATATCCCCCAATGCAAAATACTTCACTGTATTTGAGCAATTTGACCGCAACTTACCTGATCACAAGAGACTGCCCATGGAATTTGAAAGACTTAATCGATTCCATGCAAAACATGCTTCCTCAATAGAGAAAATATGGTCTAACGGTAGACCATCCGCCGTCAAGAACTTCAAACCCAGGAAATTCATGAAAGCTGACTTCATCCAGTATACTTTTACAAGAAGGAATCAGGACTACGTCCGCACCCAAGCTGACTTCCCATGTATGAATCCAGAAGAAGTATTCGTGATAGCAAAGGTGTTCCAAAACAAAGCAAAAAAGTACCCAAAGATGAATATAGCGTTTGAAAGGGCAAGCACATTCCTAAGGGAAACCGTCTGTGACTTCGCAAAGGCTGATGCAGACATTCACCCTGTCCTGGCCAAAAAGTTCGATCTACCACTACTAGATCTAGCACCAATGTTGACTAAAGGATATCAATAGAGATATATGGGTGCAATAAACTTCCCAGATCTTGGAGTCATTTTCAAAAAAAAAAAAAAAAAAAAAAAAAAAAAAAAAAAAAACTCAATGAAACCAAATATTTTATCCCTATGACTGCCATGAATCGTCTCACAAGGAAGTAAATTGAAGTTTGTCGAACCGCAGTTCAAAAGTCCAAACACACAACTGCCGAAGTCAGGTTCGAAATTTTAAGAAGGATCACCTGGTTAGAAAATATAAGAAAGTTTTCCTAAAACTTGATAATTGAAGAAAAAGTTGAAGAGGTCACTTAGCGGAAATTGTTGAATCATAAAAGTGACCCTCTTCAACTTGACCTACCACAGCCCCTTGAAGATCCGCAGTCAAGTCAGTTCAGCAACCGCATCCAAAGTTATCATCATCAGCAGCTCACTATCTAGTTTTCTTAGTTTAGCCTTTTATCTGCTTTTCTTAGAATACTCTCTTTTATCCAGTATGCCTTGCATGGCTACGTTTAGATAGATGAACAAGTGTAACCTTTGAGTCTCTATATATAGGACTCAATCTTTCTTAACTTAATATATATCTGATAACACTTCGCATCTTAAATCTCATATCTTGTGTTATTACTCTCATCTCTTTCTTACTCTTCAAACTCAGTATATTGTAACTGAACATCATCTCTCTTCGGAGTAAGTCATTCTTGACTTAATCACTAAGCTTGATCTCATTTACTAACTTGGTTTGAATGCATTCCTTGTTAAGAATCAACTTACGTGTATACTTGATATACTACCTGTTGTCATTATATTTCCTTACATTTCCGCATCTAACTCTCTAATTATCTAACTCTAACTTATTTTTATTATTGTTGAGCCTTTAGATCCTTTGAGATTAACTATTCCGCAACTATACTTGTTCTAACGTTTGTTCTAGTGTGTCTCAAGTTTTTCTCTCAACAGTTCAATTAGTTAGTCGTCATAAATCGGAAATCAAGAAACAACAAATGGATAGAGAGAATGATTATAATCCATGTCTCAGTCCATATGTTATCTAGAATGGAGGAATATATGATCCCTTATCTAATGGACAAGTCATTGACTAGGTCAGAGTTCAACAGTGGGTTTAAGAGCTACGATTGCTACTCGGGTTTTGGAGTCATACGTAATAATAGTTTTAGCCTTATCCAAGTGGGAAACTGTTGGATTAGTGTCTAAGTCCATAACTAAAATTGGTATGTACTTGACCCGATTTGGCAAGGTCCATATGGGTTGCACTTCACCGAAACAATTTATATGGATAGTCCTTTGAGAATAGTATGTTTATGATTTATATTAATATATTATAAGTTCAAATATATTAATATGGAATCATATTATTTAATTAGTATTGATCAAGAATTAATTTAGTGATCAAAAAGGAACTACTTAAATATGGACTCTTATATATATATATATATATATATATATATATATATATATATATATATATATATATATATATATAGCATGGGCCAAGTTCATTTAGGTTGGGCTAAGCTTGCATGGATAGTCCATGGAGTTTTTAACCCATGGATCCTATGTAAATGAAAGGTCATGGGTATTAAGGTTTACATGAATGTAACCCTAATCCTCCATACTATATAAAGAGGTCTTTGGCACATGAAATGGCACTAGTGTGTGAGGATACAAAGGTGGGACGATTTCTAGTGTGCATTCTATTCTCTCAAGTTTTCCAAGGTGTTTTTGGTGATTTGTGATTCCACTTGAGGCTTCCACACTATTGGGGATAAGCTCTTAAATTTCAAGACTTCAAGCTACATCAAAAGGTATGTCATCTAACTAGGCTTTTGTAGTATAGTAGCTTCATATTATGCTAGTTAGGATGAAACCTTGGAATATTGAATATTTGCATGTATAATAGAGAAAAAATAGATCCAAGGTTTATAGGGTTGCATGTACACCATAGGAGTGTTAGAATGCTCAAAACCCATCAGTTATGTCCTACTTACTTGCATACACTACACATAATTTTTTCCCAGCCTTTGAAACAGTGTGTCTTGCACCCTTTTCACTTGCATCCTTTCTTCTATTAACTTTAGGTCTACATTGCATTTTTCTCTTCAATGGTGGAAATGGTGCTATGAATTCAGTAGATGGGCACATATTTCTATCATTCATGCCACGCATTGGATACTTGTAAGTGTTCCTGTAAATTGCTCCATATTACATTGGATCCACAACACTACCAACATCTCTATTTAGGTATGAGATAGTTGCAACTGAATGCACACATCCATACCTATTTAGTTACCACACTCTACATGAACATGTCTTCTTATCTAGATCCACAACATAGGAATCTACCAAATTTCTTGTTTCAAACTGGTTAAAACCAGTTGGTAAAACCTGCCAATACATGTTTAAATTGTATTGAAGTGAGTATATAGTGTAAGTAATCAATTAAAATTCAAAACTAAAGTAAATACCTTTGAGCTCTTTTCAACTGATTCAGTAGGATTGTAATAGGTGGACATGGTTTATAATCAGGCCATGAACAACCTTTGATGGTCAGATTGAATTGCTTCTCCATAAAATACAACCTAATTTCTTCTAACATTGTGATTATTGGTTTTTTCTTGAATCCCTAATGACATTGTTAAAAATTTCAGATAATTCATTTTCAACTGCATCACACATCCTGCCCTCTAGAAAGAAAGCTCTACACCATTTATTTCGGTTCTTTTCCATAAGGTAATCAAATGTTGTAGGATTAAGGAGTTAGATTTCCTTCATACCTGCAGTGAATAAAGGCTCAGTGGATGCCTTGCATGCCTTCCAAAACATCCTCTCATAATGTACACCACTGAATCTTTTCCAGAAGTTGACAACAATATGCCTTGTTCACTGTCTTTGTTCAGCAGTAGGCAATACCTCCTTCACATCCTCTAACAACCCCTACACAATTTAAGGTCGTTTGTTAAGATAATACAAATTCTGCAACATCACAAAAATACAATCCAAAAATTTCGTTTTTAAATCATTAATAAAACCATATATATCATCATCATCGTATAAAAACCATGAACCAAGTATCTCAAAACATCATGACAAATATTGTGTCAAAATCATATGAGAAAATATCAGAGTCTAAAACAATCCTAGGCTGAAACTGTGGTGTGTGCCATGCGATCATCCCGAGCCCTTCCCTTTGCTAGTGGAAGTACCTGAAACCAAAACTGAAAACTGTAAGCATGAAGCTTAGTGAGTTCCCCAAACTACCACATACCATACACATATAACATATAACTAATAGATACGGGCCCCACCTACACGCATGGAGATACGGGCCCCACACACACTCTGCTAGCTGGGAGATACAGGCCCCGCCTACACTCCGCTGACTCTGAGATACGGGCCCCGCCCACACTTAGCTACTTCGAGATATGGGCCCTGCCCATACTCGGCTACTATAAGATACAGGCCCCGCCCACACTCAGCTACTAAACAAACATACAAGTATCACACAGACAACAAGTATAACTAAATCTATCAGTCAGGCATATATCCATAATCAAACTAAACTGTAAGATACGGGCCCCAACCACACTCGGCTACTATGAGATACGGGCCTCGCCCACACTTAGCTACTAACATATCATATTGCAGGCCGGCCTTGGTTCCTTAGACCCGTTCCTACTGAAGGAAACTCACCTCGCAAGACTGACTGCTGAAAACTCAGGTGAGGAATCCTTGTCTGCTGCTCCAGCGACTCTTTTGCTATAAATTCCATAATAACACTTAATCAAAATCTAATAACCCTTCATTGGATAAAATGACCATTTTACCCCTAGTCAAAGTCAACATCCTGGTCAAAGTCAACCTTCTGGGTTGACCAACTCGTCGAGTCACCCCTTCAACTCGTCGAGTTCTATAACTCAGAAATCCTGGAATCGCGACTCAACTCGCCGAGTCGCTCCACCAACTCGTCGAGTCTTATCGAGCTGCTCAGTCACGACTTGGCTAATCCACTCGTTGAGTCCCTCTACAGACTCGTCGAGTTCTACTATAAACTAGAATCGAGACAACACGACTTGACTCGTCGAGTTCCCTTATGGACTCGACGAGTCCTTCTGTCTGTTTGTCCATCTTAACAGATTAAGCCCCTATCTTCTACATCCAAGGTCCTTAGTTCGTTTTCCCACTGGAAAGGCCTTTCTAAGGGTAAAGTTTCCAACTTTACCCGTTCATAACTATTCTTAAAGGGTTTAGACAAAACCCTAGTTCCTTAAAGACATGGAACTTGTCCAAAAAGCCTTAAAATCTCAAATACACGCATGCAAACCTAGATCTAGGGTTTTAATATCTGTTGGACACATAAATTTCTGAGTTTTTCTTCCATGCATGGTCTTTTAGGGCTAAAAAGTCCATGAACTTGCTTAGAAGCTTGCATGGGGCTTCCATGGTCATAAAGTTTGCATCTTTATGCCATGGAACCCTTCTTAGATCCTAGATCTAAGATATAAGTCACTTGGGACGTCCTAACCCCAAGGACCAAGGTTCTTGAACCAAAACCTTCATAAAATGGTAACAAATAGATCTAAGAGAAGAATGATCAAGTTGGAAACTTGATTACCAGAAAATGTAGCAAATGGAGTGTAGTTCCTGGATCTACTCCTTCCCTCTTAAGTCTTCTATCTTCTACTTCTTCCACAAACTTCAAAATGCACAAATAACAAATAACTCAAGATCACTTAAGGCGGATTAAGGTTTCGAGATTAGGGTTTGGAGGTGATATAGGCTGGGATGGAGGCCATATATGATGCTTAAATAGGGTGCAAACCCTAAAGATTAGGGTTTCATCCAGCTTGTCCTACTCGTCGAGTCAGGCATGCGACTCGTCGAGTAGCTCACTTAAAATCCGCTCATGAACTACCTTCTACTCGACAAGTCAGGGCTACCAACTCGTCGATTCCTCCTTTCAAAATAATTAATTAATTAATTAAATGTGTACCATGGAACCGGGCATTACAAATTCATTAAGAAATTACATTAAGTTGTATAGTAAGTGAGATACCTTATGTTGATCTGGCATCAAGGTAAAACCAAAAACTTTTGCCATTTCTAAGTCATCTTTAAGATTCTCCAAAAAAAACCATTTCCAGATTTATTTGTTTTCCACACAAACAACTGCCCATGCTATTGAGAAAATATCATTGTTAGCATCCCTTCCTACGACACATATCAAATCTCCACTACATTACCCCCTTAAAGAAACAACCATTTAGGTTTATTACTCTTCTACAACTGTCTTTCCAACATTGCTTCAGCCCCTCAAAACATATATAAAACTTACTAAAATATGTCTTCCCATCAGGCATATTGTTTCCATCCATTTTGACAATTGATCATGGATTGGATCTTCTTATTTCCTCACCATATGACCAAAGCTTGGCATAATGCTCAACTAGTGTGCCTTAAATTAGTTCAATTGCATATTTCTTTTCTCTCCTACACTGCCCCATACTTACATCAATTCCAAAATTCTGTTTCACTTCTTCATTAAGTAGCCTAACACTCGTTTTTTTGTTTTCTTTTAAAATTGTGTTATGAAATGGATACCAATCCATGCATAGTTAACAATTGAACTCATTTTGAAATTTTTTGCACAATTATGCTCATCTATAAATAACTTAATCTAGAAACAATTTTCTTCACTCATCCATGAAGCCCACAATCTAAACTTGTACTACCTTTAACACATTTAACTAAAAGTCTCCTACTATCATTTTTTGTAGCATGATTGATAACCTTTAGCAACATCATAATTACACAAGATATGTTTAACTGTTTAAGACTTTCAAATCTCATTCCTAACACATTCTTTTGCTTTTTCCAATGAATATTTTCATTAAAAGTTGTTACCTCCTCAAGAATTGGCGCGTTTTCATCCATCTGATCATATGGATCCTCATGAGGTGGATTGTCTGGGGTCGGCTGCTCCTTGGGGAAGAGCTTGTTAAAAAACACATCATTCAAGGTCTTGTTTACTGGAATGCAAACAACATTTGCAATGTTATCATCTGAATTACCTTGCACTTGCACTTCATCTAGGTCAATGCCACCTTTTGTCTCAACATGCAACACTTCACCTACACCAGAAAACTTGTCCTCGGGGGTGCATACTTCAGCTTGCACATCAAGAATCTGTTGATGGATATTGACACCAACATGATCCATGTATACAAAAATTACACAACCACAATTATACCCTACTTCGATCAACTCCTGGTAGTCTTTTTCAGTTGCTATTATCCTCAATCCATCAGGGAACTCACTATCAAGCATGTAAAAGTACACATTAACACATGTATCGTTTGCGAATGTTTGAATGAACAATATAAATTTGTTTTTGTCCGTTCCAGCAAAATCGACATCCTCAAACCTCTACTCCTCTCAATCTGAGTAATTGATCACTGGGTACCTCATAAACATACTAATAAAATGAAGATCGATCTTCATGTAGACGACCATAGCAAGAATCCAATGGAGAGTTTTTTTCGAGGAACGATAGAAGAAAATAGAAGAAAGGGGCAGAAGAAAGCGACTACACAAGAATGTAGCTTCTAGAGGAAGGGTTACGTATCTTATTTAACGATACATTATGTGGCATCTAATTTGCTGTATGAGTTGGCTTTTTTATGACATGTACAACATAACCGGATGATTGGGAAGAGGGTCACCGGGTGACCCCTTCACTTTCTAGAAAATGGCCTTAAAATCTGGTAAAATGTGAATTCATACCCTTATAAAGCCAAAAAATAACAATAGGGACCTTTTAAACCAAAATGTGTAAGTTCATGGGGGTTATAGTGACATTTTCCCAAGTTAATACGTTGTGTATAAAATCATAAGTTAATATGTTTTTGTTTTCTACATTAGCAAATAAACTTCCTCAAATAAACTTCCTCCCCCCTTCCTGCCACTTAGGAAAGTAAAAGAGCTAGTCGGACCGAGCATGAGAATAAGACTTGTTTCTAGTCTAATGCTTAAAGCTTCATGACAGATATTATAAAAATGACCAACACTATTAAATTAAACCTAAGAAAAAACTGTTAGTGAGCATATGGATCGAACTAACCCTAAACCATAATTGATGACTCGAGAGGACCGATAACCAGACCGTTTGCCTGCATCGGTGCCGTTTTCTGATCAGTTACCAGGTTGGAACCGATACATGTGTTCATGCAGTTTGTACAAGTAGATAATATTGAAACAAAAAATAATTCAACTTTGATACTTTGTGTTCCGAGGACTGTAATTCAATCAATATGTAACCAAATAATGTGTTTATATAGTCCAAAATAAAGTACAAATAGTAAACTACATGTTGGAAAAAAAATTCATGTCATTCCAACTTCAACCAAATGAGTTATGGAAAATTTAAAGAAGAGGATAGTTTGTCTATAATGTTGAAACAAAAAACAATTTAGCTTGGTATTCCAGCTGTAAGTTGTAGGCACGGAGGCTCGGGATGAGCGGTTGGGTTGAGGCGGTAAGGCCAATAAACCTGGTATAGTTGAGCATTTCAATTTGATGACTGAAAGGGCCCATTGCTTATTTATCTGTTGGTTATGTGTGGTATTTGAGGGGAAACTCACTAAGTTTTAGCTTATCCAGTTTCTCATCGGTGTCTATAAGAAGGCGAAGACGTGATTATACACACTTATCAACAACATTGAGGATTCCACGTTTTCTATAATACTCATATTTTAAATAAATGTAATTTGGAATAAATGATTTTTCTTAATAATAGATTTATAAATTGGAAGGTTTTACCTAAATAAAAATAAAAAATTTTGAGTTGTTAAATGAGACTTTACAACAATCAACAATTGTATAAGACTGTAATATTTCTAAACTTTTTTTTTTTGTAAAATTACAATATTTAAGAAAATAATTTATGCTAATGACCTGGGTGGTCGACTAGGTTTCCCCTCTTAGGTCATCCTTATAAAGACCTATAAATATATATTGGGATATATGTTGGATTTTGAGTGAGCATAACAGAATGCTTTGAAGTATTTAAACATTATTCTAAATAAGATATTTATAAAGGCTAATATCAAATGTGATATGAAACTTATAAGGGAGGAGGAAGTCGTTCCCACTGAATCCACTGCCACATCAGCTTTTCTTTTTGATTTTTCTTCTTCTTTCCGAACCCACAACACATGGAAATCCTATCTTTTTCAACCCACTCAATTAAAAAAAAATACTAAACAACTAAGGTACAAGTCTTAAAACATACGGTACAAGAGAAAATGAGAGAGAGAGAGAGAGAGAGAAAGTAGAGAGAGAGGATGAAGTGGGTTCGTAAAACCAATTAAACAACCCGTCGAAGAGGGAATGGTACCGACAGTAACTCTATTGTTAATTAAGATTTTACCTTGATTATTTTGTATATTTTTTTTTAATTGAATGGGTTGAGAAAGATAGGATTTCCGTGTGTCGTGGGTTCTGAAAGATGAAAAAAAAAAATCAAAGAGAAAAGCTGATGTGGCAATGGGTTCGGTGGGTTCAATGGGAACGACTCCTCCCTAATGGACGCATACAGTGAAAATTGGATTTGTTCTTCTCATATACTTATCGTTAAAAAAAATCTAATTATATCATTTCTTTTATATAGTATTTTTATTTTGATTTCAATATATTTTAGAATAGTTTTGAGTTCAATATTTGACATACTTTTACTATAGCTGAAAATATAATTTTGAGCTTTATTGACATCTACCTTTTGGCTATTTTGGGCCAACATAAAGTCAAAGCAGAGAATTTATTTGACCATGGTACACCTTTGTTTTGAGTGGTACGATGGGATACTAAAGGTGACCCATCTAACGTCAGAAATGATTTGCGAAATTTTAAATGTTAAATTTCAAAACTTTGACTCCAAAGTTGTATGAATTCTCAAATCTTTCCAAGTGTCTCATGCTTCAATTTTGTAAGGTAAAGTGACTAAATAGGTAATAATGTTTGTCTCGATTAAGTGTTTGATACATAATATATGTTTTTCTATGCGCCGACTTTACAAAGAGAAAAAAAAAAAGAATTACAAATTGTTAAAGGACTTAATGTCTTAATACATTAAGCTAGATTTTGTTTTGTCTGAACTCATTAAATTATTCCGTTCGAATCAAGTAAAGATGAAACAATCACATATAACTTTCCAAATTACGTTAACCTCAAATATTAAGGCTTAAAAAATATTTTTTAAAAAAGAAAAAAACACTAACAATGCTTGTCTATGAAAATTGCCAATTTTTAAAAGGCATCATTAATGGTCAATAAATCCATCATTCAAGATTATGGCACAATATCAATAGTACCATTTTCAATCTGCTAAATCTTACTATTACTTAAAAAGCGACTTATTCGATAATCTATGAAATCAGAATCATGATCATTAGCTTTTTTATACAAACCATAAAGTGTGAATGTGAACTAAAGTTGATCAATTCAATGCATTGTACAACTTTATTATATGATGTGCAAGCCATTAGAGCATGCTTTCCCACTAGAATTCACGATTTCTCAAAGAAAATTGGTTTGATTAATTTAAGCTATAGTACAATACTTTTTCCATATAAAAATATATTATTCCAAGTATGGTCAAACAACCAGTCACAAAAGAACCAAAATAATCTTTGTTTATCTTCCAAAGTGGAAACAAGAACATCTTTCACATTTCACAAGAAACAGAATCCAATTCTGAAAGCATCGGCATCTCTAATTACAAACTAATTTTAGTAAAAACCAAAATCATGATAAACTTCTTGAAATTGCCTTTAAAGATACAAAGCAAATGAGATATTATTATTATTATTATTATCATAATCATTTTTGCACTCATCTAAAAATTTTAATTACTTTTTGAAGTCAATGAATCAAATTCCTCACTAGAGACAATCCTGATTTGCTAATCACATATACCATGAATCTTGGAGATAAATTGACATCGTGCATATTTCAAGCAAGATTACTCGAAAAATGACCAAACTATCCTTCAAAAACGCATGTGAGCACTCATTTCCATGACCTTGATGGAAAAAAAAATAAACAAAACAAAAAACAAAAAACAAATGGGTCCTTCTAAGAATGTATGCTCAACATTCCTACAACAAGAACACTCATTATCATGATGACAGATTACGTAATAAGCTAACCCTGTTTCATCTGCTAATTTATTTATTTGAAAAAAAAAAAATCAAGTTAGCTTTCTCCATAAGTCTCTTGAAATCGTTTTCCAATTGACAGAGAAGTGTCAAACAATGACCCCAATATATATATATCATCTATGAAGATCTTTAATGGGTCTTAACCATGTCAAAAATAATACTAGTCAAAAGCCCAAAGAAGTTAATATCTTGCACTCATGACTGAAATCGAGAAAGGCCCTTACATATATTATGTATAGGTGAAGTCAAACACAATGTATTAAAAATCGATTTTTTAGTTGAACCGGTATCGTGATCGGTGACCGATTCAACCGGTTCGACCGCCGAGTGAACCGGTTTCTATATTTTTCATGTTTTTTTTTTCTATTTTCCTATACATACTTACATATAACTTATGAATTTGATGCTTACTAATTCAAAATTAAAAATACACATATAAATAAGTTGTAAATGAATCCAAATACATTAAAATAACATATAACCATAAGTTTTAGTGTTTTACATCAATCCATATTCGCCAAAAAGAAAAATAAAATATAATACCGAAACGAAATGTAATTTTAGATGAATACAACCACATCAAAAAACTTTATAATATTTACCATATGTTTTTATTTAAAGAAAACTAAATAGATTTACCATATATAAACGATTCTTTTTTAATGTGTTTTTATTCGGTTTAACCGGTTCAACCGGGTTTTTCTAAAACCCGGTCGATTCAATCCGATTCAAAAATCAATGTATAACCGGTGATAGTTGAACCGCTCCTTCCCTAATTTCCAGTTCAACCGGCCGGTTCAAACCGGTTTTTAAAACATTAAGTCAAACATGTAGCTTTTTTATAATTAGTAGCAATTCATTTGGTATTGAAGATAAAAAAAATATATATGTTATACACAAAATAATATTATATGCCTTCTCGAGGTCTACGAATATCATAAGCAAATCCTTTTCTTTGTAGACCTCTCTCTCTCTCTCTCTCTCTCTCTCTCTCTCTCTCTATATATATATATATATATATATATATATATATATATATATATATAAAAGTTATCTATAACAAGCCTTTTATCTCAAACTTTCTTTTTCTTTTTTCTATTTTAATAAAAAAATAAGTTTATTTTTCTATTGACAAATATCATATTATTAGAACTATTCATTAATATTATGTCACCTATCATATCAATTGTCAACCTGATAATTATCCATTTCAAATTTTAAATTTTATATTTTTCATTCTAATTACATTAAATTAATAATTGATTCTTTATTTTAAATTCTCTCATTCTAATTATATTAAAATAATAACATTATATTAAAAAATTAAATTAAATCAATATAGATTATAAGGTGATATAACTTCACGTAGTTATTTAAATCAACGATTATAATTTTATATAACTAAAAAAATATCTCTTAAGTAATAATTTGTTTAAAATAATTAATTAATAATTTTGATTTTTTAATATGAAATTTTAATCAATTTTATAACCGTAATTTTTACGAAAAATAGTAAAGAATAACTCACAAAATCAAATATTTATTTGGATCGGAGGGGATGACAATCACTCTTATCTAAAGCCAATCCCTTTTGGCTTTGGTAGACCACTTCTGCAAATCTGCCCCAAGGCGTAGCAAAATTGTTCCCTGATTTTATTTTATTTTATTTATTTTTTAATTTATTATTATTATTATTATTATTATACAAGGCAAGGGTCTTTAGCTTGGGAGTTCCAATTCCAATATGAAACATAAACCACATTGATTTATTTTAATATGCAGAAATGATTATTGAAAGAGACGAAGGGTGCCCACAAAGAGAAAATTAGCAATATAAACACTTTACAAAATACATAAGTCAAATAAATAAACAAGGTTCTCTAATCCCCCAATAGAAATGAAATCCTCGAAGAGAATGTCATTTTCATTTGATCCCACCCAATTCCATGTGCCTCACACGCACTCATCACATTTTCTTTTCATGTTTGTGAAATTTTCATACTACTTTAATCAATCTCGAAGAGGGTGTTTATAAAACAAGTTCTCCTTCCAAAACAAAAAAGTGAATATACCTACCAACCTCCAACTTAATGAACCTAATATCCCCTCTTGGACCCCTTATTATATTTTTGAAATACTTGAATACGGTTATAAACCTACATGTTAGGACTTGGATAAGGATTATTTATTATTTACGCAGATTGAAAAAAATAAAACATACTTCCACACTTTTACTAGTCAAATGCAAGATACTTCTTTTACCCTTTAGTGTAGAAAATGCACTTTCTTCCACACAAGTCAACGTCAATCTTTGTCCAATTCTTAAGACATTGGTCAACACTCTTTAAGGCCGGTGGATGTGGTGTCACACTTGCCATGATTCATATAGGCATCAATGATACTTGGTACATTCTTAACAAAACTTATTATTTTGTAGGCACGAGTTGTCACATTTCATATGTTATTTTTTTAATATACAAAATAAATAATTTAAACATAATATTTTTTTAAAAAAACTTAAAATTCATTAAACTTAAAATAAAAAAAACAACACATCCAAAAAAAACATAGAAATTCAAATTACAAACCTAGAAATTTAAAAAAAATAAACATAGAAATGTAAAAAAAAAATAAAAAACCTAAACTAGAGGTTATATTTTTTTGGAAGCTCCTCTTTGGCTTTTAAAGTCATTTCTCGTTCGCGTTCGGATAACTCGGTTGTGGGTCTCGTTAAAATGGACATGGCATGAGTTTTTTCTTTCTCTTGTGCAAAGTTCAAGTAGTGCTTCAAGGAATACTTCAAACCGTCCATTTTTGTTGATAGTTTCTCCACGTCTTCGGAAGTAGTTGTTGTCGTTTTTCCCTTTCGCTTGGCCTTGTCTCTTCCCATGAGACAAGTGGCTCTCGGAACCTCAAAAGATTCATCTTCATTGAGATCAATCCTGATATGCGCATTGGACGATTGAATATGTATCCTTTCAGACGTTTTGGTTCTTTTAGACGAACCACTTGTAAAGGTTTGAGAAAATGCCACATCCTGCCGTTTTTTTTTTTTTTTTGACAATTTTACAATGTTCCAAACATGTAAAAATTTAAATGACGCCCTTTTTTATTCCCAATACATGTCAAGAGATTTTTGCAAAATATGTTCATCGTTTGCACCGCTTTATCATTGTTGTTTCATACTCAAAAACAACATGTTGAACTCTGTCACAACTTTGTTAACATTTCGCCACAGTAGAATAAACTTGGTCTTTTCCGGTAATCACCAAGATTCATCTCGTTCAGAAACCGATACGTGATTTTCCGGAAGAAAGTTGAACAATCATGGTTGTTTCCAACCACATGATCTTCAGAAACATCCACCCAAGCACACGTTAACGTCTTTTCTTTGGCGGATGTCCATTGTTTTGGAGGTGCTCTTCCACTTTTTTTGTGGTGGATTCTTATTCGGGTCAGATTCTGTTTTCGGGATGACTTCGGGTTCCGCTTCAGTTTCAAATTTGGTTTGGTGGTTCATTGGGGACTCGGGAAGATCATCAAATGGATTGAACTCATGCATAATTTGGGATGAGAAGTTTATTTGTAGTTGGTTTTGAAACTGGAGTTGTCTTTGAAATTGTGGTTGGTTTTGGAATTGAGGTTGATTTTGGTATTGCGCTTGATTTTGGTATTGAGGTTGATTTGGGGCTTTGAAATGAGTAGTAAACACCACCAAGATGTAGATTCGGTGGAGAATACATAGGTCAGTCGCGTTGGTTTTGGATGAATGTTGGTGAAGAAGGTGAGATGTTTGAGTTTTGAGTGTTTCGTTTGGTATTTTTTTTTTTGAGCTTTTGGGTTGGAGGAGAAACCTATTTTTTTCAAAAAAAAAAAAAAGTTAAATGGTTTGAGAGATAATTTGAAGGTTGTGAAGTAAGGTAAAATATGTGAAAGATTGGTATGTATTTAAGGTAAAAAAATGATTTTTTGAATTTTTTTTTTTTTTTTTGAAAAAATAGTCACATTTGACCACCTCCAACTTCTATTTCCTTATCCCAATACAACCTCTCTCATCGGTGAACAGTAGCCGAATTGTCGAGCTGAGCTCGGCAAGCCGAGGGGTCGGCACGGTGTTTGCCGAGCTCACCGAGGCCAATGCCGAGCTACGCCGAATCCACACCATTTAGCCTAATCTTTAAATTTGTATGGTGAGGAAAAGGGGTCACTGTAAGTAGGGATAAGGCTTTAATGATACATATGACAATGATATCGCAAATTACATCACAATGTTTAAGGCTGGAAATAGAAACTCATACTTCACCAACAATATGGTAATGATAATCAATTAATCATTGGGGTATATAATATAAAACTAACAAAACAATTGTATGAATGATCACAAAACCAATGTAACACCTCACAATCACATACCGTGAAATGATATTTCCAACTGCTCTATCTTCTTAACCATATCATGTTTCCCACAATTCTTTAATCCATCAGTCACCATATCAAAATGTCATGACATTGGTGACAATTTAAACTCAATCATCTCCATCAAATAATTACCAGCTTCAACATATATCCCACCTCGCACACACATCTTCAAAATCATACTATAAACATGTCGATTTGGTGGATGCCCTTTCACCTTCATATCACTAAAAAAACTAAACGCATCATCAAACCTTCCATTCCTAAAAAGACCCTTCAAAATCGGAGCATATAATCTCGGAAACGGTTTATTCCCATCTTCAATTGATCTATAAAGAACAATAAACGCCTCATCAATCTTCCTAATCTTTGAAGTTGCAGTGATCATGATCTTGTAAGTATCAATATCAGGACATAACCCTAATCTACAACCATCATGGTAAAGACCAATACAAAAATCAATCTCACCTGATTCGCATATAGCTTCTGATAATGTGTTAAATGTGGTGACATCACATACGAAGCCCTCTTTTTTCATTTTACGCACTAACCCTTTTGTTGATTCAAGATAACCAGCATTCAATAAGCCATCAATCAAAAGATCACGACCACGAATAGGTGGATTAAACCCATTTTGACTCATTTCTTCTAAAAAGCTTTGGGCTTCTTTCATCTTTCCAGCAGAGCACCACCCGTTGACTAAAATAGAGTAAGTTTTTTTTTATCTGTGGTCATTCCTTTACGAACCATTCTTCTAACCAAAGCATATGCTCCTTGAAAATTCTTGACCTCACAAAGGGAAAAGAGTAAGGAATTGTGTATTTCAGTGGTTTGGGTGCAATCAAAGTTCTTGCATTTGTTAAAAATCTCAACAGCTTGATCGATAAGCCCGTTTTTGCCATAATGTTCGATTATAAAAGAAACAACGGGTGATGAAATTGGGAGTTTTTGGGTTTTCATCTGGTGTGCGACCTTCCACATGGTCTCCTAATAGCGGGTTTTGGCTAAGATTTTGAGGAGTTCTTCAAATTCAACGGTTGTAGGTTCGTATTGGGGGTGTTGGGTTTGAACCCAATTGAAGAAACAGAAAGATTTGATACCTGAATTGGAACAGCTGTGGAGTACACGATAAACAGGCTCTGAATTGACGATTCTGGAAATGCACATTTTGTTTAGGGTTCTTTCTAAGTAGATATCACGGCGCACAATGTTGGAAATGTGATGAATTGTAGCAAAATAATCGTCGTTTGTTCCGTGGTCTCTTGCCCTGCCATTACTCATCTGGTCTGTCATGGCGGTTTTGAGGGTTCTGAAAGCAGTGTTGATGGAGAACGTGGCGGTGGCGGTGGTTGTGGTTGTGGTTCGTTTTACCGTCGTCAATCTTGCAAAGAGAATCATTGGAAATGGATGTGTCATGTATTTTCTACTCCAGATTTCACGGTTTGCTCAGCAATTCAATAAATTTGATGCATGGATAAAATTTAAATCGATGCTAATGTCGATCCAAAATCACTGAACAATTTTACCAAGAAAAACATATGCTTTTTGCTATAAAGGATTATCAAGAGTTTGAATTGATACCTGGAACGAAGGGGGAGATTCTGTTCGGAATTAGGGATTTTTGTAGAAGAGAAGACGAGAGAGTTGAATTTGAGAGAAGGAACGTGTGATTGCGCCATTGTAATTTATCGATATGAAAGGTTGTTGTGTTCCTCTGTGGCGGAAGAGATCTTTGATTACCCGTTAACGACGACGATTTCTGCTGCGACGGAGTGAGGGAGGGGATGTCGGGACGAAGGAGGAGACGATGGTTGGGCACTTGGGCCAAAGCCAGGCCCAAATAAAATATTATGTCGAAGCATTTGGGTTGGGCCGTTTTCTCCTAAAGGAAAACAAAGATAATAAATAATAGATAAAAATTAAAAAAGAGATAGTTTTGCACTTTTGTTTGTGGTTTTTAGTTATTTCTATGACTAGTATATATGTGAATCTTAACTCAAAAAAAGAAAAAAAAAATAAAAATATTTACCTCTAATGGAGCAAAGAAAAAGAGAACTCTAAGCACAAATATTAAGGTTCTTATGTTTTATGCTTTTTTTTTCTTTATCCGAAGTAAGTGTTCATGAAAGGGGCAATTTTAGGCTTTTTACTATGGTAAACAAAACTTCACAAAATCATCTGGAAGTTGTGTAACTTCACAAAAATCCAAAATTTATGGTTTATACTATTAAAACTAGGTTAGTACTTTTTTTTATAACCTAGTGAATATAAAACGAAGAGAAGAGAGACTTTTGGGAGTAACTTGGTTGTATCGATTTGGTGAGCCTATACAACACATAAGAGAGAGTCGATCCAGAGAGTCACATGGTGTTCTCGAGTTTTAAAATTAAAGAGAGGGAGGGAAAAGAAAGAGAAAGAAGAAATAAATAATTAGTTGTGTTTTCAAGTTGGAAGGAATGAAAAGAAAGAAAATAAACATTTTTATGTTTTTGCATCAAGTTAGAAGGAAATGAAAAGAAATGAAATAAACATTTTTATATATAAATACATCAATTACAATCTATAATGTATATCATATAATAATAATAATAATAATAATAATAATAGTATTTCAATCTCATTAACAATTAAAGATCAAGCATTAATCTATCATTAAACATCAAACATTGATTATATTTATAACACAGGTCAGATAATCAGATTGAAGTTAATCTCATTATTTCCTAAAAGCTCATGGTAACTGTTATATCATTTATCATCCACTTGAAGTCTACGTAAATCAGAAGTAAAAACAAAATTTGTATTACTAATAAAAGGGAAAATAACTACAAAATGTAATTAGACCAAATACTAAACCATACCACGAGCCAAGAAAATCACATGAAGTCAATGTAATTAGACCAAAAAATACTGCAATTGTATGTATCCAGGAAAAAAAACATGGATGAAAGGGTAGACACCGAGGTAAAATCTGTGTAAAGAATGAGAAATTAATGATACATGGTGAGTGGATTTGAATCATGCAATGAATGCATTGTAATTAGGATTGTAATTAATCAAAACAACAATGTGTGTAAAAAATATAAACAATTTCAATTTAGAATTTTATACTTGATAAATTCAAAGTTACAAGGAAAAAATACAGGCAGAGAAGGAGAAGATGAAGTTGCAGGCAGGAAAAATTACAGGCGGAGAAGGAGATGATGAAGTCACAGATGTAGATGTAGAAAGAAAATCTTAAGGGTGCGTTTGGTTGTGGAAAAATATTTTCATTTTCTAAGAAAATGTTTTCAGAAAATAACGTTGAGTTTTCATTTTCAATTTTCAATGAAAATTTTAGAAAATGTGTTTGGTTCGAATCAATGAAGTTTTCATTTTCCATCTTAGAAATTTGGAAAACTTTAGAAAAGTATAAAAAATCACTTTTCTAATTTACATACAATTTGTAAAACTGAAAATGTTAATTTTCTTAGAAAAATTTGGAAAACTGAAAGAACCAAACGCGTTTTCAAATTTTTGGTTTTTCTTGAAAAAATTTCCTAGAAAACTGAAAATTTTTCATAACCAAACGCACCCTAAGCTTTTTTGCTTGATCGAGAAGATGAAGTCCCATCTCTGTGCCCTATTTGCTGAATAGATGAAGATGGCCAAGGGTAGAAATGTCTTTAACTTTTGTTTCCTTTACAATCCGCTCAAATATAAGCGAAAGAAGCTAAGGATGCGTTTGGTTGTGGAAAATTTTCCAAGAAATACAGAAATTTTAAAAACGTGTTTGGTTCGTTATGTTTTCCAAAGTTTTCTATGAAAATGAAAATTTTTAGGGTGCGTTTGGTTGTGGAAAATTTTCCAGTTTTCCAGGAAAATTTTCCAGTTTTCCAGGAAAATTTTCTAAGAAAAACAGAAATTTTGAAAACATGTTTGATTCGTCAAGTTTTCCAAAATTTTCCACGAAAACAAAAATTTTCATTTTTCCAAATTGTGTGCAAATTAGAAAACTCATTTTATCACTTTTCCATAGTTTTCGTTTTCTAAAATTTTCCACGATGTCTTTAGAAAATTGGGCCTATACGCTGTCACACCCCCAAACCTGAACGGCGGAAACATTCGGGGGCGGAGGACGTCATGTACAGTATCATAACAAATGAATAGTAAAGAAAGTACACAGAACCATCATATACATAATTGAAAAGTTTACATGATTGTAGTATTACATGTTTGCAAAAGTCAATTACAATATGATGTCCAAAAGATTAAACTAACGCCTGAGCGTGAGTCTTCAAAAGCAGTTGCTAACCTGATTTAGCGATTTCCTGAGAATACAAGTTATTTCAAAGAAAAAGTGTCAACATTTAAGTTGGTGAGTTCATAAGTAGTGTTTTGATAAAATGTATGTCATTCGAAAGTCCGTGTATGTTTTCCAGAAAATCCGATATTTTCTTAATAAAGTGGGTTGTGAATCGTTGTTGTATAAAGTGAATGTTTGAACCAGGAAAATCCTATATTTTCCTAAATGAGATGCAGTCTTAAATGACCAAGACTGTAACCTGTAAGCAAATATCTCATGCTTAGAAATGAAGATGTGTAGTTTTATTATTAAGTAAAACTAGTTGTGGAAGTGTTTATCCTGAATTCTGAACATGCTGATAATACCATATAATATAGTTATTACCCCCCCCCCCCCGAGCATGATTGAGTTATGTATTACTACGTGCATGATTCATTGTTTCCTGTGTGTTGTGAGTTCCTCATAACCATACTAGACGCAGTACCTAATGTTGACATTTGTCACCCCGGGGACCGTAGCTAACAGTCAGGGTGCGGAGTCGCCAGCCCCGTATAGATCTATACACACTTGTCACGATCTCCCTCCATGAGACTCTGGTTATAGGTGGGGACTTTCGTTTGGTACAAACAAATCCATATGACATCACATGATTGCTAACAATAAGTTCACGAGTAATATGATGAAAAATCGTTTGTATGAAATGATTTCTTTTTCTACTGTGTTACAAAGGCGTAATGATGAGTTGAGTTTTCTGGTAAAAGTGTCATGTTATAGTTGAAATGGTTACCCTTGATATGATGTAGTATGCAAACGTATAAATAAAACGTATTTCATTTACAAAACATATTGTATCCCAAGAGGGTAAAGTTGTGTTGTGAAGTGTTTTGCATGATAACAACTTCATATGATAGTTAAAATAATAGTATGAAAAGTATAGCAAAAGATTGGTGTTTCACAGGATTTTAACCGTGTGTTTACTTGTATCCCCCCCCCCCCCTTGAAAGTGTTTCAAAAGCATTTAAAGTGTGGTTGTGGGGGTATGAACTCACTTGATAAGAGGTGAATCGGGAAGCGTTTCGTTTCTAAGAGTGACCTTTCTTGACGTATCCTCGGGTTTCGGGTGAAAAACTGGGCTTAACGCGGGCAGAGCTTCGGCTCGGGAAATTCACTTATCGGGATCTTCAGGGCTTCGGGTCTCGGGAATGATACCGGGGCTTCGTGGTATAACTTGCACACAAAACGATGCGAAAATGAGAGAGGAAGGAAGAAATGAGAAATAAAACCCGGCAGCCCTCGACCTCTATTTATAGGGTGCTGAAAGAGGGATTACGCTGGGTGTACTTGGTTACGATGGGCGTACGCGACGTCAGCGCTTACGTATGGCACTTGAGTGTTGGTCAGGTCGGTTGTAACCCGAGGCAGTTCATGCATCCGGTTACGCTGGGCGTATCCCATTACGCTTGGCGTAATCCGATTAATCAAACTTCTAAATGGCGTAACTTTCGCATACGATCTCCGTTTTCAACTTTTTTTTATATCCACGCGTAGGTGGGAATATAATCTACAACTTTCGTTTAGACTCCGTCGGCTAGTTTTGACTTTATTTTTAATATTATATTTTTAACAGGCCGGAACTGGAAAAGTCCATTAAAAATCCATAACTTCTTCATCCGATGTCCGTTTTCGTCTGTCTTTTTACCGTTGCACTATTATTGATGAGACCTTCGATTCCCGTTTAGGTTGTGTCGGCTAAAAATCACTCGATCTCTATTTCGAGTTTTTAGTTGTCTACCGCTATTCCGAAACTTCGAAAAATCATAACTTCCTCATACGAAGTCAGATTTGGGCGTCCTTTTTATGTATGTTCACGGTTTAATGATATCTACGACTTTCATTTAGATACTTAAGGCTAAAAAGAATTTTATTGGAATTTCGCATTTTACGCTTAACAGTGTTTTACTGGTATTGTCGCGGATCTTCGATCGGTCATAACTTCTTCGTTATAACTCGGATTTTAGTGTTCTTTATATTTTTGGAAACATCATTATGATATCTACCACTTGGTACATACCAATTATGGTTTTATAAAAGTTTAATTTTGACCCCAATTTAATTGGTGTTACATACGCGTTCATTCCAACATATTGGGCCTATACGTGTTCATTCTAACAGATACCCTACATCAGTTGCTCTCTCCATTGTGTGATTCAAGCATCGAGCGTCTCCTCCATCTCGCCTCTGATTCATCGTCGGAGCACCGGTCGCTAGAGTGATAATTTTCGGGCATCTCACCCATTTGACCATCGGAGCTTTTGGTTCTTGGATTACTTCTGATTCATCACCAAGCATTGAGGTTTGAACATTGCTTCTGATTTACTTCTTATTCACTACCTGTTTCTGAATTCACAGGATTTTGAACATAACCAATTATTATTACTCGGGTTTTCTTATTATTTGCTTCTTGTTCACTTCAACAAAGAATCTGGAGGTGTTTGAGTCACAATTTTAAATAATTATTTCTCTGTAGAGTTCCCTTTGAGCATCCATTTCTCAACACCCAATATTAAAACTATCATAACAATGGGACCCAAATAGAAAAACTAGAAATAAACAATGCAAATTTTCTAGGTTTATCTTATGTTTGATCATGATTTGTCAGTTATAAGAATGATGTGTTATGCTTTCATCTTTGCTTTTTTCCAATCATAGGTGTTAGGTTCTATAGTTGATAAAATCACATAATAATCATTTTTATGGAGGAATCAATAAATTAACCTAAAATTACAAGCTTGTATAAACCTTTCTTCCTTAGGGTCATGGGTATAAAAAACTAAGTTAAAAGTAGTGTAATTTGCCCCTTTTGTTCATGTCAACTAATAATCAAATGTGCATTTGACTGTGTATAATTTGGTTTGTTATAAATTATGCTAAATGATTTATTTTATTTGTAGTATCTTTTAGTAACCTGTAGATTTTTCAAGGCTACATGTTTTGGTTTCTATATCATTTAAGAGCTATTTGATAGTAATACGGAGGTGTTTCAATTGCTCTTTCCTCTGTACCATGTTACATTTGGACTCTACATATATAAATATGTTTTGTTATTCCCATAATCCAAAAGGTTTTACACATCTTAGTGGTATATCTTTGTTGTTTGTGTGATGTTTTTGTCCTGTTTATGCGCTAATTTTGTTATTTATATGTTGTTTTGTGTTGTTTTTCTGTTGATTTTGCTGTTAATGTGTTGTTTGAGTTGTTTTGTGATGTTTTTAAGCTTTTTTTCTTGTGTTGTTTTTGTGTTGATTGTGCTGTTTTTTGTATGGATTTTGTTGTTTTTTGTGTCATTATCGTGTTGTGGGGAATTGGTTTAAATTTGGGTGATATATAGATGGGTGGACACAACGGTGATGCTATGGATTGGAGCGAAGAATGCAAAAAGTAGTTGTTAGATATTCTACACAAAATAGTTAAAAGAGATCTTAATGGGGCTCCAATCTTCAAAGGAACTGATTGGGTAGAAATTGATGAACAAATTTTTATGAAATATGCTATAAGATATGACCCTAAGAAGTTGAAAGGAAAATACCACCGTATGAGATCTGTGCATACGAAGTTTAGTGGGTTGATCAACCATACACATGTCACATGGGATGCTGCATCTGGAAAAGTATTTGCTAATGACACTATTTGGGATGATTATTTTAATGTATAAACTTTTTTAAGCTTGATGATTTGTTAATTTTAGCTTACTATACTAACTAGTAAGGTATTGTTATGCCAAATATTGCAGCGAGATAAAGTTTTTAAAACATTCAAGAAAAAGGGTTGCAAGATATATCCATTGTTGAATCTTGTGTTCAGTGGTTCTACAGCTTCTTGTGCTTTTCATAATGCATCCACTTGTGCTCCTCAAACATTAGAAGAAAAGCGTAGAATTGAGGATGAGTACCTAGATGTAGTTATTGTTGGCGAGAGTGTGTTTGATGGGGGTAATCGAAAAGGAAAATGTAAGACGGAAGGGGAAATTGAGGGTCTACCTGGTACAAGAAGAGAGAAAAAAAAGTGATGGAAGCTCTGAGTATGATATCCTTTTAGATGCATGGTCGGACTCAATGATTGCTAGAAAGGAAAGGGATTTAGCAAAAGCAGAGAGATATAAGTCAAAGCATGGAGACACAACAAGCTTGTTTGTAGAGGAATACTCTGTTGGTGATTGCATGGCTACCTTGGAAGCTACTGATGGGTTTTAGGTAAAACAAATAAACTAGAAAACAATTCCTAAGTTCACATGCAACCTACTTTGGATCTATGTTTTAACTATTGAACATACAACTTTGAATTGCAAAACAAGAACCCTAGAGTAGAGAGGCTATTTTTGAAATCTATAAACTAGGGTTTAGTAATTACATACCTTTCGATTGTTATAGTAAACAATTGATAATTCCCTTGATCTTGATCTTGATCTTCTTGGAAGCTTAGCACCACAAGTGTAATGCCTCTAATGGAGTCACACCCAAACTAGCAAGAAGGAAAGTAGAAGAGAGAGGGGAGAGGGAGTATGCAAAATTTTGGCCCTTAGGGTTTCTTCAAAAGAAAGAGTGACCAAAATATGAACCAGGAGGCTCCTTATATAGCTGAGGGATCTAGGGTTTAGGGGAAACCCTAGTTATCCTTTGCTTAGGGCCTAAGCAAACCCAAGGGCCTTATCCAAGCCCCTATGGACGAAATTATTAGGGTTTCCCCTAAAGATTTCGCCCAACCTTATCCAAGGGGGGTTCTAGAGCCTTCCACTCAACTATTAGATAATGGCAAACTAGTCCCTGCACCTTATAATTAATTCTTTTAACCCCAAAATTAATTCTAATTAATTTCTGGCTAACAATTAAGTAAACAAAATGATTTCTTATTAATATATTAATCTTTTAACATATTAATAAATTCATTTATATTAATTTATTAATCTTATAATAAATTAATATCTCTCCTTTCATAATTTCCTTGTCCGGTTGCTAGGTTTGAGGGCAACCCAAAAGGACTGTGCTGCTATCAATTCAAGTACATACCAATTATAGTTATGGGCTTAGACACCTAATCCAACAGTCTCCCACTTGGATAAGTCTGTAACTATAATTGCTAGTATGCCTTCTAAATTTGACCAGCAAATTGTAGCTTCCAAAAAAACTGATGCCGAACTCTGACCCAGTCAGTTACGTGTCCTAAGATAAGTGATCATATAATCCTTCGTTCTGCTAGATATCCCTAGACAAAAGACATGGAATGCAATCAACCTCTTTGTCCAGAATCTATGTTTCCCGATTCCTGATTTGTGATGATGTAGGACTTCTAATTGAACACATCAATTTAGTCCTGGCTGGGCCCAGCACATAAGTCAACACCAAATCATCGAGGGGCCCACAGATATCGCTTTTCCCGTTAGGGCAAAAGGAACGAATAAACATTGACTCATATGCTTGTATCTTTTACTCATCAAACCATACATGATAATACGTTTTATAACACCAATTTACTGATGCGTTTTCGTATCACCAATGCATAGCCGACTTGCAAATCACAACTCATATATCTCTGTTTCAAGATTATAAGATATTATTGTCTCAGTATTACTCGTGATGAATTCCATGAAGTAATACTCTGAGTGAGGTTTTATCCAATACTCAAATCTCAATTTCTGAGTACTCATGAACGTTGCAGCAAACACATTGCCATGTCTATCCTTAGACAATCTACAATCTAGTTCATGACAGTCTTGATTCACTACTTACTTCCAAAAGTACGAGCGACTGTGGAGTTTGAATAATCTTATTATTCAGGAAGTAAAACATGCAAAAAATGAAACACAATAATAAAAAATTGACAAAAGGTAGAACCCAAACTTAAAAATAATACTTTATTATTTAATCACCAAAAGTCAATTACATTTACTTTGTTACAAGTTTCAGAAAACTAATCTAACTACTAAAACTAATATCATCTTTCAGTCCTATGCTCCGAGCATGTTGAATATGCTTAGCCTTACTCAGACCCTTTGTGAGGGGATCTGCTGGGTTATCTTCAGATGACACCCTCTTCACTATAATATGGCCTTCTTCTACTCTATGTCTGATGAAATGGTACTTTCTGTCGATATGTCTGGTTTTACCATGATCTCTCGGTTCCTTTGTCAAGGCAACCGCTCCTTCATTATCGCAGAACAGTTTCATAGGCTCCTGGATGGTTGGAACAACTCCGAGATCTCCGATGAAGTTCCTCAACCAAGCTGCTTCTTTCGACGCTTCAGTTGCTGCTATGTACTCTGATTCACAAGTAGAATCAGCCACCGTATCTTGCTTGGAACTCTTCCAAGTAACTGCTCCTCCATTCAGTAAAAATACCCAGCCCGACTGAGAACGGAAGTTATCTCTATCCGTCTGAAAGTTGGCATCACTGTAACCATCTACTCTCAAAGTATCATTGCCACCAAGCACAAGGACCCAGTCCTTCGTCCTTCGCAAATACTTGAGTATATTTTTTACGGCTATCCAATGTGCTCTACCTGGGTTTCCCTGATAGCGACTGACCAAGCTCAAAGCAAAGGTCACATCAGGGCGAGTACATGTCATAGTGTACATGATCGATCCGACAGTGGAAGCATAAGGTACACGAATCATGCCATCTATTTCCTCATCTGTACTCGGGCATTGAGTCTTACTCAATTTAGTATTGCTCTGGATAGGTAGCTCTCCCTTCTTGGAATTTTCCATACTAATCCTCTTTAGTACCTTATCCAAGTATGTGCTTTGACTAAGTCCAATTAGTCTCTTCTTTCTATCTCTCAATATTCTAATCCCAAGAATATAGGCGGCTTCTCCTAGGTCTTTCATGGCAAAACACTTTCCAAGCCAAGATTTAACTTCATTCAAGGTTGGAACGTCGTTACCAATGAGTAATATGTCATCGACATATAACACCAGAAAAGTTACTATACTCCCACTAGCCTTGATATACACACAAAACTCATCTTCACTTCTAGAGAAACCAAACTCTTTGACTTTCTCATGGAAGCAAAGATTCCAGCTGCGAGATGCTTGTTTCAATCCATAGATGGATTTCTCAAGCTTGCACACTCTATTGGGAAACTTTGCATCAACAAAACCCTCTAGCTGACTCATGTAAACATCTTCAGCCAACTTCCCGTTAAGGAAGGCAGACTTGACATCCATCTACCAGATTTCATAGTCATGAAAGGCAGCTATGGCAAGCAATATCCTAATAGATTTAATCTTAGCTACTAGCGAAAAGGTCTCATCATAGTCAACCCATGGGGTTTGAGTGAAACCTTTTGCAACCGGTCGAGCCTTGAATGTATGCACATTCCCATCCATGTCTGTCTTCTTCTTAAAGATCCATTTGCACCCAACTGTCTTACGACCTGGTGCACTATCAACCAAATTCCAAACTCGGTTGTCATACATGGACTTAATCTCGCTGTCCATTGCCTCTTTCCACTTGGAAGCCTCTGGGCCTGCCATTGCTTCCTTATAAGTGACTGGTTCATCTAAGTTTACCAATGTTCTGTCACTTATGAATGTGTCACCATCTGAAGTAATATGAAAACCATACAACTCAGGTGGCACACTCACCCTAGTCGATCTTCGAAGAGGTAATGATTTATCAACTGGTTCAACATGAATAGTTTCCTCTGGTTGAGTGCTAGTGTCATCTAAGGTTCCTTCATTGGTTAACTCTTGAATCTCTTCAAGGTCAATGGTACTCCCATTTTCCTCTTTGAATATGCGCTCTCTTTCTAGAAAGACTCCTCTTCGAGCTACAAAGACCATGTTTTCACTAGGCCTGTAGAACAAATATCCAAAAGACCGCTTTGGGTAACCAATGAAAACACATTTCTCACTTCTAGCTGCTAGCTTGTCGTGAGTCTCTCGTCTTACGAAAACTTCACAACCCCAGACTTTAATATGTGCTAACGAGGGAACTTTCCCTGTCCACATTTCATGAGGTGTTTTGGCAACCTTCTTTGTAGGGACAAGATTGAGGATGTGGGCGGCTGTCTCTAAGGCATACCCCCAGAAGTGAATAGGAAGCGAGGCACGACTCATCATAGAATGAACCATGTCTAACAAGGTTCGATTACGCCTCTCAGCCACACCATTTAACTGTGGTGTCCTAGGAGGTGTTAGTTGTGAGACTATCCAACATTCTTTCAGATAGTCGTTGAACTCGATGCTAAGATACTCCCCGCCTCTATCGGATCTAAGTATCTTGATCTTTCTGCCTAATTGATTTTCGACTTCATGCTTAAACTCTTTGAACTTTTCAAAGGTTTCTGACTTATGTTTGATCAAGTAGATGTAACCATATCTGCTATAATCGTCAGTGAAAGTCACATAGAATCGATTAGCATCCCTTGTGGTTGATCTGAAGGGCCCACACACATCTGTGTGTATGAGATCCAACAGACCTTCACCTCTTTCACAAGACCCCGTGAATGGTGATTTTGTCATCCTTCCCAAAAGACAAGATTCACACATATCATCTGATTTTAGGTCAAATGATTCCAATACTCCATCCTTTTGGAGTTAGGCTATGCGTTTCTTGTTAATGTGTCCAAGACGACAATGCCACAAGCATGACTTGTCTACACTATTAGACAAGTCAATATTAAGTACACTATTTCCTAAGCTATCAACACAAGTCACTGTTTCATACACACCATCACAAGGTAAAGCTTCAAACACAAAAACACCATTCTTAGAAACAGAAATTGAACCATTCAAATCATTAAAAGAATATTTAAAACCTTGTCTGAACAATGCATGAAATGAAATAATGTTTCTCGTCATCTCAGACGAATAGCAACAATTTATTAAGTCTAATCTAACATCATTACTAAGCAATAGTTGATAAACTCCGATCTTGGTCACTGGTGAAGACTTTCTGTTCCCCATGATCAAGTTTATCCTCCCATGCTCTATCTCCTCACTTTCCTTTAGCCCCTGCAAATCAGAACAGATATGAAAACCACATCCTGTATCAAGGATCCATGAACGAGAAGATAATGAGTTATTAGCAGAAATAGTGTAAATACCTGCCGAGGATGGATTCACTTTTCCATCCTTGATATCTTGCAGATATTGTGGGCAAGATCTCTTCCAATGCCCCTTTTGATTGCAGTAAAAGAAAATTGCCTCTTTTGGATCAGAAACATGGGGAGTGGAACCATTGGGCTTAGCCTTCGGTCCATTACTAGATGACACAGCTTGAGCCTTGCTCTTCCAGTTTTGCGTGGGAGGACCTTTCCTCTTCTTCCCCTTTTCCTGTCCAATGGCCAAGACAGGGGCACTTGCAGGTGTAGAAGGTATACTTTTACCGTTCATCCCTGCCTCAGCTGTCTGCAACAAGTTGTGCAATTGGGCTAGTGTCTGCTCAGTGTTGTTCAAATGGTAAGTTAAAATAAACTGACCATAACAATCAGGCAATGAGTTCAAGACCATGTCTATGGCCAATTCCTCATCGAAGTGAATGTTGAGCTTGACCAAACGCTCTATGTAGCGTTGCATTCTTTGCACATGAGATACAACCGATTCCCCTTCTTTCATCTTGCAAGCCATGAGTGACTTGACTACCTCAAACTTTTCTTGACGAGCTCGCTTATGGTACTTTTCCATAAGGTCCTTGTTCATCTCAAAAGGCCAGTAGTCCTCATAGTACCTCTGCAATTCTGGGAACATGGTTGCAACCATGATGCATGCCACTTTGGTAGCATCATCATAGTGTTTCTTGTAGGCAGCATACTCTTCGGGAGTGGCTTTGGACTCATCAAGTTCTTTGAGCTCTTTTTCAAGGACATACTCTTTGTCCTCGAATCTAAGCGCCATCTTGATGTTACGCATCCAATCGTTATAGTTGGAGCCATCCATAACGACTTTGGAGCAGATGTTTAGTAGAGAGAAGTTGTGGCTGGAGGATGATGAAGCAGAAGTGTTTCCAGGAGTAGACATCTGAAAAGAAAGATAGTTTTAGTTAGATTTCAAGACACCTCAATATAATAACCCAAAGATATCATATCAAGGTTAGGACCCAACTATGACGATTTACAACTTAGAAATGGGATGCCGAGATCCAAGTTCAAATCTCATAAAGGTAGGTGAATGACGATTCACCAATTCCACCATTAGACAAAATAAACGAAGTGAAATTCCTAATTCTTTTGAGATACATTAAAATTATTTAATGGCATGTTTTAATCTCGTATTATGCTCTACTATTTGTGACTAGGATACCGAGGATCACAAACTAGATGTGAATAACCATGCAAATGTGCTTGGTAACCTTATTGTCTTTATCATTGACTATTGATGTGCCGTTAAACCACACACGCTCCATCAAAATGATAATTATAAGATACCCATTACTACTCTTTATTAGTGCCTTTTAGTGTGCCGGTAAACCACACACGCTCCACTAACGACCAATAAAGCATAATGTGCAATTTCATGGATTAGCATACTTTTCACGTTTTTCCTAAAGTAACTAGAGTTGGGATTTTTTAAAAAATAATGTTCTAGTACTTTCTTTAATAGCATTATACTTTTAATGAGAGGTAGTTGTCCTATCAAATTCGTTCTGCTAACGACCCTCCACTAATCAAGGAAGCGGTGGGTGAGAGTGGACACCCATTCAACTACCATTTTATAGGCAGTTTCCTTATAACCCCCCTTATAGACTAGCTTCGTGAATGAGGCATACTAGCGATTTGACTGACCATATTCTTATACATATATAATATTTAACTTTTAATTATAATATATATAAGGTGTGTTTTAAAACATTTTAAAACTCCAAGGGTTTATATAAATTTCGAAATTTAAACTATTAAATTTTGAATATAAATAAACCAATTAATTAGATTTAATATTTATCTATTAATTAACTTTTAATTAATTTATTAAATCTTGTAAGGATTATCCAATCAAATTAATCAATTAATTTAATCCTAATCCTTATCCCTCTAGATTTCGAAAATTTAGGGTAAAGGATAATTATCCAATTAACCTAATCAAGTAACAATTATCCAAAGCAAGAAACCCTAAAATATCTAGTAAATTTGAAATTTACAAGGGAGGAGGCTAGGGTTTTTCAAAACCCTGACCCTAATTTCGATTAGGGTTCTTTGGAGGCTAGGGTTTTTGAAAAACCCTTTGATCCACAACCCAAAAAATCGAAAAAATGGTCTTTACGGTTTAATAGCTATAAACCCTAATTTGCAATTCAACAATTATAGCAATTCAATTTAAAACAAACAAAGGCTCTGATACCACTGATGGGTTTTAGGTAAAACAAATCAACTAGAAAACAATTCCTAAGTTCACATGCAACCTACTTTGGATCTATGTTTTAACTATTGAACATACAACTTTGAATTGCAAAACAGGAACCCTAGAGTAGAGAGGCTATTTTTGAAATCTATAAACTAGGGTTTAGTAATTACATACCTTTGAATTGTTATAGTAAACAATTGATAATTCCCTTGATCTTGATCTTGATCTTCTTGGAAGCTTAGCACCACAAGTGTAATGCCTCTAATGGAGTCACACCCAAACTAGCAAGAAGGAAAGTAGAAGAGAGAGGGGAGAGGGAGTATGCAAAATTTCGGCCCTTAGGGTTTCTTCAAAAGAAAGAGTGACCAAAATATGAACCAGGAGGCTCCTTATATAGCTGAGGGATCTAGGGTTTAGGGGAAACCCTAGTTATCCTTTGCTTAGGGCCTAAGCAAACCCAAGGGCCTTATCCAAGCCCCTATGGACGAAATTATTAGGGTTTCCCCTAAAGATTTCGTCCACCCTTATCCAAGGGGGGTTCTAGAGCCTTCCACTCAACTATTAGATAATTGCAAACTAGTCCCTGCACCTTATAATTAATTCTTTTAACCCCAAAATTAATTCTAATTAGTTTCTGGCTAACAATTAATTAAACAAAATGATTTCTTATTAATATATTAATCTTTTAACATATTAATAAATTCATTTATATTAATTTATTAATCTTATAATAAATTAATATCTCTCCTTTCATAATTTCCTTGTCCGGTTGCTAGGTTTGAGGGCAACCCAAAAGGATTGTGCTGCTATCAATTCAAGTACATACCAATTATAGTTATGGGCTTAGACACCTAATCCAACAGATACAACCGGTGTTAGTTCTAGATCTTACAACGAGGCATTATTATTCTTTTCTGATATTAATTGGAGAAAAATGTTCCTAATGATGTTTTAGAATAGGAGGAAAGATTGGCTTGATTCTTTGGATGAGTAGTTGTTTTACAATGTAGGGATGTCGTATGAAATTTGATACAAATTATTGCACTAGTTTATTTGGTATTTGAATTTGGTGTGTCGTGTGGGAAAAGTATACACAAGGGCGTCCGAAACACTTGCGAGCTTGATACCATTATAGTGTTAGAAATGTCTTATTGGAAAATATTTCTTTTTTATGTTTACTTTTATGTTGAAGTATACATTAAGATTTATGTTTGATATTTCTATATTAAGTTGTGTTTGATTTTATGTTAAAATATGTTTCATTTTATGTTATTGGAAAATGTTTAATTTTATGTTAGAATATGTGTAATATTGTAATATTTGAAAACTGAAAAATGAAAAATGAAAAGTGATAGAAAAATGCACAACCAAACGCGTTCTCTAATTTTCCAAAATGGAAAATGAAAACTCCACCGCTTTCAACCAAATGCGTTTTCAAAATTTTCATTGAAAACTAAAAATGAAAACGCAACTCTATTTTCTGAAAATGTTTATCTTAAAAAATGAAAACAGTTTTCCACAACCAAACGCACCCTTAGTTCTCCAATTGTATGTAAATTAGAAAAACGAGTTTTACAGTTTTCTAAATTCTAAGATGGAACTCCACCGCTTCCAACCAAACGCGTTTTTTAAAATTTTCATTGAAAACTGAAAATGAAAACTCAACTCTATTTTTTGAAAACATTTTCTTAGAAAATGAAAACGATCACAACTAAACTTCCACTAAGCCTTTTTCTTTGTTTACGTTCTCTCCCTTTTAATCCTCTCATTTTTTTTAAGAATAGGTCTTCTCTCTCAATCCTCTCATTTCTTCTCTTTTCTCTCTTAAAAACAACAACAACAACAACAACAACTCTTAGGATGCGTTTGGTTGTAGAAAACTGTTTTCATATTCTAAGAAAATGTTTTCAGAAAATAGAGTTGAGTTTTTGCTTTCAATTTTCAATGAAAATTTTAGGGTGCGTTTGGTTGTGGAAAACTGTTTTTATTTTCTATGAAAATGTTTTTAGAAAATAGGGTTAAGTTTTCATTTTCAATTTTCAATGAAAACGCGTTTGGTTGGAACGAATGGAGTTTTCATTTTCCATCTTAGAAAATTGGAAAACTTTAGAAAACTGTAAAAATCACTTTTCTAATTACATACAATTTGGAAAACTGAAAATTTTCATTTTCTTAGAAAACTTTGGAAAACTGAACGAACCAAACGCGTTTTCAAAATTTCCGTTTTTCTTGGAAAAATTTCCTAGAAAACTGAAAAATTTTCTACAACCAAACGCATCCTTAGCAAACGCGTTTGGTTGGAACCGGAGGAGTTTTTATTTTTCATCTTAGAAATTTGGAAAACTTTGGAAAACTGTAAAAATCACTTTTCTAATTTACATACAATTTGGAAAACTGGAAATTTTCATTTTCTTGGAAAATTTTGGAAAACTGAACGAACAAAACGCGTTTTCAAAATTTTTGTTTTTCTTAGAAAATTTTCCTAGAAAACTAGAAAAATTTTCACGACCAAACGCACCCTTAATCATCTTATTTCCCCATTTCTCTCAAAAAAAAAAAAAGAAAAAAAAAAAAGAAAAGAAAATGGATGTGAGAGCCCGATCTGGTGTTATGTTTCTTTACTTAAAAAACTAAAAAAACAAGGTGATGTGGGGCTATGTTTCTTTATTTTCGATTTGTCAATTTGTATGCTCTAAAAAAGACGAATTGTGAGTCTGATGTATGAAAAAGAGTTTTTGGCCCATTTTTTAAGCCCATTTTGAAGGCCCACATCAAACCTAACATTTTGGGTGTAAATCACAAACAAATATGAAATATCTATATATATCATCATTCACGGCGGCTTTTTAGTGGATATATGGTGGAAGGATATGCAATATGATCTAAAGTAGGAAAAAAAATACACCATGAACAATCATCACGACGGTTTTTTAGTGTATATTATTGATGGTGGAAGGATCCAGACGATATATGACCTAAAGTCTTTATTAAGTCCAAAGAGATTAATCTTAATAACAGTTAACTTTATTTATAAGACCTATGGTTATTTTTTACTTTTTATTTTTTTAATATCACATCAGCTTTTTATTCATTCTCATTTTCCTCACTAAAAAACAGAAAATTGCAACTTTTCAGTTTAAAAATAATAATAATAATAACCGATTTTTAAAATTTATAATTCAAAAAATAAATATAATTTTTTAAAAATGATTAATAAACACAAAAATTAATTAAAATTAAAATACTTCATTACAAAAAATAAAATTTACATAAAAACAAACCAATATTAAAAAAAACCTAGAAAACAACTAATATTTAAGAAAACACGGCCTAGATTAAAAAAACGGAATGATCTACAGGAAATATTTTTTCATTATCTTATCTTTCTTCTTCAAAATTAGCTTGAGGGTCGATCCCGAAAGATGATCGGTGTTTTTCATAAAAAACTTCATATTCCTCATTTCTTGCATTTCTGCGCACTCCTTTTTTTGGCTTCTTTTTCTTTGACAAATGTCAAATGTTGAGCGAAATTTAGATTGTATTGATCAAATGTCGCCGTCATTTTCCGCATTTCGTCTGCGTCCATGCTGAAATTCGATGCATTGGAAGAAGTCCCCTTCCCCTTTCTGTTTTTGCTTTGTCCCTACCCATCGGTTGGACAATTTCTTCGAGCTCGAGTTTGTTATCCTCATTTAAATCTAGCCCGACACGAGCATCCGAAGAAGTTGTGTATCCACAGGAGCCCGTTTTTGTTCTTTTTGATTGTTCTCCTCCTAGTATAATGTCTTGTTCGTATTTTCTCCACCTTGTACTAAGAATTAACAATTTCCAAGGCTCGTTAAACTTGAATGTCTTTTCCTTATCCTCATGAAAAAATGCAAAGCTTCTTGAAGAATTTCATCATCTCCTTGATCACTTTTCTTTTGGGTTTTAGGTTGTTGTACAACCCGTTTATTTTTTAAACAGCTTTTGATACTTCTCGGACTTTGAATTAAGTTGGTGTTTTGTACGGTACTCTTCATCTTTATCCAACTCCTTCTGAAACCTTTCAAGAATGCGAATCCAAAAATGATGTCCCGTTTGTGCATTTTCGTACACTGAATCCTCTAAAATGTCAACCTAAACTTTTGGCAATAGTAGCTCTTCTCGGAGACTCCACGCTATCAGTCTTTGATTTGTAGTCTTTTGCATCGATTGTTTTCCTTTGCGGCGTGGTGTCACACCCCAAAACCAGAACGGTGGAAACGTTCGGGGGTGGAGGACGCCATGTTTAGTATCACAAGACATGCATCATAGTAAGCAAAGTAATGAACAACCATTTCATTAGAAAAAAAGTGCTTACAATGTGTGTGTTCACAAAACATAGAATACATAAGCAAATAACAAAACAAGACTTGAAGCTATTATGCTCCATCTTCTGAATTCCCAGCGCGAGTACCTGTCTACTAGTCTCTTGAGAATACAAGTTATTTTGAAAGCGTAGATTGGCATTTAAGCTGGTGAGTTCCTAAGATTTTAGTGATGTAAGTATGTTGAAGAAAGCTTAGAAAGTTTGTAAGTTCTGTTTAGAAAAGTTCGCATGTTCCTCCAGGAAATCCTATATTTCCTGCTTTGATGAAAGATAAGTAAAAATGACTCTACAATCCTTTCTATGAGTACTAAATAGATACAAGTTATATAGAACTCAGAGTAAACAAACAATCGATTGTGTGTATCTTCCCTAAGCCCACAACCAAACAAGGAACAGGAAATGAGGCGGAAGGCACAAATCCCATTATTTGTTAGATCGTCGCTGTATATAACCCTGGCTTATTCACTTGGTACTCATGGAGTTAAATGTAATAGTTCCTTTATATTTTATGAAAAGATTCTTTAAGAAGAACCTTATATCTTATAATAAAAATGGTAACCACAGTGGTTCCTTCTAAAATCACTTAGTTTATACTAGCTATATATATAATCTAATATCGAATAGATAGTTAATTGTGTGAATCTGCCCTAAGCCCACAACCAAACAAGGAACAGGAAGTAAGACGGAAAGTACACATCCAACTACATATCGGTTATTAATTATATATAACCCTGATGTGTAAACTAAGGTATTATAGAGTTAACCACCTAAGGTCCTTTAAGTTTATGCTTGGTTTAATAAAATGGATTAAACCCTTTACTGGTAAGTTCCTAGTTTTGTATATCAAAAGTTCTATTGGAAAAGTATGTTTTGTACTAGAAAACTATGCATTGTATTGGTGTCGTATAACTTGACCCATACCTGATACCCCTTATGATGACTTAATGTATACGAAACATATATATATATATATATATATATATATATATATATATATATATATATATATATATATATATATAACTAAGATCGAATGGATAATAGGCTGGGTGAATCCGCTCTAAGCCCATAACCAAACAAGGAACAGGAAATGAAGCGGGAAGCACACATCCTATTACCTATCGGATCCTATTAATATATATCCCTTGATGTACACATTACAGAATCATAAGGTCAGCATTATAGGTCCCTTTCTACATAATTTACTAGACCCGACTGTTCTGTTTGTCGTTTGAAAAGATGTAAGTTTTCCCTAGTTTATAACTATCTTGACTCGAAAATAGTTTGCATTAACTTTCAAGTGGAACTGTCACAATATGAAAGTAACGGGAAAATGTACGTACTGTAGTATTGTATATAGTAACTTGTAACATCCCGTTTAAAATAAAATAACCAAATAATAAACCCAGAACCCCGAGAAGTAATTTATTATTATTTTATTTTATTAGAGTCCAAAATTTAATAATAATTATCGGAATGTTAGTTTCGGGGGTTAAAGAATAATATTGGACTTGATTTGAAAGGATCTTGAGTGGGTGGGGCTAGAATGGTTAATTATGTACCTAGGTTGAAATTAAATGGTCATGGAGGGGCCATATGGTAATTACTTGGACTCCATATGTAAGGATTTCAGAATAAATGGGTCAGATTGTAAATTAAGGAGTTGTTTGAAAGAAAATAGGGGAGGAGGGACCATTCTTGCTATTATGGGAAAGAGCCTAAGGAACCGGGTATATATGCCTCATTACCGTCAACCCTAACCCCAGCCTCACTCGTTCGATCAGCCACCCACCTTTGTCTCTCTCTCCAACCGCCGCCACCAAGTCGCCGATCGAAGTGCCATAAAAACGCCATCGTCTGAAGTCGTGTGCAGCCAAGTGAAGGAAACGTTCGAGACCGAAGTCGGAGTTTTAAACGTCACCAGTGGGTGGAGAACGACAGGAGTACTAGGGCTGCTGTACCACTCCAGGGAAGACGGACTCACCGCCGGACGTCGCGACTGCCTCCCCAGTGACGTCGGTTATTCCATTCTGCCGTCAACGAGGAATAAGCGGGCACCCTTCTACTGCTGCTTTGTCGCTCACAGTCCCGCCTCCTTGGCTGTTGAAACCGGAGAACCACCGTCGAGACGTCGTCGTTCATGCCATCGCTGCTGTTGCTCACGGCTCGCTGTAAACTGGAGACCATAAGAAGAGTCTTGAGCCATGTTGATGTCGTGGGAGGGGCTGATCGGATTTGATGCTGTTGGGTTCCGTTGTGGCTATCCGCCGTTGTGACATCCCCTAATTTCTCCGCCAGAAAAGACCGATTTAATTTATGCTTTTTAAAATAAAATCAGAGAAATCTTTTTAAAAGTTGTTGCGGAATTGATCCCCAAACAACATATGATAAAATTTTATCAAAACCCTTCATTGAGAAGGTATATATTTTCCATATATATCAAAACCTTGGGATGTCATGTTCCGATACAAATCAAAAGCATAAACAAGACATTATAAGCCTTTCAACAGTTATTTACAACTACTGGCCTATAATCCAAAAATCTTTCGTCGTCCTCCAACTATGCTCGGGGCCCACTACCTGTAACATAAAAAGCTGAGTGGGTCAGGCTTGGGAGCCTGGTGAGCATATAGGGTTTTCAACCCACAATAATAATAAACTTACTAAGTTCATCAATCAACAATAACCCTGATTACCCGTTCCCGTTATCCTCACTTTACGTCCCTAAACACTTATCACAAGGGACCTAGCCTAAAGAATATCACCGGGATGGACACTACTGCTAAGGGGTTTCCTCAGCCATACATGTCCTAATGGCAACCATGAGGGGGATGGAGTACAACGAATGAACACTCTTAGTTCATTAACACCTACAGGTTGCGGACCTGCTAATGTTTCCCACTGGACTGTCTAGAAAGTCCGTGGTTGTCATCCAAACTCCGCTAGATGACTGGATCTCAAAACACATCGAGGCCTCTCATCACTTTTATTTTATCACACATCACTATCTACCCATGTTCTACCCAACATATTTGTAGATAAAAATGTTGGATTAGTGTCTAAGTCCATAACTATTTTGGTATGTACTTGACCCAATGGTGCATGGTCCTTTTGGGTTGCCTTCACCAAAGCAACTTGATAGGATGAATTATGGAGAGAAATGATTAAATATGACTTATTGATATATTATGAGAATAATATATTAAAGGAGAAATCATATTGTTTAATTAATATTAGTCAACAATTAATAAGAATTAAGTTTATGGCTAAAAGACATTAATCAAACTTAAGGGACTAGAACTGTCAATTATATGATAGTTGGATATTGAGCTAATGGACTCCATATTAAAGGGGGTGGACGAATTCTATGGGGAAACCCATTAGAAATCGTCCTAGGGCCTTTAAGGAAGGAGTCCATGGGTTGCTTAAGGCTTAAGCATCCAAATTAGGGTTTCCTTGTTAGATAACCCTAATAGTCTCACTATTTAAAGGACCCTTATGGCTCAAAAATGGAGTGAACTATTTGATTAGGGTTTCCACACGTTTTGGGCAGCCTCCTTCTCTTCTCTTCTTCATCCTCTTGCTCTTGGTGTTTGTGAACCATTAGAGGAGTGACATTTGTGACTCTAAGCTTTCTAAAGTCATTACAAGGAGGATTTGAGATTGTTATTGCTACATAACAATCAAGGTATGATCTAAAACCTTATTCATATGTTATATTGATTATCATATGCTAGATCTAGGGTTTATAGTCTTGGATGAATTGCATGTACAATAGAGAAACCTAGATCCAAGCATTAGGGTTTGTATGAGCACATAGGATGTTCTTATGGCTAAAACCCATCAGTGGTATCAGAGCCTTGATTGGTTTCTATTGTATTGATGCCTTGTATGTTTGTTCAAGTTGCAAAATCGAGTTTTGAGTTCCCTGCCTGATGAACTCGGCGAGTACCACAGTGTACTCGGCAAGTAGGCCTCAACTCGGCAAGTCCAGTGTGGTACTCGGCGAGTTCGAGCGTCAGATGGAGCTATTTTCGGGATTTCTTGCTGTTTTACTCATGGATACTTGCCTTATCTGTTTTAGATCATTAAAATCCGATTTTATACATATTTATGAGTATATCCTTGATTAAACAAAAGATAATTACCAATTGATTAGATAATAACTTCCTTATATGATTAAAGTTGATTATTTGTATTAATTGGGTAACTTATTTTGCAAGAAATTGAAATTAGGTCAAATATAGATAATGATAAAATTAATTGTTTAATTTATATTATTTGTTATTTGATCATTGTGTTATGAAAAGTTTCAATTTTCCCCTTTAGGTTTTATAGTTTAAATTTGAACTCAAAAGTTTTTGTTTAGAAATTTAAATAGTTGAAACCCTAATGTTTTGAAAATGTTTCAAAACTTGCCCTCAAGTTTTGGAATTTAAATTTTGATTAAAAGTTTAATTTTGATGTATATTTAAATTCTAAACCCTAATGTTTTGAAATGTTTCAAAACTTGCCCTCAATTTTTGGAATTTAAAAGTTGATTAAAGGTGTAATTTAGGAATGTTAAATTCTAAAACCCTAGTATTGTTTGAAAAGTTCATATCACACCCTTATGGTTTTATTAATTAATTAAGTGTATAATTAAAAGAGGTTTAATAAATCCATAAAAGTTTTGGTTTACAATTTAATTGAATTAAAAGTATAATTGTTAAAATTAACCACCTAGTATTTTAAAAGTGTAAAATACACCCTATACTATATATAACATTAAAAGCCTAACATTATATATATATATATATATATATATATATATATATATATATATATATATATATATATATGTATGAGTAAAAGTCAGTCTTACCGTTAGTAGGCCTCATTCACGAAGCTGGTCTATAAGGGGTGTTTAAGGAAATTGCCTATAAAATGGCGATTGAATGGGTATCCACTCTTACCCACCGCACTCTTGACTAGTGAAGGGTCGTTAGCCGAACGGGTAGGATAGGACAGAACTTTCCATTATAAGTATAATGAAGTACAAAAGTAACTAAATGTTTTACAAGTTCCCAATCTTAGTTACTTTAGGAAAAAGTGAATTGATGCAATTCCATGAAATTACACTTTGTACCCTTGCGAAGACGTTAGTGGAGCGTGTGTGGTTTACCCGCACACTAAATGGTTCTAAGCAAAGGTAGCAAAGGGTGACTCAATGTTTGTCATATTTCGGTGGAGCGTGTGTGGTTTACCGGCACATCGAATAGGTGACTGTAACATGTGGGGGCACCATGTAAGTTTGCATAGTTATTCACACTCGCTTTGTGATCCTCGGCATCCCAGTCACAAACTAGAGGGGCATATCGAGATTTAAACATGCCATTGAAAAGTTCAATGAATCTCAAAGGATCTAGGAGTTTTTCAAAGCATTTAAAACTTAATCTGTTTTTCGTTTTTCATGGTGGAAAATTAGTGAATCGTCATTCACTTACCTTCAAATGTTCTGCAATTTGGGTTACGGCATCCCTTTCCCGAGTTGTGGAATATTGTGTTGGGTCCTAGCCTTGATATCTCATTTGGGTGATTTATTAAGGACTCAATCAATCAACTAACTTGAATTTATTTTCTCCCGTTTTGTAGATGTCAAAGTACGACAACTATGGTCTTCCCAAATCCCGTGGAACAAGCATTCCACATGAAGATGATATTCCACGATTCGATCGAGGAACAAGAAATCATACTTCACTTCCTCCACCTCCTCCAATTATTCTCCCTAACCCACAAGATCGAAGAATTGAAAGGTTCAATGTCACTAAAGCCCTATTGGAAATGAAACATGAAGATGGTAAACCCGTGTGTGCCCACGTTCTAGGAATGAAATCACACATCGATAGGTTGATAATGTTGGGTGCGTCATTCCCTGATAAGTTGGATGTCAATTGGGTTCTGCAGTCACTTCCTGAATCATATAATGAGTTTAAAAGAAAGTACTATATGATGGATCATGACGATAACCTCATTGACCTAACTTACATGCTCATTGCTGCTGAATCAGAAATGATTTGGCAAAACAATGGAGCATATTTGTTGGGAAAGTCAACCAACCATGCTTCTGAGGACGTTCTAGGAGAACCGACCTGCGTTTGCTGCCAAGAGAAAGGGCGTTGGATACAAGTCTACCCTAAGAGCCTGAAGAGTCCAGAAGATGGGAGAGTCAAAGAGTATGGTTGTGCTTCAAGTAAAATCCACTATCTAACTCCATTAAGTTCCTATTCGTTGATTCTTAATACATGATGTGATAAGATTGCATTTGAATGTTTTGCAGGATCAGTGAAAAGAGAGGAAGCTTGATGAAAGAGCAAAATGAGTTTAAGCACGAAGAAATGGATCTCGATCGCATGGATTTGAAGATTAGATTTTGAGCTTAGAAAGTTATGATAGAATTGTTATAAATATTTGAATACATAGTTTTTCAGTTGATTTTGCATTGTAAGGACAAATGTTATCCGCTGCTTTTATGAATAAAATAAATTTTTTTATTTGACTTATTTATTTATTTCCTTGCAATGAAATCGTTATGAAAAATTGATGTTTGCATATTTCTACCATGAATGGATAAGATTCTTAATTATGTTAATAGTGGAAATGTCAAAAATTTACCAAATAGGGAGAGTTTCTCATCACCCAAGTTTCAATTGGACAGAAACTTGGAATCATGCAACTTGGTTGCACGATGAATGAGAAATTTCATATTTGGAAATAAGACTAATTCGTTGACAAAGTGTCAAGTGAAGGACTAGGAGATCGAGTACACAAAGTTGTGTGTTGATCAAGTCCACCACAAGGGTAACACAAATATTCGTCATGATTTACTAAAGGATTAGTAAATATGATTATACTTATAAGATTAAGTGTAATTCTGAATTGATTGAAAAAAGGTTTAAATCAATAGCAGAACGAATAAAAGAATCAAGTAGGCAGAAAGATAAAAGTCTCTCTATTCTAAGAAGAAGGGAGAGTACCTTTTATCATGTTTTATGATAGGCCTTAATGATTAAGAACCATATCTCAATTGATCCTCTAAGTGAGTCTTAGTACAATTGTATGTATAAGAAGAGGAATCAAGAATTGAAGAAATGGTTAAATCAAGAAGTCAATCATACTTCACTCCAAAACAAGTCTTAGAGTTAAGATTGTAATATTAAGTGACAAGTCTTAAAAAGGTTTATAACATTCATCAAATGTAGAATTTGGAAAAAGGCTTTCCTATTCTCGCACATTTGAAATTGGAAAGTTGTGATGTCTTGGATAAGACAAAGACCAACTAGGACCAATTTTATGAAATGTTTTCTCTTGATAAAGGCTACACTAACTCTTGAATATTTGTTTGTCAAGAAATGTTTATTGACAAGAGAATCTTATATGTCAAGGAGTCAGTGGGAGTCTTAATGGTCTTGAAATGTTTCAAGAACAAATCAAGAATAAACCTTATCGATCATCACTAGCACACGAGTTGAGGTTTACAACCTATCATGTTGACACTATCTTGTTTCTATGCCATTCTAATTGAGTTAATTATGCATGTGGGTCCTATGAGTTCTCATTTGAATGCAAAAAAGGCAAGGACCTTGATCAATTGAAATTACATTGATAGGAAAGGGTGAGCTGCTTAAGTACCTGGAAGACATGGTGGGCAGCTGTGTTACCATAAGGCAAGAAATCAAGATTGAGAAGGTTCGGTCCATATGAGTTTGAATTTGTTATAAACTTTGATTTTAACAAATTCACATGGATAGGAACACATACACCACTAAAAAGTGTCATAAGATTTCCTCCTTCATGAAAATGACTGTGAGGAAATGCTTTCACCAAGGAAGATTTTAAGAAGATAGTGATTGTGATAATTGTATTCTCGAATTTGATTATGGTTACGGTATCCCTTTCCATGATTCGAATTATGAGATTTAACAATTAGTCTAAATTATTTAAGACACACATATAAACTATCTAAGGCAAAGGTGTATAAGTTTAAGAAGCCTTGATAAAAGATTATCAAAGCATTGGGTATTATAAATATGAACTTAAAGAAATTCAATATGCATTGTTTTTCTGAAAGTTAAGTTGTTTCTGAATACATGTCAAAGCTAGTGGGAGCATAAGTGTTATGTTTATAATAATCATCGTGATAGTAGGAGCATAAATGTTATGCTTGTATGATTATTAAGGCAAGTATTGCAAGTTAGAAATATTAATTATAGAAAACAAGAGTCATACTTTGCAAAGTTGTAAGGGTTGAATAGTTGTTTTGCTATAATTAAGGGAGAGAATATTATGCTTCATTTCAAATCTAAAGGCTTAGGTTGTGGAATGTTAATAAATATAGTCAAGGATACATAGTGTGTTCTTAAATTTCGATTATGATTACGACATTCCTCTTCATAATTCGAATTATAAGAACGTAGCACATAAAATATTATGGCAGAAGATTAATAAAGTATCAAATCTTTATGTAAGACAGTATGCATCGTGTCCCACACGCTTCGAGTATAGGATCGATTGCAAATGCTATAATATTTGACCATTCTAAAATTTTCCAAATGTCTAGCGCATTTAGAGGGAAAAAGGATAAGAATCGGTTTTGACTAAGATAATTAAACAATTATCAAAGGACAATCCAAAGTTCGCCGAGGATTGGTCGCTTGTGAGAAGTTGGAACTATAGTATTGGATGGACCATATCGACATTATTATGAATAGAAAAGATTCTATTAAGAATGAGTGGTCATATGGCAAATATGGAAATGTTTCTATAATGGGAGTTGGATATTGAGAGTCTATGTCTGGATTAGAAACTTTTATGCAAGAAAGGATGTTCAAAGGAATGTACTTTGAGTGAGAGAAATCACATCTATGGAATTGTCTTGTAACAATCCCCGATAGAGGACTTTGTAATTCATTGGCAATAGTCATTGAGACTTTGGTGCAGTGACATTATGAAAGGATCATTGCATAAAATATTAGAATCTAACATATTCCATAAGTGGCAAGAAATTGATATTCTTTCACTTGTGAAAACGATTGGGAGTTGTGAAATGAGTATGATTGGAAATGTGTTCATTTGATCTATTTCACAAAGTAAGAACCATAGATAAACATTGTGTGCATGCTAAGAGCATGGGACAAGTGTTGTAATAATTCAAGTAAGAAGTTGATTACCCGAAACAACAAATAATGAGTAATCGATATGGAAATAAATAAAAGGTGTTTTATTTATACTCAAGGTTTGAGGCCATATGGGATTAGTATTATTCTTGTGTTTTACTTTGCATGTTTTGACTTCCTGAATAATTTAAATTGGTTTAGAACAGTTAAATTATTCGAACGGGTCACAGTCGTTCATATGTTGGAAGTAGGTATGAATGAAGACTGTCGTGAATTGGTGTGTGGATTGTCTAAAGAGCATTAGACATAAGCAAATGTTTGCTGCAACGTTCATGAGTGCTTATGAATATGATTTGAGCATTGGATTAAACCCATGCTCACTTGGATCACTTCATGGATTTTATCACGAGTGATTGGTGAGACGATAATATCTTATATTCTTGAAACCGAGATGTGTGAGTTGTATCTTGCGATTCGGTTGGACATTGATAATATGTAAACGCACCAGTAACTTGGTGTTATAAAACATATTGTTATGTGTGATTCGGTGAGTAAGTGCAAGCGAACATTGAGTCAAAGTTTATCCATTCCTTTTTATCCAAAGTAGGATAAAAGCAATTTCTATGGGCCCCTCGATGATTTAGTGATGGCACCTAAGCGCTTGGCCAAGCCGGGACTAAATTGATGTGTTCAATTGTAGTCTGTTGTCAGTCGTCATAAATCTGAATTCGGGAAACAACACTTAGACAGAGAGAATGATTTAGATCCATGTCTCAGTCTATATAATATCTAGAATGGAGGAATATATGATCCCTTATCTAAAGGACACACGTATCTGATAGGATCAGAGTTGACAGCGACTTTAGAAAGCTACGATTGCAGATTAGGATCTGAAGTAATATGCAAAATAGTTGTTAGACTTATCCAAGTGGGAGACTGTTGGATTAGTGTCTAAGTCCATAACTATTTTGGTATGTACTTGACCCGATGGTGCATGGTCCTTTTGGGTTGCCTTCACCAAAGCAACTTGATAGGATGAATTATGGAGAGAAATGATTAAATATGATTTATTGATATATTATGAGAATAATATATTAAAGGAGAAATCATATTGTTTAATTTATATTAGTCAAGAATTAATAAGAATTAAGTTTGTGGCTAAAAGACTTTAATTAAACTTAAGGGACTAGAACTGTCAATTATATGATAGTTGAATATTGAGCTAATGGACTCCATATTAAAGGGGGTTGACGAATTCTATGGGGAAACCCATTAGAAATCGTCCAAGGGCCTTTAAGGAAGGAGTCCATGGGTTGCTTAGGGCTTAAGCATCCCAATTAGGGTTTCCTTGTTAGATAACCCTAATAGTCTCACTATTTAAAGGACCCTTATGGGTCAAAAACGGAGTGAACTATTTGATTAGGGTTTCCACACGTTTTGGGCAGCCTCATTCTCTTCTCTTCTTCATCCTCTTGCTCTTGGTGTTTGTGAACCATTAGAGGAGTGACATTTGTGACTCTAAGCTTTCTCAAGTCATTACAAGGAGGATTTGAGATTGTTATTGCTACATAAAAATCAAGGTATGATCTAAAACCTTATTCATATGTTATATTGATTATCATATGGTAGATCTAGGGTTTATAGTCTTGGATGAATTGCATGTACAATAGAGAAACCTAGATCCAAGCATTAGGGTTTGTATGAGCACATAGGATGTTCTTATGGCTAAAACCCATCAAAAAATACATATACAGTTTAAAACTTGTATAAAACATCAACTCAACAGTCACCTCAAATAAACAATTAATATATTTACACATAGCACGTATTATAAGGTAAATACTTTATATCTATGTGTAAAATGAAATTGACTATACACTCACTTGATTTGATGATAATCGGGTAGCAATTCGTTTCCTAAAACGATCGTTTCTAATAAAACCGGGAGTTTTATTGAGAAACCGGGTTATGCAAAAGTCGGGCTTCGAAACCGAAAAGATAAATTTTCCGGGCTTCTCGGGAACTTCGTGGAGTATTCTGGGGCTTATAATCGATACCGGGGCTTTGGGGGATGTTAATATGAAGAAAATACGGGAAAAGGGGTTAAAAGTGGCAAATTTCCAAAGTTACCCAGGAGGTCTCGCACCCTTCTATTTATAGGGGCTAGGCTTCTGATCCAACGGCTAGAAAGAAGCCACGTGTCGCAGATCCGAAGCTCGCAGGGGGATGGATCGCAAGTGGGCTGCGCGTGCGAAGGCTTGCTGTCCTCTCCTGATTGGACCGAAGTCTAGTGGTCCGAAGTCGGCTTGGTGGTGGGGTCCACAGGCGAGGATGCGCAGGTGGCAGCACGTGCAAAGGCCTCGATGGCAGTTGCTGATTGGACCGCGGAGAAGTGACCCATGTGCGAGGCTCGGACACGAGAAATGGAACACGCGTCGGATCCTCACTGGACCACTTCGGATAAGGCCACGTGCTCGGATGACTCAGCAGCTCGGATGACTCCGCAGGACATGTGGCACAAGCGAGGCGAGGGTGACGTGGCAGCTCGTGACTATGCGAATTTTCTTGATTTTCTCGCCAAAACTTCTAAAATCCATAACTTTCGCATACGAGCTTCATTTTTTATGTTCTTTATATGCACGCGTAGCTAAAATTACGCTCTACAACTTCCGTTTAGACTTTGTCGGCTAATTTTGATTTAATTTTTTTTATTATTATTTTTAATAGACCGGGACAGGAAATCCGTTAAAAATTCATAACTTCTTCATCCGACGTCCGTTTTCGTTAGACTTTGTACCGTTGTGCTACTAATGACGAGACCTTCAATTCTCGTTTAGGTTGTGTCGGCTAAATATCACTCGATCTAAAATTCGAGTTTTTAGCTGTCTACTGCTAAGCTGAAACTTCGAAAAATCATAACTTCTTCATACGAAGTCAGATTTGGGCGTTCTTTTTATCGAACTTCTCGGTTTAACGTATACTACGACTTTCGTTTATATCACTAAGGCTAAAAAGTAGTTTATCAAAAACTCACTTTTTACGACATTCAACACCGTGCCGATTTTGTCGCGAAACTTCGATAGGTCATAACTTCTTCGTTATAACTCGGATTTTGGTATTCTTTATATACCCAAAATCCTTGTTTCGACCACTAAAACTTTATGTAAAGATATCGGGCTTATCTCACACTTTAATTTAGAAGCTTATTTTTATTCTTAATTAATTAAGCATAAAACACATAATTCACATATTATTTACATAATTCCTTTTCATTTCTTCAAAATGAGTTACAAAGGTTAACCTAGACTATCACCTCAATATTAATGCCTAGGCTAGAAACACGAGTGTTACAATTCTCTCCCCCTTAGGATGATTCCGTCCTCGGAATCATATATCACCAAACAAATGCGGGTAGCCACTCATCATGTCACTCTCCGTTTCCCAAGTGAGATTTGGTCCGTTCATATGTTTCCAGCGCATAAGCACTAAAGTAACCATCTTGCGTCTCAACTTCTTAGTCTTACGGTCAATGATTGCCTCAGGTTCTTCAATCAACCTCTTGTTTTCATCCAACCTTAACTCAGAAATTAGAATTATGTCGGGCATATCTCCCGTGAACTTTCTCAAATAACACACATGAAAGGTGTTATGAATACCCTCCAGTTCTTTTGGTAACTCTAGCTTGTAAGCTTGATTCCCGATCTTCTGAAGAACTTTGAACGGTCCAATAAACCTTGGACTCAACTTTCCTTGTTTCCCAAATCTTATAAGTCCCTTCCACGGCGAGACTTTAAGTAAAACCGAATCTCCAACTTCAAAGGCTATCGGTTGTCTTTTCTTGTCAGCATAACTCTTTTGTCGATCTTGAGCAGCTAACATCCTTTCCCTTATCACTTTCAACTTTTCAGCAGTCTGATGGACTATTTTAGGTCCCATAAACTGCTTTTCCCCAGCTTCCAGCCAACATGATGGCGTTCGACACTTTTCCCCATACAAAGCGTGATAAGGTGCCATCTTAATGTTTGAGTGGAAACTGTTATTATAGGAGAATTCTACTAGAGGTAAGTGTTCATCCAAGTTACCTTGGAATTCTAGGGTACATGCTCTCAGCATATCCTCCAATGTTTGAATCGTTCGTTCGCTCTGACCATCGGTTTGCGGATGGTAAGTTGTACTTAAACACAACTTGGTACCCAATTCCTCTTGTAGACTCCTCCAAAATCTTGAGGTAAAACGGTTGTCACGATCGGATACAATCATTAACGGAACACCGTGAAGCCTCACAATTTTCTTCACGTAAGAATTCGCAAGTTTATCTATAGACCATTTCTCTTTGGCTGCTATGAAATGCACACTCTTAGTGAAGTGATCAACGACCACCCAAATCATGTCGTGACCATTCCTTGTTCTGGGCAGTTTAGTCACAAAATCCATGGTGATGTCTTCCCATTTACCCATGGGTACGGGTAAAGGTTTTAAACTCCCATACGGTTTCTGATGTTGTGACTTAACCCTAGCACAAGTTACACACTCGGCCACATACTTAGCAACATCGAGCTTCATCGTCGGCCACCAATAATAGGGTTTTAGATCCCTATTCATTTTTGTAGTGCCGGGATTAATCGAGTACATGGTCTTGTGAGCTTCTTCCATCAGAAGATCTCTTACTCCGCCCGTCTTAGGTACCCAAATTCTATCTTGGAATGCCTTCAACCCTTGGTTGTTTGTACCGAATACTAACGTTCTTCCTTTCGGTCATTTTTCTCTAAAGCTTCCTCTTGAGCTTTCTTTATACTTTCCACAATTTTCGAGACAACTTCAATTCTTAACGCTTTTGGCCTTTTCTTTTCAAGGTTTACTTTCCGACTGAGAGCATCACCAACAACATTTGCTTTACCACGGTGGTAAAGTATCTCACAGTCATAGTCCTTGAGAAACTCTAGCCAGCGTCGTTGCCTCATGTTCAATTCTTTATGATTAAAGCGATATTGGAGACTCTTATGATCATTGAAAAGTTTACACTTTGTGCCATAAAGATAATGCCTCCATATCTTTAGGGCGAATACTACCGCTGCCAACTCCAAATCGTGAGTGGGGTAGTTCTTTTCATGTTCCTTCAATTGCCTCGATGCATACTCTATCACTTTATCCCTTTGGGTCAGAACACAACCTAACCCAACTCCAGATGCATTGCTATAAACTGCGAAGTCATCGACTCCTTTAGGAAACGAAAGAATCGGTGCTTCACACAATCTTTTCTTCAACTTCTCAAAGGCTTCCTTATGCTTCTCATTCCAAGCATAAGTAGCTCTTTTGTGGGGTGAAAGCTGTTAATGGAGTAGCAATCGAAGAAAATCCTTGGATAAACCTTTGGTAATATCCAGCTAATCCTAAAAAACTTCGAATCTTCGTAGGGCTTTTTGGTTGTTCCGACTTCATCACAGCTTCAATCTTTGCTGGGTCAACCATTATTCCTTCTTGGTTAACCACATTACCTAAAAATTGGACTTCTTGAATCCAAAATTCACATTTGGAGAACTTTGGATACAGCTTCTCCTTTTTCAGGATTCTAGCACTTTACGCAGATGCTTTTCATTCTCCTGCTTGCTTTTCAAATAAATCAAGATGTCGTCTATGAATACTATCACGAATTTATCTAGCAATGGTTTACAAACCCTATTCATCAAATACATGAAAGCTGCTGGGGCATTGGTTAGTCCGAACGACATAACCAGAAATTCATAGTGTCCATATCTTGTTCTAAACGCAGTCTTTTCGATATCCTACTCTCTCACCTTTAGTTGATGGTATCCCGACCTAAGATCGATCTTCGAGAAATAGCTCGAACCTTGTAACTGGTCGAACAGGTCATCGATCCTCGGCAACGGGTACATGTTCTTTATCGTCACTTTGTTCAACTCTCTGTAATCGATGCACATTCTCATGCTCCCGTCTTTCTTCTTTACAAATAACACAAGGGCTCCCCAGGGCGATGAACTAAGTCGAATGAAACCTTTGTCCAATAACTCCTGAAGTTGTGTCATAAGTTCTTTCATCTCTGTTGGTGCTTATCGATATGGTGCTTTTGCTATCGGCGTCATTCCTGGTAACAAGTCGATACGAAATTCTACTTGTCGATCAGGGGACAATCCGGGAAGATCTTCGGGAAAGACTTTCAGATAATCACACACCACCGGAATATTCTGCACCTCCTTCTTTTCCATCTTAGCATCGATCACGAACACTAGATATGATGTACATCCCTTGGCCAAACACTTTCTCGCTTTCATTAGGGAAATGATTCCAGAATTTACTTTGCGTTTGTCTCCATACACCATAAACGACTCTTTCCCTGGCGGGTTTACTTTTACTATCTTCTTTCTACATAATATTTCTGCATCGTTGGCGCTAAGCCAATCTATTCCTAAAACTATGTCAAATCCATTTAACTCGATAGGCAATAATTCCTCTTGGAACTTATTCCCATCCAAGTCAATGAGGATGTTTTTCATACGATGGCTAACAGGTACAAACTTTCCACTAGCAATCTCGACTATTATAGAATTAACTAGTCTATCTATCGGGAAAGCTAGTTTTCTACCAAATTCATGCGATATGAATGAGTAATTGGCCCCAGAATCAAACAAAATTTGGGCAGGCAATTTGTTTACGAGAAAGGTACCTGAAGCGACATCGACTTCTTCTTTTGCAGCTTCAAGTGTCATCTGAAAAGCTCTCGCCTTCGGCTTTGGTGGAAGATTGGGCTTTGCTGCATCCTTCCTCTTTGGACAGTCTTTAAGAACATGCCCTACTTCATGGCACTCAAAACATACCCTCTTGTCTGACGGACACACATTCGCATAATGCTCAGTCTTTCCACATTTGAAGCAAGTCATCTCCTCACTACATTTCCCAGAGTGCTTTTTCTTGCACTTCTCACACCATTTCGCTTCACCTCCTCCTCCTCCAAACTTCTTGGACTTAGAAAATTTGCTTTTCTTGTTGGGACATGAAGTTCCTTCAAATTTTCTCTTTTCATCAACTTCTGCCCTCTCCAGACCTTTCTATCTGATCTGAACCTCAACATTCTTAGCAGCTCGGATGGCAGCTTTCAAAGTGGTTGCTTGCTTAACCATCAGACCAAAGTCCGCTGGTAATCCGAGGGCAAACTTGTTGACCATAGAGAGTTCATTTGGAACTAGATGAGGAACAAGCTTCATCTTTTCCATAAAACTAGCAGCGTATTCAATAACGATCTTCTTTCATTTCTTTAAATTCTGGAACTCATTGTTTATTTCCAGAAGATCCTGCTCAGAGCAGTACTGTAATTTCAGTTGTACCATAAAATCTTCCCAAGACATCTTACTAGCTTCTCCCTTGGGCATCGAATCAGCTAGTAACTTCCACCAGCTCAACACACCAGACTTTAACAGAGGAATTGCAAGTGCGGTCTTTTGTTTGTTGCTGCACTCGCAACTTTCAAACATCGTCTCCATTTCGGAGATCCAATTCATGACTTCCACCGGTGTCGGACTTCCAGATAGACACGACGGTTTAGATGCCATGAAATCATTGTATTTGCATCCACGTCCATCAACTCCTCCATCCTGGTTGTTTTGTCTAACTATCGGTGGGTTGGCTTGACCAAGATTCCCACTGTAGTTCCCTCCTACTAATTACCCTTCATTCAATATGGGCTGTTCAACAGGCATCGTAGTCTCTTCCCTATGTTGTTGTAGTAATCGCCTTGTCTCCTCCATCTAGCGATCTAACATCATCTGCATCATTGCTTGTACCCCAGCCATCGTCATTGGATCAGGTGCAACTCCTACAACAGGTACTTGCTCAACTACTTGAGGTTGAGGCTGTTGATCCCTGTTTCCGTTTGCATTAGCAGCTCTACTATGAGTTCTTGCCATTACAATCTATATAACGAATAAGGCGAATTTAGGTCTTTATCCTTGTTAGACATGTCAATTCTCTTATCACTCTGAAACGTTTACATGTTAGTTCTAATCTCATAATCATACGCTTAGAATCCTACACACATAAGGTTTCCAGATCCGGTCGGCAACAGACCATAGATCCGAACAAATAATGGCACACATGGAAAACACATAGCATTTAGCACATAAGGGCATTTTAGGCATCTTCCCTAACATAAACTAGTGCTCGTGTCTAAAATATGGTAGACACTCATCTCACAATCATCACTTAGCATTCTAAGTTTAAGTTTAGAAACAATAGGATATTTCTTAGTTCGCTTAAACTAATGCTCTGATACCAATTGTGACATCCCCTAATTTCTCCGCCAGAAAAGACCGATTTAATTTATGCTTTTTAAAATAAAATCAGAGAAATCTTTTTAAAAGATTTTGCGGAATTGGTCCCCAAACAACATATGATAAAAGTGTATCAAAACCCTTCATTAAGAAGGTATATATTTTCCATATGTATCAAAACCTCGGGATGTCATGTTCCGATACAAATCAAAAGCATAAACAAGACATTATAAACCTTTCAACGGTTATTTACAACTACTGGCCTATAATCCAAAAATCTCTCGTCGTCCTCCGACTATGCTCGGGGTCCACTACCTGTAACATAAAAAGCTGAGTGGGTCAGGCTTGGGAGCCTGGTGAGCATATAAGGTTTTCAACCCACAATAATAATAAACTTACTAAGTTCATTAATCAACAATAACCCTGATTACCCGTTCCCGTTATCCTCACTTTACGTCCCTAAACACTTATCACAAGGGACCTAGCCTAAAGAATATCACCGGGATGGACAATACTGCTAAGGGGTTTCCTCAGCCATACATGTCCTAATGGCAACCATGAGGGGGATGGAGTACAACGAATGAACACTCTTAGTTCATTAACACCTACAGGTTGCGGACCTGCTAATGTTTCCCACTGGACTGTCTAGAAAGTCCGTGGTCGTCATCCAAACTCCGCTAGATGACTGGATCTCAAAACACATCGAGGCCTCTCATCACTTTTATTTTATCACACATCACTATCTACCCATGTTCTACCCAACATATTTGTAGATAAAAATACATATACAGTTTAAAACTTGTATAAAACATCAACTTAACAGTCACCTCAAATAAACAATTAATATATTTACACATAGCACGTATTATAAGGTAAATACTTCATATCTATGTGTAAAATGAAATTGACTATACACTCACTTGATTTGATGATAATCGGGCAGCAATTCGTTTCCTAAAACGATCGTTTCTAATAAAACTGGGAGTTTTATTGAGAAACCGGGTTCTGCAAAAGTCGGGCTTCGAAACCGAAAAGATAAATTTTTCGGGCTTCTCGGGAACTTCGTGGAGTATTCCGGGGCTTATAATCGATACCGGGGCTTTGGGGGATGTTAATATGAAGAAAATATGGGAAAAGGGGTTAAAAGTGGCAAATTTCCAAAGTTACCCGGGAGGTCTCGCACCCTTCTATTTATAGGGGCTAGGCTTCTGATCCAACGGCTAGAAAGAAGCCACGCGTCGCAGATCCGAAGCTCGCAGGGGGATGGATCGCTAGTGGGCTGCGCATGCGAAGGCTTTCTGTCCTCTCCTGATTGGACCGAAGTCTAGTGGTCCGAAGTCGGCTTGGTGGTGGGGTCCGCAGGCGAGGGTGCGCAGGTGGCAGCACGTGCGAAGGCCTCGGTGGCAGTTGCTGATTGGACCGCGGAGAAGTGACCCATGTGCGAGGCTCGGACACGAGGAATGGAACATGCGTCGGATCCTCACTGGACCACTTCGGATAAGGCCACGTGCTCGGATGACTCAGCAGCTCGGATGACTCCGCAGGACACGTGGCACAAGCGAGGCGAGGGTGACGTGGCAGCTCGTGACTATGCGAATTTTCTTGATTTTCTCGCCAAAACTTCTAAAATCCATAATTTTCGCATACGAGCTTCATTTTTTATGTTCTTTATATGCACGCGTAGCTAAAATTACGCTCTACAACTTCCGTTTAGACTTCGTCGGCTAATTTTGACTTTAATTTTGTTATTATTATTTTTAACAGACCGGGACAGGAAATCCGTTAAAAATTCATAACTTCTTCATCCGACGTCCGTTTTCGTCAGACTTTGTACCGTTGTGCTACTAATGACGAGACCTTTAATTCTCGTTTAGGTTGTGTCGGCTAAAAATCGTTCGATCTAAAATTCAAGTTTTTAGCTGTCTACTGCTAAGCTGAAACTTCGAAAAATCATAACTTCTTCATACGAAGTCAGATTTGGGCGTTCTTTTTATCGAACTTCTCGGTTTAACGAATACTACGACGTTCGTTTAGATCACTAAGGCTAAAAAGTAGTTTATCAAAAACTCACTTTTTACGACATTCAGCACCGTGCCGGTTTTGTCGGGAAACTTCGACAGGTCATAACTTCTTTGTTATAACTCGGATTTTTGTATTCTTTATATCCCCGAAATCCTTGTTTCGGCCAATACACCTTTATGTAAAGATATCGGGCTTATCTCACACTTTAATTTTGATGCTTATTTTTATTCTTAATTAATTAAGCCCTAATAATTAAGTATAAAACACATAATTCACATATTATTCACATAATTCCTTCTCATTTCTTCAAAATGAGTTACAAAGGTTAACCTATACCATCACCTCAATATTAATGCCTAGGCTATAAACACGAGTGTTACAGCCGCCGCCGTCATTAGTCATGGTTGTGGCCGCCAAGGCCACTACTGCCATCATCACGCGTCACCAGGTGGGTGTGTGGGCTTATTTCGCGAGCAGGACAAAGTGTGTATGTGTTGGTTTGGCCGGAAACCCGTTGGAACCACCATGACAGCCAACCATGGTGGTTGTCGGGCGGAAGCTGCTCTTCTGCCACCACCAGCCGCCGCGTGGTGGTGGCTATGTGCGTGTCATTGTGTGTAGGAATGTTAATAGTGTTTTTGTGTGTGTATTTTGATTGTATTGTAAGATGTAACCCATCAAATTAGTGAAGAAAAATCCGTCACCACCATCGTAGGGTGGTGGCTGTCGCCTCCTACCGCCACCGGCCGCCTTGTCGGGTGGCGGTGTGCCTTGTTGGATCGCGACTCCTTTGGATGATTGGACTAAGGGACTAGCAAACCCTAATGGGCCTAATGAGGCTTATTGGGTCTAATAAACCTTAATGGGCCCAATGAAGTTTAAATGGACCCTAATTGACCTAAGCAAAACCCTAATGGGCTTAATGATATTCTAGTGGGCCTAATAGGCCCATTAAATCCCTAAGTGACCTAAAGGCCCAACCATTTGATTAATGGGCTAATATTTGGGTTGGAAACCCAAATTAGGGTTTGGAAAACCCTAATGCCATCAAACCTTAATTTTGGATTTTACGGGACCGTGCGGGAATTACTTAATAAACCTAAGATATTGATTAATTATTAAACTTAAAATATCATGTTCTAATCATTGGTAAATTAACCTAAAGCAATAATGGACTTAATGGATTAAGCGAGAAACACTTAACCCTAATTGTCATTTTATGTGAAGCCCTAAATTGACTTGGGCCTTGTGTTGGGCCATTCTTTTGGGCTTTAGTAACTGGATTATTAATGGACCGTCCAAGAATGATCATATGGACTAGAATATGTTGATGGGCTTTAGGGTAAGCCCACATAAAGGGTTAGGCCCAATTTTCCAAATCGGGCCATAGTTTGGGCCTTAATGATTATAGGATGTTGGGCTTTAGAATAAGACCATGTATAGGCTTGGGCCCAATTTGGAAAATTGGGCCATATGTTGGGCTTTGATTCCTAGTTGACTTTGGGCCTATGGGTTGCGCCTTGGGCTTGAATAAAGCCAACCTTGGGGTAATGTAGTAATTATCCAAGGATGCATTTATGGTTATGTGATGGTACCCAATTATTAATTGGGTGTTATTTTGGTGTTGACAGTTCGGGAATTTGTCATCCAGCAGCTGGGGTTGAGTCTGCGGAACTTCAGCAGTGTAGGATTGTGTCTATGGGACTTCAGCAGTGCCAGGTGAGTTCTCCTCACTATACCAACAGGGTCTACGACACTAGGTCGGTCCCTTGGGATTTTATCCCAGAGTTAGTATGTGTTTCATATTCGTGATCGGTTAGGTTGGTACCCTGGTACCTAGGGTGTTATGCGGTTATGATAAGTTGGATTGGTACCTTGATAGATAGAATGGTTCTATGCTTAGCAGTTAGTATGATCTGTGCTTATTGCTTGATTATGTGCTATTTATATGTCGACATACATGGATGGTTTGGGTTGAGGCGGTGTCCTGCTTTGTACGGTTGAGGCCAACATACCCGGGGCGGTCCGGATAGGCTGTAGGCCCGTAGGAGGCGGTACAGTCATGCCGAAGGCCCGGCGAGCGGTCTGGATAGGCTGTAGGCCCGTAGGAGGCGGTCCAGTCATGCCGAAGGCTCGGGAGCGGTCCAGATAGGTTGTAGGCCCGTAGGAGGCGGTCCAGTCAGGTTGAAGGCTCATTATGCATGTTGCTTGTTATTATTTATTATTGGATGTTAGAGGTTGGTATTTTTGGGGGTAACTTACTAAGCCTTCGAGCTTACATTTTATCGATTATTGTTTCAGGTAATTCTGATGACTACGGGAAGGCGAAGGCGTGATCGTGCACCTCCTTACATTTTCATGATTGATTCTGGGGATACCCTGATGTTTAAATTATTTGAAAGTAAACTGTAATAACTTAATGGTTTTAAACGTTTTAAAACCTTTAAAATTGGCTTGAATTATATAGGTGTTACAAGTTGGTATCAGAGCCTTGGTTTGAGTGAATTGGAGGAACATTTGTGTGAATCCAGTCTCAAATCAAGTAAAGGTTTTCAAAATGACTTCCAAAATGGTTTTCAAAATAAGTAAAGAAGGATGATGGGTGTACGTTCAGCCGGAGCCAGTAAGTGACCCCAAAATACCATACAATATTTGATTATGTGATATGTTAGAACATCATGCTGGTACTAGGCTAGGGATCTTCAGGAATTGCATGATAAAATTGCCTGATTATATGATGCCTGATAGCCTAGGGTGTTTCCTTATATGAAATTGACATCATTATTGTAGTTGCTTAGTGTATGCATCACGGCTGTACATAATTAAGATCTTATAGCCTGAGAATGTTTGATTTGGCCTTATGTTCTGTTCTTGTTTGATTGGGAGCTTAGGGTAGGATTGGATATTCGAAAGTCTATGGGGTCCAGCATTATGTATGGCTAGCATACACTAGTGTTACAGGGTTGGTGGAAGCTTCATGGATGGGTGGGTTGTGTGAGGCCGGGAGGCCAGCTATGAGATATTTAGCATTCCTCTAGGAGTAAGGATTGAGAGCTCGCTATGTTATGTACATTGTTATGGTGTTGTGGTGATACTTGAGACAAATATGGGTAGGTGTGGAAGGTAGTATGGGCCTGTACTACTAAAAGCACAGGACCCATACGCGTAGCAAAGAAGTCACAACCCCTGGGGTTTAGTTGGGAGTTTGTTCCCGGTTATTATATGGACTATACGAGATCTTTCTGGTGTATTATCGGAATGATGGTTACGAGACGTTTTGAGACTGGATCCAGGTCAGGATCGGGAGCTGGCAGCCAGGATAGGCCGACATTGTTAGAGGACCGTATCAGTGAGATCATCTAGGAAGAGGTGATCGGGATTGTTCGGGGACAGTTATCGGAGATGTTTCGGTCTATTAAGACCACGATGGTTGAGTATTTCGATGAGCGCTATGCAGCCCTTGCTGAGATGGCTGCCGCAGCAGTTACATCAGCTGTATCGACGGCAGGTGGAGGAGCTGGTCAAGCTTTCCAGTACCGAGACTCGTTACTGGGACATATTCTGATGAGTAGAGGGATGCAGTTGCTTAGGACCAGGGAGATATTCTATACTAGTTATATTTTCCGCGGGTTGAGAAGGAGAGGCTAGTACACGAGTTTCTAGATTTTAGGCTCGGGGGTTTACTCGAGGGCGGAATGAGAGTCGCAGGGGCTCCGGGAAGGAGTGATGACTATGTTCAGCTGGGGTTTCGCAACTGGAAGTAGAATGATTAAGTGGTGGATTGGAATATCGTTTTATGGGGTAAGGATTATGCCATTTCAGTTTACAAGCCCGAAGGATTGAGCAGGCTTGTGACCCTAGGATCAGGTTGTATTCCAGCTCAAGGTCGGCTAGTTGTAGGGGTTGGCGACAGTATTTCAGCATCGGTGAACGCAGGTGTGTCGATGTGACATAAGTATCTTGTGAGATCCGATTCGCCTTGGATCTCTTGCATCGGATGGTAAGGATTGATTGTGCGATTCATTGCACTTTTGGGATTGAAGAATATGTCTTGGGAGCAGTTGTAGCCCAGTTTAGGACAGAGGTTGTTTCAGCTACTGCAGTTCAGCTATAGATGATCGAGTCAGGGTGCGAGACCCTGAGTTATATGATTTCTAGAGCCGAGAGCGAGAGATTTGTTGGATCACTTTGGAATATATATATATATATATATATATATATATATATATATATATATATATGGGAGGTCTGCGGACAGGGTCCCATAGGATGATTATTCAACATTGTCAGAATTCAATGGTTTTAGTAACCGTTATTGATTGACGGATGAAAGCGCCAAAGGAAGTAGCTCGTTGCTCAGGTATTACTGGGAGTATCTATCTTTTGGTCTTCAAGATTTGAGTGTGGGATCATTCAAGCATTAGGGACTGCCGGTTTTACGGGGATTCAGGAAGTGTTCATCTAGTTATTAAAAGCATGTGATCATTGGGGTTGGCTAATAAAGGAGTACTATTTGAAAAGGTCTTGTTGTCATCAGATCGATTGTTGGAAAGTAAGAAGGATTAGGAATTCTCAACTTTTCATGTATTGTGAAGACTTAGTTGAATCTATGTGGGGGAGAATCGTCCCGGAACGCAGAAGCAGAATCGGTTTCGAAACTGGGATAAGTTCGGTAAAACTCCCCAGCATGTGAATCATGTCTTTTCGATGCTTGTAGCAGAACTTGGGGAAATCAGGTTGGGATTCTAGCCGTGAATTAAGTTCAGTGGTATGTTAGGTCGAGCTCGTGTTCGACTGGTATGGAAAATGTTATAAGACTGTGGGGGTAGCTGTAGCATTTACAAGGTTCACAAGTAGTGCTAGAGTGATGTAAGTCTGTGGGTGTAGCCGCAGCATTTGCTAGGTTGGTAGGTAGCATGAGTGCGTTGTTAGGACGCGGAAGGAACAATAGTACCCACCAGTTCAGGTGCAACAGTGAGGATATGGAAATCCACGGATTAGATTTGGGAATTACCCAGAAGGAATAAGTCAGGTTGGGCCAGTGATAAGACTGTAGGAGTGTCACTACTGTTATGGGATCAGGGACGCAATGGACCATATAAGATTGCTTGTGATATAAGGCTACCATCGGTTAGGTAGCAATCACTTTTAGCCTGGGTTTGATGACGTCAGGGTTCGATGTATGGGCCGATCGGTTAGATCGGGAGATTTTTAGAGCCATAGTGGCATGATAACTAGTGTCAACTAGTTCCAGAGAAGGATTTCATTCAGGAGTCGGGTGAGATGACTAAATGAGAGTCCTTTGGCTCCGCAGCCGGGCAGAAACCCGATATTTCAGATGACTGATGGATGAATTGAGACCAGGAAGGTCTCAATAGATTTTGGAAAGCAGCCATGTAGGAGCATACCGCTTCAGGCAGATCAGTGTTCAGACAGTTTCTGTGTTTAGGGCGCTATCGACGAATTGGGTCTTCAGGTGTATGAGAAGTATCTAGATGTTGGAACCCCCGGATATCAGGAGTTGAATAGTTAAAGGAGGGACAAGCAGTCTGGGCTCCACAATAATGACTTGGTATGAGAGTTTTAGCAGGGAGCCAGACCATCTCGAGACTTCAGCTTTCGAATCAAGTAAATATGATCATGTAGTATGGGATTCGTTTAATTTCAGGTTTTAGAACCATGCGAGGGTTGGTTGCGGATACCTTGGAAAGGCTAGGGTTTTTCTCGGGATTGTAGCCAAGTAGTTCAAGTTGTCTGGCGTGTTAGGAAAGGATAAGAAGCGATTTCGAGGACGAAATCAAATTTAAGTGGGGGAGCGTTGTAACATCCCGTTTAAAATAAAATAACTAAATAATAAACCCAGAACCCCGAGAAGTAATTTATTATTATTTTATTTTATTAGAGTCAAAAATTTAATAATACTTATCAGAATGTTAGTTTCGGGGGTTAAAGAATAATATTGGACTTGATTTGAAAAGATCTTGAGTGGCTGGGGCTAGAATGGTTAATTACGTACCTAAGTTGAAATTAATTGGTCATGGAGGAGCCATATGGTAATTACTTGGACTCCATATGTAAGGATTTCAGAATAGAGGGTTCAGATTGTAAAATAAGGAGTTGTTTGAAAGAAAATAGGGGAGGAGGGACCATTATTGCTATTATGGGAAAGAGCCTAAGGAACCGGGCATATATGCCTCATTACCGTCAACCCTAACCCTAGCCTCACTCGTTTGATCAGCCGACCACCTTCGTCTCTCTCTCCAACCTTCGCCACGAAGTTGCCGATCGATGTGCCATAGAAACGCCACCGTCTGAAGTCGTGTGCAGCCAAGTGAAGGAAACGTTGGAGACCGGAGTTGGAGTTTTAAACGTGACAGCATGGGTGGAGAATGACATGAGTACTAGGGCTGTTGTACCACTCCAGGGAAGACGGACTCACCGTCGGATGTCGCGACTACCGCCCCAGTGACGTCAGTTATTCCATTCTGCCGTCAACGAGGAATAAGCGACCACCCTTCTACCGTTGCTTTGTCGCTCATAGTCCCGCCTCCTTGGCTGTTGAAACCGGAGAACCACCGTCGAGACATCGTCGTTCATGCCATCGCTGCTATTGCTCACGGCTCGCTGTACACCGGAGAGCATAAGAAGAGTCTTGATCCATGTTGAGGTCGTGGGAGGGGCTGATCAGATCTGCTGCTGCTGGGTTCCGTTGTGGCCATCTTCCGCCGCTGCCATTAGTCATGGTTGCGGCCGCCAAGGCCGCTGCTGCCGTCATCACGCGCCACCAGGTGGGTGGGTGGGCTTATTTCGCGAGCAAGACAAAGTGTGTATGTGTTGGTTTGGCTGGAAACCCGCTGGAACCACCATGACAGCCAACCATGGTGGTTGTCGGGCGGATGCCGCTCTTCTTCCACCACCAGCTGCCACGTGGTGGTGGCTATGTGCATGTCATTGTGTGTAGGAGTGTTATTAGTGTTTTTGTGTGTGTATTTTGATTGTATTGTAAGCTGTAACCCATCAAATTAGTGAAGAAAAATCCGTCACCACCATCGTAGGGTGGTGGCTGCCGCCTCTTATCGCCACCGGCCGCCGTGTCGGGTGGCGGTGTGCCTTGTTGGATCGCGACTCGTTTGGATGATTGGACTAAGGGACTAGCAAACCCTAATGGGCCTAATGAGGCTTAATGGGTCTAATAAACCTTAATGGGCCCAATGAAGTTTAAATGTACCTTGATTGACCTAAGGAAAACCCTAATGGGCTTAAAGATATTCTAGTGGGCCTAATAGGCCTATTAAATCCTTAAGTGACCTAAAGGCCCAACCATTTGATTAATGGTCTAATATTTGGGTTGGAAACACAAATTAGGGTTTGTAAAACCCTAATGCCATGAAACCTTAATTTTGGATTTTACGGGACCGCTCGGGAATTACTTAATAAACCTAAGATATTGATTAATTATTAAACTTAAAATATCAAGTTATAATCATTGGTAAATTAACCTAAAGCAATAATGGACTCAATGGATTAAGTCCTTAATGGATTAAGCGATAAACACTTAACCCTAATTGTCATTTTAAGTGAAGCCCTAAATTGACTTGTGATGAGTTAAGAAACTCTTTGATCGTTTAGATCTTCTAACAGGTTAATCACAAAAACGAAAAACAGCAATATAAAACACGAGAATGAATCAAAATATGTCGAATGATTCAATAGATTCAAGCCTCAGCAAAGCTCGATAAAGAACTTCCGCTGTAGAGGCTGTTAGGGTTACAAAACAATAAGAATCAAATCTTTCAGAATAATTGACTTCCAAATCCTACGTACTAAGATGCATGCAAGCACCTATAAATACAAAACCCTAGATATAACTCATGGATGGACAGGCCCAATTCGGAGACAAAATGGACTAAATAGCGAGCCCAAGACGCAACACATTTCAGACCCTACAATCTCCCCCTTTGCGTCAATTGGAGCGAGACTATCACTTCGGCTTGCTGGGTCCAGCTGCAGGAACTTTCTTAGTGGTTTCAAACAGACGTGGGATGAGAGTAAGGATGGTCTGTCTGAAGCGAATGTACCACTGAATCATGTCATCAAAATACTTCTTGTCATCTGCTGAATTTTGCTTGCATCGATGAATGATTCCCAGAACATGTTCCAAGCATGTAGTGGTGTAAAGGTGCTTATCTGCCAAGGCGAACAGGCATTTTTAGCCTTCGTTCCTTGTAAACATGACTGAATTCCGCTTTGGGTCGATTCTCCCCATCTGCATCATGTTCAAATCACTAGCAGAGCCAACAGGAGAAATAGTAGGCTTTTTCTTGAATATGCTAGCGATCTCCTGATCCATCTTGGCAACCTCCATAATGTAGCATACGAGCATCCTTTTGAAGTGATCAATAATTGGACCATACTCAGCTTCGTTGGTGAGGAGGATGTTATGCAAAATAATCCAATCATGTGGATTCAGGTTGGGAAGATCAGCAAGTGATATAGCGTGTTCGGTTTTAGCAGAACCCGTCAGCACTTTGAACCGAACGTTCGTGAAGTTCCCCTCACGAAACGGCTTGAGGACCCGAACGTTGATGATTTTCTGAGCGCTCCATGTCTGATACTGAGGTTGAGCAGACTTCAGATAGAATTCGACAAGCTCCCTATCAACATTTGGATGAGGATGAGGGATATCAGCAACGTTTTCAAAAGCATGGAAGATGAAGGCTTTTCGGGTTAGTGGCATATCGAACTGAGAGTCGACAGAATTGATTCGATCCAATGAAATCACTGGTTCGAGCCACAGAATGCTGGGAGTTTCAATTGTTGCTTTTATAAGCTTCTCAAGAGTCCACGGAGGAAAAAGAGTTTTCCTACTCTCAAGAAGGTCATGAGCCTCCTTCATTTTTCTTTCGTTCGCCTCAAACTCTCTGGCAACACGAGCGCTCATGTCAGCATCTTTATCCCGGCCTTGTTTCTTTAAGAGATCAGCGATGGTGTATTTCTCATCATCATCACTGTCTTCAACAATCTTCTTTCCTTTGTCTTTGACACCCGAACCTGAGGGTTGACCTGCTAGAGGAGGTTCGGTTTCTTTAGTTGTGGAAGTGGGAGGCGGTTGAGACACATCTTCTCCCCCTTGTTTCGGATGGGCCACAAACTCAAGAAGCCCTTCAAGTTTGCTTAGTAGGGCAAGGGCAGGAGCAAGTTTCTATGCGAGAGTGCGCCTCACTGAGTAATTCAGGATCGGATCATGTGCTTCAATGATGTTGGAAAGGGTGGCGTGGACATCCGAAACGCACGATGAAATAACCGCACGCTCAGATCGAAGAGATGCAACTTCCTTTTCAGATTGGAAAAGATGAAGACTCTTGACCTTGAGAGCAGTGGTCTTGCGAGCAAGAGCATCCATCACTGAGTTCTCTGAAGCGAGATCTTCTTGCAGCTTTGTTAGGCGCTCCTCAACAGTCGCCTGAAACAATTTGTTGTCATCGCTGAGAGATTGACGAAGACTGGCAAATGACTGCATTTCGGAGGCAACTGAGGTGGCCAGCGTGTTAACAAGAGATTCTAGCTTCTCTGCATTGGAATCAGCGGTTCCCTATAAAGACTGCAAAAGAGAAGTAGCGTCAACAAATAGTTTTTCGACTTTTTCGGTCGCTGCAGCACACGCCTTGGTAGAGGCATCGATAGCGGCAGTGGCAGAGTTGATAGAGGCTTCATGAGCCTTAGTAAACGTATCAACGAGCCCCTGAATAGTAGCGTCTGAGATAGTAGATCATGAGGAAGAAGAGGAGGAAGCAATGAGAGAATCGATTTTCTCATGAAGCTCCTTGAGATGCTTCTTGGTGACTGGAGCATCATCATCATCATCACTTTGCATTTGATACGAACTGTAATAGACCGAGTCAAACATCATGTCCTCTCCTCCAAGAAAAGGTTCTTCATTATCTGCTGAGTGAGCAGGAGATGAGAGTGAGGGTAGAGGCTCGGTTGTGGAAGTAGGTTCGGGTACGGATGTATGTTCGGTAGAGGGAGTGGTTTCGGGTGTTGTAGTAGGAGCCCCCATATCAGATACGTTGGTTCTAATGCCAGCGGTGGTTGTGGTGGTAGATTCAGTGAAAATAGGAGGTGGTACAGGGATAGAGGTGGGTGGTATTTGAGTAGTGGAGGTTATGGGGGGAATGGAAATAGAGATGGAGATTGGGGGAGGAGAGACAGGTCTAGTGGAAGCAGGTACCTCAGGGGTAGGCGAACATGGAGGAGTATTACCTCGAAGGGACTCGTCGGAGTCTAAAATCTCTTCCTCAGATTCGCTGGAGGAGGAGGCAAGAATAAGCTTGCGCCTAGGTTGAGTCTTCCTCTTCTTTGGTGGAGGGGATTGAGCTGCCTTGGAAGGTTTGCGTTTCTTCGGAGAAGGACCTTTCGCTCCTTTGACAACCTTCTTGTCTTTTCCCTTGTCATGTTTCTTTCCCCTTGGAGCAGGCCTATCAGCATCATGGATTGATTGAATCATTTCAGAAGTGAGCTCTCTGGGACCAGAGCGACGAAACTCCTTGTAAGTTCTGATAATGCGGCTGTCACTTGGAACACATCCATACATTGACTCAGGGATTGATCCAACGATCTGAAATTTAGAGGAATCAGAGACGATTATCTTCGTAGTGTGGAAAGTTCCTATCGAGGAGAGTGGAGAATCAGCAACAATAGGAACGTGATACTTGTCCATCACCCACTTTGTGACCAGCGTCCAGAATCTGGCATAGGAGATCTCTGAATGGCGAGAAGTAGACGCTAGACTCTGAATCAGCTGCTGCCATGAAACCGATCCAAAATCGAGATTGATGCCATGGTACAACCCATAGAGAATGGTCATAAACAGACGACTCGCCCCGTCTGAACCTGCACTTCGTTCCGATAGCCCCTTGAACAAAACTGTGAAGAAGCCGTTCCACTGAGGAGGTAAGCAAGATTTCTTGAACTTTGTGACGGTCGTCAGAATTTCAGTATAACCCATGTTATAAAACATGGAGAACAACTGTACCACTGGAAAATAAGAGAGAATTGGAAAATAAGAGAGAAATAATTGAGAAATAAGGGTACAAAAAGTTTACAACCAAAGAAACTACCTTTAAGTGATAAGCGAAGACAAGTGAATAGGACCGAACCAGAGCGCTCGGTTCATTTCGGCACTCACGCGAACCGAACCCGAATGTTCGGTTCATTTCGCTTCCAACTTTTAGTTTTGAGAAGTAGTTTTTGGTACTGACTCCGATTCCATCATACCTAGCCCTTGTAGAATTTTATTAAAAGTTGCTTCGGGAAGAGCTTTGGTGAAGATGTCAGCCAGTTCATCAGTAGTTCGAACAAAATGAATCTCTACGTTTCCATCTTCTACATGATATTTAATGAAGTGATATCTTAGTGCAATGTGTTTGGTTTTGGAATGTTGCACTGGATCATGACAGATCCTAATTGCACTTTCTGAGTCACAATATAGTGGGATCTTTTTCATATTGAGTCCATAATCCTGGAGTTGGCTTTGGATCCAAATCACTTGAGATGTGCAAGAAGCGGCTGCAATATATTCTGCTTCGGCAGTAGACAGTGAAACACATGTTTGTTTCTTAGATTGCCAGCTCACCAACTTCCCATCGAGGAATTGACAGCCTCCTGTAGTGCTTTTCCTGTCTAAACCACATCCTCCAAGGTCTGCATCTGAGTAGGCTTGAACAAAGAAACCTGAGTTTGAGGGATACCAGAGACCGAGAGAGGTGGTTCGCTTCAGATATCGGAGTATGTTTTTCACTGCTAGCATGTGTGGTTCACGAGGATTCGCTTGAAACCTAGCACAATAACACAGAGAAAACATTATATCAGGCCTGCTAGCTGTGAGGTACATCAGGGAACCAATCATTTGGTGGTATAGCGTTATATCGACTGCCGGTTTTTCCAAGGATGGTGTAAGTCTGGTGCCAAACGCCATAGGTAACTTTGACCTTTGAATCTCCCGTCATGCCGAATTTAGCAAGAAGAGTCTTGGTATATGCTTCCTGGTTGATAAAGATGCCTTCGGGTCCCTGTCTAATGTTTAAACCAAGGAAAAAGTTAATCGGACCCATTGAGCTCATTTCAAATTTAGTCTCCATCAGCTTTCCGAATTCAGCTGTTAAGCTAGGATTCGTTGAGCCAAAGATTATATCATCGGCATAGATTTGAACTATCATAAGGTGGTTACCTTCCTTTTTACGAAAGAAGGTTGGGTCAACCGAACCTTGTTTGAATTTAGACATCTTTAAGAACTTAGTTAGTGTTTGATACCATGCCCTAGGTGCTTGTTTCAGACCATAATCTGCCTTGTCTAGAATGTAGCAGTGATTTGGATGCTTTTCATTCACAAAACCTGGAGGTTGCTCCACGTAAACCGTTTCTTCAAGTTCTCCATTCAGAAAGGCGCATTTCACATCCATTTGGTAGACCTCGAAGTTCTTGTGTGCAGCATAGGCAAGAAATATTCGAACAGATTCCAGCCTTGCTACCGGAGCAAATGTTTCTTCATAATCAAATCCTTCTTCCTGGAAGTATCCTTTCACCACAAGACGAGCTTTATTACGAATCACATTTCCCTCCTTATCCATTTTATTTCTGAATACCCATTTGAGACCAACGACTGAGGCATCTTTTGGTGTTGGAATGAGACGCCAGACCTTATTTCTTTCAAACTCATTGAGTTCATCTTGCATTGCCTGGACCCAATCAGAATGATCAAGAGCAATATTGACGGTCTTTGGCTCAACTTTGGATACGAAGGAATTATACATGCATAACTCTACTTTGGAGAATAGGGAGGTTTGCTTTGCCTTCACTTGAGATCGGGTTAGGACCTTTTCAGATACATTACCCACTATCTAAGATACAAGATGATCTCTGGTCCATTTAGTGAGCGGAGGAAAGTTTGGATCATAGGATGGATCTAATTCAACGTTGACCATTTCTTCCAACTCGGATTGAATGTCATCATCATAGAACATGTCAGAATTCTCCCCCTCGACAGGTGATGAATCATTTGGATCTTCAGGTTGATTTGAACCTTCGGGTGCTATAGAACTCTCAGGTGTAGCCGGGCTTTCGGGTGCTACAGGACTTTCGGGTATAGTCGGGCTTTCGGGTGTTATAGGACTTTCGGGTGTAGCCAGGCTTTCGGGTGTTACAGGACTTGCGGGTGTAGCCGGGCTTTCGGGTGTTACAGGGATTGAATTCTCCCCCTGAAACTGTGAGTCTGATTGATTTGAAGAGAATTGATTCTCCCCCTCAACTGAAGTGTCGTGTTGAAGAGGTTCGTTTCGAACTGGTTCTCCTTCTCCCATTTGTTTGGCTGCATCTTCGACAATCTGCTTCAGACGATCGATTTTGTTGTCTGCTGCCTTGGCTTCCGAGAGAGTGGCTTTCTCAGGTTCATCGAATAAGTCTATGAACTGATCAAATAAATTAGCAATCGTGGTTGTGACTTGACCTGTTTGACAGAAAATATCTCCAATTGCTTCTTCAGTAGTCTTTAGTTTCTTGACGAAATTATCATCGAACGTCACATAATAGGTTTCTTCAATCTTTCTAGAACGTTTATTTAAAACCCGGTATTCCTTTGAAGTAAGAGAATATCCCAGAAAAATTCCTTCGTCAGCTTTAACATCAAACTTGTTACGATGTTCTTTGGAGATGAAGATGAAGCACCTTGAACCGAACACATGGATGAATTTTACATTCGACTTCCTGTTATTGATGATCTCATAAGGAGTGAGAGAGAAACGCTTGTTGAGATAAGACCTATTCTGCGTAAAACATGCTGCAACAATAGCATCAGCCCAGAAATATAAGGGAAGAGAAGCAAAACTTAGCATAGTTCGGGCCGCCTCACACAAGGATCGGTTTCGCCTTTCGACAATACCATTCTGTTGAGGCGTATAAGGGGCTGAGAAGTTATGACTGGTTCCTTTTTCTGCCAAGAAGTCTTCGAATTCTTTGTTCTTGAATTTCATTCCATTGTCGCTCCTAATGTTTCGAACGACTTTTCTCAGTTGCACTTCAACCTGCTTGATAAACATCTTTAGCTTAGGAGTGGCCTCAGATTTGTGCTTCCGAAAGAATACCCATGTAAAACGTGAGAAATCATCAACAATAACAAGAATATACTTGCTACCGCCAATGCTCTCGATTGATGATGGACCACACAAGTCGATGTGAAGCAACTCAAGTGGTTCAATAACTTTCGTGTTTATAAGTGATGGGTGACTTTGACGACTTTGTTTCCCCATTTCGCATGCAGCGCACAAGTGTTCTCGATCAAATTTGAGCAATGGAAGACCCCAAACATGACCTCCGGTGACAAGTTTGTTGATGTCTTTGAGGTTGAGATGTGAGAGCCTTCGGTGCCACAACTAACTTTCGTCTGAATGAGCTTTGGATAAAAGACATATGGCTGGATTCCCTTTGATTGGTCTGAGATTCAGAGGAAACATTTCGCCTTTTCGATCTGATTTGAGAATGACCTTGTTGGATTTCTTCTCTATAATTTCTGAGCCTTCGTCGTCGAATGAAACTTTGAGACCGGTACCTCCCACCAGTTGAGATACACTGATGAGGTTATGCTGCAATCCTTCTATGTATGCCACCTTTCTTATTGTGAAGTCTCCATTGGTTATCATCCCATAACCCTTTATTGTTCCATAGGAGTTGTTACCGAACTTGACATTGCCACCATTTTGAAGTGATCGAAACTCCCTTAGCTCTTCCTTCCTTCCTGTCATGTGACGTGAGCAGCCACTGTCAATATACCATTCTTCGTCAAACTGATCGTCACTAATAACCTGCAAAAATTAAGCAGATTTAGGAACCCAAAGTTTCTTGGGTCCACGTGAGCCTTTCACAGGAACAGGAGTAGTAAGAGAAATATCAACAAGATATGTTCGTTTTATTAAGGTTGTTTCATCTTTTCTTTTAATGGTAAACACTTTGATTTTATTAGGATTAGTTGCATGCTTTTTGGATTCAGATTCTGGGTTATGGACTTTAGTCTGCTTTCGGTCTTCCTTGGCTGAGGAAATCTTCCTTTTTCCTTTCAAGTTTGTTGATGATCTTGAATTTTGTGTAGGAACAGAATTGGGTTTAGAAGAAGATTGAGAATGAGAAGAATTAGAGGAAAAGAAATTAGAATGAGAGTCTTTCCTGACTTGGGGTTCAAAATGACCCTTTCGTTTGTGGTCATTAGAGGGACCGAACCTGGATCTTCGGTAGCCGCTTGATGATGAGCCGAAGTTGGATTTTTGGGTTTTGTTGGTTGGTGGTCCGAAACTTGGTCTTTTATTATAAAAGCTTGATGGACTGAAATCAGGTCTTTGCCTGTTATTATTTGGCGGACCGAAACTAGCTTTTCGGTTGTTGCTGCTTTCGGAACCGAACCTATCCTTTTGGTTCTGTTCTTCGTGTGGCCCGAAAGTCTTTCTCTCTGACTTAGAATCTTTATCATGGTAAGAGTAATGAGGGTTTTGAGAGCGCCAAAACTGCTTTCGCTCTGATAGATTTTTCTTGTATCTCAGGTTTCTCTACTGCTTTTGATTTTTCACCTGTTTCGGTTGTCTGTGGATATTAGCTTTTTGTTTTAGCTTTTTGGCAACCGGTTCACTCTTTATAGATGAGGTTTCGCTTGTGGAGGTGACTTCTGCTACAGGAATTTCTTTTGTGCCACTTGTACTTGGTACGTCAAAGTTGGTAGGCTTATTCAACGGTTCGGGCACATATCTACCTTTGGTCTTCCAGGATGTTCGCTCTGACAGACCAACCGTTTCATCTGCATTGTCTATAGGTGCTGACAAGAAAAACTCATCACAGCCATCTGCATTATCTTCGTTCACTATGGCAGTGAGTTCGGCTGTTTGATGTTCGGTTACTCCTGTGACCTTATACACCTGATTGGGAGTAGTTCTAACCTTCTGAAACACAACGACCTTTTCTTTAAGGGTTGGGGACTTAGTTTTGGACAAACGAGCGAATTCCACAGAATTTTTAAAAATCAGGTTTTTGTGGTTTTCGGGTTCGCTCTTGACAAACTCAGAACAGTCGACTTCATCCTCTACAGAAATTTCACTCATATCATCGTCCTCATTAAGTTCAGATGCGTTTTCAACATTAATTTTGTTTTCTGAACTTAAATTGGTACTCATTGAGTCGAATTTTTGTATGGTTTCGGTCCTGAGTTTCAGCTTATCATTTTCATCCAAAAGATTTTTAAGCATGTCCTTATGGTCTTTGGACTTTATAAAAGATTCTATTTTGTCCAGACCATACATATAAGTAGGATTAACATCATCGGAAGATACAACATTTTCACAGTTGTATGCTTCGGCATCGATCTCATCCTCCTTAAACTCAAGGAAGGGTAGAATCATGTGATGTATCTTCTGCCCTATTTCACAATTTAGATGCAGTTGAGTAATGTTAGCATAAAGCCTTTTAGCGATCAAACAAAAAACATTCCTTTGTTTTAACATTTTCAGATTGTCTCTTTGCAAATAAATGTTTTCATCCCTAGACTTAATTAGCTCCAACTCCTTCTGCTCAATCCACATCATTCGCTCCTCACTCTTGTATGACACCCTGCTTATTTGGTCAGTCAGATTAGAATTTGTGACCCGTGTTTGAGTTAAACAACTATCTAGATTTGAAACTCTTGAATTCAAGTTATTTAATTCCTTTTCATATGATTTTTGTGGAATTTTAAACGAAACAAAAATAGATTGTACCTTCTTGATCAGTTCATCAAGTTCACTGATCTGCACATTGAGAGGTTTTGTTGTAAAGCATAAGTCCTCTCGCTCCTTGGCCTCTTCATTTCCACCATCAGTGTTGTATCCCCTCATCTGAGATACATCAGCCACCATCAGACATCTTCCACCGGTTTCACCACCTTTTGCGACATAAGCCTTTCCATGAAAAGGCTTTCACACCTCATCATCTTCTGAGTCGGTCGACCACACCTGTACGCCACCGAACTCGTCATCTTCTGCCGAACCCTGCACAATAAGAGCATTCATAGAAGAATTAGTAGCAGCCTTCTTCCTTTTTATCTCTTCTAGTCTTTTCATAAGACTTTCTTCTTCATCTTTCTCTTCGTCTTTCTCTGCCATCTTCTTCAGCATGCAATCCTTTGCGTAGTGATTCTTTCCCCCGCAGTAGAAGCAACTGACACCAGAGTCAGCTTCACCCTTTGCTTCCTTTTTCGACTCCTTGACCTTCGGTTCATCTTTTACTCTTTCGGAACTATAGCTTCCCTGCCAATTACGATTTTTGTTGGAAGGAAACTTTTTCTTGATAAACCTTCTAGGATTTGACACCATTAAAGCATAGTCTTCGGCTGTCAGATCGTGATCTCCCAGATTAAGATCCTCTTCATCTTCTTCTACACTTTTACCCTTGGACAGAAGCACCAGAGACCCCAGACTAGAAACCACGCTTTTCTCTTGCAGCACAATCTTTTCTTGGGATTTCAGAATTCCCACCAGTTTCGCCAGCGAGTACGATTTGAACTACTCGTGTGCTTTAACTGTTGACACAACAGCTCTCCAATCGGATCTTAGACCATTCAGAAAAGTGACCTTCTGTTCAATAAGCTTCCTTTCAATATCATGTTTGATCATCTTGCTAAGAAGATGATTGAAGCGATCAAACTTCTGTGTAATAGACTCATCAGGATTTTGCTTGAACTCTCCAAATTCAGACAGAAGCAAGGTCTGAATTGAGTGCTCCAGATCTTCATCTATAGAATACAGCTCTCGCAGCCGATCCCAGATTTCTTTAGCTGTACTACAGGAACTTACCAATCTAAACGTGTCAGATTGAAGAGCGAATCGGATCAGTCTCAATACCTTGATGTTGCACTGAAACTTCTCCTTTTCGTCCTGAGCAACATCTTTCACATCTTTTAACAAATCATTATACTCCTTTTGAGTTTTAATAATTCTGGATGTTCCTGAAGAGCAAATGGTCCAGACACAATAACTTCCCATATCAAATACCCATTATCTTCAGATCCAATGACGTAGTCTTCCAAGTGATGCGCCCAAACCTCGTAATCTTGAGTGTAGAGAATTGGAATCTTAGTTGTAGATCCTATACTATTTGAGATGTTGATAGGATTGGATTGAGAATCGTCCATGCTTGATCGTTTAACCTGTTGTAAGATCAGACTTGTAATACGTAATATTAGGGCAAGATGAATAAATAATGAGATACGTCAATTATGGAGTGACGGCTCAGTAAATATCAGTAAATGCGGAATGAACCCTAATCACTTCTTCTAACAGGTTAATCACAAAAATGAAAACAGCAATATAAAACACGAGAATGAATCAAAATATGTCGAATGATTCAATAGATTCAAGCCTCAGCAGAGCTCGATAAAGAACTTCCGCTATAGAGGCTGTTAGGGTTACAAAACAATAAGAATCAAATCTTTCAGAATAATTGACTTCCAAATCCTACGTACTAAGATGCATGCAAGCACCTATAAATACAAAACCCTACATATAACTCATGGATGGACAGGCCCAATCCGGAGACAAAATGGACTAAATAGCGAGCCCAAGACGCAACACCTTTCAGACCCTACAACTTAGGCCTTATGTTGGCCCATTCTTTTGGGCTTTGGTAATTGGATTATTAATGGACCATCCAAGAATGATCATATGGACTAGAATATGTTGATGGGCTTTAGGGTATGGCCATATGAAGGGTTAGGCCCAATTTGGAAAATTGGGCCATAGTCTGGGCCTTAGAATAAGACCATGTATAGGCTTGGGCCCAATTTATAAGACCATGTATAGGCTTGGGCCCAATTTGGAAAATTGGGGCATATGTTGGGCTTTGATTCCCAGTTGACTTTGGGCCTATGGGTTGGGTCTTGGCCTTGAATAAAGCCAACCTTGGGGTAATGTAGTAATTATCCAAGGATGCATTTATGGTTATGTGATGGTACCCAATTATTAATTGGGTGTTATTTTGGTGTTGACAGTTCAGGAATATGTCATCCAGCAGCTGGGGTTGAGTCTGCGGAACTTCAGCAGTGTAGGATTGTGTCTACGGGACTTCAGCAGTGCCAGGTGAGTTCTCCTCACTATACCAACAGGGTCTACGACACTAGGTCGGTCCCTTGGGATTTTATCCCGGAGTTAGTATGTGTTTGATATTTGTGATCAGTTAGATTGGTACCCTGGTACCTAGGGTGTTATGCGGTTATGATATGTTGGATTGGTACCTTGATAGATAGAATGGTGCTATGCTTAGCAGTTAGTATGATCTGTGCTTATTGCTTGATTATGTGCTATTTATATGTCGACATACATGGATGGTTTGGGTTGAGGCGGTGTCCTGCTTTGTGCGGTTGCGGCCAACATACCCGTGGCGGGTCCGGATAGGCTTTCGGCCCGTAGGAGGCGGTCCAGTCATGCTGAAGGCTCGAGAGTGGTCCAGATAGGCTGTAGGCCCGTAGGAGGCGGTCTAGTCAGGCTGAAGGCTCATTATGCATGCTGTTTGTTACTATTTATTATTGGATGTTAGAGTTTGGTATTTTTGGGGGTAACTCACTAAGCCTTCGAGCTTACATTTTATCGATTATTGTTTTAGGTAATTCTGATGACTGTGGGAAGGCGAAGGCGTGATCGTGCACCTCCTTACATTTTCATGATTGATTCTGGGGATACCCTGATGTTTAAATTATTTGAAAGTAAACTGTAATAACTTAATGGTTTTAAATGTTTTAAAAAGTTTTTAATTGGCTTGAATTTTATGGGTGTTACAGTAACTACTGTTTTGCTAATTACCTTAAATCAACTATTAATTAAGGTAAAATGTGATATGTTGTAACCATACTTGATCGACTTAGTAAAACACGACGCTCGAAGATGTCGAAGTGGTATGACATTCGTCACTCGTAGACCTGCAGGTCCCACTGTAGCTACAACAAGGTGTAGGACGGTCAGTCCAGTATAGATCTATACACAAATTCACGCTCTCCCTCCAAGAGACTCTGGTTACAAAACGAGCCACAAAAGTGATGCCGTGCCCCGAAAGGGTTCAAAACACCAAGAACACGTGTGTGTTCTTGGTGAAATGGATGAAGATTTGAAGATCTAACCAAAATATAATTTCAATGGATGAAATCAAGGAGTGTAATGTAACAACCCGAAGTTGTCCATCGCCGAAACCCGTTTCGTCCGTAAAACACGTCTTTAGCGATTCGTTCCGATTTCATTTTTGGGCTAAATTATCTAAAATTATATGATTATTATAATCAAATGAGTGTCCAAACCCCTTAGGAACTCATGAAATCGGCCCAAATTATTGAGTTGAAATTTTTTAGAATCGTTCCCGCCGGATTACGACAACTTAATCGGGTGCGACCAAAAGCCCCATTTAACGTCGGTATCGGGTAGAAATCATCCGTGTCATCTTAGACACTATTTAAAGGAGATTAAGCTTCCATTTGAAGCTTTTACTCTCTCTCACTACTCTGTCTAACCTCTCTCCTCAATTCAAAGATCTAAGTCCAAAAACATCAATTTAAGGCTTCAAATCATTAAGGTAATTTCCCTAACTCATAGTATAGCATTATTAACCTTCAAATTCGTGTTTAAACTTTGATTTAGGACCATCTTCATGAGTTTACGGCCCTGGAGCATGCTTGGGCCGTAAACACATAAAAAGTGGGGTTTTGAGCCTTAAAACCCCTCCAAACCAATCTTGGGACTTAGATATGACTTTATGGCTTACCATTTCGGACTTAGAACACCTTAGACATGATTTTTGAGGAGTAAACATGAGTTTACTGCCTAAGAACAAGCTTGGTCCGTAAACTCATCATTCATGGAGAGTAAACTCAAAACCAAGTGTTTAAAAGCCACTTAAACACACCATTAGCCTTGGAATAAATCCTAGAACCAACCACTATCAATTTGGGGACCTTAAACATGATAAAAACTCTCCATTTGAGAGTTTACAGCCATAACCCCCCAAGAATAGGTTCCAGGGCCGTAAACTCATAAACATAGGTCAAATGGTGCCTAAAATTCATCCTAAGGCTTGTAAAAATTGTTTGAATCACATGTGATTGGTCTAAGGCAATTAAATCATCAATCTAAGAGGGATATAGGAGGTTACGGTTGTAAACTCCTTGTTTAGGGCCGTAAACTCCCAATTGATGGTATTTTTGGTGATTTAATTCATTCCTAAGCCTTAGATAAATTTATCCCATCATCCCTCAAGTGTTATTGACCATTTAGCACCATAAAACCCTCAACCATGAGTTCACGGCCGTGAACTCATGTGGTTAAAGTGTTTAGGGCCGAAAACTCCCTAAGGAGTTTACTCTTGAAGAGTAAACTCATTTCCCAAGTCCCACACGTCCTTAAATGTCACCCGGGTCACTCCAAACACTTATTTTGAAGTGTTTTCGCGTCTTGGAGTATATAATCATATCTAATTAGTGATTTAAAATCTAATTAGATATATTTGTATATCATTTCATATTACATAGGAACCTCGCATGTTAACAAGCCCCGAACCAGCGCTTAGCATTCAAATCGTCGTGTTTTTTTCGTCTGGTGAGTTCATACCCCTACCATTTTTCAATGGTTTTTCAATGTTTTCAGGGGGGAATACAAGCAAAAGTACAAGAATATATTGTACTTAAATTCATTATTTCATTTGAATGATTTCATAATTTGTACATTTTTAAGAATTGAAAACATATTAACAAACTGTTTTGACTTGCAGAGTTGTTGTTCAAACCAATTTCAATTCTTATTATACTGTATTATACTTTGTACTTAACTATTGATTGATCACACTTTTACAGTTGAAATCATAGATCTTTTGTATTGTCCTTAATAAAACACCCCCTAGATGCGAGTGTGAAGGACAGGTATCATTATAACTTTAGTTAGGTCCTTGATAGTACTCCTCCTAGATACGAGAGTAAAGGACTAATAAAAATAGATTTTACCGTATTAATAACCTTCAGTATTAAATTCATTAATCTTAAGATTGGAGACACGTCCTTTGTAACACTTCCCTTAGATACGAGAGTGGAGGACTACCCCCGTAACCAGAATCTCCGGAAAGGGGGAGAGCGTGACTTGAGTGTCTAGATCTATACGGGACTGACTATCCCGCACCTGGCTGCTAGCTACAGCCGAACCGAAAGGTTCAAGGGTGAAGAAAGTCATAAAAAGATACTAGCCCTGGTCCGAGTCATATCTAGTCTGTAGTATGGTAATGGAACTCGCAATCAAGATTATGAACACTTTACACTTAATTATTAGTTTTATATATGTGTTAAAACTAATGTACATTTAAGGGTAATCAGACTTTCAAGAGACTCCACACACACACTTTAAGTATAGTAGATACTTGTACATTACTTTCAGATTCGGTAACAATTCACACACATTTAGGAAAATATGGGATTTTCCTGGGATAACATTTGAGCATAACCAGAAACGTGTAGTAACTCAGATAACTAAACTTTACAATTCACAAGGGTAAACATGTTTTTCAGTGTACATCTTTTACATTACATTTTGGATTCGATAACCAACTTTTAAGAAAATATGGTATTTTCTTGGGTGTAACTTTTTCAGAAACATAATGGAACTCGTACAATTTCAGAAAACAAAACCGCTTATGAACTCACCAGCTTTATGCTGATTTTTAAACTACTTGTATTCTCAGGTCTGCATTAGACAGGTACCCGATGATTCCTTTTGTCGAAGACGGAGTGCGTTGAAGTCACGTCTTACTTTTGGTCATATATACTGTTAGGTTCAGAAGGTGTTGCGTCTTGGGCTCGCTTTTTAGTCCATTTAGTCTTCGGTATGGGCCTGTCCATCCGTGAGTTATTTTATAGGGTTTTGTATTTATAGGTGCTTGCATGCATCCTAGAACGTAATATTTTAGAAGTAATTCTGTCAAGTATTTTGATCTTCGTTGTAACCCTAATATCCTCTACAGCGGAAGTTCTTTATCGAGCTCTGCCGAGGATTGAATCAATCGAATCATTCGACATATTCAGATTCATTCTTGTGTTTGATCTTTCTGTTAGTATTTTTCTAATCAATCTGTTTGAAGATCTAAACGATCAAAGAGTTTATTAAACTCATTAATTGGTATCAGAGCAGGAGGCTGTGTAATTCATACACATCTCTTCTGTGAAAGAAGTGATTAGGGTTTATTCCGCATTTACTGATATTTATTGAGCCGTCACTCCATAATTGACGTATCTCATTATTTATTTGTTTTGCCCTAATATTACGTATTACAATTCTGATCTTGAACAGGTTAAACGATCAAGCATGGACGATTCTCAATCCAATCCTATAAACATCTCAAACAGTATAGGATCTACAACTAAGATTCTAATTCTTTACACTCAAGATTACGAAGTTTGGGCGCATCATTTCAAAGACTACGTCATTGGATCTGAAGACAATGGGTATCTGATATGGGAAGCCATTGTGTCTGGACCATTTGCTTATTCAGGAACATCCAGAATTATTAAAACTCAAAAGGAGTATAATGATCTGTTAAAGGATGTGAAAGATGTCGCTCAGGAAGAAAAGGAGAAGTTTCAGTGCAACATCAAGGCATTGAGACTGATTCGATTCGCTCTTCAATCTGACACATTTAGATTGGTGAGTTCCTGCAGTACTGCTAAAGAAATTTGGGATCGGTTGCGAGAGTTGTATTCCACAGATGAAGATTTGGAGAACTCAATTCAAACCTTGCTTCTGTCTGAGTTTGGAGAGTTCAAGCAAAATCCTGATGAGTCTGTTACACAGACGTTTGATCGCTTCAATTATCTTCTCAGCAAGATGATCAAACATGATATTGAAAGGAAGCTTATTGAACAGAAGGTCACTTTTCTGAATGGTTTAAGATCCGAATGGAGAGCTGTTGTGTCTACAGTTAAAGCACACGAGCAGTTCAAATCATATTCGCTGGCAAAACTGGTGGGAATTCTAAAATCCCAAGAAAAGATAGTGCTAAAAGAGAAGAGCGTGGTTTCCAGTCTGGGATCTCTTGCGCTCTTGTCCAAGGGTAAAAGTGTTGAAGAAGATGAAGAGGATCTTAATTTGGGAGATCACGATCTGACAGCCGAAGACTATGCCTTAATGGTGTCAAATCCCAGAAGGTTTATCAAGAAGAAGTTTCCTTCCAACAAAAATCATAATTGGCAAGGAAGCTATAGTTCCGAAAGAGTAAAAGATGAACCGAAAGTTGAGGAGTCGAAAAAGGAAGCTAAGGGTGAAGCTGAATCTGGTGTCAGTTGCTTCTACTGCGGGGGAAAGAATCACTACGCAAAGGATTGCGTGCTGAAGAAGATGGCAGAGAAAGACGAAGAGAAAGATGAAGAAGAAAGTCTTATGAAAAGACTGGAAGAGATAAAAAGGAAGAAGGCTGCTACTAATTCTTCTATGAATGCTCTTATTGTGCAGGGTTCGGCAGAGGATGACGAGTTCGGTGGCGTACAGGTGTGGTCGACCGACTCAGAAGATGATGAGGTGCGAAAGCCTTCTCATGGAAAGGCTTATGTCGCAAAAGGTGGTGAAACCGGTGGAAGATGTCTGATGGTGGCTGATGTATCTCAGATGAGGGGATACAACACTGATGGTGGAAATGAAGAGGCCAAGGAGCGAGAGGACTTATGCTTTACAACAAAACCTCTCAATGTGCAGATCAGTGAACTTGATGAACTGATCAAGAAGGTACAATCTGTCTTTATTTCGTTCAAAATTCCACAAAAATCATTTGAAAAGGAATTAAATAACTTGAATTCAAGACTTTCAAATTTAGATAGCTGTTTAACTCAAACTCGAGTCACAAATTCTAATCTAACTGACCAAATAAGCAGGGTGTCATCCAAGAGTGAGGAGCGAAGGATGTGGATTGAGCAGAAGGATTCGGAGCTAATTAAGTCTAGGGATGAAAACATTTATTTACAAAGAGACAATTTGAAATTGTTAAAACAAAGGAATGTGTTTTGTTTGATAGCTAAAAGACTTTATGCTAACATTACTCAACTGCATCTAAATTGTGAAATAGGGCAGAAGATACATCGCATGATTCTACCCTTCCTTGAGTTTAAGGAGGATGAAATCGATGCCGAAGCATACAACTGTGAAAAAGTTGTATCTTCCAATGATGTCAATCCCACTTATATGTATGGTCTGGACAAAATATAATCTTTTATAAAGTCCAAAGACCATAAGGACATGCTTAAAAATCATTTGGATGAAAACGATAAGCTGAAACTTAGGACCGAAACCATACAAAAATTCGACTCATTGAACGCCAATTTAAGTTCAGAAAATAAAATTGATGTTGAAAATGCATCTGAACTTGATGAGGACGATGATATCAGTGAAATTTCTGTAGAGGTTGAAGTGGACTGTTCTGAGTTTGTCAAGAGCGAACCCGAAAACCACAAAAATCTGATTTCTGAAAATTCTGTGGAATTCGCTCGTTTGTCCAAAACCAAGTCCCCAGTCCTTAAAGAAAAGGTCGTTGTGCTTCAGAAGGTTAGAACTACTCCCAATCAGGTGTACAAGGTCACAGGAGTAACCGAACATCAAACAGCCGAACTCACTGCCATAGTGAACAAAGACAATGCAGATGGCTGTGATGAGTTTTTCTGGTTAGCTCCCATAGACAATGCAGACGAAACGGTTGGTCTGTCAGAGCGAACATCCTGGAAGACCAAAGGAAGATATGTGCCAGAACCACTGAATAAGCCTACAAACTTTGACGTACCTGGTACAAGTGGCACAAAAGATATTCCTGTAGAAGAAGTCACCTCCACAAGCGAATCCTCTTCTGTGAAAAGTGAACCAGATATCAAGAAGCTGAAACAAAAAGCCAATATCCACAGACAACCGAAACAGGTGAAAAATCAAAAGCAGCAAAGAAATCTTAGATATAAGAAAAATCTCTCAGAGCGAAAGCAGTTTTGGCGCTCTCAAAATCCTCATTACTCTTACCATGATAAAAATTCTAAGTCAGGGAGAAAGACTTTCGGGCCACACGAAGAATAGAACCGAAAGGATAGGTTCGGTCCCAAAAGCAGCAGCAACCGAAAAGCGAGTTTCGGCCCGCCAAGTAATAACAGGCAAAGACCTGATTTCAGTCCTTCAAGCTTTTCTAATAAAAGACCAAGTTTTGGATCACCAACCAACAACACTCAAAAATCCAACTTCGGGTCATCATCGAGCAGCCACCGAAGGTCCAGGTTCGGTCCCGCTAATGACCACAAACGAAAGGGTCATTTCGGACCTCAAGTTAGAAGAAACTCTCATTCTAATTTCTTTTTCTCTAAATCTTCTCATTCTCAATCTTCTTGTAAGCCCAATTCAGTTCCTACAGAAAGTTCAAGATCATCAACGAACTTGAAAGGAAAAAGGAAGATTTCCTCAGTTAAGGAAGACCAAAAGCAGTCTAGTGCTCAAACCCCAGAATCTGAATCCAAAAAGCATGCAACTAATCCTAATAAAATCAAAGTGTTTACCATTAAAAGAAAAGATGAAACAACCTTAATAAAACGAACATATCTTGTTGATGTTTCTCTTGCTATTCCTGTTCATGTGAAAGGCTCACGTGAACCCAAGAAACTTTGGGTTCCTAAATCTGCTTAATTTTTGCAGGTTTTAAGTGTCGAGCAGTTTGACGAAGAATAGTATATTGACAGTGGCTGCTCGCGTCACATGACAGGGAGGAAGGAAGAGTTAAGAGAGTTTCGATCACTTCAAAATGGTGGCAATGTAAAGTTCGGTAACAACTCCTATGGAACGATAAAAGGTTATGGGATGATAACCAATGGAGACTTCACAATACGAAAGGTGGCGTACGTAGAAGGGCTGCAGCATAATCTCATCAGTGTATCTCAACTGGTAAGAGGTACCGGTCTCAAAGTTTCATTCGACGACGAAGGTTCAGAGATTATAGAGAAGAAATCCAACAAGGTCATTCACAAATCAGATCGAAAAGGCGAAATGTTTCCTCTGAATCTCAGACGAATCAAAGGAAATCCAACCATATGTCTCTTGTCCAAAGCTCATTCTGACGAAAGCTGGTTGTGGCACCGAAGGCTCTCACATCTCAACTTCAAGGACATCAACAAGCTTGTCACTGGAGGTCATGTTCGGGGTCTTCCATTGCTCAAGTTTGATCGAGAACATTTGTGTGCTGCATGTGAAATGGGGAAACAAAGTCATCAAAGTCACCCATCAATTATAAACACAAAAGTTGTTGAACCACTTGAGCTGCTTCACATCGACTTGTGTGGTCCATCATCAATTGAGAGCATTGGCGGTAGCAAGTACATTCTTGTTGTTGTTAATGACTTCTCACGTTTTACATGGGTATTCTTTCTGAAGCACAAATATGAGGCCACTCCCAAGTTAAAGATGTTTATCAAGCAGGTTGAAGTGCAACTGAGAAAAGTCGTTCGAAACATTAGGAGCGACAATGGACTGGAATTCAAGAACAAAGAATTCGAAGACTTTTTGGAAGAAAAAGGAACCGGTCATAACTTCTCAGCTCCTTACACGCCTCAACAGAATGGTATTGTCGAAAGGCGAAACCGATCCTTGTGTGAGGCGGCCCGAACTATGCTAAGTTTTGCTTCTCTTCCCTTATATTTCTGGGCTGATGCTATTGCTGCAGCATGTTTTACGCAGAATAGATCCTATCTCAACAAGCGTTTCTCTCTCACTCCTTATGAGATCATCAATAACAGGAAGCCGAACGTAAAATTCTTCCATGTGTTCGGTTCACGGTGCTTCATCTTCAACTCCAAAGAACATCGTAACAAGTTTGATGTTAAAGCTGACGAAGGAATTTTTCTGGGATATTCTCTTACTTCAAAGGAATACCGGGTTTTAAATAAGCGTTCTAGAAAGATTGAAGAAAAACTATTATGTGACTTTCGATGATAATTTCGTCAAGAAACTAAAGACTACTGAAGAAGCAATTGGAGATATTTTCTGTCAAACAGGTCAAGTCACAGCCACGATTGCTAATTTATTCGATCAATTTGTTGACTTATTCGATGAACCTGAGAAAGCCACTCTCTCGGAAGCCAAGGCAGCAGATAACAAAATCGATCGTCTGAAGAAAATTGTCGAAGATGCAGCCAAACAAATGGGTGAAGGAGAACAAGTTCCAAACGAACCTCCTCAGCACGGCACTTCAGTTGAGGGGCAGAATCTATTTTCTTCAAATCAACCGAACTCACACTTTCAGGGGGAGAATTCTATTCCAGTAGCACCCGAAAGCCCAGCTACACCCGAAAGTCCTGTAGCACCCAAAAGCCCTGCTACACCCAAAAGTCCAGTTGCACCCGAAGGTCCGAATCAATTTGAAATTCCAAATAATTCATCATCAGTCGAGGGGGAGAATTCTGATATGTTCTATGATGACGATAGTCAATCTGAATTGGAAGAAATGGTCAACGCCGAATTGGATCCATCCTATGATCCAAACTATCATCCCCTCATTAAATGGACCAGAGATCATCCTGTATCTCAGATAGTGGGTAATGTATCTGAAAAAGTCCTGACCCGATCCCAAGTGAAAGCAAAGCAATCCTCCCTATTCTCTAAAGTAGAGTTCTGCATGTATAATTCTTTCGTATCCAAAGTTGAACCGAAGACAGTCAACACTGCTCTTGATCATTCGGATTGGGTTCAGGCTATGCAAGATGAACTCAATGAATTTGAAAGAAACAAGGTCTGGCGTCTCATTCCAATACCAAAGGATGCCTCAGTCGTTGGTCTCAAATGGGTATTCAGAAACAAAATGGATAAGGAGGGTAATGTGATTCGAAATAAAGCTCGTCTCGTGGTGAATGGATACTGCCAGGAAGAAGGAATTGATTACGAAGAAACTTTTGCTCCGGTAGCAAGGCTGGAATCTGTTCGAATATTTCTTGCCTACGCTGCACACAAGAACTTCGAAGTCTATCAAATGGATGTGAAATGCGCCTTTCTGAATGGATAACTTGAATAAACGGTTTACGTGGAGCAACCTCCAGGTTTTGTGAATGAAAAGCATCCAAATCACTGTTACATTCTCGACAAGGCAGTTTATGGTCTGAAACAAGCGCCTAGGGCATGGTATGAAATGCTAACTAAGTTCTTAAAGATGTCTAAATTCAAACAAGGTTCGGTTGACCCAACCTTCTTTCGAAAGAAGGAAGGTAACCACCTTATGATAGTTCAAATCTATGTCGATGATATCATCTTTGGCTCAACGAATCCCAGCTTAACAGCTGAATTCAGAAAGCTGATGGAGACTAAATTTGAAATGAGCTCAATGGGTCCGATTAACTTTTTCCTTGGTTTAAACATTAGACAGGGACCCGAAGGCATCTTTATCAACCAGGAAGCATACACCAAGACTCTTCTTGCTAAATTTGGCATGATGGGAGATTCAAAGGTCAAAGTCCCAATGGCGTTCGGCACCAAACTCACACCATCCTTGGAAAAACCGGCAGTCGATATTATGCTATATCGCCAAATGATTGGTTCCCTGATGTACGTCACAGCTAGCAGGCCCGATATAATGTTTTCTGTATGTTATTGTGCTAGGTTTCAAGCGAATCCTCGTGAACCACACATGCTAGCAGTGAAAAACATACTCCGATATCTGAAGCGAACCACCTCCCTTGGTCTTTGGTATCCATCAAACTCTGGTTTCTTTGTTCAAGCATACTCAGATGCAGATCTTGGAGGATGTGGTTTAGACAGGAAAAGCACTACAGGAGGTTGTTAATTCCTCGACGGAAAGTTGGTAAGCTGGCAATCTAAGAAACAAACATGTGTTTCACAGTCTACAGCCGAAGCAGAATACATTGCAGCCGCTTCTTGCACATCTCAAGTAATTTGGATCCAAAGCCAACTCCGGGATTATGGACTCAATATGAAAAAGATCCCTCTATATTGTGACTCAGAAAGTGCAATTAGGATCTGTCATAACCCGGTGCAACATTCCAAAACCAAACACATTGCATTGAGGTATCACTTCATTAAAGATCACGTAGAAGACGGAAACGTAGAAATTCATTTTGTTCGAACTACTGATCAATTGGTTGACATCTTCACCGAAGCCCTTCCTGAAGCCAGTTTCAATAAAATTCTACAAGGGCTAGGTATGATGGAATCAGAGTCAGTACCAAAAACTAGTTCTCAGGACTGAAAGTTGGAAGCGAAATGAACCGAACGTTCGGGTTCGGTTCACGTGAGTGTCGAAATGAACCGAGCGCTCGGGTTCGGTCCTATTCTCTTATCTTCGCTTATCACTTAAACGTAGTTTCTTTGGTTGTAAACTTTTTGTACTCTTATTTCTCATTTTCAAAGTTTTTTTTCTTTGTCTTCTTTATTTTTTTATATATATCAAAAACTCCAAAATATTTTATTTCTTTCTTTTCCTCAAAAACTCCAAAAATATTTTTTGTTTGTTTTTCTCTTTAAATCAAAAACTCCAAAAATATTTTTTTCTTTTCTTTTGTTAATTTTTATTTGTGGATATTTGTAGGGAAATTCTAGTTCTCATGTTTTAATTAGTTAAATGTCCCTAGAAGCATGCTGATGTATGTGTCCAAAGCCTCACCCGATTCTGAATAATAGCCTTACTGACTTGGTAAATACAACCCTTGTCTTCCCAAATAGGCTTTTATATTTATTCTAATCATGAGCTACCATACTCTCTTCTCACATGAGATAAGAGTTTTCTGCTTGGTCCTTATTTTAACAGCAGAGGTACTTTTGTTTCTTTACACCATCTCCAATATCTTTCTCCATCCTATTCGTCTCATACACATAACCCTTGCTCTCAGAAATTACCACTGAGGTTTATGGTTACACAATTTATGTGTTTATGATCTTAGCTTCATGCCACTACGTGCTAAGTGAAACCCACAATTCAATACCCACTATGCATTGACGGTGAACAATTAAATTTGCTCTAGTTTTCACTAAAGAATTGACGAATTCACCCATGGGGCTGTACCTTGAAATCTCTAAATTTTCTCTTTGTGTGATTCTTATGAAATTATTAAATCCCATAACATTTCTTCCCTTAGAATCCATTTTTTTTTGAGATTTTCCCTAAAAGTAATTTCAAACTGCCACTTAAATTTTCTTCACACCTACTTGTTCAACAGACTACATTGGTCTCACAAGTACTTCAGTCGATTTCTGTCTTATGTCAAACTCAGGAATTCTGCACTAAAGCGAAAGCCACCCAAATTAGCCTAATTAAAATATGCCTTTCAACACTTCTTAATAAGTGTCTAATCGTAATTCAACGGGAAACCAAACAAACACTTTAAGGTCTCTCTTGACTTTGAAGGAAGAGATTCGTGCCCGGGATCCATTGTTTCGTGTCTTAACTGACATCACAATTTCCCACATATGTGTTGCTTTATTTCTTTTTCATATACACACTCTATGCACGGAAATCTTTTTGATTTTCCATAATTCTGGTTTCATTACTTACAAACAAATTTTGGCTCTAAGATTCAACGTTATAAAAGAGATGTGGCTCACAATGTTACACGTGGTTACTTTGCTTTATAATGACAGCTCACTCTAAAGGGATAAGTTGCTGACTCAGCCGAAAGTCCAATCGGTTTGATATTTCAAACGGCGCTTGATGGGAAGGCGTGTGAAGTGGAACTTTTTTTTGACATGTTAAACGGTGCCTGATGGGAAGGCGTGTGAATCGGGACAATTCTTCTTTCTCCTGCGTAATCATCGGGGCTCTACACTGTCACGCGTCGATCATCTAAGGAAACTCTTCGTATTTCCCTTGAAGATTTGGGAACAAATTTTTCTCTCTCTTCTCACCACAGTATAAAAGGTAATTTCTACCATCATTTACCTCTTTACTGCACCAAACCTTCAGAGAGCAAGAAAAGCTTCGTTTCTTCTACTGTTCATCATCTCTTCCAAATTACTTTCTTCAATGGCGGATTCATCCTCACTTCATGCTACATCTCACATTCTGCCAATTCGTCCTCAACAAAGCTTGATTATCGACCTCACTCCTCAAGTTTATGATGCATTCATGTTTCCAATCATGGAATGTCTCAGGTACTCACCGCTGGTTCCCGCTCTCACCAAGGTCGAAACTGTTCCCATGGAGTGTCTCTCGCAAATCTTCTCCACGACCCACTATGACAAGTCTGTCGATCGAATCTTCTTCGACATTCTTGATCACAAGGCCTCCATCTCCAAGCAGCAATTCTGTTTGCTTTTAGGGTTTACACCTGATGAATCTAGGGTTAACCCTGAATCTATCCCGGTGGGACAATTGTTTTCCATGTTTTATAACATGGGATACACTGAAGTTCTGACGACGGTTACCAAATTCAAGAAGTCTTGCTTACCTCCTCAATGGAACGGCTTCTTCACAGTCTTGTTCAAGGGGTTATCAGAACGTAGTGCAGGCTCAGACGGGGCGAGTCGTCTGTTTATGACCATTCTTTATGGGTTATATCACAACATCAACCTAGATTATGGGTCGGTTCTATGGCAGCAGCTGATTCAGAGTCTCGCATCCACATCTCGCCATTCAGAGATCTCCTATGCCAGATTCTGGACGCTGGTCGCAAAATGGGGAATGGACAAGTATCACGTTCCAATCGTTGTTGATTCTCTACTTTCTTCGATAGGTACTTTCCACACCACGAAGATTATTGTATCTGATTCTTCTAAGTTTCAGTTTATTGGCTCAATCCCTGAGTCAATGTATGGGGATGTTCCAAGCGACAGCCGGATCATCAGAACTTACAAGGAGTTTCGTCGCTCTGGTCCCAGAGAACTCACTCCTGACATGATTCAATCGATTCATGATGTTGATCGGCCTGCTCCCAAGGCAAAGAAGAATGACAAAGGAAAAGACAAGAATGTTGTCAAGGGAGCGAAAGGTCCTTCTCCGAAGAAACGAAACCCCTCCAAAGCCGCCCAATCTCCTCCTCCAAAGAAGAGAAAGACTCAACCTAGGCGAAAGCTAATTCTTGCCTCCTCCTCCAGTGAATCTGAGGAAGACAATTCAGACTCCGAAGAGTCTCTACGTGGTAATACTCCTCCACGTTCGCCTACCCCTGAGGTACATGTTTCCACTAGACCTGTTTCTCCTCCACCAATCTCTATTTCTATTTCTATTCCCCCCATAACCTCCACTACTCAAATACCACCAACTTCTATCCCTGTACCCCCTCCCATTTTCACTGAAGCAACAACAACAACCACCGCTGGAGTTCGAACCAACGTATCTGATACGGGGGCACCTACTACAGCACCCGAACCCACTCCCACTACCGAACATACATCCGTACCCGAACCTACTTCCACAAACGAGCCTCCACCCTCACTCACATCTCCTGCTCCCTCAGCAGATAATGAAGAACCTTTCCTTGGAGGAGAGGACATGACATTTGACTCGGTCTATTACAGTCTGTACCAAATGCAGAGCGATGATGACGATGATGCTCCGGTAACTAAGAAGCATCTCAAGGAGCTTCATGCGAAGATTGATTCTCTGATTGCTTCCTCCTCTTCTTCCTCACAATCTACCATCTCTGAGGCTGCTATTCAGGGGATTATTGATGCTTTTACTAAGGCTCATGAAGCTTCCATCAGCTCAGCCACTGCCACCATTGACGCATCCACCAAGGCATGTGCTGCTGCGACCGGAAAAGTCGAAAAACTATTTGTTGACGCTACTTCTCTTTTACAGTCTTTACAAGGAACTGCTGAATCAAATGCAGATAGGCTTGACTCTCTTGTCCACAAGCTGGCAACCTCAGTTGCCTCAGAACTGGAGTCATTTGCCAGTCTTCGTCAAGCTCTCAGTGATGACAACACATCGTTTAAGACGACTATTGAGGAGCACCTGACTAAACTGCATAAAGACCTCGCTGCCGAGAACTCCGTCATGGACGCTCTCGCTCATAAGACCACCACTCTCAAGGTCAAAAGTCTTCAGCTTTTCCACTCTCAAAAGGAAGTTGACTCTCTTCGATCTGAGCGTGAGGTTATTCATTTGTGTGTTTCGGATGTCCACGCCGCCCTTTCCAACATCCTTGAAGCCCTTGATCCGATACTGAATTACTCAGTGAGGCGCACTCTCGCGGAGAAGCTTGCTCCTGCCCTTGCTCTCCTAAGCAAAATTGAAGGGCTCCTTGAGTTCGTGTCCATTCCGAAACAAGGGGGAGAAGATGTATCTCAACCGCCTCCCACTTCTACAAAAACTAAAGCAACCGAACCTCCTTCAGCAGGTCAAGCCTCAGGTTCGGGTGTCAAAGATAAAGGAAAGAAAATTGCTGAAGACAATGATGATGATGATAAAGAGACGATTACAGATCTCTTAAAGAAACAAGGCTGTGATAAAGATGCAGACATGAGCGCTCGCGTTGCCAGAGAGGCTAAGGCGAACGAAAGAAAAATGAAGGAGGCTCATGACCTTCTTGAGAGCAGGAAAACCCTTTTTCCTCCGTGGACTCTCGAGAAGCTTTTGAAAGAGGCTATCGAAACTCCCAGCATTCTGTGTCTTGAACCAGTGATTTCATTGGATCGTATCAACTCTGTTGATTCTCAATTCGACATGCCACTGACCCGAAAAGCCTTCATCTTCCATGCCTTTGATAATGTTGCTGATGTCCCTCATCCTCATCCAAAGGTTGATAGGGAACTCGTCAAATTCTATCTGAAGTCTGCTCAACCACAGTATCAAACTTGGAGCGCTCAGAAGATTGTCAACGTTCGGGTCCTCAAGCCGTTTCGTGAGGGGAACTTCACGAACGTTCGGTTCAAAGTACTGAGGGGTTCTGCTAAAACCGAACATGCCATATCGCTTGCTGATCTTCCCAACCTGAATCCACATGACTGGATTATTTTGCACAACATCCTCCTCACAACGAAGCTGAGTATGGTCCAATTATTGATCACTTCAAAAGGATGCTTGTATGCTACATTATGGAGGTTGTCAAGATGGATCAGGAGATCGCTAGCGTATTCAAGAAAAAGCCCACTATTTCTCCTGTTGGCTCTGCTAGTGATTTGAACATGATGCAGATGGGAATGATCGACCCGAAACGGAATTCTGTCATGTTTACAAGGAACGAAGGCTAAAAATGCCTGTTCGCCTTGGCTGACAAACACCTTTACACCACTGCATGCTTGGAACATGTTCTAAGTATCATTCATCGATGCAAGCAGAATTCGGCAGATGACAAGAAGTACTTCGATGACATGATTCAGTGGTACATTCGCTTCAGACAGACTATCCTTGCTCTCATTCCACGTCTGTTTGATACCACTAAGAAAGTTCCTGCAGCTGGACCCAGCAAGCCGAAGAGATAGTCTCGCTCCAATTGACGCAAAGGGGGAGATTGTTAGGTTCAGAAGGTGTTGCGTCTTGGGCTCGCTTTTTAGTCCATTTAGTCTCTGGTATGGGCCTGTCCATCCGTGAGTTATTTTATAGGGTTTTGTATTTATAGGTACTTGCATGCATCCTAGAACGTAAGATTTTAGAAGTAATCCTGTCAAGTATTTTGATCTTCGTTGTAACCCTAATATCCTCTACAACGGAAGTTCTTTATCGAGCTCTGCTGAGGATTGAATCAATCGAATCATTCGACATATTCAGATTCATTCTTGTGTTTGATCTTTCTGTTAGTATTTTTCTGATCAATCTGTTTGAAGATCCAAACGATCAAAGAGTTTATTAAACTCATCATATACTATGTATCACACTTGTACAACTTTACTTTTAAAACAAATGTAAACTTTTATATGTAATGTAATGGTTGTTTACTTTGCTTACTATGTGCAATGGATTTGATACTTAACGTGGAGTCCGCCCCAGAAATGTTTCTGCCTTTGGTTTTCGGGGTGTGACATGTAACTTGGATATGAAGTGTAACAACAAATCAAGGAAAGAACACTTACAAATGAAGGGATTTCATACTTAAGGAGGGGTGTGTACGGCCCAACATGGTTGTACGACCGTACACTCATGTGTATGGCTGTACACTCCCTCAAATGGAGTGTATGGCTCGGTTTTGTTGCTAGAAGTGTACACGATCCATTCCTATGCTCAATGCTTGAATGTACTGAGCTTTGGACCTTTGAACGGACTCTAAACAAGGTTAAATGATGGCAGAAACGAGTTTGACACTCAGTTGAGTTGAATGGTTGGACTTGATAATGTAAAAATTTTCGGGTTGTCACACGTGGTGGGGGTGGGGGTTGAGTTTCCAGTACAATTTCATCCTCTGACTCATCGAGGCTTTGTATTGTGGTTAAGAGTGAAAGGGTGATATTTGGCTTTGGATTTGAGATTGTTGGAGTGAGGTTTGGCTTTGGGGTTGATTTGGTGAAAGTTGATCGGAACGACAAAGTTGGTGAACATATTTGGAGTAACATTTGACAATTGGACATGGTGGTATTGCATAACATTTTGGTATTGGAATTGTGGAGGAGATTGAATGGGGAGTCCAGTTGGGAACGATAAACCGCTTGAGATGACTCGATGACGAAAATGTTTTAAGTTGGGGTACTTGAACTCGAAACATTGGTTTTCTTTCTTCTATCGGAGTTTGGGGTTGGATTGTTGGGATTCATTTTTCTTTAAGAAATAGAGAGAAATTGACAAGGTGAAAATAATGAGGTATTTTATAGTTGTGTAATATATATATATATATATATATATATATATATATATATATATATATATATATATATTCGAAGTGTAGTCATTAGAATCAAAAAAAGAAAAAAATAATCCTCCAATGGGCTGAAGAGAGAGGAGACGGGGAAGCCTCCCCTCGGTCACAAACCGCGCAAGCAAAACCGCACCCTTGGTATTGTGTTCCGGGGTGCGGTTTGTTTCCCCGCTACATACCGTGTAGTCTAATAGTTCTAAACACCGTAATTTTATTTATAAAGCTCCAAACGAATAAGAATAGAGATCGTTGGTTTCAGCGACGAGTGAGTTAGGAATTATCCGCGTGATGTGTATCATTTGCAAATGCACATTTTTACATAACGACTAATTTAGTCTTATTCTTATTTATGTTAAGTCAATATCATTGATTCATTATATACTTATTTAATATTTAATGTTATTTGAAAAGTTGGAATAAACATATGCTAAAACTGTAGTTTATCAATTGCTATAGAATTTTTATTTTTTTTAGAGCAACTATTTGGAAGTTAAGACATGTATTTTCACAAGTATCCGTTAGCATACTTCTAAATTTGATACATAATATTGATGAATAAAATATTTGGGCTTCAAGAAAACGAGTTGTATATTATAAGTTATCATAAAGTTGTATGTATGTATAAAGTAATCCAAAAATATCTTCAATGGATTTCTGTTTACATTTTGTCTGGTCGGCTTCCTCCTATCCTAATTCACCCACTTCTCCGCCCGCTATATTTTACTGATGGATTCACTGTTGCTCATGAGGTGTCTGAATGCGACAAGATAACGGATCGTACTCTATGCGTGTGTTAAACATTGTATGTGTGCGTGTTTCTTTACAGATCCAAAGATCTCTTCCGATATAAATATCCTCTTTTAATTATCAATCCATCTGTCTTCATATATACGTTAAATTATAAGATCACAGATCTTTCTATAAGGTTCCATCAATTGTCTGCCGCGATACGATGATATTAGGGTTCATAATCATCCAATTCAATTGGGTTTCTGATTCCTAACCCGGAATCGCAAGAAAAATACTCAATTGTCGGATGATTACCACAACCTTTTGATTTCCATTGAAGTTCGTCTGTGAAAAGCCTAGCGATGTTAACGTCCTCCAAGTGTTCGACGAAATTACTCTGAGGTTTAAAGTGAAAGACTTTCTTTTCTGCTGTAAAGGAGGTATGTTACTCTTAGATATTGATCTTCCTGCATATAATTGTCCATTGGTTCCTTTCTATTTTGAGTAATTTCCTTTTATGTCTATATCTCTTCGAACTTTTCACCCAAAATTAGGAAATCTCACTACATCTATTAACTATTAATTATTAGTGGTTGCACAGGGTGCACTTCTTTTTAATTAATCGTTACTATCATGCATAATTCAGTTCTTCTATCCCTTCTTATCATTCTACACGACTAATTATGATTGGTTGGATGATTTAGGATCTTTCTTGTTGAATTCAAATTATTGTATTTCTATAAATAACATTAGTGTTCTATTATGATTATGTAGAAAAATGGCAACACAGGTTGAGCCACCAAATGGGGTTAGATCAGAAGGGAAGCACTATTTTTCTATGTGGCAAGCATTATTTGAAATTGATACCAAATATGTTCCCATTAAGCCAATTGGAAGAGGTGCATATGGTATTGTGTGTTCTTCTGTTAATCGTGAAACCAATGAGAAAGTTGCAATAAAGAAGATACACAACGCGTTTGACAACCGTATTGATGCCCTTAGAACATTGCGTGAGCTTAAGCTTCTTCGACATCTTAGACATGAAAATGTTATTGCTCTTAAAGATGTCATGGTGCCTATACACAGAAGAAGTTTTAAAGATGTGTATTTGGTTTATGAGCTTATGGATACTGATTTGCATCAGATTATTAAGTCATCTCAGGCTCTTACAAATGATCACTGCCAGTATTTCCTCTTTCAGGTATATTTTGACTCTACAAAATTACTTGAATTTTGTAAATCTTGAAAAGCTTGAAAATGACATGAATTTATAAATCTTGGTAATCTTGAAAGTGTACCCTGCATAATGCAAGTCTTGAAATTTTTGAAAATAACCCGGATTTTGTAAATCTTGAAATAACGCGAATTATGTAAATCTTTGAAAAAGACCACAGATTTTTGTAAATATTGAAAATAACCCGAATTTTGGAAATCTTGAAAATCTTGATTTGGGTTCTTTTCAATATTTACATAATCAAAGGTTATTTCAAGATTTTCAGGATTCGGGTTATGTTCAAGATTTATAAAATTCAGTGTTTTTTAATTTCCATACCCAAAAAAAACCCAAATTTTGCAAATCTTGAAAATCTTTATTTGTGTTCTGTTCAAGATTTACATAATTCAGACTATTTCAAGATTTTCAAGATTCGGGTTATGTTCAAGATTTATAAAATTCAGTGTTTTTCTTTTCCATACCCAAAAAACAACCCTGAATTTTGTAAATCTTGAAAACAAACCCGAATCTTGAAAATCTTGGTTCAAGATTTACATAATTCGGACTATTTCAAGATTTTCAAGATTCGGGTTATGTTCAAGATTTACAAAATTCGGGTTTCTTAAAAAAAAAACCCAAATTTTGTAAATCTTGAATATAACCCACAATTTAATTCTCAGCTTTTACGAGGCCTCAAGTATCTCCATTCAGCAAACATCCTCCACCGTGATTTAAAACCCGGAAACTTACTCATAAATGCAAATTGTGACCTAAAAATTTGCGATTTTGGTCTTGCAAGAACAAGAACCACAAAAGATCAATTCATGACAGAATACGTTGTCACCCGTTGGTATAGAGCCCCAGAGCTCCTCCTTTGTTGTGACAACTATGGCACCTCCATTGACATTTGGTCTGTTGGTTGCATCTTTGCTGAACTTCTTGGAAGAAAGCCTCTTTTTCCAGGCACAGAGTGTCTTAATCAATTAAGACTAATCATAAACATTCTTGGAAGCCAAAGGGAAGATGACATTGAGTTTATTGATAACCCAAAAGCAAGAAAGTTCATAAAGTCGCTTCCTTTTTCACAAGGGACTTCGTTTAATCGGTTGTATCCTCATGCACATCCGTTGGCTGTTGATTTGTTGCAAAAGATGTTGGTTTTTGATCCTTCGAAGAGGATTAGTGTGACCGAAGCACTTCATCATCCGTATATGTCATCACTTTATGACCCGAGGTGTGATCCTGTGGTTACATGTCCATTGGATATGGATATAGATGAGGATCTAGGGGAGGAGATGATTAGAGAGATGATGTGGAAAGAGATGCTTCATTATCATCCTGAAGTTGTTGCCAATGGTAATGCATAGGTGATGTTTCTTGTTACCATTGTTGTTGTTGTTGTTGTTGTTGTTGTTGTACACTAATTATGGATACATGAGAACGACTGAAATGCTTGTTTTATCTTGCATGAATGCGCTGATTTTATATCTTTTTGAAATAAAGATTTATGAAATGTGCTTGAATTAGAGCATGAATGTTTCATGTTGCATGACTATATGTTTCTTTTTTTTACCATTAAGTCGTGTATGGATAAAATGGTTGAATGGGTAATGATGGCTGAATTGGTGTTGTTTACATAAGGTTTGATACTTAGCTTATTAATTGTTCCACACCGTTATAAGTTAAAAAAGTGTTTGGATAAAAATAGTTTATAGCGGTGACAAATAACTAATAAGTCATTTTTTTATAAGTTAACTCCGTCTAACTTATTAGTTTATAAGTCAGGAAGCTAATAAAATATAAACCAATAAGTAATAAGTTTTTTTTTGCCAAACACCCCCTAAACGATCATTTTCCCTTTGCATCCAAACAAATTATTTTCACAATGTACATCAATTCTCACGATATTAATTAGTTTTAAGGATATTGATCAAGTTTAATATGAGAGGGGTTGGGTGGAAAAAAAATATGAATGACAAATACATAAAGGGTTGGAGTTTTAACACGTTAAATTGGTTTTTTTTTTTTTTTTTTTTTTTTTTTTTTTTTTTTTGTCTTAATTCATCAATTCATTATGTCTGGACTAGGTTAAAAAAACAACTATGTATAGTTTTCCAGCTTTAACCCATAAAGTTTATTAAATTAAATGACAATATCCTTTAATGCTGGTAAGGGCAATGAATATGTAAAACTTCCCAATCATTTTTCACACTCACTTCTCTCTAGAAATCCATAAAGCTTACAAATCTTCAATTTTCTAATTCAAACAAACGTCACATGTCATTAGTCGAAGGAAGTAGTTATTGTCTAATTTCGGTGTTTTGATAAAAATGCACCATATGGGGAAGTTAGCAAAGCAAAGCATACCACACTGATTTGGAATAACTTTGTGTAACTCTGACAACACAACAAATTCTTTGCTAGATGCAATCTATGCTACCAAGTTATTTTCGACTCCAATAGCATGTTCAATCAACATAATATAAGTTTTCATAATTCTTATTATCTTTTTAATAAGTTACGATTAATATATAATTTGGAATTTGGTGACTCGAATGAATAATCCAACCCAAAATGAAATGAAGAAAGCCCAAATGACGATTCCAAATATACTTGTATATGGGCTTTGCTCTGTAGTTGCTAAAGTTTATGCTTATACATATTCATAGTTAAGGATACCGATGTAATCACTTTTGAAACAATCGAGTAATAAAAGTGTTTTCTGTCTCCTGTCCGTAGATCTACGTCATATCGACTGAACCATGTTAAATTTTTGTATAGTTTTATCACTTTCTTGGGTAATAGTTAATTTTTAGTTTGGTTTTTTTAATTGGCTTAGTTTATTTAGCTTAATTTAATTTATAATTAGTTTAGTTTAATTTACGATTAGTTTCTTCTTAATTTATAACTAGTTTAGTTTAATTTAATTGTTAGTTCCAATTTATAAAAGAACCAACTACACTTGTAATGTAATTGATGAAGAATTCACACATAAGATGGTCGCAAAAATAGAAAACACTCAAGTCAATATAAAAGTCCTAATATCAACGTCCAAGGATGTAAAAGTACTCTAAGATAATAATGTAGCTTTGCAACATTGTGGTGACATGATATTAAAAATAGTCTTAAGATAATAGTGTAGGGTGTATAATGACTCATGAATTAGTGTAAATTTCGGTGATTCTAAAGGACTATTACGATTTAATGAAGACAAAACAATACATATCTTCAAACACTAAGACTAACCAATCAAAATACCGCAAGACCAAAATGCTCTAGACCTAAAAAATACCTCACATGACCGGATGGATCTTGACAAAAACTGAAAATAGATAACTTCGGGCTTGTGATCTTACAAATGCTATAGAGTTGGACCGCACTATACGGGTCTCAAATCAGTATAGAGTTGGACGCGCATCTGGTCAGAACGTTCCAGTCTAGTCATTTTTTGGAATGGTCCCATACGGTTTTAGGTGGTCTTTTTCGGTTCGGTCTTTTTTCAATCTAGTCTTATGGTCTTTTCGTACTCTTCTTTCGGTTTGGTTCCACAGTTTTTACAGTTCCGTTTTAGTTTCCGGTTTTTCTGTTAACCAATATGTGATTAATATCAAAATGCTACATTAAAATTTAGCAAAAATGATACATTAGAATTTAATAAAGGAAAATAGAAAGAAGTTGGATAATGTTTGATTAACAAATGTGTGATTGACCCAAATGTGATATATATATATATATATATATATATATATATATATATATATATATATATATATATATATATATATATATATATATATATATATATATATATATAAACTTTGTCTTCCGGTATTTTTTTAGACCATTTTCAGATTGGTATCAAACTAGTATTACGTTGGTCTCATAACGTTTCAATCCTTTTTGAGATCGGTCTCGAAACAATCCTGTTTTTTTTGGTATTGTTTTCGTTGGATCTTTTTCTCGAACCCGTCTTTTTTGTTCCAATCTTGTTCTAAATGTTTGATCTAAAATCAGTCTTATTAATCATGTTTATTAAGAGTAATAATACAGCAAACAATTCAAGGATGATAGCTATGAATTGCTTGTACGTTCAAAATTTTAAGCACCAACAAGTCAATAACCATTGGATTAGACCTATTACATGTGGTATTCATTCATTGAACTAAAAGGAAGGGAGAGAAAAAAAAAAAAGACAAATTTAGTCGAATCTTATAAACTTTGTTCAAGAATTTAGCCAAAAATTAAGCAAAATATCAAAATAGACATTAAAGGCCCACAAAACACCATATTTTTCTACAGAAATACGATCTTTTTTTAGATGTTCTTTCGATTATATGTTTTATTTCATTTTTGCTTTTGTTCATTTTTACACAGCATGTTAATCACTATGAACTTGGAATTAATGCATCCACATATGAATTTTGAACCTATGTGTTTGTAATTATATCTCATCTAAGTGTTTGAGAATGGATTCAGGGAGTTTTAAGTTTAATTTTTTTTAAATGATGTTAAAAAATGAAAGTTAAGGTTTTTTTTAATAAAATTTGCCTTTTCATTTTTACATGGATCTTGGAAAATATAAATGACCTATAAAAAAAGGTAAAAATGACATCGTTGTGTGTCTTCACAAGGATTTTAGTATTTTCGCTAAGTTTTTGTAAAAATAGTCGACTATTTGAGTCTTTTTCTTACTTTTTTAGTTAAATTTTGAAACAAATTTATAAGATTGTCTTATATTTATTTTCTAAAAAAATGGTTAAGAAGACATATTTCATATTTGGTACGGCAGGTGGTCCCAAAGGGTAGAGGTGAAAACTAATAATACCTATTTGGAACTTTGTGATTGATGTTCATTGATGATAGATGCATTCACAACGATTAAAATGCATACTTTTCATTAGGCAATGATATTGATCTTCTTTTTGTATTTATGGCAATCATTAAAGTAGCAAAAATAAGTTCGTTAATCAGTTAAAGAGTAAATTACAGTGTTGTCGCATGGTTCATCATATTCATCTATAATTTTGTTCTAGTTTTTTTTATATGACTCGTCTTTATGTTTTCACATGTGCTTTTTGAGACTAACTTCGTAAATTCCCATCCATTAAGGGCGTGTTTGACACAGAGTTTTTGGAAACGTTTGGGAGCTTCTAGCTTTTAGCTTTTGACAAAACGCTCTAGTTTAAACAAAAAGCTTCGTTTGGCAGTATGAGCGTTTAGCTTTTAGTTTTAACAAAACGCTCCGATTCTAAAAGTTACTTCATGTAGCTTTTAACAAAACGCTCCGGAGCTTTTGAAATTAATTTCCATAATTACCCTTAAAAATATATTTATATATATTTTTATTTTTAATCAATTTTCCTTTTATATAATTTTATATATTTCAAAAGCTTCCAACTACTTTTGCCAAACATTCATATAACAAATAAAAGCTACAGTTTCCCGCTACCAGCTACCAGCTACACGCTACCAGCTAACCGCTACCCGCTTCCAGCTAACAGCTACTTTAAATGTTTGTAAATTAACAATCATACTTCTTTTAATTTTCTCAATTATATTGACATTTTTGATAAACCAAATATTATTTCTGTAAATTATTGAAAAACAAAAAGATTTTTCTCCGTATACCACCACCTCCAAAAAAATTTCATCACCATGACCCTCATATCACCACCAATATATACCACCACCACATCATTTTTCATCACCACCACTATTATCATTTATGAAACGTTTAAAAAAACGAAAAATAAGTTTTAAAAGGGTTTTATAAAAATAAAAATTATATAAAAATGTAAAAAAAAATAATAATAATAAGTTATAGAAAAAAACTATAGATTTTTTTAGAGCATTTAAAAATACTTCCATTTAAAAAAATTATATAAAAATTAGAAAAAAAATCTAAACCAAATTTAAAAGTTTTATTAAAAAATATAGTAAAACAAGTTTGTAATTTTTTTTGCTGATAAGTATAAAAAACTTGTAAAATAATTTATAAAAAGCTTTAAAATACTTAAAAAAAATGTTCTAAAAGAATTTTAGTAAGTATTGTATGAAATTTGTAAAAAATAAGTTGTATGAAAATGTACTAAATCAAAGAAATTATAAAAAGGAAGCTTAAAAATTTAGAATATTTTCGCTTAAGAAAATTGTATGCAGATTGTATGTGTAACATTCAAAAAATCAAGCATAATTTTTTTTCTTCAGAATAAGGATAATAAAAAGGAGTTTCATCTATAACACCATCAAATCATAATGTATCAAAAGTCATCATAAAAAATGGAACCTAATACTTGTTTTGAAACAAGGTCAACAAAAGATAAACATAAAACAAATGTCATGCACCGATGAATGTTCAGATCCCCCAATCACGCCAACTCCCTTTCCTTTGTACATAAAAGAACTGCAACTAAAGACATAAAATAGCAACTGTAAGCCTAATGCTTAGTGAGTAATCCCAACACTTTCTCATTATATAGATCATACGCAATAACACTTATAAACATAACATGAAGTAATAAATCACATACTCCCTCCGTCCCAAAATTATTGTCCACGTTTGACTTTTTAAGTCTCTTTTGTTCAACTTTGACCTTAAATAATTTATTTTTTGTTATATGATTTTTATGCAAGATATATGAATAGATTGTTTTTTAATTGTATTTTCATTGTTATAAATTTCATCAAAAATTATATAACACAAATAAAGTTATTTATGGTCAAAGTTGACATGAAAAGACTTCAAAAGTCAAACGTGGACAATAATTTTGGGACGAAGGGAGTATTACTTATACACTATCACATATAACTAAACATAATGTATGCTAACATACTCGTCTACCTTAGATAGTACAACTAGAACTTCCTTCACTTAAGAGGTTATTCTTTAGTAGTTCATCCCGTGGCCATCGGTACATGGCCATCCAGAACGAAACAAATTGGATCCCCTTGTTGAGAGGTTTTTCTTTAATTGTTCAATCCATAAATACTTCCCTCACTTATGAGGTTTTTTATGGATTTATATAACATAATCATATAGTCCATATAATACGAAAGTTCGTGAGAACTCACCTGAAATGACTGATAAGCTAATCCACATAGAGAGCTAGGTGGAACTGATGCTGCTTGAACCACTACACAATAATTAATCCTAATTTAGCAATTAAGGTATACTACTTAATTTTCCTCTTTATAAATGAGTCATTCTCTTTCTAATCCTTGTCTTAGGGCAAAATACCAGTTTACCCTTAATCAATGGTTTGAAATATAATCTTATTAACATTTAACCAAAAGTCAAAAAGTCAATGGTTAACGGTCAATGACCCACTACACCGTGGTGAATCGTGAACTGCACCATGGTCCAATCTAAAAAAACATATGCAACACTCACAACCACTGTTCCATGGTCAATCCATGACCGCGTCGTGGTTTGTCTGGCAGAATAGTTTCTTCATTAAGCTCTTAATCTATTAAGTCCAAACCTCATACTTTCCAGGAGTCTTTAATACTCCCTTAAGGTTCATAAAAATCGAAACTTTATGAGCATGCACATCTCATGCAAGTCTTACCCCAAACTAAGTCAAAAAGGATAAAAATATGGTCCAAAATTCATACATGACACCAAATTGTGAGTAAAAGCCAAATCTAGAACATATAATACTCTTAGGTAAAGTTGCAAACTTTATTCCAATCTCTCACTCAAAACTCACAAAATGGGTCAAATGTGCTTAAAAATCAAGATCTAAGAGAAATAAACCACAAAATTCTAGCTTTGAAGACTTAAAATAGTCTAGAATATGATCAAGGGGGTTGCTTCTGCTTGTTAAACGACTCTTTTACACCACAAATATACTCCTTCCTTTAATGGGCACAAGACAAGCAAATAAGCTCAAAAAATAGACAAAAGGAGGCTAGGATTTGATATTTTGCTCTTGGAGGTGAAGGAGGCTGAGAGATGAAGAAACCCTTACCATCACATCCTTTAAATATGGCTCAAGTCCCGAAACTTGGGGTTTTGTGCCCATTGTGGCGTCGCACCGTAGCCATTAAATGGCCGTCGCGTCGTCGTGATGTGACACCACCACGCCGCGATAACCATATACCACATCGCGTGAAAACAAATTTCCCTAAATTTGAATTTAAACTTCAACTTGTATAACATTAACTCATACATGAATTTAGGTGTTACATTATGAAAGTGTAAAATTTATTTTATAAAAATTATAAATAAGTGTAGAAAAATGTACTAGATTTATACAATGATTTAAAAAACTGATAATCTTTTTTTAAACAACCTTACTAGGGTTAATTTTAAATAAACTTTCAAAATCATTGATTTCAAATCCCAAAAGTTTAAAGTTTAAGTTGCATAATTTATGATTCCATAATTCAAAAGAAGTTTAAAAGTTTAAATAACAATGTCATAACAATGTTATAACAATCAAAATAACATAATACAGTTTAATAAATAGTTAATGTCTTCATGACCAAACCAATTATTCAATTTTTATGATTCTTTGTGGATTTTTAGTTACAATTTAATTATTATTATTATTATTATTATTATTATTATTATTAGATTTTAAAATTTCTTAAAATTTGTTCATATTCCATTTCTTTGACCAATGATTTTAAAGATCAAATTTGTAACATTCTAAAAACCATGACAAAATTTTCATTTTAAAAAGGATTTTTTTTTCATAAAACATAAGATTGTTAAACATTGTTTTCAAAACCAAATCCATAGAAATCAGTGTATCAAAATAATCTCTCAATATATAAGTCAACAAGAGGATGTGTACGATCATGTCTTCGCCTTACTCCGATCATTTGAAGTACCTGAAAACATTAAAATCAATACCTGTAAGCCAAAGTTTAGTGAGGTTCCCCAAAATACCCCACACAACAGTACATTTATAATGCATGCATATTGGGCCCACAACATAAGACTGGATTTCCCCCGAGCCCACAACATAAGACTAGATTGCCACCGAGCCCACAATATAAGACTGGATTGCCCTTACCGACCCTCAGCTTATGACTGGCTTGCTCCTGAGCCCACAACATAAGGCTGGTTTGCCCATCCCGAGCCCTCACCTTATGACTGTATTGCTCCCGGGTTTGTTGGCTTATAGCACAAAACAATACTTCCTCAACCTAACCACACTATGTCGACGTAAGCAAATAATAATCAATAACATTGCAGTCTAGAAGATAACAACACCGATCACAGATCCAATAACTAGCACTATAGGTCACTTATACAACAAACAGGGCCCACATCTCAAATTATAGCCCAAATCCCTAAATTTGACCTAAAGTCAAACTTGGTCAAAAAGTCAACACTCAAGAGTCGTATGTGACATCCCTAGTTTCACGATTAGAAAAGACCGATTTGTTTATGCTTTGTTTTAAAATCAGAGTAATCTTTTTAAAGAAAATAGTTGCAGAATTTGTTCCTAAAACAAAATATGATAAGAATTTATCAAAGCATTTCTTTAAAGAAATGTATTTTCATTAAATAACAAAATCTTGGGATGTCATGTCCCGATACAGACCAAAAGCATAAACAATATAAAATAGACCTTACAACAATTATTTATAACTACTGATCTATAATCCACAATCTCTCGTCAAGTCCACCAACTTAAACTCTTGTGTCATTACCTGTAATACAAAGAAAACTGAGTGGGTCAGGCTTGGGAGCCTGGTGAGCATATAGGGTTTTCAACCCACGGTAAGATATTATATTATATTTAATCATCATACAATCAACCCAAATTACCCATCCCCATTATCTCCTTCGGTTTCTTAAAGCTTTACCCTAAGAGTCAATTATCCTTCATTCATTCATTCCTAAGGATTGACCTAAGGGATTGGAACAAAGTCCATTTGCTACCACGGTTTATACAACAGGCACTATGTCACATAGTCGCCAGGGTTTATACAATAGGCGCTACATCTCATAGTCACTAGGGTTTACACAATACGCACTACGTCTCATAGTCACCAGGGTGTACACAATAGGCACTACGTCTCATAGTCACCAGGGTTTACACAATAGGCACTATGTCTCATAGTCACCAAATATTTCATCTACCCATGTTCTACCCAACATATTTGTAGATATAAAATACATATACAGTTTAAATCATTAAAAACCTGTATAAAACATCCATTCCCCACCATCTCAAATAAACAAACAATATATAACACATAGCATGTATTTCATAGCAAATACTTCATATTTATGTGTTAGAAAAAAAGTAACTACACACTCACTTGATAAGACAATGATCGGACAACACCTCGCCTCTTAAAATAATCTTTTCTGATAAAACCGGGACGTTTTCTTCAAAATCAGGCTTCACGCGGGCAGAGTTTTGGCTCGAAAACTATTTTTCTCGGGATCTTCGGGGTTTCGGGACTTGCTTTGGGTGTCGGGATTGATACCAAAGCTTCCGGGGGGTACCAAGCCTTACGCTGGGCGTAGTTTGGATAAGACTACTATGTGGCGAGCTTCGGGTGGTGCTACGCGGCTCTCTCTCGGACCACACAAGGCCGAAGTACGCTGGGCGTAATCTAAGGTTACACGGGGCATACCCTTCGGATCAGATGGGTGAGTCACGGATTCGGATACTATCCGAATAAATAATTTTATTTATTTAAAAACTTCAGAAATTCATATCTTCTTCATACGAGCTCCGTTTTTGACGTTCCTTATATCCACGCGTAGTTGAGACTATGCTCTACAACTTTCGTTTAGATTCCGTCAGCTAATTTTGACTTTATTTTTATTAAATCATTTTTAGTAGGACGGGACAAGAAAACTCTATTATGTAACAACGTAACTTTTCAAAACAAGTTTTCATTTTAAATACATAATTCATTCATACAGAAATCCCAAAATTCAATGTTCACATATTATCCGAATAAAAACAAATCCCAAGATCTCAATACATAAAATCCCTCAGTGTGTACGACTCATGCCCGCGCCTTCCCGCGATCCTTGCTGGTACCTGAAACACATATCACATAACACGGTAAGCATAAATGCTTAGTGAGTTCCCCAAAATACCACATACAACACATACGCCACTGGAGGCTACTGTACGATCCCCCGGTCGATGTGTCTCAACGGGACCCTCCAGTCCCGTAGCTCGTTGGACCCTCTAGTCCGGTCATAGCTCGTTGTACCCTTCGGTCCGGTCTATATCGTTGGACCCTTCGATCCGGTCTATATCGTTGGACCCTCCGGTCTGGTCTATACAACACATAGCATACATATATCACAATGCACATAATCTCATACATACACACAGTACACAAGACCCTCCGGTCTACACATAGATACCACTCTAGGTAATGTATAGTGAGAAGACTCACCTCGGGGAACTCGGATAATCTCGCACACGAATATAATGATCTAGCCCCCGCCTAATCACATAAACAATATCCTCAAATAAATAATGGCTCTCAAAGGCTAGATTGAATCCCTTTCTACAATCCCACAGAAGGGTAAAAGACCATTTTACCCCTCCTTGACCCAAAAGTCCAAATGCTGACTAAAACCCTAAAAGTCAATGAAAGTCAACAAGGGGCAGTATGCGGCGCGTACCAGCTCTTGCACGCGGGGCGTACTCCGGCGATCTAGAATCAGGGTCTCAAACCCTAACGTTGTGCGTAATGAGATTTACGCCCAACGTAAGTCTCATTTTCATGCTCTTATGGACTTTTGGTATTAAACAGTTAAGACATAAACTCAAACTCCAGATCTGACTTTTCTAAGGTCACTTAATCCATAAAGTTGAAACCTTTAAGCATTTGCATGGCTGTAAAGGTCACCATTCACTTCAAACATATAACCTTTTTCCCCATTAAGCCCTAAACTCATGCATGACTTAATATTCACGTCAAAGATTGGATTTTTATGAACCTACAACTCATATTACTCTGAAATATGGCAGATCTAAGCTTATGGAGACCATTTGATCATAAAGTCTCCACCTTGGGACCAAAAACCCTAAAAATTGGTCCATTAAGCACAAATCAAATATGACAAGGAAAGCTTTGAACGTTTTTCCTCCAAGTGAAGCTCCTCCCTCTATAGAACTTAGATCCAAGCTTGTACTCCAACTTCTAGCCTCCACAAGAACCTCCTCTTCTTCTTCACTAACACACAAAGGCACTTTATAGCTTAAGAACACTCACACACTAGCTTTAGAATGATAATATTGCTCTCCTAGGGTTTCTCTCTGTGGAATGGTGGCTGGGGACAAGACCATATCATTACTTTTATAGTGTACAAGTGACAAATAGGGTTTGTGTTGAAACATGAAAGTGACCCTTTTGAACTTATCTACCGCAACGGTTCAGTACCTGCAACCAATTCAGCACCGGAGTCAATTTCTACAACTAAGACCGCAACCATTCTGATCAGCAACATCCGGAGTATTCAAGTCTTACTTATCCGCAGTCTTAGTTATTTCCTTCTATGTAATTCACTCTATTGTCCGGCATGTCTTGCACGACTGCTCATAGAGTTGTTCTTTTCTAAACTCTATAAATAGAGACTCTTTCTTATGTATTATGTACTTGTGTACTTGTGATATATGTGAATGTGAAAACTCTTAACTTCTTAATACACAAGATTTCTCATCTTTCTTATCTTCATCAGTTATCTCTCTTATCTTTATCACACTCAAACTGCTACTGGAACATAACCTCTCTTCGGAGCAAGTCTTCTAGACTTAATCACTAAACTTGATCTTGCTTACTAACTTGGAGTGACTGCATCCCTTGTTATGAATCAGTTTAAGTGTATTCTTGATATAACTTTTGTCATTTATCTTTTTGTACTTTCCGCAACTAACTATCTAACTATCTAACTATCTAACTATCTAACTTTATTATTGTTGAGCTTTTAGATCCTTAGAGATTAACTATTCCGCAATTAACTTGTTCTAACGTTTGTTCAAGTGTGTCTCCAAGTTTTTTCTCTCAACAATTGGTATCAGAGCCAAAGTGGTTGCTTTTTGGATATCGGAACTCTGATTTTCTCATTAAGCTTTCTATACCACTAAATCTCATTTCTCAAAAAAAAAAAAAACAAAAATGGCACAATCGTTATCTCTGAATGTCTCCAATACTGTTGTTGGTTCTAACCGAGCCCCAATACTAGTAGCAAATGAATATCATCACTGGTCACAAAGAATGGAGAGGTACTTAAGAAGATTGGGTCGAGATGTATGGAGATCCGTGGAAGAAGGACCACATGTTCCAGTTCTCACACCAATCCAAACTGACGGTGCTGCAACCAGACTAGGAAGAGGTCAACCAACTATGAGCCGTCCTACCAAAGATGATCTCGATAAAATGGAAAATGATGTTGTTGCTTTTTATGAAATTTCATGTGGTGTTGCTCCTGACAACTTTGATATTATCATAAACTGCAAGTCAGCCAAAGAGATCTAGGATGTACTCAAAAACCTGTACGAAGGCTGAGAACAAGCACAAGATAAGAAGCTCACGACCGCACTAATCGACTTCAACAACTTCAAAGCTCATGTTGGTGAAAGTTTGGAAGACTCCTTCAAAAGATTTAACCTAATAGCCACAAAGTTATCAAATGCTGGTACCATCCACAACAATCATGAAACCAATCTCCAGTTCCTTAATGGTCTAGGAAGACATTGGACTACAGCCAAAATGATAGTCCAAGGTGACAGAAAGATTCACTCTTTATCACTCTACAAACTTTATGGAGAACTTCAAGCACAAGAATCCACTGTACTCAAAGACTGTGCAGACTTCGGGGGACCACTTGCTCTCATAGCACAAGCTCCACCGCAGTCACCTTACTCTTCATCGTATGACACCCCACCACAGTCATACGAAGCAGATTCTGAGTATGATGATGAAGAAGAGTTTCAGAAGGTTATTGCTCTAGTTAGCCAACAGTTCAACCGCATACCACCTTCCTCTTTTCACAAGAATCAACAATTCAACAAACCACCATTCAACCGTAACTTCGGTCCTCAGAACAACAACTCTTGGTATTCTAAAGTATCTCAGAACAATCAACCCAAGGAGGTACCGCAGTCTCCTCAGAACAATGACTCCGGTACTCAATCAGAAGACAAGACTGATGTTGTAATTTGTCACAAATGCAACAAAGAAAATCACTTCGCAAAAGACTGTAAGGCCAACGTAGTCTAGGACAGAGCATTCTATCTCAGAATGGCTCAAGAGTTAGAAGAAAAAGAAAAAGCAAGGGCATATGTGGCTCAAGTTAAACGAGATCATCAAGTTTGGTCATCAGGAGATGAAGAAGAGACCATCAGCAGTGTTACAAGAAAAGGAAAAATCTGCATGCTGGCTACTACAGATGATGATGGGTCAGCAATGTTGAACAAAAACTACTGCTACATGGCGAAAGATGGGACCCTAAGCATCGTTGAATAGGTAAAACTCATGATCCAAACTTTAAATTATAGCATGCATGATTGTCAACCCTACATAGATGATCTTAATGACACTTGTGCTGCCGTCCTTTCAGACTATAACAAAGCCTTAGATGAGAAGAACATAGCGTCCCAAGAGATGTTCCACGTGAGAGGAAGACTGGATAACAAGAGACTTAAGATGGCAATGCTAGAAAGAGATCTAGAGTTAGAGAAAGATGCTAGAATGTTAAGTGAAACTCAATTAGAAATAGCCTTGAATCAAAAAGATTTAGCTCAGAAAGAAATTGTACGCTTGAATCTTTTAATTGAAAAACTGTTTAATGAAAGTGAGGCTATTGAAAATATGGTAAACAATGGAACCGTAGACAATACATATAATTGGGGTTGGTCAAATGGATATCCTACCGCAATGGATTCCTCACCCCGGTTCAACAAAGACAGAGTGTATGTCCCTCCTGATACAAAATTTCATTTCCCTGTCAATGACAAGACTTTTCTCGAGGATATTAAAACTCACTTTGGTAGATTACACAATTTGAGCAATAATTGTGTCATTGAGGAAATTGTGCATGAGGATTCTAGTCACATACGTGATCAAATTCCCATCAGTGGTACAACTCACTCCATTTCTCAACCTTCATCCGAAGTTGATGAAGAAATTGTCGTTGAAGGCTCCGAAGTCTCAGAGGACTTTCCATTCTTGTCCTCAAACTATAATCAACTGTCCCATAAATGTCCCACCGCAGTCTCATCTAAAACCTACTCTGCAATAGTCAATTCGTCTTCACCACAGTTAAAAAACATTGACTGCAACTCTTTAGTTCAAGGAACTACAACTCTTCAATCAATTTTTCACGAATTGCCTATAGAAAATTTTGAGGTAGGCCAATGCTCTCAAATTCTAGAATCTTCAAGTTCTGATGATTCTAGCCCACGTTTTCAAAATATTCCAAAAGGTTCCAAGAAACCGCAGTTGAATAACAATGACTGCGGTTCACCAAAATTCTTGGCAAAAAGAGCTTTCAAAGAGGAAATCAGATTTCAAAACAAAGGCAGACAAAGTTTTTCAAAAAATAGAAAACATGTAAGAATTCCTAAATCCAGGAGTCCAGAAAAATTTGTTCTCACAAATTACATGTCAAAAAATTCTTCTTTCATGAAAACAAACAAAAAGAAAAGTTCAGCTTTAAAAGTCACCTCTGCTACTTCTGACACAACCCAAAAAGGTGTCAAACCTTTCAGAAACTATGTTTTTCAGATCTACTCTTCAAAATGGAAAGGAGTTTTACCCACTCCAACACCTTTAAGATCAAATCAAAACAAATGTAAAGGAATTTTATCAAATCCACCTAGAGCAAACCAAAGATTTACACGCACGAAACCTTGTTCTAAACTAACTTTTCAGAACTCAAACGTCAAATCTCTCAAAAGTTACCCACCTCGGACTAATTTCAAGTCCAACACACCCCATAAACCGCTGACCAAGCACAATGTCAGATTCAATGACAAGCCCCTTTTTTTGCAAATGTCAGTGCAACTGTCAAAGGTTTTTATCTCATGTCAAGTCAAATCAAAGACAGAAATCTCACACTTTTCAGAAAACTCGTAACAATCCAAATCTGAACAAACACCCAGGACTCGGTTTGAATAATGACAAAAGACCTGTCCATGCAACCTCGGACCATGCATCATTCAAGAATACATCAATCGTCCCTGGCTCCAAACTTGTTTGGATGCCTAAACTAACCGTTTAAATCTCAGGCTTTGTACAAGGAGGAACAAGAAGAAGAATGGTTAATTGACAGTGCCTGCTCCTTGCACATGACCGGAAGGTTAGAGTACCTTTGGGATTTCAGGCCTATATGTAATGGTGGAAATGTCACGTTTGGCAACAATGCAAACGGTATCATCCGAGGTTACGGTGTTCTCAGTACGGGGAACTTTTCTATTCAGAAAGTTGCTTATGTAGAAGGTCTTAAACATAATCTTATCAGTGTTGGCCAACTATGTAACGCAGGACATCGTGTTGAATTTGACAATCAATTCTGTTACATAATGACGAATGATCGCAGCACCTGCTTAATCAAGTCACGCTGCGGAGGCACGATGTACCCTCTTGATGTTTCTCTTATCATTGGCAAACCGCAGCTGTGTTTTCTGTCCAAAGTTGTATCCGAAGTCTGCTGGCTATGGCACCGCAAGCTCGCTCATCTCAATTTTCACTACATCAACAATCTTGTCACAGGAGAACTGGTCCGTGGTCTCCCTATTCTCAAATTCAGCAACGAAACTCTTTGCCCAGCGTGCGAATGCGGTAAGCAATCCAAAGCAAGTCACCCTCTGATAATGGATTCTTCTATCTCTGAACCACTGGAGCTACCACACATAGATCTCTGCGGTCCCTCAACCGTAGCCAGTCTTCATCACAAAAAATATATACTAGTTATTGTTGATGACTATACACGCTTCACATGGGTCTTCTTTCTTAGACTCAAATCAGAGACATCGCAGATCTTCATTAACTTCATCAAAGAAATCGAACTTCAAATCAAGCTTCCAGTCAGACGCATCCGCAATGATAATGGAACTGAGTTCACTAATCATCTTCTGACCAGTTTCCTAGTTTCCAAATGCATCTCTCACAATTTTTCAGCACCCTATACACCGCAACAAAATGGCGTAGTAGAGAGAAGAAATCGCACACTCGTTGAAGCAACCAGATCCATGCTTAACTTCGCCTAACTTCCTCTCTATTTTTGGGCCGAAGCAGTAGCAACCGCATGCTTTGTTCAAAATCGAAGTATTGTGTGCAAGCGTCTCAATAAAACGCCATATGAAGGGCTCAACAATCGCAAACCCAATGTTCGTTTCTTTCATATCTTTGGATGTAGATGCTTCGTGATCAACAACAGAGATCAACTCAATAAGTTTGCATCGAAGTCTGACGAAGGTATCTTCCTTGGTTATTCCACTAACAAGGTTACATATCGAGTGCTCATCAGAAGAACATGGTTGATCATTGAAAGCTTTGATGTGAAATTTGATGACTCTCACATCCGCAGTGCACCTCCATCCACCGAAACAACTACAATCATGGAAAGTGACATTCCAACCAATTCTCGACCTCTAAATCTAGTTGAAATCGACTATGATGACCTGTTTGATCCCATTGAAACGGTGAAACTATCCGAAGTTCTAGTGTCATCCGCAGCTCAACAACAACATGTCGACGTATCTGGACCTTCTCTATCTGAAGTAGTATCTCTCAATACTTCCACCTCTCCGGTTGAGGGGGAAAGCTCTACTCCGGATATTGCTACAACCGCTGAGGTTCCAGTACCTGATGCTGCTTACATTCCTACCCAAAGTGAAGTCTCACCATCAATCGAACCTTCGAACGATTTAGATGACAAACTCATAGAGAATATTGACACTAGATCCGATCCCAGAATTGTCACTCTTTCATCTGCATTCCAGGGGGAACCTTCTCAAGTTCCAGAGAAACTCCCATCCGCAATCCAGGGGGAACCTCAATCTCTACCAACTCCTCAAGAAAACCCTGCTTTAATAGATCAAGATGATTCATCAGGATGTTCTCAAGTCCAGGGGGAACTGCATTCCCCAACCGCAGATTCCTCTGATATCCAAGACATTCCTTCTACCGCAGCTGCTGATCATCTAATGCCACGTCTTCGTGTATGGAAAAAAGACCATCCATTAGGTCAAATTATCGACAATCCATCAGCAGGTATCCAGACTCGGTCTTCCAAAGATTTATCTGACCATTGTCATTATGCAGCATTTATGTCTTCAGTTGAACCTCGAACTATCAAAGAAGCTCTGCTTGAACCAGACTGGATAGTTGCAATGAAAGAAGAATTAGAAGAATTTGAAAGAAACAAAGTATGGCAACTTGTTCCTCTTCCACAAGGTCATATTATTGTCGGTACAAGATGGGTTTTCAAGAACAAGCTAGACGAATCAGGATCAATCATCCGAAACAAGGCAAGAGTGGTTGCCAAGGGCTATAGTCAACTAGAAGGCATTGACTACGATGAAACGTATGCTCCGGTAGCACGAATGGAAGCCATCCGGATCTTTCTAGCATACGCAGCCCACAAAAATGTCAAGGTACACCAAATGGACGTGAAGAGTGCTTTCCTCAATGGTGAACTAAAAGAAGAAGTTTACCTTCAGCAACCTCCAAGATTTGAAAATGATGAATTTCCAGACTACTGCTATAAGCTCGAAAAAGCAGTCTATGGCCTGAAACAAGCTCCAAGAGCTTGGTATGAGACACTCTCTGAATTTCTTGTCTCATCCGGTTACAAAAGAGGAGTGATTGATCCCACATTATTCAGAAAAGCAAATGGTGACCACCTTATGATGGTACAAATATATGTAGATGATATCATTTTTGGGTCTACTGATCAAGATATGGTAGATGAATTTGCAAAGCTCATGACCAACAAATTCAAAATAAGCATGAATAGAGAAATCAACTTCTTTCTAGGTCTTCAAGTCAAACAAATTCAGCAAGGAATTTTCATTCATCAAGAAAAATAGACCACATAACTTCTGAAGAAATACTCAATGGATAACTGCTCTTCTGCTAAAGTCCCTATGGCCTTCGGATATAAGATCTCTGCTGATCCCTCTGGTGAACCTGTGGATCACAAGACTTATAGAGGCATCATTGGTTCGCTAATGTACCTCACCGCAAGCAAACCTGACATTGTCTTTGCAACTGGTGTATGTGCAAGATACCAGGCTGATCCAAAAGTGTCTCACATGACTGCAGCCAAACAAATTCTCTGGTATCTTAAAGGAAGCAAATCTATGGGTTTATGGTATCCTGCAGGCAACGACTTCAGTCTTCAAGCAGGTTGTAAGCTCGATAGAAAAAGTACTTCAGGTGGATGTCAATTTCTAGGCGGAAGACTTGTAAGCTGGTCTTCAAGAAAACAAACGTGTGTATATCTATCTACCGCAGAAGCAAAATATGTAGCCGCAGCCAGCTGCTGTTCCCAAGTTCTCTGGATGAAGACACAATTACTAGACTACGGGTACAGAATGCTGCAGATACCAATTTACTGTGACTTAGAAAGTGCTATAGCTATCTCTCATAATCCTATTCAGCACTCCAAAACGAAACACATTGAGTTACGGTACCATTTCATCAAAGATCAAATTTTGAAAGGTAATATTGAACTCATATTTGTTCCTACTCATGAAGAGATTGCTGATGTTTTTACAAAAGCTCTTGACTCTTCAAAACTCAATACATTCTTACAAATGTTGGGAATGATGAATCCGTACCCGCAGTTCTTTTTGAAGTGTTAGCTACCGTAGACCGTCTTTGGTCCCCATTACGGTTCTAACTGAGAATTACATATGATAGATGGTTTTGATACCACAATCTAGGTACCGTAACCATATGTCATACATATCTCTCATGGGTCTTAATGTTCCTTTATTTCTAAATTTTGTACAAGTGTTTGTCTCACAGATTCTCCAAAATCTTTCTTTCTCATCTACAATGGAGTTTCTCAACGGCTTTGATGAATTCATCCGCAACCATCTCAAATAAATTCCAACCGATTCATTAACTCTTGAATCCTTGTGTTCTATTTAATGATTCTTTATTAAATAAAATACAAACATTCCCTTTAGAAACTGTCACTTTACCTTTCTTAATAAACCCCATATCAGACCTATTTTAGGGATGATGCCAAAAAGAATGATTCCCAAATCGATCCTTTTTCAACTTGTCCTTTCTTCTCCCAAATACGTCCAATCAATTTCAACTTTCTCTCTCATCAACCCACGATTACCTGACGTTTAACCATGCGTCCACTCCACCATTAAATGCAAATCCTCCTTTTAAGATTTCTCAAATCTCTTCAAAAACTGTTTCATATTTGTGTGGTTGAGATTCAATTCCAGAATCGTTGATTCCCCCAAAACCCCATTCAACTTCTTACCCCCTCTTATGCTTTACCTAGGGTTAAAATCCTTTTACCCTCCTTTATAAACCCTTCTTCTTCTCTATAATCGTTTACGCTCTCTGATAATCGATTACTCTCTCAACTCTCCAAGAACTCACAAAAGCTCTCAAGAACTTCCATCTCATAACTCTCAATGACGAAATCTGGTGCATCTAAGAAGCAATCCAAGGCTTCAAGTTCGATGAATCAAACCGGTTCCACATCACCAACAATCGCTTCAAGCAACTTCAGGGCTGTGTTTGACGATCATCCTTCTTACAATGCTCCAACAAAACTGATGATCAAGCATCTCAAGAACCACATCCTTTTTGGCCCGTTCGACGCATTCACCGATGTTGTTCCCGTTTCTAAACTTTTCAAATGCGCTCTGTCTGCATACAGACCAATGGAAAATCCTCAAGAAGTGCATCTGAACATTGTCAATGATTCCTTGGTCATCTTGAACAAAGAAAAATTCTTAACCTCCATTAACCTGTTAATCCATCCCTCCATAAAAATCTTCACTCCATCCTTATCCGATATCACTACCGCACTGTACCAAATGGGTTACCAAAAACCAATCCGAGGGGTTGGTGAGTTTAAGAAAAATCAGCTGCCTGCGGTTTGGCAGTTTGTTTGTCACTTCGTCATCCGATGTCTATCTGGCAGAACCGAAGGCATCGACAACATGGGACTCAAGCTCCTTGAACTTGTATGGAGCATCTTCACCGGCCGTGATGTCAACTACGGTCAAATTCTTTGGGATGATTTCCTCCAGTACATTCCTAAAGGAAGACCAAAGGAAAACCCAACCGAGCTCACTTTTGCTCGCTTTTGGTCTCTGTGTATTTCTGATCTACATGCGGATGCTGGTCTTGACATGGTAAGTGACATCAATTTCTTTGTCACTAAGGATCTCAAAAGTTATACTCCTTCCTCTGATCAAACTACTTTTGGACCTATCCGCAGGCTCCCCACACACATTCTTTCACTGCTTGGTCTTGAGACTGCTGATGTCTCAGATCATATTGAGGCCACGAAGGGTATTATCTCATACCCTTCTACCCCACCTCTTCCTTCTTCAACTATTCTTCCTGAGGGTACTGCAGCCCCCTCTGCCACTACACTCTCTAACCTTTCTCAACGAAGAAAATCAGTAGCTTCTAAAAAGAAAGCTACAACACCCAAAAAGAAAGCTCCAAAACAAACCACACCTACCAAGAAATGCAAAACCAAAACCACCACTGTATCGAGCAGTGACTCCGAGGCAGATAGACAACCCATATCTATCCTTAAGAAAAGAAAGACAACTGAAACTACTAGCCATATGCGTGATCGGACTGATACTGAAGCCTCTCAAAAGGCTCCGGTAGTCCTTGGGATGGCCGCACATCCATTCAATACCACCATCGAATACCACTCAAACTTATCTTGTGAGATTGTTTCATCCTCATCTTCTTCTGAACGTGGAGACAGCCCCCCAGTTGGATCTCAAGTAGATAAAACTGGTAATCGCCCTAAGGTCTCCAAGGCTTCCAGGCTGCATATCTTTTCGTCTGAGGAGTTAGACTCCATCCTTTTGCAAGTATCCCAAACACTACAAACATCACTCCATCCGCAGGGCATCTCTTTCGCTCATGCCAGAACTGGGCCGAGGCCAAACTTGACCACGGGTCAAGGAGACCAAGGAAGCCCAAGAAATCCTACTCTGCTTACATCTATATTAGGTGGTTTAGGCACGGTGAGCACTAATGTGCAAGGATCCGTGAACCCAAGGGACACCTTGGTGAGACAACAAGGAATTGACAATGAAGACTCGAATGATTCTTGGAGTCGGTATCAACCAACCACTAATGTTGAAATCAAGAAGTATGCCGCTTTCAAAAGGGCGTTCCAAGCCCGCAAGGAGCAGCAGGTCAAACAACAAAAGCAGAAGGAGCAAGAAATTTTGTCCGTAGCTAGATACTGGGCAAATGTCATCAGCAACGCCCACACTTCTGCAACAATTCTTAAGGTTCAGACTTGGATGGACCAAATGGCTGAAACTATGCTGAAAGCCCAAGCCTCAACTGCAGCCGCAGGTACATCAAATGTTCCTCCTTCTTCACTTTCTATTCCACCTACCGCACTCAACCCATCTCAAGATGAAGAGCCAGCTATTGAACTTAGCTCGGCCCCAACCTTCGACTTTGACGATGAAGACATCCAAGAGGTCAACAAACCGAATCCATCAAATGATGACCTCATGATGTTCGAGGAAGAAGAAGAATCCAACGGTTCTCAGAACTCTACTTCTAAGCCTAAAGAAAAGAAGAAGAGAAAGAAGAAAGATGCGGTCACTCGTAAAGAATTCCTCAACCTTCAAGCCAAAGTTGATCAAATTTTGGCTGCGGTTAAGCCTACCCAACCTCCTCCAGAAGATCTCCCAGGATCGCAATCCCTAATTGAGCACATCGAACGACTAGAAACGAGAGAGCGTATGGCCGCTGAGCGCATCTCTCTCAAAGTCGAGATGGGAATACGATCTCTCAACACCAACCGCAGGGCCGACCATCAAGATTTCATGGCCGCAGCGGAACGCCTCATCACTGAGGTCACCGCAATCAAACAAGGCTTACAAACAGCCATTGCGGATCAAGTTGCCCAGTCCCAAAAGGCAATAGAGGAAACTCATACTGCCTATGAGTCCACGATTTCTGTTCTTCATGCAACAATCGTCTGCATGCAGAAATCCCTCACAACAAACTTTCATGGCCCAGAGATACTGCAGCTCACGAAGGATATTCACAAGCTGCTCTTCAACTCTGTCATTCCAAACAACTCCCAACTGGCCGAATCAATGAAAGCACACTTTGCTGAGGTTTGTGCCAAAGTTGATGGATTGAAACAACGGCTTGAGGAAGCACCAGGGTTGCATTCCTCAAGAGGGGGAAGTGATAGAGAAGACGATCATGATGAGCGCTCAAATACATCCATCCGACAGAGCCCTCCAATCACCACAAATAAAATTCCCACTCCGCAGCCTTCCCCTCCACCGTCTCAAAATATTCCATCTCCCCACTCATCACCCAAAAACAACATAAACCGTCCTATGACGCCTCCTCATCTAAAGAATCTTGAGGAATATATGTCCTCAGAAAGCTCTACAAATTCTCTTGTCACTGCCCAGAGGAAACATGAATGGAAAGCAGCCAAGCTTGCCGAAATTATATGGAGAGAATGCGGTTTTGACACTATGATTGATGAATCGCTGATCAACTCATGGGTCAATCCTCTCCGCATGCTACTTGATGAAGACTACACTCCCCACCTCACATATGCTGAACCACCATCAGATGGTTATTGGGATATTCCAATTTCTCCTAATGCCAAGTACTTTGCCGTCTTTGACCGCAGTCTTCCTGATCACAAGCGTCTACCAATGGAATTCGAAAGACTGACTCGATTCTATGCGAAGCATGGCTCTTTAGTGGAAAACATTTGGTCTAACGATAGACCATCCGCACTGAAGAACTACAAGATGCGGAAGTTTATGAAAGAAAACTTTGCTCAATTCACTCTGACCATAAGAGAGAATGATTACATCCGCACCCAGGCAGACTTCCCCTGCATGAATCCATAAGAAATATTTCTCATTGCCAGAGTTTTTCAGAACAAGGCAGAGAAACATCCTAAGATGCAGATAGCTCTCGACAAAGCCAAATCCTTCCTCAAGGAAACTGTCTATGACTTTGCAAAGATTGATGCGGACATCTACCCCACCATTGTCAAGAAATTTGACCTTCCACCACTTGAACAAGTGCCAATGCTTACAGAAGGTTTTGAAGAAAGATCTCTAGGCGCAACCAACTTTCCGGATCTTGGCATCATATTCAAACGGAAAACGGACAATGTCAAATATTTCATTCCGATGAATGCCATGCATCGCCTGCCCAAGAAGCAACTTGACATATGCAAGACCGCAGTGGAAAGATCAAAACACACTACTGCTGAAGTCAAGTTCGAGATCTTCAGAAGAATCTTGTAGCTGGAAAATGTTAGAAAATTTTGGTGGATTTTGATCAAGTTTCTCAAAGTTGATAACTGAACCAAAGTTAAAAAGGTCACTTAGGGGGAAATTGTTGAAAAATGAAAGTGACCCTTTTGAACTTATCTACCGCAACGGTTCAGTACCCGCAGCCAATTCAGCACCGGAGTCAATTTCTACAACTAAGACCGCAACCATTCTGATCTGCAACATCCGGAGTATTCAAGTCTTACTTATCCGCAGTCTTAGTTAGTTCCTTCTATGTAATACACTCTATTGTCCAACATATCTTGCACGACTTCTCATAGAGTTATTCTTTTTCTAAACTCTATAATTAGAGACTGTTTCTTATGTATTATGTACTTGTGTACTTGTGATATATGTGAGTGTGAAAACTCTTAACTTCTTAATACACAAGATTTCTCATCTTTCTTATCTTCATCAGTTATCTCTCTTATCTTTATCACACTCAAACTGCTACTGGAACATAACCTCTCTTCGGAGCAAGTCTTCTAGACTTAATCACTAAACTTGATCTCGCTTACTAACTTGGAGTGACTGCATTCCTTGTTATGAATCAGTTTAAGTGTATTCTTGATATAACTTTTGTCATTTATCTTTCTTTACTTTCCGCAACTAACTATCTAACTATCTAACTATCTAACTTTATTATTGTTGAGCTTTTAGATCCTTAGAGATTAACTATTCCGCAATTAACTTGTTCTAACGTTTGTTCAAGTGTGTCTCCAAGTTTTTCTCTCAACAGTTTGCATCTAGGCCAGCTACATCCAACGTAACGCTGGGTACACCCAGCGTACCTAGGTGAGTCCGCGTCCAAACTAAGTGCATGATTATGCACATCGTACTCTTCAGTACGCCTACTGTACTCAATGGACATATTTTTCCTTTAGGGGCTAAACTTGACAACTTGGAAAGGAAGAAGGGTTAAATAGATATACCTGAATTTTAGGATGTTACAATTCTCCCCCACTAGAACCAGACTTCGCCCTCGAAGTATCATGCCATAAACAACCCCGGATGCTGCTCCCGCATCTCTGACTCCGGCTCCCAAGTCAGCTCGGACCCTCTCCAATGTTGCCACTGGACCTGAACCAGGGGCGCCTCCGTATTCCTCAGAACCTTGATCTTTCAGTCAACAATCACGATTGGCCTCTCAACATAATTCAGGCTCACATCCACCTAAATGTCCTCTAGCGGTACAACTGTCGTCTCGTTGACAATACACTTCCTCAACTGAGACATGTGGAAGGTATCATGTATCTGGCTCAACACAGTAGGTAGTTCCAAACGGTATGCTACCCTGCCCACCTTAGCGGTCACACTGAAAGGACCAATGTACCGGGGTCCCAGCTTGCCCCTCTTCCGGAATTGGATCACTCCCTTCTAAGGAGATACCTTCAGGAGTACGAAGTCTCTCACCTGGAATTCGAGCTTGGACCGTCGCCTATCCGTATAACTCTTCTGGCGACTCTGAGTTGTTAACAACCTCTGTCTGACCCGTTGTATCTGCTCTATCGTCTGAAGCACTATCTCAGTGCTGCCCATCACTCACTGCCCTACCTCTCCCCAGCAGATGGGAGTCCGACACCTCCTCTCATACAACAACTCGAAGGGAGGCATACCGATACTCGATTGGTGGCTGTTGTTATAGGAATACTCAGCCAATGACAAATACGTGTCCCAACTTCCTTCGAAGTCCAACACACATGCTCGAAGCATGTCCTCGAGCGTCTGAATCGTCCGCTCACTCTGTCCGTCCGTCTGTGGGTGGTAAGCGATACTGAAATGCAGCCTCGTGCCCAACTCCTCATGGAACTTCTTCCAGAACCTGGAAGTGAAATGTACATCTGGATCTGACACAATCGAGATCGGTACTCCATGCCGCGATACCACCTCCCTCACATACGACTCTGCCAGTCTCTCTGTAGAAGAGCTCTCACTGATAGCAAGGAAGCGAGCGCTCTTCGTCAGCTGGTCGACGATCACCCAAATTGCATCGACACCCCTCGCGGTCCTCGGAAATTTGGTGATAAAGTCCATAGAAATCTGTTCCCACTTCCACTGGGGAACCTCAAGTGGCTGCAACTTGCCATGCGGACGCTGGTGCTTGGCCTTGACCTTGCGACAGGTCAAGCACCTCTCAACGACCACGCAACATCCCTCTTCATACAGGGCCACCAATAGTATCTCTTCAGGTCCAAATACATCTTAGTGGCCCCGTGATGGATCGAGAACCTCGACCTGTGCGCCTCCTCCATCAGAATGGTACGTACCCCGCCCGTAAATGACACCCAAATCCGACCCTGAAAGGTCATAAGCCGTTGGCTATCGGTAACGAACTCAGATACCTGCCCGATTACCTGCTCTCTCTTGCGGTTCTCCAGTCTCACGACCTCTGCCTGTGCCTCCCGGATGATGTCCAACACCGAAGTCATCACCGTCAACCTCATACAAACGTCTCAAATCGGGGCACTCTCCGCCTTACGGCTCAGGGCATCAGCTACAACGTTAGCCTTGCCCGGGTGGTACATGATATCACAATCATAATCCTTTACCACATCCAACCATCTCCTCTGACGCGTATTCAGGTTGGGCTGATCCATCAAATACTTCAAGGTCTTGTGGTCCGTGTATATGGTACACCGAACCCCATACAAATAGTGACGCCAGATCTTGAGGGCGAACACCACTGCCCCCAACTCCAGATCGTGGGTGGGATACCTCGTCTTATGAGGCTTCAGCTGCCTCGATGCGTATGCTATCATGTGCCCTCTCTGCATCAGCACCGCAACCCAACCTCGATATCGATGTGTCACAATACACCACAAAATCCTCCATCCCCTCCGGAAGGGCTAACACCGGGGCTACGCATAATCTCTGGCGAAGTGTCTCGAATGAGGCCTGCTGCTAAGGACCCCAACTAAAAGCCACGCCTTACCAGGTCAACCTAGTGAGAGGAATGACAATCTTGGAGAAATCCTTGATAAATCTCCGATAATAGCCGGCCAACCCCAGAAAACTCTTGATCTCGGTGGGGGATCTCGGCACGTCCCAACTGATCACAGCCTCAATCTTGGCCGGATCGACCAATATCCCATTCTGGTTGACGAGATGCCCCAAGAACTGGACCTCTTGTAACCAGAAATCGCACTTGGAGAATTTGGCGTAAAGCCTCTCCGATCTCAGAACTCCGAGGATCTCCCTCAAATGCTCCTCGTGCTGCTCTCTGGATCTCGAATTGTTGGGTCAAAAATATGGTTTATACTTTACTTTTCTAGGAAAATGTATTTTTCTGTAATATTTTATGAGTTTACGGTAAGTGGGTGTTTACGGCCGTAAACAGGTTTATGACCGTAAACCCATTTACGACCGTAAACCCATTTACGGCCCATGTTCCCCTTGTATATATATATATATATATATATATATATATATATATATATATATAGGTGTTAGGGGTGAGGAGTAGAGATTGAAGAACAAGAAGGAGTGTACGGCCTAGAGAGAGAGAAGAACAAGTGTGTGTTAGTGTGTGTGAATCTCTTGTATCCGGATCATTATTCTATTTATCAATACATTGAGATTCATATTATTCTCCTTCTCCTTCTCTTCTATTTGATCTGACATCATCCAATTGATTGGGATTCCGCACCATCAATTGGATTTGATTGATACACAAGCATAATTAAGGACTTACAATTGGTATCAGAGCAAGATAAACTCAGGAGTGTAGAGAAGATTTTTGAGCCAAGGCTTCATCCGTGAGCATCGAAAAATTCTCATTCAAAGGAGCAAGAAATGAAGATTATTCTTTCAACATTCAATCCTTCAACCGCAGAAGCATGGTGAAGCAGAAATTGAAGATCATGTGGCGGATTGCATTGAAGCCTCCTCAATCAGTCTGCTGCTATCGTTGTACATGCTAAAGTGATCTAGAAGATTTGTTCTCTCTAATGTTGTCTCTGAAGATTCTCAAGCTGAAAGCGTTATTTTTCAAGAATCGGTACATCAATCCTCCTCACCCAATGTGCGTTCAAAGTCAAATTCTGAAGAAAAGCCCAACTGCTCAAGATGAGGTCATTCATTGAAGATTCATCAAGTTCATCTTGAAGTTGTGACGAATTTGAAGATTAATGCTAACGCCAATCTCTCGATGAAGATTGACAAGAAAAGCCAGCTACTTTTTAGGGGGAGCTTGTTGGGTCATTTAGAAAAGAAAGTTATAAACCAAGGGGGAGATTGTTGGGTCAAAAATATGGTTTATACTTTACTTTTCTAGAAAAATGTATTTTTCTGTAATATTTTATGAGTTTACGGTCAGGTTTACGGTCAGTGGGTGTTTACGGTCATAAACCCATTTACGACCCATGTTCTTCGGCCCATGTTCCCCTTGTATATATATATATATATATATATATATATATATGTGTGTGTGTGTGTGTGTGTGTGTTAGGGGTGAGGAGTAGAGATTGATTTGACAACTGTTAAAATTCGAGTTAGTTCTAGATTTGAATAAACTTAGTTACACATATAGGCACTACATATATTATACTTAGTAACTAGAAGCTAAGTTATAACCTAGTAGAATCTTGGAAACAGATAGAGACAATGGATAATGTGCTTGGATTTCACATTGGTATGTGAATTCTACAACTACTTAACTGTAGTGACTATCCATATTCGGGTTACTCTTTGACTCGAACAACATTTCATGAATCATATACACACATCATGCACTTGACCTAGAAGTAGAAGTTAGTTCAAAGTCTCATAGAAACTTAAGTCAAAGTTGAAGACTAGGACTAGTATACTTGATTCGTCAATTTCGCTTGAATCTCGAAACCACTACATAGAATGCCAATAAACCGATAAAATAAGTTACAAATATTATTTATAACTATAAAAGAGTTATAATACCATAAGATAAATTGAAGTCTCAAAGATTCTATTGATTTTGATATGTAAAGATTTATTAAATCTCAAAACCCTAAAAGCCCTAAAACCTAAATTTTATAAAATTTGACATCAAGAATTCTATAAAAATACTTATGAAACTTATAATATTATCTTAAAACAATTAAATTCAGGGAAATATAATCAAGGAAAATAAAATTTTAATTCATTAACATTCATCCTTAATTTATAAGTCAAAAATCAAGGTTTCATGAATATAAACTTGATTTTAGTGCACATTTTATATAAAATTTAGATATTTTATAAAATAACTTAAATTTTATAAAACAAAATGAATGAGAAAGGGTTATTATACTCAAAATTTCGGACCCCTCTCTTCCCATATCTCTCTCTCACACTCTCATTCTCCAACACACACACATCTCTCTCTTTCTCTCTCTAGAAAGCTCTCTCTACCTTCTCTTTAAATTTTTCTCCAAACACCACTCCATTATCTCTTTCTCCCTCTAAGAACCACGAAATTTTCCAGAAAACAAACCCAAGAACACTCCTCAAACTCGAAATCTTCATCATCTTGTGGTGTTCTTGAAGGTAAAATCGATTTCTACTTCACTTTTCCTTCAAGTTTTGTTATTTTTCTTACACTTCTACTTCTTCATCTTCTTCAAACTTGTTTTCTTTTTGTTAAAATGGTTTTTAGAACATCATGGATGTGTTCTAACACCATGCATGTATGATAAACAAGGTTGCATGTTCATTATCTTAGTGCAAAAATCGAATTTAAGGACTAAAACATCAAACTCAAGTTAAGAGTTTTTGAGAAACAAAATTTTGTTCATAAATATATGTATACATTTTGATAAGTTTTAATCTTTTGATCTCTGGAAACATGACTAAAATATGAGTTTATCATGATATATTTAAATTATTCAAAAGATTTACTCAAGAAAATGATGAAAACTCACTTTTCTAACCAATCATCATGCATGCAATCTGCCAGATTTCTTTACCTGCCTTTAAACTGTCATATCTCACTCATTTCTTAACCAAAATTCGTGATTCTTTTTCTGAAATATAATATTTTGAGTTAGCTTTCAAACCCATCTGATGTCACTGGGAAATTCCAATATTCAATTTTTAACAATTTTTACAAAACTGTTGCTCAAACAGCACTTTCCTTATGAACATTTGTTTTGTGTTGCATGTTCAAAGAACGTATTCATCACTAAAAATCATTCAAAAATTATTTTGAACTCTTAACAACATGTATTAATAGGTACAAAAAGATCTTGATTTAAAAGTCTTTGTATCATGTTGCAAAAGTTCTCAAAGTAACATCAATAATCTTTACCAAAATCACAAGAATCAAGTTTTCTCTATAATTTATTGAGCCTTTAGGCATGATTTTCGACATAAAAAAATAAGAGAACAATTTTTCAATGTTATTAAATTGTATGAAGATGTGTTCTGGAAACTTTCAGCTCAATATATATTTTCTTTATTTTTACATGAAAATAATAAGAAAATAGAGTGTTAAATCATATAAAATACGTAAACTAGTAAATAAATTCTGGAAAAAATTCTTGGATGATCCTCTAAGTTAACAAACATCTCCCATTAAGTTTCATCCATTTTTGTTACTGTTTAATATGGTTTTGAATTTTCTTTTTGTTTAGCTCTAATAAATCAAAAAAACCACATTAGGGAATATAAAAATGGTATCTAATAATTTTCACAGATTATAAGCTCTGTGGAAGACTTAGAAAAACATTTCCAGAATTTGTCATAATGTATTCCTATTTTTCTCCAATTTTTGTATTTATAATGGACTAAAAACAGGAAAAATAGTTTTACTCATCCAAAAATTATGAACATTTACTAGAACACCTTGTAGTACATTAGGAGGCTACATAAAAATGTTTATGATTTTTCTACTCTGTATACTATTTTTCTTCTATTTTCTAAGATTAAATACACTTAAATACACAAAATTGGATTTCAGTATATAAAAACCATATTTCGTATTTTTCCCAGATTATTTACTCTGTAAATGAAGTGTACAAAATTTTTGGTAATTTACTTCAACTGTTTAATAATTATTATTCAATTAATGATTATTTAAGAGGATTAAACAAGGAAAAATAGCAACACTAACTGAAAAATATTTTTTATATTTTAACAGCTTCTATATATGCAATAACAGTGTTACAAAAGTTTTGGACAATTTAGGAAACTGTTTTCTATTTATCTCCATTTTTATTAGAATAAATGCACAAAAATCATAAAATTGGGTTAAACAGTTTAGAAACCCATTTTTATATTTTTCACAGATTAAGTATCTGTAATAACACTTGTAAAAAAATGTTTGGTGAATTCTTGAAACTGTTACCTATTTATTTCTATTTTTATAGAATAAATACACAAAAATTAGAAAAATTGTATTAAACTTTTTAAAAACACATTAATATTTTTCCTAGATTATGTACACTGTAAAATAGTTACACAAAAATTATAAGAGTTTGTCATGATAATTTACTATTTTTCCATGATTTTATGATTATTCATGGAATTAAATGGTGAAAAATAGTTAGACAAATCAAAAATTCAAGAAAATTTATCTTAATGTCTTTGACTTCAATTAAGACTGAAATGCAAACTTTGGGAAATTTTAGAAGTAAATTGATTTAGTTTTTGAATATTTAATCATTGGAACACCTCTAAAATATTAAATATTAACATTTCAATAATGGAAAATTTTCCACTCAAATTGTTATATAACAATTGATTCATTGAAACTTAATTTCCACAGAAAAATGTTTGTAACTTATCAATATTAAATTTTAACACATCATTGGCATAATTCTATTGTAGTAGTAAGTATACTAGTATTAAATTTTGATTAGAGGCTCATTAGTGTGTAACATCGTTGTAGGAAAACGATAGTGGTACCAGTGGAGCATAGATCAATGCACCATTTGCATCATCTCAATGCATTGTGAGTATTCACATACTCCCGTATTTTAGGTTTTTATGTTTTGGGATGGAAAAGCATGTCCTAAACTACTTATGTTCGTTATATTTAATTGACTCGTATAAACTTGATTACTATATTTTGCATATTGTGAGTATTCACGCACTCCCCTATTTTTAGTTTTTATGTTTTGGGGTGGAAAAGCATGTCCAGAAAAACTATTATTTGCATGTTGTATTTAAATTGATTTGTATCAAACACGATTGCTATTTTATTGCTATGTCTCTCTATGTATGTCTATGCAACACGGAACATGAGAACTTATCATACTAAGGCCCTTCCCTTATCTCTAACCATTAACTCTTTGAGCCAATGGTCATTATGGATAGCGCTATTAGGAATTGACAACTCCTCACTCGCCCTATTGCTGGAGTGCATGATACCATATTCATCTATGGAATGATAAGCATAGATCTTGATAGGGCTTCAATCATAGGTTTGGTTGAGACTCATTGTTTACTCATACACATACAAACTCGTTTCTCGTTATAGCAATAAACTTGTTATCAATAATAGCAATCAACTTTGTTTCTCATTATAACAATGAACTTTGTTTCTCATTACAACAACGAACTTTTATTACTGAAAACTTATATACATGTTTTAGCAATGAAATTGTTTGCTCCTTGTAGCAAAGAAATTGATTGCTCATTTTAGCAATGAAACTTGTTTACTCGTTTGAGTAACGAACTTTATCTTCCATGAGAATATGAATGTTGAATCTTATTCGGGCAACATACTTTATCTCTCATGATTACAAAGAACTTTGTTTTTACAAACTTATTTACTCCTTTTAACAATATACTTTTATTATTGGAAACTTTTATCAAAACTTTGATTTCAATTCATGAACTAATATTATTTTGTTAAACTTGTGAGTACTCACCAACTATTTTTATAGTTGACGCTCGTTTTACATGCTTTTTCAGGAATCATCGAGTAAGTGGCACTTAGGGACACTTCACTTTTAGGAGCATTCGCATGTGTTGTATTTCAATTTACATTGTAGTTTCTTTTAAAATTTGTTCAAACCCATTGTAATTTGTAATGATTTTTAATACTATGGTTGGTGTTATCTTTTAACTTTTGCTATGAAACCCTTTATACTACCACGCCTCGTGTTTCCGCTTTAGCGGGGTGTGACATTGATGAACAAGAAGGAGTGTACGGCCTAGAGAGAGAGAGAGAGAGAAGAACAACTGTGTGTTAGTGTGTGTGAATCTCTTGTATCCAGATCATCATTCTATTTATCAATACATTGAGATTCATATCATTCTCCTTCTCCTTCTCTTCTATTTGATCTGATATCATCCAATTGATTGGGATTCCGCACCATCAATTGGATTTGATTGATACACAAGCATAATTAAGGACTTACAATTGGTATCAGAGCAAGATAAACTCAGGAGTGTAGAGAAGATTTTTGAGCCAAGGCTTCGTCCGTGAGCATTGAAAAATTCTTATTCGAAGGAGCAAGAAATGAAGATTTTTCTTTCAACATTCAATCCTTCAACCCTAGAAGCAAGGTGAAGCAGAAATTGAAGATTATGTGACGAATTGCATTGAAGCCTCCTCAATCAGTCTACTGCTATCATTGTACATGCTAAAGTGATCCAGAAGATTTGTTCTCTCTGATGTTCTCTCTGAAGATTCTCAAGCTGAAAGCGCTATTTTTCAAGAATCATTACTTTTGGGTTTTGAGCATTCTAACACTCCTAAGTGTACATGAAACCCTAAATACCTTGGATCTATGTTTTCTCTAATATACATGCAAATATGAACTTTCCAAGGTATTATCCTAATCTAGCATACAAAACAATGAATATAACAAGATACAATACATACCTCTTTGATGTAGAAAGTCTTCATGAAGCTTGAGTGCCTAGTGCCTCAAGTGTGACACCTCAAATGGTTCACACAACACCAAATACACTTGGAATGACTTGAGAGAAATCCACAACTCATGAAATCGGCTAGCCCTTCTTTTACACACACTAGTGGCCAATTTTGGTGAATAATATGATGCTTATATAGTGTGTTACAATTAGGGTTACACCATGTAAACCCTAATTGTCATGACCTTTCATTTCGATGACCCATGGGTTATGTAACCTCCATGGAGCATTCATGGAGCATCCTATGGGTTTAACCCAACTTGATTATCCATGGAGCTTTGGCTCACTATATAAATTATGGATGATTTGCACAATCAACCCATATATTTAATTAGTCTTCTTTTGATCACATAATTAATTCTTGATCAATACTAATTAAATATTATTATTCTTATTATTAATATACTAGAACTTATAATATATTAATAACCATAATTGTCTTATTTCTCTCATTTAGTCTATCCAAGTGCATGATGCCATGCAACCCAAATGGACCATGCCGGGTCGGGTCAAGTCTTACCAATTATAGTTATGGACTTAGACATTAATCCAACAGTTTCCCACTTGGATAAGTCTAAAACTATTATTGTGTATGACTTCAAGAACCGACTGGCAATCGTAGCTCTCAAAAGCTTCTGTCGAACTCTGACCTTGTAGATGTACTCTGACCTTTGTCAATGACTTGTCCATTAGATAAGGGATCACATATTCCTCCATTCTAGATATCATATGGACTGATACATGGATTATAATCATTCTCTCTGTCCATTTGTTGTTTCCCGATTTCCGATTTATGACGACTGACTAATTGAACAAATCAAATCAGTCTTGGCCTAGCCGAGCACTTCCATTTGTCATCATCAAATCATCGAGGGGCCCACAGATATCGCTTTTATCCCGGAGGTAAAAGGAATGGATAAACTTTGACTCATATGGCATGTTCTACTACTTGTTGAATCATACACAAAGGCACGTTTTATAACACCGAGTTACCGTATGCGTTTTCGTGCAATCAATGTACAACCAACTCATAGTAACAACTCATATCTCTAGGTTTGAAGAATATAAGATATTATCGTCTCATGATCACTCGTGATAAAATCCATGAAGTGATTCCGATGAGCGCGGGTTGAATCCAATACTCAGAACTTATGAGCACTCATGAGTGTTGTATCCCTTTGTCCAACATCTTAGACCTCTACAAGCCAACCCATGACAGTCTTAATTCATATCTACTTCCAACATATGACCGGCTGTGGATGTTTTGAATAACTTAGTCATTCTGGAAGAATAAGCTAGTTTATTCTGGAAGTCAAAACATGCAAAATGAAACACAAGAATAATTGAATCCAATATGGTATCAAAACCTATCAACATAAATAAAACACCTATTATTTATCACCATATGATTACACATTATTCAGTGTATACTGTTTCAGCTATCAACTTTATTCTTGAATTTAAAACAATAGTTATCCCATGCTCCAAGCATGTACACTATGTTTTCTAAACACTAGTCATGCCATACATCAAGTATGCATACTATGTTTGTCTATGATCTTTACTTTGTGAATTAGATCAATTGAACATAACTCCAATGATCCTCCTTTCACAGTCCCAAATCCTTACTGCGAATGCAAGAATTCCAAATTCATGCCATTTACTAAAATTTGTTAGATTCTATACTTATATGCATTGATCCTCTTGTAATGATTATGCACAAAGTCAGAAAGACTTGACAACAACCATTACAGAGCATTCCAAAAGAGATCAACTCCTTGGAAACATCCTTGTTGCATTAAGTTTCCTAATCTTACACATATTGAATAATTTCTAACTTTGAAACATTTCCAGATTCCATTTTGACTATCACTTCTGAACAAGAGTTTCCTCCTTACATATTATGTCAATATGGTCCTTCCAGAATTATCACTATACTTCCAATTGTCCTCGAGCAACCAATCTTTGGTAAACCTTAGATTATCCTCGACAATTGTTTAATCATTTTAGTCATATCCAATTCTAGACCTTTTCCCTTCTTAATGCCCCAGGCATTTGGAAAATTTTAGAAGGATGAATATAGCACATGTAATCGATCCTATATCCGAAGCATATGGGACACGATTCATGATGTCTCACATAGAGACTAAACCAGTCTTTTGCGATAATATTTCCATTTCAATTTGCCAAGTTCTCATAATTCAGATTATGAAAAGGGATGTCGTAATCATAATCGAATTTTAGAACGCAAATAATGGACCCATATATAGAATTTCCTTATGTTGAGCCATTCCAACATGAAATTCATATATATATATATATATATATATATATATATATATATATATATATATATATATATATATATATATATATATATATATATATATATATATATCCTTGACTAAATGATTAAAACCTCACGATCTAAGCTTATAGATTTGAGATGAAGTATAATTTCCTCTCCCTTAATTATAGCAAAACAACTTTTTCCTAATTGAAACCTTTGTTTTCTATAATTAACTTTGCTAACTTGCAACCTTTATCATATTTATCATGCTCCCACTAACATGATGATTATTATCATAACACTTATGCTACCACTAGCTTTGACATGTACTTAGAAATTAGCTGACTTTCTTACCAAAGTTCAGATTTATGATACTAGATAGTTTTGATAAAACTTTATCAAAATCATACACCTTATCTTAGATAGCTCACAAGTGTGTCTAAACAATTTTAAGAACTATGAAAAGGGATGCCGTAATCATAGTCTCAATTGTTTAGACCTTTGCCACTTCTCACCAGTCCATGTTAGTGTGCCGGTTAACCACACAACTCCACTAACGACTTTGAGAATGCAAATATCACAATTGCTATCTAGCTAAAATCTACTTAGTGAAAGTGTTTTCTCACCATCATTTTCATGAATCAGAGAGCAACCTTTTGACACTTAGATTTTTATGGTGTATGAGTTCCTAACCATATGAATTTGTCAAAACCATAATCACAAGACAAGGATAATGACAAATCCAATCTCATATGGACTGAACTCAATCTTAATTTCTTGCCACCTGGTAGCTCAAGGGCCTGCCATTGCTTCCAAGTTGTTGTGCAACCAATTGAGAACTCTAAGAACTCATATGCAAAGCAAACTTTAACTAGAATGGGCACAGAATATGTCAACACGGTAGGTTATAAACCTCAAGTCGTGTGCTAGTGAAGAACTTCAAGTTTTATTCTTGATTAGTTCTTGAGACTTTCAAGACCTTTAAGACTCCCACTGTCCTCTTGACCTATAAGACTCCCTTGTCAAACATCCAGGAGATAGTGTGGATTCTAATCAAGACAAACACTTCACACAATTGGCCTTAGTTGGTCTTTGTTTTATCCAAAACATCACAGCTTACCAATTTCCAATGTACAAGAGTAGAAAACTTTTACTCTTACATTTGACAAATGTTTTAAACCTTCTTTAAGACATGTCACTCAAATTACAATCTTGGAGTATGACTCTAAGACTTGTATTGAAACGAAGTATGACTCATCTTCTTGATTTAACCATTTCAATAATTCAAGTTCCTCTTCTTTTTTATTTCCTTAGAGAACTAATTTTGATATGGTTTCTTAATCATTAAGATGATCACAAAAACTGATACTAAAGTACTCTCCCATCTTTTCAGATTTGAGAAGCTTTTATCCTTCTGCCTAATTTGATTCTTCTTATTTGCTCTGCCTTACATTGAAACTTTTCCAATGTCTCAGAATTACACTTAAGCTTGTAAGTATAACCATATTAACTGAGCTTTAGTAAATTATGACGAATAATCTTATCGATCTTTTGTGGTGGACTTGAACAGTACACACAAATGTGTATTCGATCCCTTAGTCCTTTACTTGACTCACACATCCATGTGAACAAGTAGTTAGTCTTAATTTTTCCAATGCTTGAAAGTTCTCATCCATCATGTTATACAACTTGCATGATTCCAAGTTTCTATCCAACTGAAACTTGGGTGATGAGAATCTTTCTTTATTTAGTAAATTTGGACATTACCACCAATGAAAGAATCAATTTCATATTTCCACTCTTGCTATTAATGGAATCATATAAGCAACAATTTTTTTCCTCAAATGACATTGTAAGGATATTTTAAAATAAATAAAACCATCATTTTTCCTTTTATTTAAAAACTTTGCGGAAAAACTATCCTTACAATGCAAAAGAGCATGAAAACTTTGTTGTTATATATTCCTAAGCAATGTATCATAACTCCTAAGAAGTAGCTCAAGAATCCAATCTTCAAACTATGCGATAGAAATCCATCTATGCGATCAGATTCAACATATTCTTTCTTTAAGTTTCTTCACTTTTTTTTTTCTTTGATTCTTAAAACATCAACATGTGACCTAGTCACATCATGTATCAAGAATCTCATAATAGAAACTTAGCAGAGTTAGATAGTGGACTTTACCTGAAGTAGAGTCAAACTTATTGACTTTAACATCCTTAGGTAAATTTGGCAGCTTCGCAACTAATGCCCCTTTCTTTGGAAATGGACCCTTGATAATGGGACTATCTCAGACTTAGCCTTTCTCTTTACCATTTGGTCAACCGAGTTGACTATGGCCGATCCATTTCCATTGGGAAGAGAGAGCTTACTGGATATCCAATGTCATCATTGTCAATTTCCATAAAGTTTTTGGAAGTTAATCTTAGCAAATGGATAAGATCATTAAGGGTCTTGTCATAGTCTGTTTCATAGGAGTCCCAAAGGAACTCACTATGTAACTTAGAAAGTGATTAAACCACCAACTTTCTCAAGACTTTGACACCTAACTCTCCTGGCTTGTCAATATGTAATTACATCTCCAAGATGTGACAACACATAGACCTTTACTTGCCAATAGGGCTTGAGTGACCTTAAACTTTTCAAGAACTTGTGGGTTAAGGAGAATAATTGGAGGAGGTGAAAGAAGTATGATTTCCATGGGACATCATCTTCATTTAGGAAAGCTTGTTTCAAGAGATTTTGGAAGATCATAAATGTCTAAACCAGACATCTTTTTGGAGATATTCAAGATAGTTGATCTAAAGTCCTTAATATGACACTCAATATGAAATATTAAGGCTAGGACCCAACAAACAATTTTATAACTTAGAATAGGGATGCCGTAATCCAAGCTATAAAATATTTGAAGGTAGGTGAATGGCGATTCACCAATTTCCACCAAGATAAACGAAATGTATTATTAGGTTTTAATTGGATTTGAAACTCCTAGATCTTTTTGAGATTCATTGAACTGTTCAATGGCATGTTTCAATCTCGAGTGTGCCCTTCAAGTTTTGTGACTGGGATGCCGAGGATCACAAAACAAGGTGTGAAGTAACCATGCAAATATACTTGGTACCTTTAAGTGTTTACCCCTCAATCGATGTGCCGGTTAACCACACACGCTCCATCGATACTATGATAAACATTAAGTTACCCTTTTCCTACCTTGTTAAATACGAGTTAGTGTGCCGGTTAACCACACACGCTCCACTAACCGACTTAAACAAAGTGCAAAGTGTAATTTCACGGATTATCACCTTATTCACATTTTCCTAAGTAACTAAGATTGGTTATTAGTAAGAGTTTAGTTACTTAGTATTTATCATTAATACTTTTAATGAAGGGAGAATTCTAGTCCTTGTCCTACCCGTTCGGCTAACGACCCTCCACCGGTCAAGGAAGCGGTAAGTGAGAGTGGACACCCATTAAACTGCCATTTTATAGGTAGTAACCTTATACCCCCCCCCCCTTATAGACCGACTTCGTGAATGAGGCCTACTAATGGTAAGACTGACTTTACTCTTATACATATATATAAATATTATTAACTTATAATATTATAAAGTATAAGGGTTGAATTTTAACTTGTAAAATTCTAAGGGCTAACTTGGAATTAAAGTATTCATAAGTGAATACTTTTCAAATTCTAAAACTTGAGGGTAAGTCTTGAAACTATTCAAAACTAATTAATTCCATAACCTATGTGTTTAAAGTAGTTTTAATCCAAAAACTCTTCAAGTTCCATAACTTGAGGACAAGTTATGGAAGACTTTAAACTAATAAAAGAATTAACTTATCTTTATTTTATAACTTATGGAATTAATTATGGTTACACATTTTATTACTTAATGAAGTGACTCTTGAACTTCCATAACTTGAGGACAAGTTATGGAGTCATAAAACCATTCAATGAGACAAGACTCTTCATTTAACCTTTGCCAACTTTTATGAGTTTTATGAAACTTAAATGTGACATTTCATATAACTTGAGGACAAGTTACAAAAACACATTTTAGAATCAACTCTTAGATTAAAATGGATTGAAAACAACAATTTCACATAACTTCCTATTAATCTAAGCAACTCATTAGAACACGATAATTCAAATCAAACTTTTTCATGTAATTAGTCTAAACTTTAAACTAATACAAAACATGAATCTATTGACAATTATCTTTGAAATTGGATTAGAATGAACACTACCACATTAAAAACAAGTTTATAAGTCCAAAAACATCTTAGGGTAATGTTCCTAGTCCAATTCCAGCCAAAAAACTCGAAAATATGTTGTCTGGGGCTCCAACTCATCGAGTGCATGAACCAACTCGGCGAGTTGGATGCATTTTGCCTTGGACTCGGCGAGTCTGCTAGGAAGACAACATCAAAACTCGATTTTTCAGCTACTTTTGCAAGTATAACAAGAAAACAAGCCTCGGCTCTGATACCACTATTGAGTTTTGAGCATTCTAACACTCCTAAGTGTACATGCAACCCTAAATACCTTGGATCTATGTTTTCTCTAATATACATGCAAATATGAACTTTACAAGGTATTATCCTAATCTAGCATACAAAACAATGAATATAACAAGATAGAATACATACCTCTTTGATGTAGAAAGTCTTCATGAAGCTTGAGTGCCTAGTGCCTCAAGTGTGACACCTTAAATGGTTCACGCAACACCAAATACACTTGGAATGACTTGAGAGAAATCCAAAACTCATGAAATCGGCTAGCCCTTCTTTTACACACACTAGTGGCCAATTTTGGTGAATAATATGATGCTTATATAGTGTGTTACAATTAGGGTTACACCATGTAAACCCTAATTGTCATGACCTTTCATTTCCATGACCCATGGGTTATGTAACCTCCATGGAGCATTCATGGAACATCCTATGGGTTTAACCCAAATTGATTATCCATGGAGCTTTGGCCCACTATATAAATTATGGATGATTTGCACAATCAACCCATATATTTAATTAGTCTTCTTTTGATCACATAATTAATTCTTGATCAATACTAATTAAATATTATTATTCTTATTATTAATATACTAGAACTTATAATATATTAATAACCATAAGTCTCTTATTTCTCTCATTTAGTCTATCCAAGTGCATGATGCCATGCAACCCAAATGGACCATGTCGGGTCAGGTCAAGTCTTACCAATTATAGTTATGGACTTAGACATTAATCCAACAAGTACATCAAGCCTCCTTACCCAGTGTGCGTTCAAAGTCAAATTCTGAAGAAAAGCCCAACTGCTCAAGATGAGGTCATTCATTGAAGATTCATCAAGTTCATCTTGAAGTTGTGACGAATTTGAAGATTAATGCTGAAGCCAATCTCTCGATGAAGATTGAAAAGAAAAGCCAACTACTTTTTATGGGGAGCTTGTTGGGTCATTTAGAAAAGAAAGTTATAAACCAAGGGGGAGATTGTTGGGTCAAAAATATGGTTTATACTTTACTTTTCTAGAAAAATGTATTTTTCTGTAATATATTATGAGTTTACGGTCAGGTTTACGGTCAGTGGGTGTTTACGGCCGTAAACCCATTTACGACCCATGTTCTCCGGCCCATGATCCCATTGTGTGTATGTATATATATATATATATATATATATATATATATATATATATGTGTGTGTGTGTGTGTGTGTGTGTGTGTGTGTGTGTTAGGGGGTGAGGAGTAGAGATTGATGAACAAGAAGGAATGTACGGCCTAGAGAGAGAGAAGAAAAAGTGTGTGTTAATCTCTTGTATCCGGATCATCATTCTATTTATTAATACATTGAGATTCATATTATTCTTCTTCTCCTTCTCTTCTATTTGATCTGACATCATCCAATTGATTGGGATTCCGTAGCATCAATTGGATTTGATTGATACACAAGCATAATTAGGGACTTACACAAATACACCAATATATCATCGGTGAACACGATCACTGAACGATCCAACGTCGGCCTACAGACCCTGTTCATGAGATCCATGAACACCGCCGGTGCATTGGTGAGTCCAAAAGGCATCACCACAAACTCGTAATGCCCATAACGAGTCCTGAACGCCGTCTTCTGGATATCCTCATCCCACACTCTCATCTGATGATATCCATACCTCAAATCAATCTTGGAGAACCAAGACGCTCCCTGCAACTGATCGAATAGATCATCGATCCTCGGTAAGGGGTAACAGTTCTTGACCGTCAACTTGTTCTACTCCCGGTAATCAATGTAGATCCGGTGTGAACCGTCATTTTTCTTGACAAAAAGGATCAGCGCTCCCCACGGCGAGCTACTCAGTTGAATAAACCCCTTCCTCAGCAACTCCTGAAGCTGCGAGGATAACTCCTGCATCTCTGGTGGCGCAAGGCGATAAGGTGCCTTGGCAATAGGCGCCGCTCCCAGGACTAAATCAATACGAAACTCCACCTGCCTCTCGGGAGGCACACCCAACAACTCCTCAGAGAAAACGTCCGGGAACTCTCGCACTATTGGTACATCACCAACCGAACTCGGTCTCTCCGTGACCACTCGTGTGTCCATCACATAGGCCACAAACCCATTACAGCCCTGCTGTAGACTCTGCCTTGCTCTAGCATCCGAACAAAACGTTGACCCAGAACGGGTACCCTCGCCGTACACCGTAAGTACTCCCACACTAGGGTCTCGTATGGTCACCAGCTGTTGCTCACAGTCGATAACCGCTCCAAATCTACTCAACCAGTCCATGCCTACGATGACACAGACCTCCCCTATCGCAATTGGGACCAGATCTATTGGAAACTCAACACCGAAGATCTCGAGTACACATCCCCGAATCACCTTAGTAGCATATACCGCTCACACGTCAGCTATGGAAACTCGGAGAGGTCGACTCAACGCCTCACGACAGATACTGATGTGCTGACTAAATGCTAAAGGCACAAAAGATTGACTCACACCCGAGTCAAATAGCACCAAAGAAGGCACTGAACTCACAAGAAAAGTACCTATGCATACCATAATATAAGCATAATATCTCAAACTCAAATTAAATAGATGAAAGAATACATACCAGCCACGACATCGGGCGCTGTGTGGACCTCCTTCGCTGTCAACTGGAAGGCTCTCACGTGAGCCTTTGGTGCGTCAGCCTTCATTGGCCGGGTCTCGGTAGCTCTAGCAGTAGGTGCAAATCCCTGTGCCGATCCCTATAGTAGTTGTGGGAATTCGACCTTCCGATGGCCGGTCTGGTTGCAATGAAAGCAAACCGAGAATCCCTTAGGGCAATCCCTCACAAAATGCCCCTCCTTCCCACACTTGTAACATACCCCAACTCTGCACACCCCCTCATGGCTCTTTCCGCACTTCCCACAAGTGCGACCCTTCGGACCCCCAGATCTCGAATCAGCGGGCTTTGCCCGCTTGGCTGCCGGCTGAACCTACATCGGTCGCCTGTCCCTCCTCTGCGACTCGGCCTCCTCCCTGACCTGAGTATCCAACTCAATCTCCCGCTTCCGGGAATTTGCCTGGAGCTCAACAAATGTACGGTATGACGAGTTCGCCACGAACTCACGGATATCCCTTCTCAGTATACTTAAGTACCGACTCATACGTGCTTGCTCAGAAGACACATGCTCAGGGCAAAACAACGCTCTCTTATGAAGCATCCTCGTAATCATTGTCACAGACTCATTTCCCTGCTTGAGGGACAAGAACTCCTAAGCTAGACGTTCCCTCTCCACAGGGGGAACATACTCATCTCGAAACATCGCGGTGAACCTCTCCCAGGTCACCGCGGTAAGCTCTGCAGTAGTGAAGTTTTCCGTCACAAACTTCCACCAGTCCTTCGCCCCCAAGCGAAGCTGATTCAGTGCAAACCGAACCCTTAGATGCTCCGGACACGAGCAGGTGTAGCAGCATCCCTCGATATCAGAAATCCATCTCATCGCAGCAATCGGATCTTGCGTCCCATCGAACTCCGGTGGCTTCGTGTTGCTGAACTCCTGGTACAGCAACGAGTCACCTCCTGAGGTCTAGCTGCAAGGACGGTTGTAGTAGCTGCAGCATCCGCAGCCGCAGCCTCAGCAACTTCTACATATCTCTTGTCAAACGTCTCAATCAAGGTGGTCTTAATAGACCCAAACATCTCCGGTATCTCTGCGCGGATAGCCACAGCCACCTCATCGTGGATCATCCGACGAAGCTGCTCGTCACTCACGCCGCTCGTCTCTGGTCTGTGATGTGTCCCAACCATGATGCCTCTGAAATACAACATAAAAATATTAGAGACTCGCTCGAGCGTATTCGCACTCGATAACTAAATCCTACTTGCTCCCTAGTACCCTAAGGATTCTTACTTGGACTGCGCACCGGTCTTCAGTAGTACGGGCCCTATACTACCCTCCACATCACATCAGTATTCACCCCAAGTCCTCCTCCTAGGATCCCAGATCACAAGTACTCTAATCTCGCTATGCATATGCTACTCCCCAACAGACCTCTCGTAAGCTCTTCGCTGCTACCTACTCACTCTCAAGCATCTCATAGTAGCAGTAATCTCCTAGGCTAAGGCATCACAAATCAGGCCACTCTAATCCTAATATGAATACCTAGCCTACTTTAGCATGCATAACATATCATATCATATCTCATAACACATAATGTAAGGGTATTTTGGGAAATCACTGTTCGGGCGCTGGTTGATCGTACACACTGCTCTGTTCTGCTCGTTTCAAAACCTTTTACTCTTTTAGAAAAAAATTGTTTTATTGTGAAAATTTTCTCAAATCCTAAGTTTGAGTTCAGATACGCCCGAAGGTGCATCCGAATCCCTCAAACCAAGGCTCTGATACCAACTTGTAACAATGTAAATTTTCGAAACAATTTTTCATTTTAAACACATAATTCATTCATAAAGAAATCTCAAAATTCAATGTTCACATATTATCCGAATAAAAACAAATCCCAAGATCTTAATACATAAAATCCCTCAGTGTGTAAGACTCATGCCGATGCCTTCCCGCGATCCTCGCTGGTACATAAAACACATATCACATAACACGGTAAGCATAAATGCTTAGTGAGTTCCCCAAAATACCACATACAACACATACACCACTCGAGGCTACAGTACGACCCTCCGGTCGATGTGTCTCAGCGGGACCCTCCACTCCCATAGCTCGTTGGACCCTCTGGTCCGGTCATAGCTCGTTGGACCCTTCTGTCCAGTCTGTATCGTTGGACCCTTCGGTCCGGTCTATATTGTTGGACCCTCCGGTCCGGTCTATACAACACATAGCATACATATATCACAATGCACATAATCTCATACATACACACAGCACACAAGACCCTCCGTTCTACACATAGATACCACTCTAGGTAATGTATAGTGAGAAGACTCACCTCGGGTAACCCGGATAATCTCGCACATGAATATACTGATCTAGCCCCCGCCTAATCACATAAACAATATCCTCAAATAAATAATGGCTCTCAAAGGCTAGATTAAATCCCTTTCTACAATCCCACAGAAGGGTAAAAAACCATTTTACCCCTCCTTGACCCAAAAGTCCAAATGTTGACTAAAACCCTAAAAGTCAACGAAAGTCAACAGGGGGCAGTACGCGGCGCGTACCAGCTCTTGTACAAGGGGCGTACTCCGGCGATCCGGAATCGGGGTCTCAAACCCTAACGCTGCGCGTATTGAGATTTACGCCCAACGTAAGTCTCAGTTTCATGCTCTTATGCATTTTTGGTCTTAAACGGTTAAGACATAAACTCAAACTCCAGATCTGACTTTTCTAAGGTCACTTAATCCATAAAGTTGAAACCTTTAAGCATTTGCATGGCTGTAAAGGTCACCATTCACTTCAAACATATAACCTCTTTCCCCATTAAGCCCTAAACTCATGCATGACTTAATATTCACGTCCAAGATTGGATTTTTATGAACCTACAACTCATATTACTCTGAAATATAGCAGATCTAAGCTTATGGAGACCATTTGCTCATAAAGTCTCCACCTTGGGACCAAAAACCCTAAAAATTGGTCCATGAAGCACAAATAAAAAATGACAAGGAAAGCTTTGAGCTTTTTACCTCCAAGTGAAGTTCCTCCCTTTGTAGAACTCAGATCCAAGCTTGTACTCCAACTTCTAGCCTTCACAAGAACCTCTTCTTCTTCTTCACTAACACACAAAGGCACTTTCTAGCTCAAGAACACTCACATACTAGCTTTAGAATGATAATATTGATCTCCTAGGGTTTCTCTATGTGGAATGGTGGCTGGGGACAAGACCATATCATTCCTTTTATAGTCCACAAGCCACAAATAGGGTTTGCATCTGGGCCAGCTACGCCCAACGTAACCCTGGGTAGACCCAACATACCTAGGCGAGTCTGCGTCCAAACTAAGCGCATGAGTATGTGCAGCGTACTATTTAGTACGCCCAGCATACTCAATGGCCATATTTTTCCTTTAGGGGCTAAACTTGACAACTTGGAAAGGAAGAAGGGTTAAATAGATATACCTGAATTTCGGGATGTTACACGTTAGAAAATCATAACTTCTTCATATGACGTCCGTTGTCGTCTGTCTTTCTTCCGTTGCACTGCTATCGACGAGATCTTCAATTCTTGTGTAGATTGTTTCGGCTAGAAATCACTCGATCTCAAATCTGAACTCTGGGCTGCATATTGGTAAGTTGAAACTTAGAAAAATCATAACTTCCTCATACGAAGTCAGATTTGGACGTTCTTTTTATGCACGCTCTTGGTTTAACGTATTCTACGACTTTTATTTAGATCGCTAAGGCCAAATATCGCTCTAACGTAAATTCACTATTTACGTCGTGCTGTGTCGTGTCGATTATGTCGCTAAACTTCGACAGGTCATAACTTCTTCGTTATAACTCGGATTTTGGCGTTCTTTATATGCACGGAAACCTTGTGACATATACTAAAACTTGGTTAAGATTATTTATTCTAAACACTCTTCTATCAGAAAGTCATTTTTGACGCTTATCGTCTCTAAATTGACTAGCCCGGATCTACGGGCGTTACAATTATCTGCCCCTTAGGGTGATTACGTCCCGTAATCATCAACGAAAAATAGGGCTTGTATAATGATTCCATACGTTATCTTTCCATCCTAAGTAATAACTGTAACTTTTATGTTTCTTCGAAAGAGAATCTAACTCTAAGGCTTCTTGACTGCAGTCGATGCTCAATCTTGCATCTTCTTTTCGTACTATGTTGGACTTTCAATCATAACCTTCAAGTTACAAAATAAGTCCTTATTGTGGACTCCTTCTTCTTAGGATAAGTACTTTCCTTTATCTATTGTAATAGATCGATGGGTCATGTTCTAATAACCTCCCATCGTATGATGCAACGCTTAGACTCAGGTCTCTTAGATTCAAATCCCAGAATGGAATATACCTTCCTTCATATTCTAATGTGATATAATCACATTTTTGCATGTAGTATTTCTAGCTACAAGCTTGCTTAACAATGACCGCGATGCTATCGATCGCATTGATTTCAATCTTTTGACTTAAGTCAGATGTTACATCGAACTTGATTCTCCGAACAACGTAACAAACTCATTGTAGTTGGACTCAATTCGATATGACCACTAGGGTCGGAATAACAACCATCTTACTAGTCATTACCGAAACAATGGTAATGATATACTTGAATGAAACGGAATCAATTACTAGCTTCTTGGTAACCTTGTGACTTTCCCTGATCCAAGCATGAGTCCTGTACTTCCAGTAGTATAGATCTTTACTACTATTCACACCCACTCATACTCATACCAATTATTGTCTCTCAGTCTAACCAAGTCACCATACCAAAATCACACAATCATTTAACACATAAAATATTAAAACCATAAATATCACATAGATATCAAAACCAGGTTTTATATTATTTCTTAAAACGATTACACAAAGGTTCAAGTTCACCCTATACTATGCCTCTAATAGGCTAAACCACAAGTTACTAATCACCTTGCTACTTCATAACTTGGTCTTTGGATATAAAATCCTCATCCTTGATTCCTCGCGTGATTGTCTGCTTCGTCGAGGATCATGTGGAATGCCCTTGGTTGTGACAGTGAGTTTTTCTTTGGGCAGTCTCTAGAAATATGCCCTTATTCGTTACACCCATAGCACACCTTTTTGTTGGATGCGCACTTGTTGGCGTAATGCCCTGTCTTCCCAAATTTGTAGCAAGTCATCTCCTCGCTACACTTCCCGAAGTGTTTCTTCTTACACTTCTTGAACCACTTAGCTTCATCTCTTCCCCCAAATTTCGAGAATTTGCTTTCTTTGTTGATCACTGAAGATCCCTCATGCTTCCTTTTCTCTCCAACTTCAGCTCTCTCCAGACCTTTCTCTCTTATCTGAGTCTCGACATTCCTAGCAGCCCAAATGGCGGCTTTCAGAGTGGTCGCTTGCTTGACCATTGGACCAAAGTCCGCTGGTAATCCGAGGGAAAAGTTGTTGAACTTGGAAAGTTCCGTTGGAAGTAGGTAGGGAACAAGCTTCATTTTCTCCATAAAACTAGTAGCGTACTCGGTGACGCCCAACCTTCCCTTTTTCAGTTTCTCGAAATCATTATTGATTTCCAGAAGATCCTGCTCAGAGTAGTATTGCATCTTTTGTTGCACCCCAAATTCTTCCCATGACATCTTGCGAGCTTCCCCCTTAGGCATAGAACCAGCCAAAAGCTTCCACCAGCTCAGCACTCCAGATTTTAATAGAGGAATCGCAAGAGCGGTCTTTTGTCTGTTGCTACACTCGCAACTTTCAAGCAGCGTCTCCATCTCGGAGATCCAGTCCATAACTCCCACTGGTGTCGGGCTTCCAGCTAGACACGGTGGTTTGGATGCCATAAAATCCTTGTACTTGCATCCACGTCCGTCATTTCCTCCATCCAGATTGTTCTGTCGAACTAACGGTGGCTCGGCTTGACTGATTAATCCACTGAAGTTCCCTCCCTCCGACTGCCCTCCATTCACTTCGGGCTCCTCAACGTGAATTGAAAGTTCTTCATGATTTTACCTAAGCAGACGTCTCATTTCTTCCATCTGACGATCCAACATTGTTTGAACCATCATTTGTACACCAACCATTTTCATTGGCTCAGGTGCTGCTGTTGCTGCCACAACTACTGGTTCAATCATAGGTGCTTGATTCCTATGTTCGTCAGCGTTTCCAACTCCACTTCTCGTTCTCACCATTGTTGATCTATACACCGAATAAGGTGAATTTAGATCCTCCTTCATGATAGATATTCAAGTCATCCTTATTTCTACGTAACGTTTACATGCTAGTTCTAATATCGTAACCGTACGCTTAGAATCCTAAACACATAAGGTTTCCAGATCCGGTCGGCAACAGACGATAGATCCGAACAAACAATATCATATATGGAAAACATATAGAATTTAGCACATAAAATCATTTTAGGCATCTTTCCTAAAATATACTAGTGCTTGTGTCTAAATTATGGAAGACACTCATCTCACAATCATCGCTAAGCAATCTAAGTTTAAGTCTAGAAATCCTACAAATTCCTAGTTCGCTCAAACTAGTGCTCTGATACCAACTGTGACATCCCCAATTTCACGGCCAGAAAAGACCGATTTGCTTATGCTTCATTTTAAAATCAGAGTAATCTTTTTAAAGAAAATAGTTGCGGAATTTGTTCCCAAAACAAAATATGATAAGAATTTATCAAAGTATTTCTTTAAAGAAATGTATTTTCATTAAATAACAAAATCTCGGGATGTCATGTTCCGATACATACCAAAAGCATAAACAATATAAAATAGACCTTACAACAATTATTTATAACTACTGATCTATAATCCAAAATATCTCGTCAAGTCCACCAACTTATACTCTTGTGCCATTACCTGTAATACAAAGAAAACTGAGTGGGTCAGGCTTGGGTGCCTGGTGAGCATATAGGGTTTTCAACCCACAGTAAGATATTATATTATATTTAATCATCAGATAATCAACCCAAATTACCCATCCCCATTATCTCCTTCTGTTTCTTAAAGCTTTACCCTAAGAGTCAGTTATCCTTTATTCATTCATTCCTAAGGATTGACCTAAGGGATTGACACAAAGTCCATTTGCTACCACGGTTTATACAATAGGAACTACGTCACATAGTCGCCAAGGTTTATACAATAGGCACTATGTCTCATAGTCACCAAGGTTTACACAATAGACACTACGTCTCATAGTCACCAGGGTTTACACAATACGCACTACTTCTCATAGTCACCAGGGTTTACACAATAGGCGGTACGTCTCATAGTCACCAGGGTTTACATAATAGGCACTACGTCTCATAGTCACCAAATATTTCATCTACCCATGTTCTACCCAACATATTTGTAGATATAAAATACATATACAGTTTAAATAGTTAAAAACCTATATAAAACATTCATTCCACACCCATCTCAAATAAAAAAAGAATACATAACACATAGCACGTATTTCATAGAAAATACTTCATATTTATGTGTTAGAAGAAAGTAACTACACGCTCACTTGATAAGACGATGATCGGACAACACCTCGTCTCTTAAAATAATCTTTTCCGATAAAACCGGGATGTTTTTTTTTGCAAAACCGGGCTTCACGCGGGCAGAGTTTTGGCTCGAAGTCTATTTTTCTTGGGATCTTCGGGGCTTCGGGACTTGCTTTGGGTGTCGGGATTGATACCGGGGCTCCAGGGAGTAAAACTTGCAATATTGAAGAAAGTAGAAGGGAGTAGAGAAGAATTTGAGCAACCAAATTCGGCTGGGGCTCGAGTTCTATTTATAGGGTTGAACCCTCGCGTTACGTTGGGTGTAACTCGCAAGTACACGGGGCTTAATGCCTCTTTCATGCGTACGCTGGGCGTACTAAGCCTTACGCTGGGCGTAGTTCAGATAAGACTGCTATGTGGCGAGCTTCGGCTGGTGCTACGCGGCTCTCTCTCGGACCACACAAGGCCGAAGTACGCTGGCGTACTTAAAGGTTACGCGGGGCGTACCCTTCGGATCAGATGGGTGAGTCACGGATTCAGATATTATCCGAATAAATAATTTTATTTATATATTTTAATTATTTAAAAACTTCAGAAATTCATATCTTCCTCATACAAGCTCCGTTTTTGACGTTCTTTATATCCACGCGTAGGTGAGACTATGATCTAGAACTTTTGTTTAGACTCCGTCGACTGATTTTGACTTTATTTTTATTATATTATTTTTAGTAGGCCGGTACAGGAAAACCCCGTTAGAAAATCATAACTTCTTCATCTGACGTCTGTTTTTGTCTGTCTTTCTTCTGGTGCACTACTATCGACGAGATCTTCGATTCTCGTGTAGATTGTTTCGGCTAGAAATCACTCGATCTCAAATCCGAACTTCGGGCTGCATACTGCTAAGCTGAAACTTAGAAAAATCATAACTTCCTCATACGAAGTCAGATTTGGACGTTCTTTTTATGCACGCTATCGGTTTAACGTATTCTACGACTTTTATTTAGATCATTAAGGCCAAATATCGCTCTAACATAAATTCCCTATTTATGTCGCGCTGTATCGTGCCGATTCTGTTGCGAAACTTCGACAGGTCATAACTTCTTCGTTATAACTCGGATTTCGGTGTTCTTTATATGCACGGGAACCTTGTGACATATACTAAAACTTGGTTAAGATTATTTATTCTTAACACTCTTCTATCAGAAATTCATTTTTGACGCTTATCGTCTCTAAATTGACTAGCCCGGATCTACGGGCGTTACATCGTACAATTGGTTGCCATGTCGTGACCACCCGTTGGTCACGTCGTGGGAGAGTGAAGACAAAATAATCGCGAAGTAGCTCATCGTCATGTCGTCACGGCCAACTCGTCACGTCGTGAAGAATGCTTTAGACAATTTAATACCTTAAACTCTCAATCCTTCAAGCCAAGCAACTAAAATTTCCATAAGGATTTCTCCACCTTAAAATACCATAAAAATCATAGCTTTTTAGAAATGCATGTCCAATGCATGTCTTAAACACCAACTAGGTCAAAATGAAAGGAAAAAGAGGTCAAATCCCATGCATGGAACCTCAAGGCCACTAATAGTCTAGATCTGGGCCAAAGGAATACAAAGGACTTACAAGAGTCTTAATACAGGAATTTGAGGACTTACAAGAGTCTTAATGCAACCCAAGATCTAATATGCTTAAGCTAAAAAGGCAGGAATTTGAGGACTTACAAGAGTCTTAATGCAACCCAAGATGATGAGATAGTGGCGTACTAGCTGAGATGATGCAACCTCTTTAAGGCTTCAAATCACCAAAAATAAGCTCAAATATAAAAAATGGAGGATTATGGTTTCTTGAGGGTGAAGGGAGGTGATGGAGGGTGTGCAAACCTTAGCCCTGACTTCCCTTAAATATGGGGACAATCCCTGAAAGTAGGGTTTTGGCACGCAAGGGTTGTCACGTCGTGACCAACAAATGGTCACGTTGTGACAACTAATGAGGATGCATGTTCTTCCAGGATACAGTGCTCATGTCGTGACCAAGACTTTATCCTTAGAAATTTAACTGATAACTCATAAGTGATAGTTACCTGGAATAGAGTGTACACAATTAAACATAGAATTCACCACCACTGGTACACCACCATTGTCCACAACACCTCCCCATCATCTACCCATTGTTGCCACTTCTTTCTTTCGATCCCTTTATCTATCTATTTCTCTCAATTAATGAAGATGAATAAAAAAATTTCTATTAAAAATACAAACAAAAACCATGAAATTTTATATTACAAGTGGATATTATCACATGGTTTTTATGGGTTCAAACAAAAACCATAGATCGATCTTTGGGTTCAAAATTAGGATTCAAAATTGTTCATATTGGTCTTGTTCAAAGAGGGTTGCACCCCTTGTTCAATAGTCGTTTTGGGACGTTACATATGCAATGCATTCATCTATTCCTAACGTTATCCATCTCATAAAGTTTAACTCAACAAAATAGATGGTTAACGTCGAACTTATGAGATAATTTCCTCCTAACCTTTGTCTATTTCATAGAGTTTAACTCACCAAAATAAAATAGATGGTTAACGTCAAACTCATAAGATAATTTCCTCCTTTTTGCCCAATTATAGATTAGACATTATGTTGTCTTGCTTGACACATAGTTGTAATAATTAGATTTTTTTTAGAATGGCAAACAAGTTAACATCACTTATGAATTATTCTTTTTATTAGTTTCTTGCTAATTTTAGTTAATTTCTGCCGTTTCAAAAATAAAAAATATTCTTTTTGTTTCTAATAAAACTTGATCCCTAAAGATTTGGTTGATGGACATATTTCCATCAACATCTAATACCATTGAACAACAAGTCTTTTGGTTGTAATAATTAGTTTTTATAATGCTTATTATATTTAATTCATTTTTGGGCGTAAATAGATAAATTTTGCAACAAAATTGATTTTTAGATTAAAATCAAAATACACAATTATCTTTAACAGTAGTCACATTAATATTGCAGCTCGTTATTTAATCTACGAAACATTTTGAAGATCTTAACAATTGGTTTTAAAAAACGTCAGACTAACCACCATCCATACAAAACATACAAACAGCAAAGTGATACAAATACAAAATAAATCAAATTTCTTAAAGCACTTTCCACAAGTTGCTCATCTTCGTCATCGCTTTTGTAGATGTAATTAGGTCATGATCGACATACTTAACATTTTGTTTTTAAAGAAATTTTTAAAAATTAAAAAATATATAAATTTGTAATCTATAAAATTATTGTTGCATGATTGAAATAACTAATGTTTTTTTATGAACAGCAATTGGAATAAATAATGTGCCATGGGCTAAAAGGCAATCACGGATTATTTTATTGCAATTGCTTAAGCTTACATGTACACACATCATCTGAGAACGACGTATTTTCTTATCGACAAATCGATTTCATGCTCACATCAAAACTGGATTTTGGCCTTCGGTAATTTATTATACAATTCAGGTAATTTTAAAGTCATTGTTTATATATTATGATTTTAACTTAATTGCCAGGGATAAAAAAAATCCTATAGATGTATAGTGTTAGCTTTCATGAGGTATTGATCGGTTATGATATTAAAAAGTTGTATTGTATAATCATATAAAACTTAAATTAGTGTGTATTGAGAAAAATTGTTGTATTATGTAAATGTTATTAATTTTAGATTACATAATTTAAAGACTTTATAAAGGTATGAATTTTGTGATGCTAATTTTTATTAAGGTTTGTTCTAGACAAATACTAGTTTCTTTAATCAAATTTGAAACTTTATTGAGGTGATTCTTTCATCCAAAAATCGATTCATCTATATAAAAGTAGTTGATTGAGTTGATTCTTGCACCAATCATAAGGATTTAATTGCTTACCAGTGACGTTTAGAAATTTTAGAAATTTCATTGAATTATGACAACCGTTGGACCAATAAATTGCTAATTGTGAACGGATTGATTGCCACTTGTGTCGGATCGAAAGCTCAAAATGGGCAAGTTCTTTATAAGTACGCTGGAAGCTCTTAAAAACAATTTATTTCCTTTAATGTGTATGTGCTTTTAAAGTTTTATGAAGTGAATGGGGTATCTTGCTTTTAAAGTAATGCTAGTATATGTTGAGCTTTGCATGGATGGTTCCTTCGCACTATGCACTATGCACTATGTGCATGATGAGTGCTCCCTTTTTATAAAGCCAAATCTCTCGTTTTGAACCTATATATATGGACCTGCTAGCCTTTAAGTACCATTTGCATGCATGTAAAGGTTCTTTTTTTTATATCGACATAAGGAGTAAACGTGCAATAAACTATACATATAATCATTTTTGGATAACAAACCAATTCTTCTAAAAATCACATAAGTCATAAGAATTTAAATATCCTTAAATATAATGGACAAACAAGCAAAAGAAAACCTTTTATATATATATATATATATATATATATATATATATATATATATATATATATATATATATATATATATATATATATATATAATTGGACCCCAAAAAAAATTAAACCATATACAATTGGTCACTGTGACCCTCAATGCCCCCCTCCGGTCCTCATGTCGATAGATTTTGGAAAACCAAAAGTATCAAACAGTATAAATATGTTGATTTTTCATATACATTTTTTTTTATGTTTTGTCATTTTGCATGAAACAATTTTTAAAATAATCTTTCTTACAGTGAAAATATTAGTCTTTAAACCCATGAAAGTAAAATCCTCTGTTATATCCACATATGCATGTTTCTTTCCTAACTATAAAAAAAACTTAAGCGCCGATTAGTCTAAGTGTGGACATTCCTTCCATCGGGTCAATCAAAAAGTTAACAGATGCATATTTCTTGACAGAAATCCTGATACGTTTAAACATGACAAAAAGAATGTCCTTAATCAGATCTTGTATATATGTTGATTTGTTTTTCATACTAATCTAAAGGTTCATGGCCTCTAAGATATTACTAATTATGAGATATAAAGCAATTTGAAAAATATATTATACGTTACTAGGTTAAGTTCTATTACACGGATTATACTCGAAGTTACTAAAATATCCATTGCTACCAAGGACCAAAAGTATAGGTTGGTTACTTGCCTTTGTTATGAAGCAAGTTTATGAGATCTACTAACATGCAAATGTTTTAAAAGCTACGTAAGTTTCCCCACTTTCTCGGCTTTTTATCTCGTATTCATTAAGGAAGTATAGGTATCCTTAAGCAACTTTTTACTCTTATGCACTATTGTAGTTTCCAACTTGTTTTCTCTATGACAAGTCAAATCAAATGTTAGATGGATGCATCATTTTCTCATCAATATGGAACAACATGCAGGGTGAACTCGAAATTAAAAGTCATTACTAAAATTATATAAAAGGTGGGTCCATGTTTTAAAATATCACTTTTTTGGTAATTTAAAATATAACTATGTAGACGTCAACGTCCTTTGGTTATCGACTTGTATTACAAAATCTCTAATCTGGTGGGAGATTACAATCCCGTCTTTTACCTCTTTTACAGATTGCTAAATTTGTTTGGTTCACTGCGGTCGAAGGTTCGAAGGTTCCTTCTAAGCTAATGTTTGAGGCTCTGTTTTTTTCGATGCGGTGGATTGTATGGTTGTTTAGAAATTCTATGTTGTTTCACTCCAGTTCTTTTAAAAAAAAGATATTTGTGATATATTAGTTATTCAAACATTCTTGTGGATTAGTAACGCATATAAAAATAGAAATCTTAGTGCTTTATAAGCCTATATTAATTACTTGATTGTTTTATTGTTTTCGTTAGTTCTTTGCTAACGTTCGTTTAACAAAATTGTTGTTAAAAAAAAAAGATAACATATAACTAGGGTGAATATAATATAATACCAATTTATTTATTGTTGGTATAGAAAATGTCTACTACTATCATACAAAAATACTTGATATCAACTTGTTTGACTACGAATAAGTTTTATAGTAGAAATTGATAATGATATATTACAAATTTTTTTAATTATAATTAATAACTACTAGTAACAAAATTAGACAATTTTAGTGGCAAAGAAAATTTTAAAATAATTATTTTAGTTTAATAAAAAATTCTATTAATTAACATTAAAATAACTATTTAGTTTTTTAATTTAATTTTGTAATAACTATTGACTATGGCTAAATAACAAATACGCTGCTCTTAAAGTTGGAAACACTAACCATACAATTGAAATATATATATATATATATATATATATATATATATATATATATATATATATATATATATATATATATATATATATATACTAGCCGTTTACCCCTACAAAGCGACGGGTGCGGATCAACAAAATGACATAAAAAATTTGTTAAATAAAATGACGAACAGATAGATATTTCTTATACCTAGGCTAAGATTAAACGTAAAACATTTTTGGGTTTATTCGATTTTAACAGAAATAAAAACAAAGGAGGAGGTAGCGAGCATGAGAGAGAACCAAGGTTTTGCGGTCAATGGCAAGACATTCATGATAGACGAATGCTAGATCAATGCGTCTCTTCCACTTTATATGAAATGTTTTATAACATGTACATCGTATTAGACCGATTCAAATGGATATGAAGAACACTTGGTCAAACTTTGACCCATTCAAAATCTTATCATCATCTTATTTGACTTTTTCATTATTATTGACAGATTCAATATTTAGCGATTCAATTGGATATGAGGAACACTTAGTCAAAGTTTGACCCATTCAAAATCTTATCATCATCATCTTATTTTACTTTTTCATAAATGTTGACCGGATAAGATTTAGTATTTACCGATTCAATTGGATATGAGGAACACTTGGTCAAAGTTTGACCCATTCAAAATCTTATCATCATCATCTTATTTGACTTTTTCATAAATGTTGACCGAAAAAGATTTATTATTTACCGATTCAATTGGATATGAAGAACACTTGGTCAAACTTTGACCCATTCAAAATCTTATCATCATCATCTTATTTGACTTTTTCATATTTAACCCATTCAATTTGAAGATAAGCTTAGAAGAACTATTCAAAATATGTCTTTGACCGGATAAGATTTATTATTCTCCGATGCATAAAATTATTGTATATGATGCTTAAAAGCTTGTACCTCTTAAAATTCAGCAAAATCTTGTAAATGCTTTTTAAGGTATATATATATATATATATATATATATATATATATATATATATATATATATATATATATATATATATATATATATGTGGGTTCAATTGAGAAAATAAAAAAGGTTGAGAATGGGGGAATCATTCTCAGCCACTCATTTAATTAGCCTCTAAACATAAAGGACACGGTGACAAACTTGTAAATATGATATAATAGCCTTCAATCACAAATACGTAAGTGTAGAGAATTAGATAACAGTTGAAATTCATTCTAATCGATCGTTTATCATCCAGATTTCTCTTCCAACCTTCAACAATCATCCAGATTTCTTCAATTAAATCATTGATCAACGTCATATGTGTTAATCAATCATCGATATTCATCAATAACACGTGTTGACAACAAAGATTCGTATTTTGCTCTTTAAATCCAACCTTCAATTTTGCTTGAATACGAACATATCTTCAACATCTACGATTAATTATACTCCCAGCATCAGTAGAACAACATCATCGATAATCAACAAAAAATTCAATTCGTATCATTCATTCAACATCGATCATCAAATAAAACATCGAAATTAAGGTTAGAAAAAGATCAAATCATTTTTTGTTTGAAAATTTTCATATATTTCTCTACCAATCTACTATTTTGTAAGATTGAAATAGTCAAAGTATCATATTTATCACATTTTAAAAAAAATTAACTTATATGCACTTCAACTGTTTGATGAAATGCATAAACTAAATTACCACGTTATATTCACATATGAATATGTTTTCTCACCTGAATCAATATGCGATTATTAAAACACAAAACAAATATGCAAGTCTGTATGTTATTCATATGTGAATAACATATAAAAATTATATATATTTCTGAAAACACCTTGTAATATTCATATATTAATATACTGTGCAATATTCACATATGAATATACCAACTATTATTCATAAGTGAATATATGATCTAATATTCAAAAGTGAATATACTATGTACTATTCTCATGTGATATATCATGTAATACTATATAATATTAACATATGAAAATATCATCTAATATTCATAAGTGAATATATCATCTAACATTCATAAGTGAATATACTATGTAATATTCACAAGTGAATGCATAGTCTAATATTTAAATATGAATATACTATGTTTATTATATGCTATATTCACATATGAATGATACTAAACTGTAAAAAAATTAATCATACTTTTTATTCATAAGTGAATAACGATATACTGTAGTAAAAAACTGATTCGTTTTTATTCACTTATGAATAAAGAAAGCTGAAACTATAAAAAAAATAAAATTTTTATTTTATCTTAAAACTATATCAATATAAATTTCTATTTATAGAGAATAAAAAATTATGAATTTTGATATATTCAAAATTATTTTTCGATAAAAATAATTTCTTAAAAAATAAAAAAATAAAAAAAACTATGTTTTCGTACATATTAAGGTAATGAGTAGCATAGTTTAAGGAAACATGTTTTGTTGGAAAACACATGTGCATTCATTTCCCATTTCTGCCGGTACATTGGAGGCTTTTGCGGCAAAAATAAATGATTGGCTGAAAATGATTCTCCTATTCTCAACCTTTTATTTTTTCTCAATTGAACCCTCCTATATATATATATATATATATATATATATATATATATATATATATATATATATATATATATATATATATATATATATATATATTGGTTCTTCAAGGAACCAAATCTTTTTTTTAATTTCTAGAGTTTATTCTTTATCGAAAAAAAAATCTAAAAATATCTAAATTCATATATTAACATTGTGAATGTGAAAAATATTTTTCGAATTCACCGTGTGAATCTGGATTCACATTGTGAATATTCAAATATTCACATTGTGAATTTGACGTAAACAAAATCGAATTTTATATCATTGGGAAAAGGATAAAAAAAATTATAAATTTCTGTATTTTTCGTTTTTTTTTGGATAAAAAATAAGTTCTAAAAGTTGAAAAAAGATTGGTTCCTTGGTTAATTATGATTCTTTATTGAACCTCACCATATATATATATATATATATATATATATATATATATATATATATATATATATATATATATATATATATATATATATATATATATATATATATATATATATGACAAAACTTCAAAAATGGTCCCTGTGGTTTTCGAAAAATATCAAGTTTAGTCCATAAGTTCAAAAAACCTCACAGATGGTCCCTGTGGTTTCAAAACTTTTAACAAATGGTCGTTTTCGCTAACGCCGTTAGCTTTTGGCCGTTAAGTGAAGGGCATTTCTGTCTTTTCACTACCATAGGGACCATTTATGAAGTTTTGTCTTATTTTTATAATAATAATAATAATTATTATTATTATTATTATTATTATTATTATTTAATATTAACTCTCTCTCTCTCTCTCTCTCTCTCTCTCTCTCTCTTCCTCTCTCTCTCTCAACAAAAGTCAAACCCCCAACAAATTGTTCTTCAACCTAAGGAAGAACGATTGATCATGGTTTAATAGATGCTTTCTAACCAGATTACAATCACCAAAATCATATTACAATTACCATCGAGATCAAATTATAGTTTTTTCTAAGCATGAGATATTAAACCTAAAAGCAACAAAGTGGGTTCAATCGAAGAGCGTGAAAAAGAATCGAAGTATCAATGCCCTACATATCCTGAAGAAGATTCAAAGTTTCGATTCCCTAGGCGGGATGACAATCACGTCCGGTGAAGCTCCGATTCAGGTGTACCGGCTCCAAAGGTTGTTATCGAAGAACGGGATGGAGTATTCTCCTTGAAATAGGTTGGATTCCAAGAGGAGAGAGTGTCACACGGAGCAATAATTGGGCAATTTTACTTGATCCATTGGCACTGTTTTCACACTACAACTGGTGGAAGCATTAAAGAAATTAAACACATATCAAATCCGGGTAGGCGCACTCCTCTGTTTCTCGTAGCCCTTTTATCTCCTTTGGCCATGGATCTGCCTTCACCCCTCTTGCACCATCGTTCTACCTTTCCTCTTCTTCACTTCACACCAGCGACACCACCGACCACCGAACCTTAGCAAAAATCAACAAAACAAATAGATGAACTGAAAATCTGAAATCCCTAAATTAAGGTTCCTTTACTCTAAATCAATTAAGTAATTCATGATTCGATCTGAAAACACAATTCATACTAGAGATTTTAGAAAAGGAAAAACGAGAATCAATATAAACCTGTGGATTTGTCTATGCATAGATGGGTTGTACCAAGTTGTCCTTCTCCTAATGTGCTTCCGATTGTATATACACTGTTGAAGGATGGATATTTTTGTTTGAGTAAGCAGTTGGGTTGTGGGTTTGATGATGGTGGTGGGATCCATTTCTTCACCAAAGAATAGACATAGCAAGAAAAGTATTTGGGACCAGTTCGCTCTTATTGGGGGGGGGGGAGAGAGAGAGAGAGAGAGAGAGAGAGAGAGAGAGAGAGATAGAGAGATAATATTAAATAATTATTATTTTTCTTCTTCTTTTTTTAAAATAAGACAAAACTTCATAAATGGTCCCTATGGTAGTGAAAAGACAGAAATGCCCTTCACTTAATGGCCAAAAGCTAACGGCGTTAGCGAAAAGGACCATTTGTTAAAAGTTTTGAAACCACAGGGACCATCTGTGAGGTTTTTTGAACTTAAGGACTAAACTTGATATTTTCGAAACCACAGGGACCATTTTTGAAGTTTCGTGTATATATATATATATATATATATATATATATATATATATATATATATATATATATATATATATATATATATATATATATATATATATATATATATAGGGGAATGATCAAATAAGAACACCTAAAAGGTTGAGAACATGAGAATAATTCTAGACTAATCAATATATAAGGGCATATTAGTAACTAGGCGTGAGACCCGTGTATTACACGTGTTGATTTAAAAAAAGATTAAACATTAAATTAAAATGTAAACATAAAATATTTTTTAATGTATAACTTTAAAATAAGAAATGAAGAAACATATTTATTGCAATTTAATATCATATATATGATATTTAATAGTTTACATATATAAGTATATGACTTCAATTTTAAAAATTGAAACAAATCAAAAATTGACAAGTCGATAATATTTATTTCAAAAATACCTCAAAATGACAAATGTCAAAACTAATGAGAGATTGATATGTGGCAAAAAAAAACCTTCATTTATTAAGGAGGATTGTATATTTTAATTAAATTAAAATAAAATAATAGTCAATCAAATTACCTTAAATTTAGGATCAGTTACCAAAAAAGAAATAAATATTCGATTTTTTATTTTTCTTATTAATGGAATAAAAAAATATATTTTTACCAAAATTTATTTTAAAACTGAAAAAAAATTAGTTTTTTACTTAAAAAAATCAATTTTTTCTCATATTTCACGTTTTTTTTATTTTTTTTTATTTTTTTTTTATTTTATTTTTTTGTGTTCAAAAAAATGAATAGAAATCGAACCTCAAATTAATACATTTGTATTCATAAATGATTTGTTTTTTCAAAAAACCTGATACTACTCCAATCACAAACGGATACACATCAGTTTACAAGTAATCAAATTCCTTTTTGCAATCAACTGAAAATAAAAAGAGCGTAAAAATTATCATTTATTCATAAAAAGATCGCATCTAATCATATATAAATACACTAATTAACATATGTTTATACTGTTATTCACAAATGAATACAATGCTATTAACAAATAAGTACCCTGTTATTCAGAAATGAATATATGAATACCTCTAATCATAAATAAATACATTCATTCACACATGAATGCACTGCTATTCACAAATGAATACACTGCTATTTATAAATAAATACACATTCCAACATAAATGAATTATCTGAATATAATATAACTTACATCTAAAAAAATATAGAAGTTAATACAATTTTTCATTCTCCTCTAGCTCAAATTCTTCACCTTTCATCTTCTAAAAAAAATCCATAGTACATCCACAAAACCCATATGGAAGAACTCTCAGAACCTTCATAGTCAATTCCGAACTTTCTCTGGCATCTCTCTGATTAGCAATAAAGCATTGGATATTGACAATATAGTTTACCTTTGTCGAGCATTCAAACGTAACAGAAAAATTCAAAGAATTTCCCATGAGGAAGGTTGACCTGCTATCAGATTACACAAAAAATTCATCCATTTTCACAGGTTATTTTCAAGCACAAATTTAACGAAAACATGATCAACTAATTCTACATCAGAATTACAGAAAGGAGATTACAAATTTTGGACAACAATACCCTTGTTGTCCAAATTTTGGACAATAATAATTGGATAGTTAGATTTCAATTTAACACAAAAAAGTTGCAAGTCAGATTGCTTGAGCTAATAGGTTTTTTTCCATGTGCCTAAACAGATGTTAGTAAAAAACGAGTCAAAAGTAAAATTACCTTGTTTTGTCTCTGATTGAAGTGCCTCTCGCCCAAAAAAACATGTATGTTCTCGGACGGGAGCCCACCTGAGCCAACCTC